>NW_026642179.1:1200000-1880000 GCF_028554395.1 Pezoporus wallicus
GGCTGATTCCCTCAGAGACTGGATGCCTTTGTCTATAGTAGTCCACTTGGCCGAACGACTCATAACATCGTCCTTGTACGGAAACCTTTCTTTCACAGCTGCCAAGAGCCTCCTCCAAAGGCTGAGGGACTTTTTCTCTCTTGCAATTGCTTTGTCAATTCCCCCTTCTCTAGCAAGTGATCCCAGCTGCTTGGCTTCTGTACTTTCTAGTTCGTGACCATCGGCCCCCTTGTCCCAGCATCAGAGTAACCAGGTGATGATGTGCTCCCCTGGTTGACGGGTAAAATTTTTTCGCATATTCCGCAGCTCGGTTGAGGTCCGAGGTCAAGAAGTTACCTCTTCTTTTTCTTCTTCGTCATGTGATGATGACTCCTGATCAGATGCTGGACCGGGTGGTGAATTCATTGTTTCTTCATCTTGCTTCACCCTTTTTTGCCTCTTTTTTGCTTGTTTTCTTGCGTACAGGGGCAACTGAGATTGGTACGAATTGGTCCTCTGGTTTGGCTGCAGTGATTATCACTGTGGTTTTGAGTAGCGACTGTACTTGTTGCTGGGGGTGGTGTAGCTGCTGTGCTTGGAGCTGGGGTAACCACGCTGCCTGTTGCAGTCGAAGTCTGAGCAGCTGCTGTACTTGCCACTGGGGTAGCCGCGCTGTTCATTGCAGCCAAAGTTTGAGTAGCGACTGTACTTGTCGCTGGGGGTGGTGAAGCTGCTGTGCCTGGAGCTGGAGTAGCTGCGCTGAATGTTGCTTTGCCCTCAGATCTGCCGACATTCTTTTCCTTTTGAAGGTGCTGGATAGTGTTGAACAAGGCCCTGTAAGCATAGGCCAAGCCCCAGCACGTTGCCATGATTTGTCCATCTCTGGTATGGCCAGAATGACCACACACCTCAATTAAGAGTTTTACTAATTCTTCTGGATTTTGCAGTTGCTCGGTAGTGAAATTCCAAAGTACTGGAGGAGCCCACTGACCTAGATACTTGCCCATACTATCCCACACACCCTGCCACTCATGGCTGTCCAGCCTCAGGGAAAATCTCTTGGTCCTCCTACATCGTCGTTTGACCCCAGACAAGACCTAGTCCTGACTCTGCTTAACTCTTGAAATCAGTCGTGGGCAAAACACACTCTGTATGCGTGCTAGCATGGTGATTCCCATCACGATCAGCAAACAAGTCTCAACAGCATTAAAAGACCATTCAAAAACTTCAAAACTCTCAAATGTAAATGGTCTCGGGGGGAGGACTGGGAGGGTAAAAGGATGTCTCCTTCACAGGTTGAGCACCTGAGAAGGAGAAAAAAGATGTGTAATTGCTAAGCACTTCTATTATATACCTCCCAAAGTATAAAGGTGGTGACCAAACTGGGAACATAAGCCAGATCAGTTTCATGATCAATGATTCTATTGTATTACAAGTCATTACCATAAAGTACAATGAGACAAAAACCTTAGCCCAAGCCCCACACTTGAAAAACACTAATACAGCAAATACTGGATGGAAGTAAGATATGATATACTGAAACTGTGAGATCAAGAGGAACAACCTTGAGAGCCAATAAATCAGCATTGTGACGAGTGACTATTAATCCGGTCAGATCTGTCATTATCTCAACCCCTCGTGCCCCACGTTGGGCGCCAAAAGAACTGTCGTGGTTTAAACCCTAGCCAGACAGCTTGTTCACTCACTCCCAGTGAGTGGTCCCGGGCTGACAGCAATCGAACCTCCCCCCCCCCGGGGCTCTCCCCTTCCCCGCTCCTGGAGGAACGGGGAGGAAGATTGAAAGAGTGCAACTCCCACGGGTTGAGACAAGAACAGTCCAGCAACCAATGTACAACACAAATCACCACCACTACCACCAACGACAACAATGATAAGGGAAAATAACAAGGGAAGAGAATACGATACCACTGGCCAAGAAACGAGTCCCACCCGGAAGCCTGCGTCCTTCCAGGTAACTCCCAGTTACCCCCCACCCCGGGCATGACGTGCTGTGGTATGGAATACCTCTTTGGCTAGCCTGGGTCAGGCGCCCCGTCTCTGCATCCTGCCGGCTTCCCCTCCTCCCTGGCAGAGCATGAGCCTCACAAAGTCCTTGGTCAGGGTAAACATCACTTAGCAACAACCGAAAACATCGGTATCACCAGCACTGTTCCCAGGCTGGAAGTCAAAACACAGCACTGCACCAGCTACCACAAAGGAAAAAACATGACTGCTACTGCTGAACCCAGGACAGTGTCTCTCTCAGTTTGAGACCTAGGGTTATCCACATGTGGTCATCATCAAAAACAGTCCATACACTGCTGTTTGAACTATACTGGTTTTACTTATGCAAACAGGGCTTCATTCAATTAGACCAAAGACGTGTTACAACTGTTATTATATATTCACCGTACTGAGAAATAAGAACTCCGTCCTGCTAACCTTATAATACAATAGTGATCTCATGAGCAGGGCTCTGTTCTGCCTGCTTCCCTGTTAAAGAAGTAGCTAACCTTGAGACCTCAGACAGAAAAGTCCTGCTCCTCTGCATGCACACTGGGATCTGCCACTGACACACCAGTCTTAAACCCTCTGCAGGGTGAAGTAATGACATGAGACAGAACAATATAGTCATTATTAATTCTTTAAATAGAAACATATCTTTTAAGGAGAGGAATGAATGAGAAAGGATGATAATGAAAGAGCTACCATCACAAGCAAGGGTTATGAACTAGCAAGAAGAGGCTTTTTAGAGAGTATCACTACTGTTCATCCTCAATAGCAAACAGGATTCCCATGTCTTCCTTTCAGCCTTAGCAGACACCTGTGAACTCTCTGTCGTGCTCTTGCTCTCTTTTCCACATGTACATTGCAGCTCTTACAGTCAGGGTTGTAAGAGCAAAAAATCACACTCCCTCTCCTCTGCCTTTACTCTGTTGTTCAGCAGAGGGGAAGTTATAATAAATAAGACATGTTGTCTGTATTTTTATGAAGTAACCAAATATCTAACTTCTGGCCTGAACAGAGGCTAAAATAACTTCTAAGCTGATAGAATTACAGTGGTGTCATGCACTATTGACAACCAGAGAGCTAGTGCAATTGTCATTTATCCTAAGGAAAGGAACTAAAATGAATTAAAAATAATGTAGTGTGTACATACAACTGCCATAATATAATTTTTCCAGGCAGCCTGGATATCAACACTTCCAAGTTTCTGATGTTTGAAGTGGATTTTTAGAATACAAATCCACCTCCAATTTCTTCCCTTTAGGGACTACAAAAATACATGTTTAATAACATCCTAATTAGAAAAGGGCCTGAAACAGACTCCTAAAGAATTGAAATCTTACGAAGAAATCACTAAGCTGGGACTTGGCAGACTGAGGTGCAGTTCTTCATTTGTCATTCTCCTCTAGGAACTTTGAAATATCACTTAGCCAGACTATACTTGAGTTCATTTCTTATTGTACACAAAGGAAGGGAGAGAAAAGGCATGAAAACTCCATGAACAAGACAATGCTGAGTAACAAAAAGCCCACAAAAATTGGTCATTCCTGCCATCATGCAAAGACATTTTACCATATGTGGGTTTTCTTTTTTTTTAAAGTTGTGAGTTTTTTTTTGCTTTAATTTGCAACAGAAAATGTAGGCTCCTAGGTCATCAAACACAGCGTAACACAGGGAAGTTGTGTTTTAACATATGGGCACAAAACATGTGCAGGGCTCTGTTAATTTTGTGAATTGCAGTGGGTCACCCTGAGTACTTTAGCAAGAGCAGTGGATTTCAGAGCTAAATTACATCATTAGAATTCAGCTGAACACTGTGCCTTTCCTCTCCCACCAGTAATACCAGTGTCTTTTTCTGCATTACTTAAGTTTTATAGTGCAAGTGCTCATATTCAGTCAAGGAATTTGGCATTTCTTTAGGAAAAAAAACAAATGTAAATAAGTTTCTGACCAGGCTGAAAATAATGAAAAACATGGGAGGGGAAAATGCATTTCTAATAGGGTGTGTAAAATGAAGTCTAAACCACACACTATGGGCATGACTATTATGAAAATATTTGCTCTTGCTATGTAATAAATTGAGTACTAATGGAAAAAATAAAACCAAAAATAAAAGGAAGGGAAAGAAAAAAAATAACAGAGTGCAGAGAATCTGAGAAATGGAAGAAACTTCTATTGCTTGTATTTATAATAAAAGACAGTTACTGGTAGCTATATCCAACTGTTACATTTTAGGTTTTCCCACATTCAGTGCTAAATCATTGCCTTTTTGAAGTCTAGATGATTTTAGCTTCAAATCATAACAAAGTACACATACAATAATTACTTCCCAGCTTGGGCAGATGGACTTCAGCTCAGACCCTGCGTTTTTAGGAACTGTCATGCTCTACTTGTACTCCATTATAGGCAAAGACCAAATGCTAGTCTGTTGTAGATAGAGGACAAAACTCTACTGACTTCAGCTGAAGCAAGATTTCCCTCACAGGGATTGATTCTTCGCTCATTGGTGTCAATGTAAAAGCTGTCAAATGCCAAATGAGGACCCTGGAGCACTCATAGCATTTTTCTATATGAATTGTGCCTGTGTGTCCCAGCACTCTGCAGTGGAAGTCAGCCAGAAAACTGCAGAAAAACTCAAACACTGTGCCAGTTTATAATCTCTTTTATCAAGGAACATAAACACTAGAAAACTGTGGGTTCTTTCTTCTTTTTGAATGGCAAAATTAAGACAACTATTGCTCAGATTTCTACTGTGGATCTTCAGAGTAGTCTAGGATCACAGAATCATATAACGGTTTGGAAGGGACCTTAAAGATCACCTAGTTCCAACCCCTCTGCTGTAGACAGGTACACCTTCCACTAGACCAGGTTGTTCAATGCCTGCATCAAAGGATGAAGTTCTCTTTATCTAGGTGGTCTTTTCTTACATGATGGAGAACTACGAGCTCTATAATCTATCTTTTGTGCAATGTTTTCATTAGTAGTGTTTTAAAATTAGATCTGCACTACACTTTGTGCAAAGCATAAGATGCGAAAAGTGAAGATGTTACACAGAAGACTGACAAAATCAACAGGAAAACTATTACTTAATAACACATTGCTCTTCACATGTGGACTGCAAAACAATGTTAAAATGCTAATTAAATACGCATAACAGCACTACCATTATGGGGTTAAGCTTTTCAATTTATTGTGGGCCCTCAGATTTTTCTTAGACCTTTCTTCTTAGTGGCAGCCTGTTTTGATGTCTGGCATCAAAGGGTACTGGACCTTTTTTTTGGTTTCCCAGGGCCAGGGTTGAATGCCCCAGGCTAACCATCTGCCCGCTTTAGATAGATACAGCTTGGGTTTATAAGCCTCCAAGGTACCTGACTTCAGTGGTAAATACATTAACTAACCATCTCAACAGTTTCATCCTCCAATCCAGCAAGAGGTGTTTATGGCCAGCAAAACAGCATAAATGGCACTTAAGTAGGATTGCAACTTGTGGCAAAAAACTTTACATCAAGAATAAGCAACTGCAACACTACGTAACACAAATAAAATAGCCAGTTCTGCTCAGGGACAGTCCATGAGGACCACCATTCTGCATGGAGAGGCACACCATATCTGTTTTCCTTTAAAAGGGCACAAAGCCAGTTTCTCTACTGCACTAAATGGACAGAAGCCATCTGAAATACATGGGGCCCTAATCAAACATGCCAGAACTGGACCTAGGTTGTGCACTGTTAAAACCAAGGGCAAAGACTTCATGATTTCATAACTTTGGCTAAACAGTCTGAATTACTAATATTTTCAGGAGATAGAATCTCAAGAGAAGAAAAATAAACAAGATTGATATAAAAATGGTTTTAATACATTTTCTTTCTTCCTTTTTCTAAAGGGCCTTTATAGAAGGCTATCTGTGAAATCATTCCTGATATCT
Organism: Pezoporus wallicus; assembly: GCF_028554395.1. Taxonomy (NCBI): domain Eukaryota; kingdom Metazoa; phylum Chordata; class Aves; order Psittaciformes; family Psittacidae; genus Pezoporus; species Pezoporus wallicus. The sequence continues at coordinate 1,205,912 of NW_026642179.1, forward strand.
GCTCTCACTCCCCTGTAGTGAGCTTGGTATAATGAAATGCTGATAATATTCAGTATAATTCAGAATTCACCCCACTGGGCGTACTGAATCAGTATTCTTGTCAAAGTAAATTTAGCACTGATTTTTAATCTCTTCATTGCTAGGAGCACAGTACAAATTCATAAATTTTAATTTTTATTTTACTTTAGTAAGTGTAATTACCTACAACATTTACAAATTTAACCAGTGTAAGAGAAAGATGCTGCCTGATCAAAATTCATAACCTGCTTCTACTGGGCATTCATTTTATTTTATATTGATCTCCACTGAGAGTAAGACGATTTGCTTGCATAAAGGCTGAGAGACCAAAGAGACTCAGCCACAGTAACTCAACCCATCACTCGTGTTCTCTGTTTCTAGAGTCTAACTCATTAGTTCCTGGTTTGGACATTGTGTGCTACTGGTATTCTATCAATAATTGATAGAGATGAGTTTTCTAGGCCAAAGGGAGCATTTTAGGTTTTTATTTTTTGTTTGGTTGGTTGCTTTTTTCCTCTGTGTTAAACAAAGGTTTTGCCTCAGTCTAGAACTGAAGTGTCCAAATTTTAAGAGGCAGAGTTCCTGTGCAGGGAAAAAAAACCATCCCTCTGTAACCATATGTCTTGAGGACAGAGACACATCAATCTCCCTGACCAGGTTGTGACCTTGTCCTGGGTTCAGCAGTAGCAGTCATTTTTTTCCTTCGTAGTAGCTGGTGCAGCGCTGTGTTTTTGACTTTCGGCCTGGGAACAGTACTGATAACACCGATGTTTTTAGTTGCTGCTCAGTAATGTTTACTCTGACCAAGGACTTTCTGAGTCTCATGCTCTGTCAGGGAGGAGGGGAAGCCGGGAGGAAGCAGAGACAGGACACCTGACATGAACTAACCAAAGAGGTATTCCATACTACATCACATCATGCCCACTATATAAACTGGGGGCAGTTACCCGGAAGGGCTAGGTCACTGCTCGGGTTGGGATGGTTGTTGGTTGGTGGGTGGTGAGCAGCTGTATTCTCTTCCCTTGTTATTTCCCTTATCATTATTATTGATGGTAGCAGTAGTGGTTTTGTTACTAAACTGTTCTTATCTAAACCCATGGGAGTTACATTCTTTCAATTCTCCTCCCCATCCCTCAGGGAGCAGCGGAGGAAGAGGGGGGAGTGAGCTAATGGCTGCGTGGTATTGAAATTACTGACTGGACTTAAACCATGACAGACCTCCACCTCCACAAACTGTATAGTGAACAAGCAGATTGGGTTACCTGTCACACAGCTTTCATCAAATACCCACTAAACACATTCTTACCTCTATTTCTTTATCCTCTTCTCTGATTTTTATGTCATTGACAACAAAAAAGGTGTACCTTTCAGACTATATTGGCTCAGGACACCACAGTAGGAATTTAGGAGGCTGCAGTTCTCAACTTTATTAAAAATTCAGTTCATGCTTTTGCATAAGACTGTTACACACAGATTCTCTGTAATAATTAGGCACCTTAATATTAGTGAAATGTCAAAATCCTTCTGAAGATCTGGGACTTTAACTCCCTTATGCCTTGGCTCACTGTCACATGTCTGCATCTTTGGTTAAAGAATCTACAGAGAGAGGCAGTCTACAGACCCAGACTACATGTTACATTTGAACTCTGGTTTGGATTCTCTTTTACAAGATTTAGCCTTGTATATTCCTAACACCTAGGACATTTTTGCATTATCTCCTTGTTCCCTTGTAAAAGTTAGAGCAACCATTAGCAATTTCCAATAGTCATAATGGATTTAATATGATAATGGCATGCCCTAATCAAATAAACTCTACACAGGGGAATCATCCAAAGGCTTAGAAGCCAGAATGGGATTTATTTTGTTTTGAAGGATCAAAAAAATGGTCCCAGCAAAAGAGATAATGAAGCCCCTGTCTGCAGAGAGATTAAATTAACTTAATGGACATGCAAACTATATATGCACAAATACTTGCACTCCTTTCTGAAGTGTGGATCTTGGAAACTATCCTATCACTTGGAGCACATAACAACCAGCTGAGTTGCTGTGGTTCAGAGTGCAGCTGCAGGCTTCTTTATGAGATTTATTTTGCTTAAAAACTGACTACACAAGATTATTTTCAGTCCAGAACTACTGCAGTGAAAGACAATAAACATTCACAGTTTACATTTTATGGTTTACACTTTGGTTCTTAATGCCAAAGATTAGATTAAATTAGGTGCTGGACAGAAGAGGGAAATGGGTTAAGTATTTAGACAGTGTAAGGGAACAGTACAGAATCTCATTTAGTAAGAACTGAATTACCACTATCATTAATAATGTACACCTTGGCATTAACATAATGTTCTGCTATTTACCTGGTCCACTTATTGTAAAAATTACTTTAGAAGTCATCCCTTATTTTCTTCACTTGTCCAAGCATCCACTGGGCCTTATCATGACTCAGACACTTTCTTCCAGATTCTTCTCTGAAGATTTTGTTTTGTAAAACAAGAAACTTGCTGCAGTTTGTGTAAATAAATGTTCACTATGCTTATAGATATGTTTATTCTAAAAGAAATGAAGCAAGGCTGAGAAGAATATTGCGAAGTGAAGGAAAGCTACAGGTCATATTAGGAACACATTTTCAGAAACCCTGAGAAATCAGGAATTATTTTTGGTATCTTTAAAAAAAAAAGGTCACCCGAACACTTTAGACTCACCTTGCGTTACTAAGTTTAGTATTTATTATTCAAATAATTTAGAAGTTTATATTTATGTTCTAATAATTTAGTATTATTCTAAGAAGTCCTTAGAAAACAGGTATGATTGGTAAGCCACATACCTAAGGTCACAGATGATGAATCTTCTGCCAAGGTGTTTTTGGACCAATTCAGGAAGAAGCCAAGTACAAGCTCATTCTGAAGGAAAATAAGAATACTTTAGGGAATATCGTATGTTGTGCTTTGTTCCTTAACGTATTTATCTCTGAGTAGATTTCTGGTAGGTTTCTAATGTATATATTAGCAATAAAGGGCAGCCTTTCCTCTCTGATCATGGGCAAGGATACCAGAGAATGATTTCTACTCATGCACTGGGAAGATATTAATGCCCCTTAGCACTGGCTCAGGGATGCAGCATTGGTGTCTATCTGGCCCCTTTTTTGTCAGCACACTTGCAAACAGCAGTGTGCCACATGGGCACATTTGTATTCCTGCTTTATCTCCAGTGTCTTGAGATATGCATTAGCAGCTACAACTACTTTTACAGAGCACCCCATCTGAAAGAAATGCAGGGGAATATCTTTACTGTGTAATGTGCAGTCAGCATGCAATTTGCCCTTGGCACAGAACCAACCCCAAGCATCTGACCTGACGTGTGCCTCCCTGAGGCTTAGATACTGTGAGTGCCTCCTTCACATGGAGGCTTAATGGACACTCAAACTGAAAAGCTCCACAGAGTGTTAACTCCTACCAGAAACCAACAGGGAATGAAAGGAATGATCATATTTCGCCATCCTCTTTAAAAGAGTAATCCACCTTATGTACTGCACTATAACTTTTCTTTTTATGTACTGACCTGTGCTTCTCTAGTGAACATATATAACAGGTAGTTACATTCAGCTGCAGAGAATTAAAACAATAAACCAAATCCCCAGATTTGAGTACTGTGCAAGGCAATAAAATTGTGAATTCTGAAATGGACTCTTATGATTCTGAATCAAAGGTGGACAGTAATTTTATTTTGTTAGCTTTCTTCATAAAGCTGTATTTCAGAATGGCCATTCTTTAAGACTGATAGAATTGCTATAGTCATACTGATGTTACTTGGACTGACACTGTAATGAATGGGTGGAACAAGAGACTTTTCAGATTCTAGCATTAAGACATCACATTGTGTTTTTTTTTCCAGGCCATGGAAAATAATGTGTCTCTTATCGGCAATCTGTACTTCATGTAGCATTTGTCTTGTTTCAGTTTGACAGGATGCGCCGTGATTTTGTGCAGGGAAAAAAGAAAAGGAAGAGTTTAGCGACAAATGCAGCTAGTGAGGAGTTAACATGGGGTTACAGCAGAGAGAGGAACAAGATGTGTGTGTTAACCATAGAGATAAGGTTTACCAATCTGGATTTATTTTAGCAGTTACCTTTTATTTTTCATTCTGCTGTTTGGAGTTTTTCCTCCCACCCGATACTTTCTTTAAGAGAAAAAACGGGGAAAAAAAACCACCCCAAAATAAAAAGGGATAAACCAACAGAATTGTTTTCCTTGAACTGAATGACAAATCCTGAAGCTATTAGCAGTGGTCTGCCAATATACCTGTCTGTTCTGAGTATGACTAATTATTCTCTCATCTCATGCAGACAGCTTACAGGAGAACGCACATACACCTGCTTCAGCTTCCAGTAGCTTTAAACAGCTGAGTTATTCCCTGTGGGACCTGCATTTGCTCTTTCAGCACAAGTCCCAAGTGTAGGAATGCTCGAGGGTTGAAAGAGTGTATTTTGGCAGCTCAGTTTTTCTTTGACAGCACAAAAATAATCAGAGAAACTTTAGTAGCCCTTTGAGTTCAAACACCTTGAGAGAAGTGGGCAGGAGGTGGAAGGAAGGATACACTAACTGACTTGAAAGAGAAATAAAGTATTCCACACTGAGCAGCCTGGTGTTCTGCTTCCTCTCCACTTACTCTTTCAGCAATAAATGGAAATATATGAGCACAGATGTTTGTAAACAGGAGGTGCAAAGACTGTTTCAGGTGATAGTTCCGATTTCTAAAGGAGACAACCCTGGGAAAAAATGACACTTTTTTAAGTACGCAAGTGGAATTAATGAAGATCTTACATCAGGCATGAACACAACAGTGCTGCTGCCACAGTAATGATTTCAAAGCTTTCCCTGACTGTGTGTCCATTGTACTCAACAGGTAGTGAAGCATGTGGGGAAGCAGTAAGGCTAATGCTGACAAATGGAACACAAAAACATAACTGAACAGGTCATGCTACTGGGGCATGAGTAGCATCTATCCAAGGCAAAGTGCTTCAAAAACAATTGGGAAGATCTCCTACATGTTTGTGGCAATCAGCGTTTTGCACACTTTTATTCAAAACAGAGTAAATTCTTCCTGAACTGTGTTAATCTGCCTGCTGCAGGAGCCCACCTTTTAGGTTTCCACCATCAAAGTGTGCAAGTACCTTCTTAAGTTCACCCTTCGTGAACAGACCACCAAAGCACATGCTGAACTGTCAGGTGATTCCTAAATCAATGGGACTTCAATCAATTGGACCCCAGTCAATGGGACTGAAGCATGTGCTTAGAGTTAAGCGTGCATCTAATTACACTGCTAAATAGAAACAGGCACATCAGGGCTCTGAACAGACGAATGAGAAAAAGCATGCTGTATTCAGGTAGGTAAGAGTCCACTTCTAAACAAGCACTTGTTACAAAGATATGACCATAGGTGGAATCTTAGAGACCCCGTGACAGTCTTGGCAGATAGGCAGGCACTGAGGATGACCACAAGCACTCACCTGCCCTTTGAACCTCTGGAATTCTTACCTTTAAATCGGTAAATGGAAATTACCTAATATACTGCCCATTTAGGGATTTTTAGGAAAGTCTTCTTTCCATTCTTACCTAATAACATAACAGTCTTTAATATGCAATCTTGACATTTTTCCAGGTCACTCCATAACATCAGCCTGCTGGGGAGCAGCCAGGTATGTATGGGTGCATCAGTGCTGGTCTGGCTATAGCTCATGCATGACCTGTTTTCAGCCATTAAACTTAAAAGGGATAAATTCCACCCTCACACTAGGATAGAATTGAAATAAGCAATTTCACTGGCATTGAGGGAGCTGGCACAGCCCTGCACCACTGTAGCCTGGTAAAATTTGTCTGCTGCTCTCCATCAGAGACTAACTAGAAAAGCGTTCTGCTGTTTGTGACACAGTGAGATTTCAAGCCAGATTTAATTTCATTAGAAAAAAAAAGCAGCTTCTTCTGTGCTTTCAGCTTTCTTTTCAGCTATGTTAGAGTAGATTTGGGGTCAAAGAACACCCATGCACCTGTTATACTTTAACAGGATGGAGAATCAGCAGGAAAGAAAGAAACCAGAAAAAGCTGACCTTGCTGGAGCTATTATAACTTCAGGAAAGGACAGTGGAAAAGACATGACTTTGAACCTTCCCCATTTTGGCTCTGCAGGATGCCTTACTGCAGGTGTACAGGAGCTGTGGGAGTTTAAGGGACCCGCATACCTCGGGTGCACTTTGTACCACTGTATTATGTGCCTCCATACAGGCACTGCAGGAGTTATTTTCTCATCTCTGCAAATCCCAAGTACTGCCAGTGAACGAAATACAAATGAAACATGGGAAGCTCTTATGAAACTTGATTACTTTTAGACTGCAAAACATTAGTCACTCTAGAACAATGCTGTGGTTCTGGTTTTCACTGTATGCTTGAAAATGAGTGAACATAATTTACAATCATTTCCGTTTATATCCCCTCTTTAAAGCCCTTTTACACAACCTATAAGTCACCATGAAGCAGTTTGTAGAACCCATGCATAGCTGATACACTGTCACTGCTTACCTGCTCGCACTCTGGCCCCAAGTGCTTAGTTAATTTGGATACTTAGACAATTTTTGTATAGTCAAACCCCAATATGCCCAATTTCTTTTTTTACTGATTAGCCTACTGTGCACTATTGTGTTTGCCAGCTGCTCCTACCGTGATAAACAAACCTCCTCAAACATCCAAGCCCACTGAACTTGCACACAAAACCAATCTACGTGGAAGATGTGGGACTAACATCATGTATTTATTTAAGGCTATGAAGTTTTGCAAGATCAGTATGAACATCTAGTCTCTGAGCTGTGTTATCAATAACAATATCCACAAATTCAATGCCACCTCTTTTAAATTATGAGAGATGAGAATTTGCTATAGAATGATATTAGCTGTCTGACAGTACTGAATGTGCACGTTTGCTATATAAAACATTGCTTTAGATTCAGTTTTAGATTTTTCTCTTGTAATGCCCAAGCCAGGTGCAAGCTGTCTTTTCAAGATAAACATGAAGATATTTAGCTTTGTGAGTGCTGCTGTTTGACACAAGGGCCAAGCGGAGGCTAAATTAATGGAGCTTTACCTTGCTTTTGTGTCCCAAGGGAGTGTGCAACCCTCCTACAGTACAGCAGTAAAGTGACAAACCACCAGGGCAGCCCTAATTAATTTACATGATATGTTATGAGATTTGGGTTGCAATCTCCATTCAGCTCATCACTCAGCTAGAGTTAAGAGTGAAACAGAGAAAAATGTAAAAGTGGCCAGCAGCAGCTGCCTTTCCTCACAAATGTGATTTACACTTCGATAATGTGGTTTTTGTTCTCCTACATGTTACCAACCTTTAATTTATTTTTAGTTGATGTTTCACCTTTTATTGGTGGCATCACTTGGTTGTTCTGCCATTTGTTTAATGAAGCAAAACTCCAGATGTCTAAGCACTGTTGAGCATATTGTCTTGCTGATCTAGAAGACCCAGGCACTTCAGCGCAGTCAGCAACGGTGCATCTGGCACAAAGCTAAATATTCTTACAGTGTGACCATGTATATTGCCACTGTTTTCAGACGAGTAGAATGAAACTAAAAAAAGTGCTGAAACCTGCTTTTGATCCTGTCCTAAATGACTCATTATGACAATGAAGGTGCATCAACTTTTGCATTTTAGTGACTGATGTGATAAACATAGCTTGTTGTTCAAGTGTATAATCTGGTGGTGTAGTTATTTATAACTGAGGGTTAACCCGAATTTAGGAAAAGCACTCCTGTTCCAGGAACTCTTCAATAAGTGTCTAAGGGGAAGTCAATGAATGAGGCATACGCATGATGTAAAACTGCTTTGCACAGGATGGGCATGAACATGTTTAAGCATTTAAAATGGCCCAACAGGAAATCAGCTGATATTTCTGCAATTACTAGATCTGATTTACTAAAAGTGAGAGATAGAGAAAGGTGGCTTGGGCCCTTTAAAGAAGGGTTTAAAGAAACATTTAATTACGTTTGAGCTACGGTGCAAATGAGAAGGCAGCTATTTTCCACTTCTCCTTCATTCAAACCCTTTAGCAGAAAAGGTCAATGACATCTGACCTATGCTTAATTATAACAAAATTTTCATAATCAGAACTTAGACTGGAGTAAAAAGCATGCACTTAAGGCATGACTGGGGAAGGAATTTGGATATAATCCAATTTTCTCTTTATTTCTAAGATTTTCAATTACTTGATTGGTAGAACCAAGCATGTAGTCAGCCTTGTATGGACCAGACAAACCTTTTCAGAGCTGAAAACTGTGTAGTCAGTCAGGGTAATGTGTTTACAGTGATAGCAAGCATATTTTATAACGAAATGAAAGCTTTTCTTTCCATCTCAGACAAGACTCCAGCATACTGTACAGCTACAATACAGCTCGAAGACCCAACAGATATCATTCAGCAGAAAGGAATGACTGTGTCAAGAGAGTAAAGGGAACACTGTTGTACAGGCACCCGTTCTTACAGCATTTCTTCACAAATTTCTTACTTAATTATTTATTCCTACATAGTTTTACTACTTCATAGGAATGACGGTTTGGTAATGCTTGAGAACAGACATGGTTTTGGTCAGGCTCCCTAGCATTTTGAGGGAAAGGACAAATTTGACTGCAAAGTTGTCCAAGGCACAAAAAGAGACAAAATAAGTGTATTTATTTTTATCAAGAAAGCCTCCTCGCTTGGCCTTCTGCTCAGAGTAAAACCACGAGGACACCATGACACTTCTAATGGAGTCATACCAAAGAGAAAAGTAAAAAAGGAAGCCTTCAGTTTGGAACACAAAGGAAATTACCCACTGACTGTTCTTGTTCTAAGTGGGTCAGAACATGTCAGTATTTTCTAAATTTCTCTTATCTCCCTGCAGGAGAAGCATGTTGAAGTAAAAATAATGATTCAATGTTTGTCAAGTATCAATAACTTTAAAGGTTATCATCTAGAATTGCAGGTTAGCTGCATGGTGGTAAGCAAGATGATTTCCTGTATGCAATAACACTTTACAGATAGAAACAATCTACCTATTAATCCATTCATTATCGTCCCCTCCAAGTCCAGCACAGCAGCAGCTGTGCAACTGCACAAAATTGTTTTCATCTCCTCATGGTTCAGCACTATAGGCTGGACTGGAATGGTTTTCAGCAGCTGCTTAGTCCATCATGTTTGATTAGCCCCACTGGGCTGGTTGAGATCCACACCATCTTATGTCCCCAGTAAAACTGTCCACAGTTCCCTCTGAATACCCTATTTGTGGCTGCGCCCCAGTGTCCCTGCAGCAATGGGCTGGGAGAACTTACCCATCTGTGTGTGAGTGCATCCTGCAGGACCATAAAGGGAGGAGGAAAGCATTAGGAAGCCCATTGCAAAGCAGCATGTTCTGGCTGATTACTAGCCCATTCACAGACCATGGAGCAGGAGAAAGAGAGATTCTGTGCATGACTGGGAAACGTTTTTATTATTATCCCAGGGTTTTAAGCAGTCTAATTTTTCAGCTGTGGATTAGGTTTCTACACAGGAGTGCCTGGCCCAAATTGAAAATCCATGTACCTTACAGCAGCCCAGACACACAGCAGAAGATATAGAGCCCTTCATTTCTAGGTCACTGGCTTATATCAGTTTTTCCTCAGCTGTGACCAAAAGGCGCTAATGTAAAATAAACCCACAACCCTAATGTGAGTGACAGAAATTGCACAACAATTTACCCCAGCTCGTGCAGTTTATCTGGCAAGATCAGTCAAGGGAGCCAAGCACCCAAGCCAGCTGTCCATACCAAATTAGTTATCACTCTGTGAGACAGATATTATCTATCCTCTTTGGAAATCTTAATTTCAACTCAGGGCACAGAATTTATATTCATATTAATAAAAACCCTCCTGTTTGTTTCACATATGGACAATTTGCTCTTTAATCTCCATTACACAGTCACAGCTGGGAAATTTATATAGTTAGGCAGTAAACATTTTTCTCTTCCTGCAAGATGTTTGAAATTTTGGAGAAAGACCATGCTGTCATACCCTCTTTTGGCATCCCGGACTGTTTACGCTATTAAACCAAACCAGCCCCAGTTTGTGCTATGGCCCTGAGGCCATGGGACATGACACGGCTCACCTGGCAGAGACCCAAGCTCTGCTAACATGCCAACAGTGACACAGCAGGGTCAATGCACGAGCTTTGTGACTTGGCTCCCTTGAACTTACCTGCCTCTGTGTAAGCCTAGGATGTAATGTAAAACACTGGTGGTATTTTTTCCTGCCTGTCTGACAGCTTTCCTGACAATGGCTGGTTGCTAGAAGATGCTCTTTTCTCTCAGATCCTCCTGTCATTCTCAGTAATTTCCAAAGTGATGCAGTGTCATGATTTAACATCCTCCTGGGTTGTATGGTGCCTGTTAGCTGCTCTCAGGCCTGGCTTTTATGATGCTGAGGTGCATAAGGCTTTGTCCTGGGCAGGAAATGAAGAGTCAGTGTTTGATAACCTTTCAACTTTCCATTTTGAAACAGGAGGAGTCCATCAAATCTCAGAAAACAATGAAGAATAAAAAAATCAGAAAACACCAATTTTAAGGGGACACAATGTATCATTCTAATAATATTGAAACATTCTGATTTTGGTCTTATGTCTGCAACGCAATTTCTTCTACATGTTAACTAAATTTTGAAAGGAAGGGTATTTCTGGGCTGAAGGAATGGAACTTTTCATTTTAAAACTGTCAAAATCAGACTTCTCAATATTTTAAAACTTACTCTTTTTTTAGACATTACATTCGCCAGAACCTACTCCTTTACTGTCAGAAATTCAGTGAATCACTACTTTTGAATGGCAGCAAAGGAAGAGAACTTTTTCTGAAAAATGCCCTGCCAGGTCTAATAAACAGTTTTTCAGTCACTCGTCTTTGTCTTAAGTTCTGATGAATGCTACAATGGCTCCATCTCAAAACAGCTGCATTAGAACATATGTCATTTATGTGATTTTTCACTTTTTTTCTTCAAATGAGGCCACTGGAAGCTTCCTGAATCTTTTGGTACAATGCTACTGAAAGTCATATGAAAATAAAATAAATACAGGAAGTACTCACATTAGCCAGTTTCCCAGATCCACTTAATAGCTGCTTCAGATAGAGATTCAAACCCTTCACTCTTTTATGTTCAAGATCTGTAAAAGGCAAATGCCACGAGTAGGGAAACCTGCAAAACAAGAATATTTTTAAGTATAACTCTTGTACTGTATTTGCTGTTAATATTTCCAGCTCTACTTAATAAATTAACAGTTTCTAAGAGATTTTGCAGGTAGGCCAGGGGACATGTACAGTGTCCAGAGGACTGTTTCCCCTCTGACTCTGGTTCTTCCAATAATTTGCTGATATTCTGTTTCATACTGTACCTCTTTTTCTGTCTAAATCATTAATTAAAAATATAAAGATTCAAAACCCCCAAAAGGCACTTATTTGCATTTCATGGCATTTACTACCTATAAATAATTGGCCTTTTATGATCCCAGGAAACCACTACCCTCCCCATTTTTTGCACCGTGAGCAGCACACGAGATCTCTAATGTCAGCCCAGGACTCATGCTATGCAAACCCTCACCATAGAATATTGTATACCAGAGCCTTACAGTAATAATGTGACATCTTATGAATATGTCATTGCTTGCTTTTTTACCTCATCTATTTAGAGCATGGATAAGTTTTTCAGAGCAGGTCCCTGATCTCATATGTAATTTCAGAAGCCAGCATAATAAAAACAATGCATGAAAACAAATGATTTTCACAAAAACAAAATCAATCCCAACAAAAGCAATAACAATAATAATAATAATAATAATGTTCCTGCTGAATTTTATTAAGAATAATTTCATTTCAGTATATTAAATAAACCACATAATCATAGAATGGCCTTATGTCAATTTTCAAAGGCTTTGGTGATTGACAATGCCAAAACCTCACTTTTTTTTTTTTTCCCACTTGAATCGTATTTTTGCATTTTACTTGCTGCTTGCTTCCATACAGAATCACAGAAATAAAATGGTCAGGGTTGGAAAGGACCTTAAGATCATCTGCTTACAACCCCCCTGCCATGGAGAGGGACACCTCACACCAAACCATCTCACCCAAGGCTCTGTCCAACCTGGACTTGAATACCACCAGGGATGGAGCATTCACAACCTCCCTGGGCAACCCAGTCCAGTGCCTCACCACCCTTACAGTAAAGAACTTCCTCCTTATATCCAACCTAAACTTCCCCTGTTTAAGTTTTAACCCATTACCCCTTGTCCTGTCACTACAGTCCCTAATGAAGAGTCCCTCCCCAGCATCCCTATAGGCCCCCTTCAGATACTGGAAGGCTGCTATGAGATCTCCACGCAGCCTTCTCTTCTCCAGGCTGAACAGTCCCAACTTCCTCAGCCTGTCTTCACACGGGAAGTGCTCCAGTCCCCCGATCATTCTCATAGCCCTCCTCTGTACTTGTTCCAACAGTTCCATGTCCTTTTTATGTTGAGGACACCAGAACTGCACACAATACTCCAGGTGAGGTCTCACAAGAGCAGAGTAGAGGGGCAGGATCACCTCCTTCGACCTGCTGGTCACGCTCCTTTTGATGCAGCCCAGGATAGGGTTGGCTTTCTGGGCTGCAATCAAACACTGCAGCCGGCTCATGTTCATTTTTCTCATCAACCAACACCCCAAGTCCTTCTCCGCAGGGCTGCTCTGAATCTCTTCTCTGCCCAACCTGTAGCTGTGCCTGGGATTGCTCCGACCCAGGTGTAGGACCTTGCACTTGGCATGGTTAAACTTCATGAGGTTGGCATCAGCCCACCTCACAAGCATGTCGAGGTCCCTCTGGATGGCATTCCTTCCCTCCAGCGTATCAACCGAACCACACAGCTTGGTGTCATCGGCAAACTTGCTGAAGGTGCACTCAATCCCACTGTCCATGTCAGCGACAAAGATGTTGAACAGTACTGGTCCCAGCACCAACCCCTGAGGGACACCACTCATTATTGTTTTCCACCTGGACATTGAGCCATTGACCACAACTCTTTGTGTGCAGCCATCCAGCCAGTTCTTTATCCACCGAGTGGTCCATCCATCAAATTGATGTCTCTCCAATTTAGAGACAAGGATGTCGTGTGGGACAGTGTCGAACGCTTTGCACAAGTCCAGGTCGATGACATCAACTGCTCTACCCCTGTCCGTCAGTTCTGTAGCCCCATCATACATCATAGAAGGTCACCAAATTGGTCAGGCAGGATTTGCCCTTAGTGAAGCCATGCTGGCTGTCACCAGCCACCTTGTTTTTTCCATGTGCCTTAGCATACTTTCCAGGAGAATCTGCTCCAAGATTTTGCCAGGCACAGGGGTGAGACTGACTGGTCTGTAGTTCCCTGGGTCTTCCATTTTCCCCTTCTTGAAAATGGGGGTTATATTTCCTTTTTCCCAGTTGTTTTTAGAGACAACACACATTAGATAAATCAAAAAGTTAGATTTTTAACAATACACATGGTCAAAATATATTAACCTTGCCCTGACAAGAAGTATTTCTCTCAGGTTGAAGGACCATTAGAAAAGTTATCTGTGCTAAATTGCATGTAATGGGTTTTGTGATATGGACTGGTTATACTGGGGTTCATAACTAATATTATGCTTTATGTCCTCTACTCTTGTGTGAAATAGAAAGGTGGAAGTTTTGATCTAGGTGTATTTCATGTTACAACACTACTGTAAATAGTTAACCATGTCTTGTTTACAACCTTGTTTATCCACTTGTTCTCAAGAGATCCCTGAAGGCTTCAGACAAATGACTAAAGAGCCTTGTAGCATGCAATATACTGAAAAGAGACACTCTGCCAGTCTTTTGAAAGGCAGCTGTGTAATACTGTGCAGAAGAATTGCAATGTAATTTACAACTAAAAAAGTAAGGGGGCAGGATGATAGCAGCATACTGTATGTATGTATGACCTCTCGATTATTTTTGCCTATATCACTGAAAGATCAGGGCACAGTGAGGCACTGTAAAAATGAATATTAAGAGGCAATTTTTGCCTAACAAAATTACAGTGGCAGGACACGTAATGGGGGTGGGGAAGTGATATGACCCAGGACCATGACATATAAGAGCTGCACAGATAAAAATAGAGCCCAGGTCATTTGGCACACATAGATAGCCTGTGAATGTTCTGGGTTCCTCTGCCTCTGGGGCACAAAAAGGACTTCTTTCAAGGGATGGAAGGGAGGATCTGTTTGGAAGCAGCTTAAAATTAATTAGGCTGTACAACACAAAGAGAGGACTCTGGCTGTAAAACGTAGGCCCTCAGAAGATGCAACCTTAGCACGGTGGCCAAACAGAGGGCAGGGAAACTGCGGACTGACAGCGCCAATAACTCTGCTGCAGTGAAGGACAATAGGAACCTTCTTTAAAAGGCCTTAATGCTTTTGCTGACTTATGCCTTTGGCTGAAACTGACTTTGCACTTGTGAACAGACTTGTATCAGAAAAGGTTAACTTCCCAAGATGACTTTGAGCTTTGTATTTACCTTAAATAGATCAGAAAAGTATAAACTTGCACCATGCACAGTCATCCTGCATAGCGGATTCCATTTCCTAATTAGCAGCTTGAAGAACATCTTGTGTTCATCAAGCTAATAATTAAATTATGTCACTTAAATGCTTTGTTGGGTGAAAAGATTTTTGGCTTTAAAAAAAAAAAATTGAACACAATTAATACTCTATCTGAAACAAATAGGAAGGTGGTAAAGTGCAAGGGCTTGCTTGGGGCAACTGTGCTTTGACTTATAAAAATGGGCTGAACGTTTCAGACACTGAGAACTCTGAGCTTTTGACATCAGTTTCTTGAGATATAGCCAGTGTTTAGTACTTGTATGAAGTAGACTTATATTGCATGATAATGAGATGTCTCCTCCTAATGAGACATGAAAAATTCAATTTCATGAATCAATACAAAGCAGTAACCAAATCATTTCTTTTAGCAGTTCTAATTACTCTAGTAATATCAGACATTTTCCTTTTAAATCATACATCTTCAAACTGCTGTTGTGGTTACATTATGGAACAAGGCTTTTTCCTTCCATTGAAGTATCTGGCATTGGCCAGAGCTGGAGCTTTGCAATACAGACAAATATTCTGATGTGGTATGGCAGTTTCAGTAATAACTTCCTATAAACTAATAATTTCTTTATTATTAGAATAAAAACTGGAATACATGAAAAGCCTCAATCTGACAAAGTTCTGCTAGAAAACAGATAAAAACTTTAAAATTAAAGAACATACATATAAAGAAACATCATAAAATTAATTACTTTAACGCAGTCTTAGGGAAAGATCACACAGTGACAGGTTACCGCTGGGACTGAATTATGGCAATAAAGCTCTGGAGCTCTTAGACACGGCTTTTGTATACTCAGATTAACCCTCTGTAAGTTCTGGAACTCTGTTTTGCAGTGAAAATGTCGTGAGGGATTTTATTAAATCTGAAAAATAGCAGGTACCAATTTTCAAATTCATTACAGGGTTTCTGAGGTTTATGTGCTTCTAAAAAGAAATATATTTTCCTTCAAAGAGCTTTCTCATCATAGGAAAAAAATCATAGTTACTTGTTAATCATTTTATTTTACAACTTAATAGTTAGCGTGCAAATATCTCCAAATCAAACTCATGATTCTAGCACTTCCAGTGTTTAGTGAAATTACAGTTCTCTCCAGCTGCTTCAAAACATTTCATGTGAGCCAGTCATAAGGAGTCAAACTGAAGACAATTAAAATCCCCCTTAGGCAGGAAAAAGATCCTCTAGAATTAACTAATCCTAAACCATTTATGTGGATGCCTCTCACAAGCTTGGGTGGATATCAAATTTGGTTCTGAATTTCGTGGACTTTTTTTTTAAGTCAAAACCATATTGCTTGTGGCTATGTACCTCAGGTCAAACCTCTAAGATCTTTCTATTTTTCAAGCCTATCACTTGAATCTCAGCTTGGTTCAAGTAAACTGCTTGTCCTCTTGGCCAGCTTTATGTTTTATTGTAGATTCAGCTTGAAGAGGGCCTTGTATCAGGTAAGACAGCATGATTGTTTGAGAGAGGACTACTTTGTTCTCAATGGTCTATGCAGTAAAATGTATATGATATTTGTAGAACACATAACTCCACTTGTATTACCAAAGCCATGGACAGTCATTACATAAGGCAAAGCTGTTTTACGTAAGACGGAAAGAAACTGTGGGACTCGCTGTCTCAGGAAACTGAAGAAATAAGTCTCAGAATATGAAAAGCAGGAATAGACATGCACATGGCTAAAATGCAACATTCAGAATTATTACAACTAATGATAGCATATTTTTCAAGAGATATTAAACTGAATGATGCAAGGCACAAAGTATCAGGGTTTGGGGCCAGGATAGTATTTAATAAGATTATTATGTATTTCTCAGCTGGGGAAGTATGTGCATCTTTTGATCACACCTGCCAGTGTCAGAGACTGGTTTGTCTCTGTTCCAACCCACTGTGAACATTCCTACATTGCTTTAATAGATGGATTTTGCTATGTGTTTTGATCGGCATCATGCAGAAAATAAAAACTATTAGAAGCCCTACTGGCCTTTAATGAAGTCAATACCACTTACCCTTTTATTACAGGAATAGCTGTGTCAGGAGCAAGCTGTTCCCCCCCCCCCCATCCCAATAAAAAAAAATAAAATATATAAAAGTTAGACTGTCACAATGGCCTACAATGGCCTACGATTCAGTTTCTTCTGGGACTGAATAGAAGGCTTGATAAAATATGTCACATTGCCTTTGTGTTTCTAAAAATATGCCTGCTGTACGTTTCTCACATTTTCATCTGTGCACAGAGAGAAGCACTAAATAGCAGAGTAACATCCCCTAATATGCTGCCTTACTCTGGGAGGGCATATGATGGAAATTGCTTCTGGAGATGGCTGTGAAGTTTGGAGAACTGGTCAAATGATTTTTCCACAAAAGTGACCACATTGCAGGTCTGTACCACCTGGACGAGGTATAGCTGTATTGGGGAAAAGGGAGAGACCGAAAAATGATCAGAGAGGCACATTAAAAAAAAAAATCTACATGAGAAAATACAAGGTGATTTTAACAAAAAAAACCCTTTCTTTAATATAGTGCCAAGTTCCAGAGAACTCAGTTTGTAATTTATAGTCTTTGCTGCATAGAAAGAGAAACTTGCCTGGATAGCATACAATTCAAACACTGAAAGATCACTGCAGTGTGTGAAAACTAATAGTGCACCATTAAAGCGTCACATAACAGCCTCCTATTTCTATTAGGCTTCCTAATTTTGTGCCATGCTTTCCTTCCGGATGCTTTAATTAGCTCTTGATTTATTTTTCACTATAGGGCATGAACTGCTCTCCTTAATGGCTCCCTGCTAATAGCTAACTACTTGGTGTTCTTTTTCTCCTGTAGATCATTGCTTATAGAACTGCTGTTCATCCTGTGATCCCTTAAACATGGCACAAACACATCTTCTATAAAGGAGGAAGGGGAGTATATAAGCTCACAAAAGAGTCGTTAAAGACCAAGGCAAATGAGGGCAAGCAAAGAACATAATACATACCGGGTCAGACTTTTTGTTGAACCCCAAAATGGTGGCTCTTGCAATTGAATTCTCTGCATTCAACATCATCCACTCTTGGGGGATAGTCTCTGGAGCTTGAGGCTTTGCAGAGCCTGTCACTGACATCTGTACAAGCGTGTGGATCAAGTTATTGAGTTTAACAGGAAAGCACTCCAAACTTTCCTTTATTTTCCTGACGGACAAACAAACAAGAGGTATTATTTATAGATATTTTGTTTCCATTTCTTGATCCTTGGTTTCCTGGGATGCAAGAATCAAAAAAAAACCCTAAATTCTGAAACCTACCTCACACAAACATGTACCCCTGTACATGCTAGTCATTACTGTTTGCAGCAATACAGCATATCTGGCTTTTGAACTCAACTGCTTAAAGGAGTTCTCTTGCCATAGCCTGTCGCACTGCTTACGCTGGGGTAGTTATTCTTCATGAGCTGGATACCGTCAGCCTTCTTTCGGACAACAAATGCAGGCAGAACATTTCCATATGTGTTTTGAGGAGTTCCAGGACAGAACAACGTGTATTAACTTTGACAGGTAGGAGAGAGTTCTCTATCACTAACCTCACATGGACTTACACGTGCCTGCGCAAGGCTCTTGCATCCAATTTCTGATTTAGCTGTGCATGATGTGCTGCTAAATCCTCTACCCAGTTCTTAAATGCTCTATCCCTGTGGAGCTGCTTATGATGAAAAAAACAGAAGAGAGAAATATTCTCCCCATATCTATCCCCCATCTCACCCCAGTGCAAGGGGTGCAGAACACACTTCTCATTTCCTGGAGTTTTAAAATCCTTCATCAGAAAAGACACAATAGATAAAAATATAACTAGATATACATGTAGATATGTACTGCAGATGTGTTTTAACATCAAAGTGAACTTGAGAAATAGCAGTGGAAGATAATCACTGGTCTTTGAAGAGTAAGATGTAGTGCTCATTAGAAAACACTTGCCCTCCTGAATTCAGTTGCTAGTTAAGATCTGTTTAACTGCGATGCTAACTTTTTTTCTGTTTCCCTGCATATTTCTACAGATCTCAGAAGACGTTACGGATAGGTTCTGATGTTAAATAACAACAGCCCACTAGTTTCAGGCCATATGGCAGCAAACCTTTACCAAATTGCTACAGGTTTTTGTTTTTATTTTTTTTCTCTTCCAGTTTTGGACTGCATCTAACTAGCTTGCAAGGCTGACAACACCCTTAGCCACCTTCATCATCCCCTGTTCAAAGCTGAGCAAATGACTCACCTGTCATTTTAAATTAAATTCTTATTCATGGTTTTCTATGAGTGGGTTCGATTGCTTACTGCAATCAATCAAAATCAACTCCATCACATTAGCCTAATTTTCATGATTTCTGATGTTCTGGCTAAAGTCTGTAGCTCCATAGCTACATGAAACTGCACCTAAAAGAGCATCTTACCTGCAGATAGCTCCTCAGCCTGCCTCCCGCCTCTCCCCCTACTTGAGATCTCATTCAAAATACTGTGTGAATTTATCATACACCAATCAGGCATAACAAACTGAGGAAAGATGTATGTGCTTTTCTTAATGTAACAAGAGGAAAGGTATCTTCGAATTGATTCCGTTAATTATCTTAATTATTAATTACATTCTCCAGAAACACAAACACAGAGACTATTTAATAAATGACACAAATTAACACTCAAATGGAAAACAAGAAAACAAATCTCATTTCAAAATATTAGTACAGAATCAATTCAGTGCTGACTAATTAGGTTGCATCTGTGGTGAACTTTCTCCTACGTATTTAATTTCATGCTTAGTTTAAACACTTCCTAAGTCACTAAGACATAATTTAGGCTATAGAAACTGCAACTGGGTTGCATTATAGCAAAGCAGCTCGGGAATTTGCAAAATTACTATAAGGGCCATGTTAACTTTGTAGCTAAATACAGTGCATTTTAATTTGCATAAAGCAGGCCTCTGCTTATAAACTAGTACTAATTCAGATACCATCACTGTGCAGAGCAGCTGATATCAGAATACCACTATTTTTTCCATGGGTCCATTAAGCTTCCAAAATACTTTTAACACCCAGATTGCTAATGACGTACTTTAAACCTAAACAGAGGCTTTTGTTGTCATTGTTGCAGGTTTTCCCTGTGAGTTAATTTAATCATTACATATAAAATGAAATAAAAACAGAAGTATACGTTGTTTTCTCCCTCTCTTGTTATTCAGTTTTCTCTGTATGTTGTCCTCTATGTTAGAATAGAAAACACTAAGCAATCCTTACATCATGTTATCAACAAAGAAATGAAAAGGCCTCTTTGCTATTCTGATGACATCTCAGAGCATGTCTTAACAGCGAGGTAGAACAACTCTATTACGGTTCTCTGCACTTACCTTTAAGGCAAACTGGCTTAAGGAAACCCTCTTTCCCACAGCCTCCAAAAAGCTGGTTGCTAACTATGTGTGGACCAGTGGGGTACATCAACCCCATATGTCTTTTCTTTTTAAATTTTGCAGTTCATTTCTGGCATGGATTAGTTCACTGACTCAGTTTATCACATTGTAGTACCTGATTACCCTTTCTGCTAGCATTTTTAAAGTTCATCCGACGGATCAGTGGTGGAACTTTCCCCTTGAACTCTCCGAGATCCCCATACACCTACTTTTCTCTACAGCCACATTAACTTTAGCTATAGGAGAAGAAGCTGGTAAGGTCATGGGTATTTGTTGCTGAGATGCTCTTGCTCCCTAGGCCTTTACCATCCCAGTTTTTCAGTTATTTTAGAGCCTGCTAGCCCAAGTTGTTTAGAGAATTAGAGCTTAATGGTGGGAGATGGAAAACCTAAAGCGAGCTGTACAAAGGGCATCAAAACCACGGCTTAATCAGAGGGACGGAAAACTGCCATTAACTAAAGTAACATTGATTGTGAACAATAACATTGCTAAAACACAGTTTTCAGGCAGAAAAAAGTCTTTTTTGTTCACAAGACAGTATCTGTTTACTACGTAGATTGGTTCCTGACCTATTTCTCAGAACAGTGAGTTAAATATCTGGATTATTGAAAAGTAATGACTTTCCACTTTCCACCTGCTGAAGTGACTTTGAATTTCAGATTTGCCTCACAGTCTTTCTATAGGACTGTCAAATTACAGCATCAGGTAAAACACGCACAGACTGGCTGCTTGTGTAAACAGAGATGTATTAAAGAATTGGCTAGCATTTTCAAGAATGACTAGTGATAGCTGGTGCCTTGATTTTTAGGAATTAGACATTCTTATGGGACAGGTATCCAGGGGGCTGGTGCTTAGAGCTTTTTGGACACACCAGCCTCTCTCCATAGCCTTTTAAGAACATATACACTCATTATTACTGGCTTATCTTACTCTTGGTATATATGTAAGAATAAATATTCACCCCAATTTTCTTTATTGTTCCTGATGGCATCAAACTAACTCTGATCCCATGGGCTGAGTACATCAGGTTCTCTCCTGCAGCGCATCTTCCAGTCCAGTTTCCCTACCAGTGCTCCTATGTGCCAGGACAGAAGACATTCCTTTCCCCTGAGATGGTGGCATGTGGGATTCGTACAATAGTATGAATGCCTCAAACAACATAAATTCAAGGAGGATGTCTGCCTTCTGTTCGAGGCACATATACTAATATCTTTATAAATCACTCAAATGTGACTGAAAGAAATTTTAATACTGTAGTTTTGCCTATGGCCTTTCAGAAGCCACTAGCTTTCACTGGTGGTTCAGCTGTTCCAGAGATCTGCAGCCACCTGAGAAACAGATATTGGCTGATCAGTTTGTGAGTAGCATCATGTTTTGAAAGGAGTTACTGTGAACTGTCCAGTTTTGCAACTGCGAGCATTTGTGATTTGCATTGTGGATACGCCTGACCTGGGCAATGACAGGTACCTACCAAATAGCTCTGTTAACAAATAGGTAAAAGCAGCAGCTGACCCACACAGCACTCCCCTCAATCAGGCTGCTGAACGCCATAGAATCACAGAATGGTTAGGGTTGGGAAGGGCCTTAAGATCACCTAGTTCCCAGCCTCCTGCCATGGGCAGGGACACCTGATATGCAACGGTGCTTCTCTAGTAATTGTCAGATCAACTGTGTATCTCTTATTCATAGGTTTCTATGAGTGTGTTAGATTGCATACTGCAATCAATTGAAATCAGCTCTATTCATTGCATTAGACTAATTTTAATCCCTTAAAAATAATTCCAAACATACATCCCTTTACAGGCACATTCAAAATATCAGCCAGCATGACACACCATGCTGACATTTGAAGACATCTGCAGAAAACAAAGAGGAAATTTATATCCAGAGGTAAGATGGGTTTCCAGTTTCTGGTGAAACTGTTGTCAGGGGAAGAGGAAGGGAGGGAGGGGAAAGGATCAAACTGAGTTTCAAGGATCAAACTGAGTTCAGGGCAGATGCTGGAGAGACAACAATCTTTCATTTGGCACTAGGTGCACAGAACTGACAAGCAAATACAGAAACTCTTGTTTAACTCTCAATTGGTGCATTGTTTATCTACGAACTGAGGGTACGACCTTACAGAAGGCTGTAAGCTGTGAGGCCTAACACTGCTGCTTGTCAGCTCATAACAGTGAACTGACCCTATGTGAGAAGAACACAGTATGCAAATGCGACCACAGATTGTTGAACATGCCTTAAATCAAGAATGAGAGTAAAGGAATTTGGTAAAACACAGAACACTCTACAACCCTGAAAGGGGCCAGTACGTTACAGTTTGAACTCCATTAGCATTATTCTGTTGGCTGAAAAGGTGAGGCAAAGAACAAATTAAAGTTGTTTTGGCAGGAATATTTGTGACATTGTTCATCATTTCATGTTACTTTTAAACAACAGTAGAAGCAATGTCAGTATTATTGCTCAAACCAAACTCAGACAATTGCTAAAGGCAACCTATTCCTACAGAAACACAGAGAAATAATGTTCTTGTATTTCCAGTAGCCAAAGATTGGGGTTTATAGCAGATACAGCGCATGATTGAATCTGAAAGATTACAATAACTACCTTGTGCTTAGGACAAGAAATAACTTTCTGTTGGCAGTGTTTAACATTCCAATGGCCACACTCCTTGTCCAGAACATTTTAAAAACAATAAAGTGGTTTTGGAATTATGGAGAAAAAGGAGCTACAAATTGCAAAGGATTTGGGAGCTACTGGAAGTTATGCTAATAACCAGAATTTTCAATCAGAAATTTCAATCTCCTTGGCTTTCTAAGGACAGCTTGAAAAGTAGGTGCAGGAATAAGCTACAGAGTGACCAAGCTACTGAGTGATCATGAGAAGTGTGTAACTGGATTTTTTCTCACCTCGACATCTTGTATAACAAGGAGGTACAGAATTTTTTTCTCTAAAGGATGGGAATAAAAATGATATCGGTAAAGTTCACAAAAATCTCAACATTTCTGGGTGCAAGTCAGAAAATGCTTTTACAGAGGGATAAGTTCTGCATGGATCCGGCTACCAGGCCTTCCCAAAGTCTTTATCATAGAATCAAAGACTGGTTTGGGTTGGAGAAGAACTTAAAGACCACTTAGTTCCAACCCATTGCCATGGGCAGGGACACGTTCCACTAGACCAGGTTTCTCAAAGCTCCGTTCAACCTGGCCTTGAACACTGCCAGAGATGGGACAGTCACAGTTTCTCTGGGCAACCTGTGCCAGTGTCTCATCACCCTCACAGTAAAGAACTTCCTAATATCTAACCTAAATCTACCCTTTTTCAGTTTAAAGCCATTCCCCCTTGTCCTATCACTACTTGCTCTTACAAAAAGTCCGTTGCCAGCTTTTTAGTAGGCCCTCTTTAGGTACTGGCAGGAATTATTTTATTTATATCATACATATATTTATATTATATATTTTACAATTTTATTTTGAAAAGCACCTGGATACACTTTCCAGAAGTTAAAATAGTACTAAACATGAAGCCTGATGAGCTACCTATGTTTAAACATGTAGAAATGTTAGTTAATAAATGCAGTGAATTAACATAAATTATGTTCAAACATGAATAGACATTAGAAAAAAAAAAAAAAAAGGCTCAAAAAGAAAGGAGATCCATGGAAATTCATGAGCTAATGATAAGAGACTTTTGCCTTGCAAATCAGCATATATAATACAAACATACATAGTATGACTATTAAAGAATAAAATATGAACATTAGCAATATCTGACTTTTCTATGGGATGTAATAATCTCTGTGGACAATAACAAATCTACACTTCAGCCTTTCAAAGGAAATTGGAACAATAGCTCTGGAGTTCACAAAAATAATTTTAGCAGAAAATACAGTTTCAAGTAACAACAGAGCCCACAGCACTGTACAGATCTGCACTATGATACTAGCTTTGTCAGTAAGCAGGACTTGAATGGCATTTCTACTCTGAAGATCTTCATTTCTTTAACACCAAGCCTAGCAAGATATCTAATGGGAAGAAGGACATACTGGCCTCTGAGTTCTACCTATAGTCAGTCTGGGCTGAACAGGATTTCCTAACCTTAACATGAACCTCTACCAGGCAACAAAGCACACCAACTCTTCCTACTTCCAAAACAGCACTGAGTGACATTTCCTTAATGCCAGGTGTTATTCCACACGTTTTGGCTGAGAAAGACTGCAGGCAAATTCCCACTCCGAATTCTCATGTCTCTCACTTCCTCCACCCTAACCCTCAAAATACCACAACCACCTTGCCCAACTAGCAGAAAGATCATGGAGCTAGAGCTCTGTCCTGAACCCAGCCTTCATCATTAGTCTTCCAGCTAAGCAAGACTGCAGTGATATTAAGCCTATCTATAACCTTAGTCCTACCCAACTGAAATACCTGAATAACTGAACTGATCCTTTCCACCTCCAGAATAGCACTGGGCCCTAGCTCTGAGCTTTGCATGACACTAATGCAATTTTCACTCTCAAGACTCACATTTCCCTGTCTGTTATGTATATCCTAGTCTTTTTTCACTAATTAAATGAATTGGGTTTTTTATCCATGAGAGACAGATACAACTATCTAAACTGTTTGACAGAATCAAGACTTTTACAGTTTAATTAGAAACTGCATGTTTCCAATTTGAAGTGGAAATATAAGTCTGTCATTTGGGAATATGTAAAATTTTAAAGGAAAGGATAAGGTAGGAGGTGAAAGTAAATGTGAAGCTGTAATTAAATTTTAAAATAAAACAATCTTGCTAAGGGGCAAGAGTGAAAGCATATGAAAAAACAAGTGTTAAAAGAGAAGGAACTTCTTGCTCTGCTGTGTGTAAAGTAATTGAACAACAGTTTTGTTTGAGAAATTCCTCTTTGTCTTCAAAGAGTCTTCCTTAAACTCTCTAGGCCTCTGTTCCAGCCTTCTCTGAACTTGCTGCCTTAGTTTCTGATTCTAATGCACAAAAAGGAAACATGCAAATAACACAATTCAAATCACCCAAAATCTTCATATAGGCCTCTGTAATAATAAGTAGACTGGCTCAGTTGCCAGTTCAAGCTTTCAACAGCTCAGCTGCTGTTCAAGCTTTCATCTCATTTATTCATTGCAATGTGTCCTCGGGCTGCATTGAAATGTAGGGGGATTGCTCTTGCCTCAGGGCAGTTTGCATGTACAAAGAACAGTGCTGTCTTATAGCAGGCTCCTTTAGGGCTCTGAGTTTGAAAGGAGGCCTTCACTCAAAAGTCCAGGGCTGTGAACTGGGTATGTGCCCTGCACTTGCACCAGAACTGAAGGTCGGAAGAGTCTGGCTTGCTTTGCCTGTGTGTCCAGCATGCATGAATTCATACACTGTCCGTGGGAAATGACGGTGCTGCGCAGGACAGGCTCTGATAAGGAGTTTTTTTTTTTCTTGTACTGTGTTTAGAATGGAAAAGCGAGTTTCCAAATCCAGACAGTCTTCACTGGCTCCATCTGGAGCATAATAACATCAACAGTTGAAATTATATGTAATGCATAGGCCTGGCCCAAGACTGATTTTATACACATCATCTGCAGCTTCTCATCAATAATCCACAGTTATTATCACAAACAAGTGAAAAGTTTCATTATCCTACACAAATCAAACTTTGATCATACTTATATTCACACAAGGTCTGTTTAGTGCTAAAAAGGAAGAATCAGTACCATTTTGCAGATGAAGAAACTATGGCTAACAGAAAAAGTAACTTGCCTGAGGCAACACAGGTCAAAAGAAGAACAGAAATGTGACTAACAGGCAGGAATTCCAGGTCTTCACTCAGACCACTAGCAAGTTGAACCCTTTTATGCAGTCCAAATATGTAGCTGCTGCTTTAAAAGCAGGGAGGAAAATTGACAAGCTATAAGTCAGGATGGTTCTAACATAAAAGCCAAAGAAATCTCTAGGTGCTAAATAAGCGACTTGTTAAAGATGCACCTCAAATGCACAACTGTTTCTTCCAGAAATTTGAGGAGATTGGTTATAATGTGCATAAGAAATGAACTTTTCAAAAGCAAACGTGAAGACCAATTACCCTTTTGTGTCATTTCACTGATTAGGACCTTTGAACATCATAACAGAAAAACTGTTGTGTTGTTTTTTCTGTTCGGGTTTTTTTTGTTTGATTGATTGGTTTAGATTTGTTTTGTTTTTTAATTTGACAGCTTTGCTTCATGCCTGAAGGACATAAGGTTTCTGGTTTTACCTTGTAAAGTAACTTGTTGCCTGGAGGTCTGAGTCCTGAGGACGGAGGTTATCATACACATACTTCAGATCCTGAATGCTGTTTAGCTCAGGCAGTCCTGCATGCAGCATCTTAAAGGAAAGAAATATCATTAGTCACTGGTCTATTGAAAAGAAGTTTAAATGAACTGAGCTAACTCATTTCAGAAATAAAAGTTTTACACCAAAAGGTCTTCTTGGAAAACACAAAGTTTTGCTGTCTTGAAAAGTGGTTCTGTTACAAAAGCAATGCCTTCAATACTAAGGTGAATATATGGCATAATAAACCTCCACATTGAGGTACCAGTACTGAGGCATGGTTTAAAATTACCAATCCATTTTAGCTATTTATTTTCTCTTTGGATTTCATAATCTCAATGTGCGCATTGCTAAGCTTCCTTCATAGCCTTCTAATGGTGATAAAGGGAAGGCAACCAAATTCAGCAACCTGAACAATAGTAACCACATTTCTGTTATGCACACAGTGTTACCATACTCCTAATCCAATTTAGCGCAACATCACCTTCTCATTTGTAACTACTAATTCTATCATCACTGCTCTGGACTTCTCCTGCATAGGGGTCATAGATTCACTCCGTTTACAGTCAGTGGAGGAGAAAAGATCTTTGAGATGTTGATTCTTAGCAGGAGCCTTAATGTGGGCACTGAGAACTGCCCTCTGGAGAGGGTATCATTATCCATCAATGACAGATGGTGCTACTCTAGTTAGTTGGTCAAGTTAGGTTTGAAAGACAAATAATGCAAATATTTCCCTTGCAAAGTAGGGCACAAGTCCAACACAAGTAGGGTAGACAACTGAGTGCATCCAATTGCCCATACAGCTATCTCCAGGCATTTTTAAAATCTCAGCAACAAAAATAATTTTTACTTACTTCAAAACCTATTGATTTTTCTCAACAATCAGAGTAAGATGAGAGCGATGCTTTGTGTGTAATGGAGAAAAAATCACTCCACATTCCTCAGAAGGAAATTTATCTGAATTTGCAGTCACTGCTGTGCATTCTTCATTGATATTTATGTCTAGCTCAGACAGAAAGACCCACCAAGTTTTGCAAGTGACAGCAAAGAAAGAAGAAAGCACTGAAGCACTGCTTTTTTTTTTAAGGTTTGGTTGAGAGATAAATAGAGCGAGGGGAAAAGAGATGGGGGGGGGGGGCATATTTTATTTATGCCTTCAAACCTTCTCAATATTTTTAAGTCAAGTTTCAATATTTTGTATATTGCCTTCTCGGCATTATGAGAAAAATCCTGCTTCATATCATCCCAAATCTGTATCACCATTGGACAGATTGCTGTCCCACAGAGGTCTGGCTAGCAAGGACCAGAGAGGCAGAAAGCTAAATGAGGTGGATTTAAGAGAGGTGAGAGCAAGGATAATAGCATTCAGCACTTAAGAATGCCATCTCTCTAAATGCCCTCAACCCATTTATAAAAGATAACAGCTCCTGCCCCTTTAAAAAAAAAAAAAAAAGAGTTGTTGCACAGGCAAATTGGCAAATTAAGCTTCTTGCCTTGCATTAGGAAAGGGAGCAATACTAGATATGAACAGGATCTAAATGATCTGCAGTGAAACTGAAAAACAAGGTATGGTATGGGTTTTAGGTTCTCTTCATTGTAAAAGGCAGAAAACTATTTGCTGAAGCAAAAAAACAAGGAGTCTTTGGCTGGGCTTATTATACTGCTTAATCCCTTTTATTCCATATAGCGTATGGTTCATGTTTCCAGTCCCCTGATGGAGGATGTTTCTGAACACTGTGGCTAGTGATACTAGATGCTAATTAGAGAAGACATGAAACAACTGTTGCGAAAACAACTACAGGTCTCCTAAGGCAACTCAAATGTCACTAATGCCTAAATTTAAGTGATTTCACTGCTTCCCTCATTTGGCCACACATGTCTTGACCTACCACACTTGGTTATCCCAGACTTTCTGACTCACTAAGTGAAGCTGCCTACATCCTCCTTGGGCCTGGATTCAGAGATGGTGTGTGACACCCAGCCCATCATCCCATGAAAAATTAATAGCAGTGGCACGTACTTTCCATGTGTTAGACCTCCAAAACTTGTGTTTCGGGATCCTCTTTTCCCAAATGGCATTCCTGAATTTAGAAGGGTGAAAAGACTAGTATGTTTCATAGGGGACACAGGATTCTCAACTCTTAGATGTGCTCTGTCTAGGTACTGTGTCCTGTTCTATACTATTAGGTGAACCTATTTCTTGTCACAACAGAGGCAAGTGGATCAACTACTTGCTGTCTAGTGTCATCTCTAAGCCGCTTTTAATAGTTTTCTATCTGTAACAATAATGGATTCTTCATTTCTTTAAATTAGTTACAATGTGTTTGTGTCATCCAATCACCCTCTTTATAACACTTCACATCAAATCTTTAAAGAGAGAAAAGCTGATGAACTACAGGTGTTTATATATAGCTGAACTCTGCCAGCAGACTCTTGGGTTTCCCACAGATGTTTCTGCTTTCAAAAGTGATGAAAACTTCATGGATTATTTCTTATTCCCAGCAGCAAATGTCAGTACAGCTCTAGAAACATGCTGCTCACTACCAAGAAAAATCATTTACTCCCAAACTGGGGCAAAACCCCCAAACTGTTCATAATCATGGTTTGCTAGAAGGCACTACCAGTTACCAACCATCCAGGGCACAGTTTACTATTCATTTCTGGAAATAGCCTTATTGCTTAGATTTTTTTAATCATGCTTTATAAACAGCATCTCAGAAAACAGAATGTGGGAGGGGGAAGGAAAGATGTAGACAGTAAGAGGAAACCTTAGGCTGTTGTTGTTACAAATAAGCAGTGGTTAGTTTATCTTGCCCCTTCATGATGATATCTGATATTCTGCATGGAAATAAATTTAAAGTGCAATTTTTCACGCTCTATTTACTTTTCTAGAAATGAGCCATGGAACTAAAACATTTTGATACTTACACTTTCTGATCAACACCCCATTTCAAGTGCAGAGCCAGACTCATCCTTCCAAACTCTGGCAAAACTAAGGCAAACCTCTCTTGTTTGTTTAATTTCCCTTGATATGAAGTGCTCATCGATGGGGTGTAAGTACACTGCCAGTTATTTTTCAATTATGAAATGCAATACAATTGACCGAAGTGCAGCCTATTGACAAATACTAAAACCTATCTGTATGAGTTTTAGCTCAGCACTATTACCTCTCCTTAAAGATCAGCAGAAACAGAGGAAGATGCAGCATGTCCTGAATATAGACAAACCTGAATTATAGTCAGGCAGTGATAGCTAGTTATTTCAGTGCTCCTGCTGGGAACATTTTCCTAACAATCTCTATTATCTCAGAGTAATCTACATCATTATCTGTGCTGCTTGCACAAAAGAGACTGCACTGGGGACAAGAAGGTGGGCAGAAGATGTAGCTATATTTGCAGCTTGCAGTTTTAGGCAGCCTCTTCAGAAATGCAGGGATTACTGCTGTAGATGAGAAAGTAGGGATGCTCCTGAGTATTCCAGAGGCTATTTAAGTTTGACAGTACCTCATGCAACTGCACTCTGCACTGCTTTCAGTGCAAAACTATGCTTTATGATGGGAGTGCAGTTTTGCTGCATCTTCTGTGATTACTTAGAAGGAGGGTTAAGAGATTTGGGGCAATCTTTCCTGTTTCATATTGGGAAATCACTTACTCCTGCCACTGTATGAGAATCCATGGACAAGATAGGAAAAAGATGAGCAAATTCTCCCCACTGCAGAAGTTGGAAATGAAAAAATAGTATTTACAGAGCAACTTCTTGGCTGTACCCCAGCCTCAGCAAGGATTCTGTTTTTAAGGTTGTGTTGAGTTTTTCATGCACAGGCTAGTCACCCAGGCTTCGCATGGGGCCCTGGACATAAGTTTTGGATTAGTATCTTAGCCAAGTAACTTAGCAAATATTAGCTAATTTAATATTTTCATTCTACCCATTAGGCAGGGTAGAATTAACAGGGGCATAAAGCAGTTATGGAATCTGCCACAGCATGTGAATTGGTAGGAATACTCAAGAAACAAAAACTTCTAGAGATCTGAAAATCCTATACAAAAGGATTTTTAAACCTTTGTCAATACATGTAGTGATCTGTCTTTCCTGCGTTTGCCACCCTAAGAAGGGACCATGGAAATGTGCAAAAAAAACTTTCATATGGTGTCCTTGTTAGCTGCAAGGCTGCTAGGTACTGTCGTATCACCCACTCTGCAAAATATTTAGTTTACTTTGCCTTGCTGTAACTGTAAACAGGATTGGTAAATGGTTTCTTGAAGACCTAGAAAAAGGTCTGAGTGAAATTCCTGAATGTGAAACTTGTACCCAGCTTCTTTTGCAGTTTTCTACTGCTTTGTTAAGAAGTGGGCATTAATAAATGGAAAAAAACTCCCAAATAGCTTAGCTTTTCTTTTCTCAGAAATTAATACTGAAATTGCATAGTTTCTTTCCACAAGAAGTACCAGCACTAACATTTCCAGCAGTGCAGCTGATACCTCTTTAAATCACAGTGTTACTGGAGGCAGCAGAGAAGTGGTAAAAGGGAAGAGGAAATTGATTTTTGGTTTCATCCTCAAACTTCTTACCATCTCCAACAGGTTCAAGAGCAACTGGCTGTGTTTCCTGACTATATTATAAGCTCGACAACAAAGCTCCACAAACTCTTGAAAACGCTGTGGGTTTTTTCCACCTTCTGTGATGAAATACTCCATCTCTGATGTGAAGATGAAGGGAGCTCGGTCCCTGGAAAAGAGAACAATTACATGAGAAATTTCACCAAAAATAGCTAATCATGCAATACAGTTAATGTTTGTAGCTCATTCTTCACATTTCTTTTCCCAGTATTACCTTTCTTGTTATTTCATCCCTTCCTCAGTGTGGACAGCTCTATTGCTGTGCCTGGTGTCACTGACTAATTGGGGCAGAGACAGGTTTCACAGCAAGAGCTTCCTAGTGAGAAATACCACAACTGAACAAGTTTGGAGCTTACATGTTTTCTTCTGTCTCTTCTTTGCTTTTCTTTGTAAACTCTCATTGTGTTAATTTCTCGACTTCAGTCTGAAAGTAAATCTAGAAACAAGTTCTCAAAGAGGATGTGATATAAATACCAAGTCCCTACTAGGCAAGAAGTGAATTTAAGAAAAAAATCCTACAACTCCACAGTGCAGACAAAAAAAAAATACAACATATGATGCTATCATTATGCACACTGAACGGATATTTCTGACCCAAGTTTTAACAGAATAAACTTAAAATACATTGTCTTGTTTTTTGTGCAGTTACTGTATTCATTCTACAATAAATGAGGCGCAGAATCTGACAGAATGTCTTGCCTTTTTTTCTTATCACTAGTACGGTTTGTGGTTATGGCATGCTATTGCAGAAGAAAACTGATTAGCCAGGTTTCTGCTAACAATCCTATCATTTGATAGCTTCAGAGAGGCCTGATATACTGCATCCTCACAGACAAAACTACTGCAGTGATTTACTCATTGCAACTGTGTATACAGAGGCATGTAAACAGATTAGAAGGCTATATTCCAAGGAAGTATACGCTGCATGTTAACCCTTAATTCTAAATGAACTTGAATAAATGAAATATTCTTAGGAAGCCTGAATACAGAAACAAATTTGAAGATCTCTCTTTCTTGTTAACACCTCAAACATGGGATGAGTCTGAACTTACTCTGCTTACTGATTCATTCAGAAATGAGACAGAGAAGTTTTCCTAGGAGTTCTCCTCATTTTCCCATAAAAACACCTGCCTTGCAATACAGATGGAAAGTCAAGTTGCTGTGAGATTCAAGGCTGCGGCTGGAAGTCTAAGTTACAAGAAATGTTCAGGTGGCCTTCACATTCTGTTTGGAAAATTTTCCTGATTCACACTGAAACTAACTTTGAAACCAATGAGCCAATGAGGAAAGGTGTGCTGCTGGACCTTATACTAAGAAATAAGGAAGGAATGGATGCTGATTTGAAAGTTGGGGGTAGCTTGGAACACAGTGACCATGAGATCATGGAGTTCAGTATCATTCAAGGAGGAAGCAGGGCAATAAGATTGCAACCATGGACTTTGTGATAGATAACTTTGGCCTCTTCAGGGACCTTTTTGGAAGAATTCCATGGGAATCGGCCCTAGAAGAAGACCCTGGGAACTACAGGCCGGTCAGTCTCACCTCAATCCTTGGAAAGGTGATGGAATGGCTCATCTTGGAGGCCATCTCCAAGTACACAGAAGACAAGAAAGATATCAGAAGTAGTCAGCATGGATTCATCAAAGGGAAATCATGCTTAACCAAACTGACTGCTGTCTACAATGGGACAACTGGCTGGATAGAGGAGGGGTGAGTGATGGGTGCTGTTTACCTGGATGTCAGCAAAGCTTTTGACACTGTCATAAAATCAGAATGGTTTGGGATGGAAAGGACCTTAAGATTATTTAGTTCCCCCCCCCCCCCCCCTCCCCGGCCATGGGCAGGTACACCTCACACCAGACCATGTCACCCAAGGCTCTGTCCAACCTGGCATTGAACACTGCCAGGCTCTTTGGGCAACCTGTTCCAGTGCCTTGCAATCCTCACAGTAAAGAATTTCTTCCTTAGATCTAACATGAATTTACCCTGTTAAGTTTGAACCCATTATACCTTGTCCTGTCGCTACAGTTCCTAATGAAGAGTCCCTCTCCAGTATCCTTGTAGGCCCCGTCAGATACTGGAAGGCTGCTATGAGGTCTCCACGTAGCGTTCTCTTCTGCAGGGTGAACAGCCCCAGCTTTTTTAGCTTGTCTTTATACGGGAAGTGCTCCAGCCCCCTGATCATCTTGCCTCTCATGGCATCCTCATAGGCAAGCTCAGGAAGTGCATGCTGAACAAGTGTCCCCCAGGGGTCCATACTGGGTCCAATGTTGTTCAACTTGCTCATCAGTGACTTGGATGAAGGGATAGAATGCCTCCTCAGCAAGTGGTTGATACCCCAGAGTGCTGTGCTGTCGTTCAGAAGGATCTAGACAGGAATAATCCCACGTTTCAGCACAGGCTGAGGGCTGACTTGCTAGAAAGGAGTCCTGCAGAGCAGGAACTGAGGGTCCTGGTGGACAACAAGTTGTATGATTTCAGATAGGTAGAACTAGGAATGATGAAGTTATAGTAGTTCCACAATAGTAGTTCTTTCCTACCATGTTTTTCTATGTAAGTTCACAGTGTGACAGTTATGTTATAGCATGTTACATAGTAATTGTGTAGTTTTATGCTGTAGCTCTAAGAGAATTAAAAACTTGTGCCTATTACTGATTTCAGAGATCAAGATTTCCCCAGAATCTTCTTTCATTCATTCGTTAGCTTATCTTTTGTTTAGCAGTGGTATTTAAAATAGATATTCAGTATTAAATAAATTAATACAATTAGGGTCATGGAAGTGAAATTGTTGAAGAAAATAAGAAAGAGAGAGAGAAAATCAGCAATGTTAACATTTTCACTAAGCAGTGGCCAGAAGTCCAAACCAAATCCTGATTTGAAAGCATTTTATCATCTTGAGAATAAACAAACCCCAAATCTGTTTCTCACCTGCATTATGTTTTGGGGCTAAAATATTCCAAGTCAACACTACTGTTGTAAAGGTTCCATATTAGGCATTTTGTTCAAAATACCTATTTGGTTTCTGATGTCCAACTGCATCAAGAGAGACAATCACACTATAAAAACATAGCCTTTTCTGAGCTAGTCCATGTCTCCTGCATTAAGCCACTTGAGCTGAAAACAGATACTGCAATCAGAAATTCCTTTATGGGAAGAAATATGGTGTTAACATCGTTGGTTTGGGCTGTGGGCCAATTTCCACATAATGCAATGACTGCAGTGCTAGTCAGTTTCCTTACTGTTGTTGCTAAAGTATCCATTTGAATGTATAACTGATATTTATATTACTTGCAGATTAATTTTATTTGTAAGATAATTTTAAGCAGTTTTACAAGGTTCTTAAATTTCTAAGGTCGTAGACCTGTCCTCCCTTATTAACCTGCAAAATAGGATGTAGAAGTTTGCTTTCCCTGGTTTTGCTCAAGGTCTTGTGATATCAGAGCCCCTCCTGCAAGGTAATCCCTGCAAGCAGTCAGATGCTGAAGCTCCATTCCTGCACATGTCTAAGCCAGCTGCTCATGAGGGGAACACTTTGCAATTGAAATTAAAAATGCATACAAAACCAATGTAGTATAGGAGAGAACACACACTAGAAGGAACAACACAGTCATTTCTCCTGATAATGTTAAAAAGCAGAGTTTCAGAGGGAGGAGATGCTTACTCACTGAAAAGTACCATAAAGGATTCTGAAAACCCAAGTGACAGGACTGAATGCCTGCATATAGATGCAAAATGTTCCTTGCAGCTTTCACGAACTCCTTCAGAATATAAAACCATAGAAGGGAATAATATCAAAACATAGAAGAAAATAGTCTAAAAATTACTCCAGCAAAATTACAAACAGCCAAGTCAAGCCACCATCCATGCTGAATGGGAAAATTTACATCAGCAGAGGATGTTTTAGCTTGTATAAGAAAAAAGGCAATGCATGCCCTGGTGATGCATGAGGATTCTAATATATCACACACACACATGGAAATGAACCATACCTTGGTGCACAGCCTGTATTTCTATATTTAAACTAGTACATCTCTAACTGACAGTCTTCTGCAGAATATAGCTGAGATCATATTATATGATGGCATTTATTCAGAAGATATGCAATGTGTCCAAAGGCCTGACAATAACTATGAAAGACGCCATTCACTTGAACATACATCTATTAAATAGCTTGCTCACATGAAGTTATCTAAAAGATTTAAACATGAAATTAAAACATACCTTCAAGATCACAGCTAAGCCCTACAGTACTTTATATACATAGGCTGTTCAAAGACCAATTTGTACTGGTATTACAGCCAAAGGGACAAAGAGCCCCTTGGCCTAAAATCTGCATCTATTACAGCGTTCTGCCTCCATCAGAGCATCATCCTTTGCTTTTATAACAGAAATCAGTCAAAAAGGCAGTATCCCTGTTTATGGCAGAGTCTCGTTGCAGTCCTGGACCTTAAAGACTTTATGATGGCTGTGACAAAAGAGTTTACTCAAGCGATTCAGTGAGAAGCAAGTCTAGTTTTATGGTGGTTTTATGTTTTCTTATTGTGTACTGCTCTAGAGAATTAAGATTTTCATGGGAATGTGTTTTGCAGTTCCTCTGGAGATTAAGGATGTTTGGATGACATGTCATGAGAGGGAGGAAACAAAGGAAACCTCAGCAACTAAAAAGATCACCATGCAAAAACAAACTTAGTCTGGGGTGATGGGAACGTTTACTGAGGCTTCACTATGGACTAGAAATATGGTGCATTCCTAGAAGACCAGTAAGATAATCAGGATTTGTTATGAAACACTAGATGTAAACCGATTAACAAAGCTTGTATGGTCAGCAATGGTTTTAGTTTTTCCTACTATGAATCTCACAGTACAAAATATTAGAGAATGATACACTGACTTCCTTATATATTAAGAAAAGTGTATAAGATGATGAACAAAAAATGACCTTTAGTCTGAGCCAATCTAAACTTCCTAATTGTGTAGTTATGGAAAAGTTTAAGTCACACAGAGTAATACAATGAGATCAAAATAGTTGTAGTCCAAGTTGTCATATGGCCACAGAAGACTGTGCATGAGAAACCATACAGAACTGTTTGCAATTTAGAAATCAGCTGCTCAACAGCCTACGCCCCCACAGATTCCTTGACTGCTTTAAAACCATTTTGACTGAGTCAAGAGTGACTGATGATAGCATTCAGTATGACTACATGGAATTTGGATATATCCAGTAAAATAGGAAAGGCTTTTAGGGAGCATTTGAATGCTGACATCATTTGAATGCTGACATCCTTTGCCAAAGCTTACTGAAGAACACTCACAAAATAAATTAACACAAGTGCTTATTTCTCTAAGCCAAGTGAAAATATCTAATCATAGTAATCATATATATTTGTAGACACAGAAAAAAAACATGAGCAAGCATATTCCTCTCATACATGAAAGAATGAAACAGTGAACAACTGCAGAACATGATCCGTCCCCAGCAAGCACATAAAGGATCATTAAAAAATATGCCTGGAAAGGGGAACATGAGATACTCCCATCTTTCTGCTTACTAGGACAAAATCAACCATAAACATGCTTATTTAGCCTATTCTCAAAATTTTTAGTTCTTCTCTAAACTCCCTATCAAATTTCTGTTCCAGTATCTCCCCTTGCTGAGTTTTTTTCTTTAATGCCTAATTTAACCTTGCTTTATTTTCATCCTATTAATTCTTGTTCTTTCCTAAGGGAACACGAAGATCCCATCTTCTTTACAGCAGCCTCTAATGTATTTGCAGACTTATTATGTCTTTCCTCAATCTCTGTAGACAATTGTTTCAGCCTTTTCTCATAAGTCTTGTTTTCCAGATGTCTGATAATTTTAATTGCTTTTCTCTGGACTATGTAATTTCTCTAGACTCCTTATCCACATCTTTCTAAAAGTAAAATGTTGAAAATGCTCCAGCTGAAGTTTTACCAGTGTTGCGTGAAGTAAAAGGATTGCTTTGTATTTCTTGCTTCCCAATTCAATATTCTATCAACTCACTTTCAACTTGTCTGTAGTATTATACTGAAAAAATGCTAATTCCAACTTTCATCATAGTCAAAAACTTTTACAATAGGCCTCCACTAAAATATGAGCAAACATATTCTCTATCCTATCATACTGATTACTAATGAAAATATTGAAAGCTATCAGTCCCATCACAAAACTTACAGTCTGCCATTTGGTGTATCCTTTCGATACTGGAACACAGGTAGGTACCCTCCACAAATGGCTGAGTGTAACAGTTCTGTCTAGGCAGTGCCTTCTTAACTTATGCTAATATTATTTTTGAAAGTTACAGGAGCTGTGCTAAGGCTACATTAACTTGCATCAAGTTATATGATATGTGTTCTTTCTCCTCTATTTCACAAAACGATCCTCTCCTGGAAAAATAACCATTCAAGAAGATAAATGCTCCAGAAGAACTCTATAGTGCTTATTCTTCTGATCACTGTTACAGGAGATGATAGTCTCTTCAACAAGCCTAGAATCTAAATGATGTAAATGCATTTTAAGTGACCTCATAATAAAGCAGTAGTTCTGAGCTTTGCATAAAATATGAACACTTGCTGGACTTGATGGTTAAGTTTTCCAACTGACTTCAATAACATTTGCATTTTCACTGGCTTGTATTGCAAATTTATGTTCAGATATGTTTAGATAACTTTTCTGCTTTCTGTTTCTTGTAGTAAAGCCAAGAGTTTCATTGATAAGTCTGCTCCTGAAGCGTAAGCAGGCTCTAGCAGAGACTTTACTCCTCAAATCAGGCAGACCTGATACATATCCATCCACACCTAAATAACACGACAGTCTGAATTTCAATTGCTAAATAGCCATTACAATGCTATAAATAGGAACAGAAGAGAAACGTGAATTGGGAAATTTGAAACAGCTTTTAAAAACACCTAGAATAAGAGAGAAAATTGAAACAGCTGAGGTTTTGACTGGCCATAAGAAAAAAAACCCTTCACTGTAAGGATAGTTAGATATTGAAACAGGTTGCCTGGCAAGATTACCCTGGCAGGATATAGCTGGACATAGCCCTGGGTAAACTGGTCTGAATTTAGTGTTGACCTTATTCCATTAATACTTAGACAGAAAGATGCCTGAATGCCCTGAGCAACCTTGCCTCAGATAAACTACATAGCCTGGCCATTCAAAACATGCCATCTAATATTTTTGACCTACATTTGCAAAAGATAACATGGTTTCAACTCTATTTTCTGCCCTTTATGCTGCTGTTTGAGATATCTACTGCATAAAAAGTTTTCTAACTATTAATTTGGAATCTAAATTCTGATTACAATTTTACACATATTATTTTTATATTAACATCTATATTTAAAGGAAGAAACAGTGACCTCGCTTGGAGTATTGTGTGCAGTTCTGGTGTCCTCAACATAAAAAGGACATGGAACTGTTGGAACAAGTCCAGAGGAGGGTCATGAGGATGATCAGGGGACTGGAGCACCTTCCGTATGAAGATAGGCTGAGAAAGTTGGGGTTGTTCAGCCTGGAGAAGAGAAGGCTGAGTGGAGATCTCATAGCAGCCTTCCAGTATCTGAAGGGGGGCTGTAGGGATGCTGGAGAGGGACTCTTCATTAGGGACTGTAGTGACAGGACAAGGGGTAACGGGTTAAAACTTAAACAGGGGAAGTTTAGATTGGATATAAGGAAGAAATTCTTTCCTGTTAGGGTGGTGAGGCACTGGAATGGGTTGCCCAGGGAGGTTGTGAATGCTCCATCCCTGGTGGTATTCAAGTCCAGGTTGGACAGAGCCTTGGGTGGCATGGTTTAGTGTGAGGTGTCCCTGCCCATGGCAGGGGGATTGGAACTAGATGATCTTAAGGTCCTTTCCAACCATAACTATTCTATGATTCTATGAAACTAAAAAGAATCTCCTGATTTCTTCAGGTTATTGGGGAGAGTTGTTAAACCATTATGGCCTTATTTATTCATTTAGCTCTTCTTATGTGTATATCAACTTTGCTATTATCATTAGTTTTCACTATAAGAGCCTTAATGTTATCTTTCCAGTAAAATCACAGTGTTGAACATACCTGCTATTTTGATCAGTAGTTAAAGAAATGTTTCACAGATTGGATGGACCTATTCTGAAAGATTCATCTGCTTCTGCCAGTAAATGAATTGGTTTCACTGAGATTTAATCATGCTTAGCAGATATGGTAGAAAACAAGCTATAACCCTCACTTAAGCTAAGGGCTCAGATTCATCATTCTGTTAACGTGTAGTTTTCTCATGTAAACTAAACCACAGTAACTATTATTCCCCTTTTGCAAAGTGCAAGGGAATGTGACTTCTTAAAATCCCTTTCACTGTGGGCCAACTGAAGTTAGTGAGTTTGTAAATCATGGAGATTTGATCACACCTGGTCCCACAGGATTACTATGATGACAGTACAGCTAACATAAACGTTGACAGGTGAGGTCAGAAATGTTTACAGACCCTAGTGCACACCTAGTATTTGCAGCGTGTATTGCCACAGGGACTCATCTGGAACCTTACCTTGTTAATAGGAAAATTGACGGGAAAGCAAAGAATTTGAGGTGTCTCTTGATGGTTTTCACTCTGGCTGCACTGACCCAGTCTCTGCAGCAATCACTAGTTATTCTGTGGTCCGACCACAGAATTTATTCATTTATGGTCACAGAATTTTAACCACTTCATACAGTCAGCTGAATGTATAGTTTTGAAAAGATCCTCCCTGAAAGAAGATGTACTCTACTTTAAGAACATACATGTCTTCAATAGTTTCAAACACTATCTTATTGCAACCATGCACATCTTATGTTGACTGGTTAAAAAGCATCACTGTGTCCAGCTTATGCACCTTCTGAGCTGAGTTAGGATCCCCTGTTCAGACAGTCACACATTAGGCAGCTTGCATTCAGTCACCAGATATCAGACTGTTATTGCATATCAATTTTAAGGTGGATTTAAATCCTTTATATACTTCACGTTCAATACCTATATGTGAAAGTGCTCAGTACAGCATTCCTGATACCTTAGATCACTTTCTAAGCCTGTCAAATTTTCCAGATTTGTTAGGAGTTCACTACTAACCCTATTGACAAAACACTTGAGACTTAATTCAGAAGGACATTGAAGCAATTCTTCTTGTTAATAGAGATTGCTGGACATCTGCTTTTTTGTATTGTGACTGACCCTCACTAGTGGAAAAGATTTTAAAACTCAGACTTAAAAGTTGGCTTAAAATAAGTAGAACAAGCAGGGTTATATTCCATAGCTATCAAATATTCAGCTAACAGGTCTTTTCAGTATGAGACAGCTATTTGGAAAACACAGTAATGGTTGCAGGAGATTTGTATATCACCAAGCGAAGTAGAGAAATAAACCTGTGATGAAGAAATTGAACTGCACAGAAAGTCCCTAGGGCAGGGGGTAAAATTCTACATGAATTAAATCAGTATACTTCCCAGTAAAGGATGAAGGACAAAGGCACAGTGTGCAGAACAAGCAGAAAAAGAAACCAAGGATCAAGCAACAGAAATTATTTTAGAAGTGCTTGATGTATACCTGACTATGTGTCAGAACATAAAAAGGTATGTATAGAAAACTTTTGGAGAAAGAGGTAATACAATAAGATGCTTCTGATGGGAGCAGAAAAGAGAAAGTATTTGTCTCTGTAAACAGTTATACTTCAAAAAGGGTTACATATAAAATAATATAATCAAAATGGATAGTGAACATGATGTCTTTTTCCCCTTTTACTTCTCTTTTATTGTTAAACTTCCCTTCTCTAGAGTCACATTCTACAGAAAAATCACAGGGTGACTAATACAAAGAGAAGGAGGGAAGGGGTGAGGGCAGGAATAAAATCTCTGAAGCAGAAAGTTGATAGGGTACTTTCTGTGTGAGAAAAACAGCACCTCCCTTCACTGTATGGGTACTTTGAAAAAGATAACCAAAAAAATTAAGTGGACAGTGAACATAATTTACTCTCATTCCAAAAAGGTTTATTTGAATGCCCTCCAGAAGAGTCTATTATTGAAAACAAATAACCAGTGGTAAAGGGCAAACTACTATCCAGGCTTGATAATTAAAGAAAGCATCAGAATGGCAACAATAAACACATACTCTTTAAGACAGGCAAATATAACAGAAGTGCATCTGAAACTCATGACTGCAACTTGTGCTGCTCAGATGTTCTCAGACTTGACTTGTGCTTTTGGTGTTTAATTCAGGGCAATTACAGACACGTGACTTTCAGAAGTGATGGACTTCATGCCTCATGTATTCAAGCCCCTTTAGGCCTTGTCACCTTGAAGGTGACATTGTTTCCCCGTTAGGTCTTCATGCATATTTCACCTTCCAGTCTTTATGCAAAGATTTATGTATATGACTATCTTCAAACATCTGTATAATCCTATTAAGATCATTGAAGCTACTAAGGTTCTTTAATTTATGGAATTAAATCTTTCCAGGATTTCAGCTAGAGATTTTTGTAAAGTGGCATATAGGAAGTGATGAAAGTGGATCCTGGCAGATAATTAGGAGTTACCAGTTCACATAAAGTAGGAACTCCAGATCAATGATTTCAGAAAAATAAATCTGAACTGCAGAAAACAAATTAATAAATAGGCATAGCAAGAATTCCTAATGAAATCTCACAGCAGGTAATACAGGTTACTCCAACAGTTTCCATGTACAAATTTAGAAAATGAAAAGTGATTCTACTTTAAGTTTTTACTTCAGGTTTTAGTCAATTCTTTTGATAAGTACACTAAATAAAATTTTTAATAGGCACAAAAAAAAAAAAAAAGTGAAATTCTCAAATTCCTATCTTCCTTCTTCCCCACTTTTTATAAAAAGGTAGAACACATGTAGATACAACGTAATTAAAGAATGTAGCTACAAGTTATTTTTCCCTATCTATTTGCCAACTTTTCTGGTTTAGAAAGAAAGACCTGAATTTTTTTTTTTTTTTAAATAAACACTTCCAGTGCAGCAGTAACAGTCATTTTAGGTTATTAACACTAAAAATAAAATAAGTTACTTTTAAAATAAAAAGTGTCACTTTATTTTTTTACATGCTCAGACATTGTTCAGTGTTTTTCAGTATAGGAAAACACATAGGAAGAAAGTGTGGGAAACATAATTTTCCCATATTTTAGAAGCTTCCTTCAAAAAACTGGAATTTCCCAATGGAATAGTTAGGCTGCCTCTATTAATTACCTTTGTAGAAGAAAACCAGTTTAGCAAATTTAACTTCTGGGAAAACCACACCAAGATGACGGACTAGTTTGGCAAAGAGACAAGAGTGTGTCTGTGATTCAGATCAGGGAAAATAAAGGCCAGTGAGTGTTGTAAATAATCAGGATGATTGGCATTAAAAAAAAAAAAAAAAGATACCTAGGTTATCAAAGTGTGAATTCACAGTGTGCCATGAGCTGGACTACTCTGTATCTTGCCATCAGGTTTCAGACTATACATCACTGACTGAAAAAATATGTATGACAGTGCTGGAAGTGATTGGTAGTGGAGCAGATGAGACTGATGAAGTCAGGATTAGTTCAATTAGCACAGGATTTAAATCTCTTATTTCTTAATTCACCAAAGAAGAAATTCTCAAAAGGCACTGGTCAGAACCAAAAAGAAGAAAACAAAAGAAAGGAAAGCACAGAGGCAAAACCATGAGCCAGACACCTTCTGTACCCTATGACAACTGACCTAGTCCTGTATGATTACCTGGATAATATTACACCTGTTTGAGCTGGAATGGGTCTAAGATGATTCTCACAGAATACACGTTATATAACAAATGGGACAATTACATGAAATTAAATAAGAAGCATTTCCTCATACAGTTTGAAGTATATCTGTAGAATGCACTGATTTAGGAGACTTTAGGGTCAAATACAGGGTCTGGATAAGAGAATGAAAAAGAGTATTTTATTACCACTTACAGAATATTTCATCCAGTATAACTAAAAAAAAAAAAAAAAAGAAAGAAAAGAAATGTGGTTTAGTAAGAAAGTTCCCTATGGGACTTTGGGAATAATTCTCCTGCCAAGCTCTGTTATGCTATTGGTTGGATACAGCATACATCTCCCTCCACGCTTCTGAAACACTAGTTCCTATACCCAAGTAAAGACAGTACTATTTAACATATTTGCCGCACTATGATTGTACACAAAAGTGGAAAAGACAGAGGGCAGGAATTAGAAAAGTTAACTAATCCCATGTTGTGGTGTTACACAGTCATGATTACAAAAGTGCTAATGACTGCATGAACCATACCAGCTTCAAAGGGTTCTCTGAAGACTCATACTGGATTTGATAGAAAGAACTGCAGACCATACATGACAGTGTGCCAGTCTCAAAACTGCCACGTATGCCTTTCACTTTACTTACATCAGCAGAAATATGCAGAATGCTGCAGAGGACTTATCCTCATGAAGCTGTATGAGGAGTAAGTCTGGTAATGGCAAAAAGAGCTCCTTGAGAACAGAAAAAGGGCAGCTGTGGCAAGCAGCTTCTTAAATTCTTGAAGGAATGACAAACAGTTCAGAAATGGACTCCTTTTCTATAAGCCCTCATTCATTTGC
Source organism: Pezoporus wallicus (assembly GCF_028554395.1). Classification (NCBI taxonomy): domain Eukaryota; kingdom Metazoa; phylum Chordata; class Aves; order Psittaciformes; family Psittacidae; genus Pezoporus; species Pezoporus wallicus. Next base: position 1,249,577 of record NW_026642179.1, read on the forward strand.
ACAGATTTTATTCTACAAATAAAACCAAGTTTATTTGTGTGATGTGTGTAAAGACCAGTGGCATGTGTAGGGATTCGCATCAGATGACTTTCATTTTTTAAAGCCACCTACAGAACTTCACAATTCTATGTACAGTATCTACTGTACATAACCTCAAGGGTCAGCATTAATAACTCTAAAGATTTGAAAGCACTGTACTGCTGTTTTATTAATATTTCTTTAGACGTTCAATATTGTTGGGGTGCAAAGAACTCAAATAAAAATCTAATAAGAACTCAAATAGAAATCCAATATAAAGAGCTGTTAAAATAACCAGAGGCTTAACCTGTTTCAGGACTTTTCTTGTGGGAATGAGTAGATACAAATAGCACTGAGGTTTTCAAATTTTGAGAAAGCCTGAAATTTATGGGACATAGAAATGTGATATCCCTGTGTTCCTGCATTACAACTAACATGTTACATTTCATGAAGGTGCGTACAGCTCATGAGAACGGTAGTCATTATCACCTGCATGTAGTATAAGAAAGACAACTATTGTCCCATGATGTTCACAACCTGCTGTTACATGTAAGTCTTAGTTTTACTATGGAACCATGAGGGCACTTCATGAATAGAGGTCCAGAAATGTATTATTTTAGCCTATAGCTTTAAAGTAATATACTGCATAAAGAAACTGGGGAAAAAATTGTGGTTGCTTATAGAAGTGACTATATTTTAAGTAATTTTCATAGACTTAATAAGAAGATGTAGTAAGATGTAGTTGTAAAACAGTAAAATTAATATTTTTATTATTGCTATTACATTATTTTTGTTTAAATTTGGTTGTTGTGTGTCCCCCTGTGTTTGCTTCATCCAGTTGTTCACTCAAACTAGATTCTTCACTCATGCAAAATTACTGCTCAAGGAAATTCCTATTAGGCTCCAGGACAAAATTTGCTGAAGTGAAGGATGCAGCACTTGACTCAGAATGTGCATGAGCATCTTATTTTTATTGCTCTGTTCTGCTTTATTCTTTTCACAGCAAATAAGGAGGATTAAGGGAGCATATCTTGAATGATTGATGATAATTCTGAGCACCACAACTAAATCTTTTGACTGCCTGACTTAGAAGTACTTATTATCCCCATCAGCTTCCCTGATATCAATACTCCCACACTGTTATTTCCGTCTAACACACTGAGATAGTCTAGAACAGTCAAAGGCCAGCTTACAATAATAAAAAATAAAAAGAAGAAAGAAAGGAAAAGTTAGCTCAAACTGAATTCTGGGACTTGTTCTGGAATTATTAGGAAACATGGAGGAAAGACAACTCCCCCCACACACATCACATTTTGTCAGTATTAGGGATCATTTATCTATCTATCTATCTATCTATCTATCTATCTATCTATCTATCTATCTATCTATCTATCATCTATCTATCTATCTATCTATCTATCTATCATTAGGGTTCATCTCTACTCTGTTATAACAGCTTCTTTGTGTTTTGCACATACTGCCATTGTTTTATGTATTCTTATTCCATCCCAATTCATCTCTCCATAGTATGATCCCATCAGGAACTTGAATACATGATCACACTATTTTATCTTTATTACGGGAAAGTTACATCCCAGATTGAAACAAAGAAAAACTACAGTCTTGTTTAGGTCAAATCATAGTTACGAAACAGCCCCTGAGCTCAGTGTGGTTGATATAAAACTTCAAAAGATAATGAAAAAGCTTGCAATTTTACCCACAGAGGAATAATGTAATTATTATCCATGTCTATGTGAAAATTATTTGATTTTCTATGAATATGGGAAGACAGTGGTCATTTAGATACATCTATGATTTTGGTTCCATTATAGGAACAATCTTCTGTTAGAAAAAAACAACAGACATGAGAATTATTTTGGCATAGACTATTATTCTGGTCGTTATTGAAATGCATCATTCCAATCTCTGACCAAACAAGGACTTATATTTATCTACTTTTTTTCTTTTTTTGACTGAAAGGGGATCTCCAACCTCTCTTAATTCCTCTTCTAGTCATTCCTATATTTTTTAGAGGTTTTGTGAACAACAAAAGGTGTTTTGGAAAATTAAGAAAAAAAAAAAGCGTGACCTCATTTGTAGTTTTTCCATGGGAGCAGATAAGGCTGTGACATTTCAGAACATTGCTTTGAAGTTTACTATGTGCGTTACTATAGATACTAACCTTTTTATGCTTCCAAATGTCTGCGCATGACCTAAAAATCTTCCAAAATCTATGTGGAACATGTGTCCGGCATTTGTCAGCATTATATTGTCATTGTGTCGATCACAGACTCCCAGAATGAAGGTAACAACACACCAGCCAGCGCAGGAATAAAAGAAATTCCTTATTGCCTAGTTAGTAAAACAAAAGCACTTAATGGAAATATTCAGAATTACTTGTTTGGACTTCTACAAATGCTATGCATGTTGTAGGAATGGTACTCATACAAGTAATACACAAATTTCAAAGTTCCGATACAAAAACAATTTTATGCCTGAGATTTTCACCTTGTGTATTATGGACACACTTGAATGCTATAGAAAATTTCTAAGGTGAAATGTATGCAAGAAAAACAAGCTTTTGGCAGGAAGCTGACATTTTCTGTTCAATAGCATGTATATTGTAAAAACCATTGTTTAGAAATTACTTGGAAATCCACAAATTTAACCATTTGTTTTGCAGTGAGAGCTGGTTATTTTATATCCACTGTACTGTTCAGTATCTATATGGGTCTTTTTTCTCCAGAACTCAATTGCTTTTCTCAAACCCTAATAATCAAGCCCCAATATATTCCTGCCCCCCCCAATTAAAACCCATTTTACAGAAATTAACTGAAGCAAAAAAAGGCTAAATTGCTTTCTGCTTGTAGCATCTGCAAATCTGAATAGATTATGGGATTAAAACTAGTCTTCTGCAGACAGAACCCAAGACAGTGATTAAATCAAAAACCAGTCTAATAGTCATGTTTAATGTAACATCCTCTTCTGGTGCTCTTTTACATGGTGGAGATGTGTACTTTCGTGGTCAGTCTGCTTCATATAAGTGGACTGGTTCATTCAGATCTACTTCATAAATCTCTTTAATTATTACATTGTGGCATTCCTCCTTGCCAAAATTGTGCCCATGGCAGATGCAGGAAAATGCACAAGCTAATGATTTGCTCACCACAAACGCTTACAGGTGTAGCCCAAGTTTTCTGCTAACTTCAGAGGGAAGTGTTTAAAAATTGTGACTTCTCCTAGTAGAAGAATCCAACCAGCCACTTTCACAACACAACACAAATGTTCAGTGTCCTCTTTCAGGGGCAGTTACTCCTGATTCAAACGATGACTCTTCTACCCCAAAGCATAAGGAACAGCTTTAGTATTTTTTTCAGTCTTACTGAAAACTCAGTTCTTATTCAGAAGTGTTAATCTCCCATAAATCTATATCATAATCAAATTGATTTATATAAAAACCTCCAAAACCCTAATCTGTAATCTTTATGTTTTTGGACAAAAGCTACATTGTCCAAGGGAAGTCATTATTTAGGCATTTAGGATTTCCCTGTAGATGTAGGGTGCCACCTGCAATGGCTGATACATTCCACAGCACTGTGGAAAACATAGGTCACAGAACAAGAATTAGCTGAATTTTATGTCAGACGGCACCACTTATTCACGTCGAAGACCTTGGATAAAAAAAAACCTAAGCTTTCTGTGATTTTGCTCACCCAACTATAAAATAATGATATTAAAGGTTATTCTGAATTAGTTTTCTTGAGCACCTTAGATAGAGTATTGCATGAGCAAAAAATCATGAAGGAGTAAAAAAAGAGAAAGGTTCATTCACCAAAGAGTGCAAAGTGAATGCACAGTAGCAGTTTTATGCATGCCCCATGCAATCAGATCCAACTGCATTTTATGTTTAAAAAAACTGAAAGAAAATGGATAATTGGTTTTAGAATATTCTACATTAATGGGAGTTTTGAAAAACCACAGCAGCAGCAAGAAATCAGGTTTGTAATCAATAACTAAGAGTAACTTTTCAATTGAAATGTTGGCTGCACTTCTACCATAACACTGTAAACTTACAAACTTAAAAAATAATCTCAACAGATTGTTCCTGTTTAATTGAATCAAGATGATACACCAGGAATTCAAGTGTACTTATGAAAATGAGGATGAACAAATGCCTGTGGAATAGCTACAAAATTATTAAAAGCTAACAAACTTATTTATGCTGTATATCGCCTGATAAACTGTTATAGAAACAATTTTCAGAGTGGTAAACACTCAAAGGTCCTCTTTAAATTCAAGATTTTGGCTACTAATCTACTGTGGGCACAGAGTAGGTTTCTAAGAATTGTCCAGCAACATAAACGTTAAGTTTTTCATGGGCCTCAGAACATGCTCAACCAACAAAGAATTAATAGGTTGGTTTGGGAAACATCTGCTTCTATAAATAAAATTGCTAATTTTTTGGCTCATGCATAATGCCTAGTTTCATAAAATCAGATGCATTACATAGGATCCCACAATGTGATATGAAAAGCATGATTTTATGTGTCATATGACTAGGTAGTTTTGATAAAGCAGCTTTCTAAAACTGTGTCTACTGACATGGGTTTTTCCAGCTACAGGAAATTCACTGAGACTTTGCGTGGTTTATATAAAATAAAGTATTTAGAGAGCTGACCTAAAAATAAATGCTTAGAGTTCAATACTTCATTTCTATTTCACTTTACTACTAAATTTCAAAAATCTCTATGACACATTTTTTATAGGAAATGTATTGCAATGCACCTGATCCAGAGAAGTATCTCCTTAGAGAGTGGCATTCAAGTCAACTCCCTGACTTCTATGCATGTGACTTGCTTGTCTTGTGTCTGAGTCATTTGTTTTTGCTGCTTACTGGCATTTGTTTTTTTTTTTCCCCATGGTAAAACGTGAAATGTATAATAAGCTTCATTTTGATGTTACCTCTTGGTAACTTGATTCCAGAGGATGGTGATGGCGGAACCATTTTTTAATTGTGTTTTCTTTCAATGGTCCTATCAGTCCAGACTCCCTGTGGATCTTCGCTAGTGTGGTAGCATCTGGCACCATCTGTACCAACCCTAATCAGATAGAAAAGAGTTTGCATGAAAAACCTTTAATTTTAAAAAGATAAGAACATCAATACATATTGCCTATTGTTGGATCATTCCATGCAGAAAAAAATACATTCAAAAAAGCTTAAAAAATAATGAATGCAATAGAAAATATGGATCAGAACTGGTTTTCTCTTTCTCCTTGGAAACAAAACACAAAGGACAGTAAAAAATGGCAGTTCTGTGAATCAGAAATAAAAAAAAACACAATAAAAATATTGTGGACATAACTGCCTAAGGTACAAATAAGGACAACAATTTAATGAGATTCAAAGTTGGTAAAATATGTACAAAATGAACAAAAATCTGTAAAAAATAGGATTAGCTATTTACTGTGAAATATTTCATATGTGTTTACTGTCTAGAATGCTACATATATTTTTCTGCAGTATGTGATGCTAATCACAGCTGGGAGAAAGGATAGTAGATAATGCAGAAATTAGTCTGATCCAATATGACATAAACTGGGACTTTGAAGTGCAGAGAGAAGCCAAGCATTTTGCAATGCTTCACTTGAGTCCTCTCTGTCTCTATTGCATGCACGTAATCCCTTTTTTGGAACTGAGACCCTGCTTGCTGCCTTCTGTCCCTGTCCCCATGTGTGGTCCCCTGATGCATTTCTGTGAAAAGTAATTTCATTGTTCCCATGACTATGAAATTATCATCACCTACTTCCTTGCATGCAAAAGCTAGCCCATGGAGTAAGTCATTAGCCTACGACTGGGAAGACCTGGGTACACAAGTTTACTTAAGCACATATACTGTATGACCACAGGGAAGTCACTTGGTCCTTTTATCCCTAATCATTAAGTGTAAATCACTTATATTAGCACTTTTGTAGCTCATAAGAAAGACATTGTGTGGAAAACCTGTTGGACACCAAGAGGTTTTCTGCTGCTATGGTGCTGAAAGGAAGAGACTGTCAGGCAGAGAATACCTGCAGATGATCTCTGTATCTTACTTGCAAACATCAAATTAAGTGCTAGTATTTAGCAGAGACTATAATATGATCGGAAACAGTGTTCTTGTACTACGTGCATTTGAAGCAGAAGCCTTAAGTTTTGACTCACATCTCTACAAAGAAAGAAGGAGTCTTTCAGGTCACCTTAACACCCATCATGTGAACTCATCTAAACTTTCTCCTAGTTCCTTCAGATCATTCATCCTCTCTCATTTTCTCTTTGTAGCTCAGAAAGCAATGATTGTTTTTAATTTTTAATTTTAATAGTTTTGTACAGCAGGTAATCTGGATACATCAATCTTCTATTTGTGCAAGGATTATTTTCAGTAAAAGACTGGAGAGTCAGTAAAAAATAGTAGGCTCATTGCTGTCAGTAAATTTGTTTAGCAAGCAATTGGTGTCCAGCTACAGATCTGCTGTAACAACCACAAAAGAGAGAAAAAAAGAGCTTTCAGATGAGTCAGACCTGCCCTTAGCAGCATAAATTGCAATATTAGTGTTTCAAAATCAACACTGTGAAGCTGTCATCACTAGAGGTACTTTCTGTAGCCACATGCTACAGGTTCATTTAAGCACCTATGCAGGATCACACTGGGTTAAAACTTCAGCAGCAATGGCAAATATTCTCCAAAGCTCTCTTCTTGATGTGTGAAGTTACTTTTAAGAATCTGGCGCAAACCGATGGTGTTAAAGCTTTTGGAAAATTCTAGCCTAAGCTGCTACAAAATTCAATGAGTTTGGTTTCACTTCTTCTGGAGAGGCGGAATGAATAAATAAAATGAACATTAAAATTCAGGGCTGGAGTAACTGAAATTCTAAGCATTGTTTTGGTTTTTTTCTTAAAGGAGGAAGATAAATAAGACATCCATGAAAATAAAAGCTACAGGGAGGATTTTTGAATACTGTTGTTTACATGAAATATGAATAATGTAATACAGGTAACTTTTATAATCTAAAACTGACCTTGGCCTTTTCCTGTAGATAAACACCTATAAATGATCATTTGCATATCCAGTCCCTCTTGGAGCCAAATGCTGTCCATTACTCGAATAATTTGCAGAACCAGCATATCTTGACGTAGATCATCGCCTATCTGTGAAAATTGCACAAGAAGACCAAGCTTCTCCTCCAATACCAGATAGAAATAACTTCCTATTTCATTTAGACTTTTTCCCCCACCAAAATAGCTACATTCATTTTGCAGTAAATCCCTCTCGTTTTTCTTCAAAATTGCTACTTATCTTTCCATGTCGGAAGAGGACAGTGTAGATGGCGCACATAAGCAGAAACAGTTTTGACAGCCGCTGAGATGGTTACAAATGATCCCTGATTCACCGCAGCCCTGCTGCTTATTATTCCTATGTAATTATGAGAGTTTGAAAATTTAATCCGGAGGTAGGATCCTAATTTAGTTACATTCTGAAGTCTACCTAATGCTAGATCCCTTTTCATAAATGACAGTGTTTGGCTAATGTTAAGCTTCACAACTTGGTATTTGCAGCAGGCTGAAGGGGAATTTTATCATGAATTTGTATTTTATCCATTACATGATTCATATTCAGTTTCAAACACTGATGTGGTGTTGACTGCTCTCCCCATGGAGTCAGTCAAACAATAATCTTAGTGAAATGGGGCTTTAATTATAGGCACAAGAAGTAATGATGAGATTATTTTCAACCATGATTGAGTAAATGGGCTGTGAAAACATAAGCCCTGCTTTTTTTTGTTTCCCCTTTCCCACCCTATCTAAATACAAGTGATTTTTGCTGGTATTTTTAAGGGGTTTATTCTTTTATTACATCCTTTTTATACAAGCATTCCAATCTACAGACGTTCACTGCCATGAAATGAGTACTTGAGAACACATAATCTCATTTTAAAAAGAAAAAATCCAAATCTATTTTTCTTTTATTTAAAAGTAATCTTGACTCCAACTAACCCTTCATAGTACCTAAACCTGTGAAAAATCTTATTCGCTCCACTTACCTTCTCTCCTTGTCTCACGCATGAAGTCAGTAGACAATGGAGCATGATATCAAGGCTTATCATTTTCCATACACATTAACCATAATGACTAAACAAAGAAACTATAGTACAAGATATATTACCACAATGGTTTGCTGACAGGAGATAGTGATGTCAGCTGCAATATTGCTAAAACTGCAACTGGACAGTTGTTTGTTTGTTGAATGTTACTGGGCAGGGAAGATACAGTCTAGACAGAACCAGCACAAATGTTTAAATGCCCCATAAGCAGGCATTTACTTAGCTAAGTAGGAACCTATCTATTTAACATTGATTCTCAGATGAAATAGTACAAGAACCAGATCTCTGAATATTCAGGAAAACTTAACATTGCTAGCCTCCACTAACAGACTTCTGGTTCGAAAAACTATACTGCAAAAGGTCTAGGAATAATGTCTTTCGCAACACTGACCATATCATATTCATCAGCCATTTTACAAACTTCAGTATTCTCCTTTAAAAACAATATCCACTGTTATGTAAGATTTTTGCTCTTTTGAAAGGGAAGTAACTTTAAATTACATGTACTGTCTTCTGTGGATGGACACAGCACTGTCCTGATCTCTGAAGCTTTTCTAGGTTACAATAGGAGAATAAACCAGAGTTTATTTTCAGAGGTCAGTTCTTCCAAGTAACTCCAAGGAGACACCAGAGCTACCCTGCTGTCCCCTCCACCTTCCTCTTCCTCAGCCCATTCCCACGCGGTGGATGATAGGAGCAAATATAATTCTATGTAGCAAATGAACCCTCTAACACTCCAGTATTTTTATTTGTTAGAGCTATATGGAGAAGGCTAATGGATTCAGTTATTCAGAACTATCTCTTCTCTGAGACTTGTTCTCTGACTTCATTGTGGTAAATAAACTAGGTTTAAAATATAAGATTAATGTTTTAGCCTGGTTGTCACCATTAAGAAAAAGAAAAATTGCAGGGAGTTGTTTGATTCTCTCTTGATCAAAAAATTTGATACTTCAGTGCATTGCCTCAATTTATTCCATTATAAGTTGTATGTCAGAAATAATTGGGAAAAGCAAACAACAGAGCCAAATCAAACCTTCTCAAGCTCAAGGTTTAAAACATAAATTAGATGAACTTCAAATCAACATTTTCCATACAAAACGAACTGAGGATTAGAGGAATAACTTACCTTAAAAATAATATTGATGTTTTCACTTGGAGCATTTGCATTGACAAAGGAGATTTTTAATGGAAAAGCATTGGATGTAAAATATGAACATGACTTCAGGGAAAAAAAGATGAGAGAGAAGAACAACAGCGTCATATATACAAAACATCAGGATAATACAATTACTCAAAAAAAGGCACCATCTTTAAATACTACTTTTACATTATTGACTGTTTAATTGGATCAGGAAAATGAGAAATTCTTTTTCCCAGACAATTTATTTCACTCAATAATCAGATTATAGGAATGCGTAATTTTTTTCTGTACTAATTGTTTTTCATTTTTACACAGGCCTATTAACAACAAACTTTGGCTGGGACTAAGCAAATGAAGCACAGAAGACTGATCTAACAAGAACGTGTAAAGCACTGAAAAGCCTTTGGTCCTATTATTTTCTGGGGGGAAAAAGAAACAACAAAGCCCCAGTCATGCAACCTGCAAGTTGCAAGTAACCTGCTAATTTCATTGGTGACCTCATTCTGGCTGAGGATACAGGAAATTCTGAAAAATCCTCATCTATTTTATGTGGAATTTATCTTAATTACACATAAACTCTGACTTCTTATGCCCTACAGCTCCTTCCACCTGAAGACCTCAAAGGGCTTCAAAACAGATTAATGAGCCCAGCACTGCAAATCCTGTGTGAGTTAGAGTGGTATTATCATCATTAAAAAAAGGAGGGGGGGAACCCACCAAAAAAACAAGCAAAGACAAGGGTAAATTAATGACCTGGTTTCTAGAAATAATGAGTGCCCCACAGGAGCCACTGCTATCCTTACTGGGTGGAGTGCAATGGAGGCTAATTTGAACAAAAACACTACTAGACACAGCTGCTTCTTGCTTTGCATCCAAACACCTCAAAACATGGTACAAGCATGCATATATTGTCTTAGCCACATCATATCTCTGCAACATGCAACAGCTATCATTGATGATGAAATCCTGACCCCCTATGGAATTTTGCCAATTGAAATGTCTCATTAAGTGCTCAAAATGTTACTGTGAGATAATGCATTACTGATAGAGATGGGAGCAGTACTCGTAACTAGTAAAATCAATAGATGACACCAAAATGAATTAAATTTAGGTAATTATAAGCACTTAAAAATTCTAATTTGCATGATTATACTGACATATGGTTCAATCAAGAAGCTGCATATATTTATAGCAAGATAATGGCCTATAATGATATAAGAAAACCAAAAAAAAAACCCCAAAGTATTTCTCTTCAGATACTTTTATTTAAACATTTTGTATCTGTCCAGCCAAGCTGGTGCAGTATAAATAGCATGGCTGTATGGTGAAATACCTTCCCATTAGCCATTATTTCCAAAAAAGCCTGAAAGCAGTGAGAAGCAGCAGGCTTCAAATTCTTCTCACTTATATCATACATAATTGGCCCAAGCCTGCAGGGTGCTGGAAGACCTCCGTTCTCAGAGAGATCAAGGCTGAATAGCAATTACTGGAAGAATCATGGGTCAAAGGCAACTGAAGGGATCAGCACCTCTTAGAATCAGGTCCACTGTGGATAATGAGCCAGAGAACAAAAATAGAGCACAAATTGCTGTAATTAGGCAGCTGAAACTGGTAATATATATGGGTGTTCAGATTCGTTTTCTCTTTCTGCTGGATACCTTTGCTTTCTCCAGAGATGGAACACCTTATTCCTGGCATAGTATTGTTTATGAAAATATTTCTAAACAGTGAATAACTGAGCCTTAGTACTGTGCTCAAAATAAAGTTAAGTAACACTGAAGAGCACTGTTATTTCCTTTATTCTTCAGTCATTTTCAACAAAAGTCACAGACACAGGTAAGTTATTTTGAATATTTAATATTTTAGCTATTCTCAGTCCTTTGCCTAGTCTTGCCTCAGCAAAAAAGGAGCTATCTCTAGACCTTTAGCTGCTCTCATACCTGACAAGGGAGTCATAGATGAGAAAAAAACCTGCCACCAAGAGCTGCCTGGGCAGGACGGTAACCTTGTCAATCCTGACACCACCACAGGGTAGCTGAGCTGGGAGCAGGCTGCTCAGAGTTTGAAATCTCTGCTGCCACTGCTTTGTAAGGTGATACGTGTATGCAACACCCACCCCACCAGTCCCCTTCACCTCTCCCTCAAACAAAGGCCCCAGTTTAAAGTGGATTAGGCTAGGTGTCAAGTTTCCCAGATGACCCATTCTTTATACCAGTAAGAGTATTTCCTAGTCAATGCAGCCATTCACTCCCTCTCCCCCTTTATACTAAAAAAACCCAAATAAAAAGACCCAAATGAAAACCATAATTCATTGCATGAGCTAGACTTACGTCTGCCTTTATGCCTTGGACAACAAGCGCGGGATTCAAGGGAAGCCGACAAACCTTTACCTCCTGGAAGAACCGCTGAAGTCTGTTGAGTTCCATCTTTAACACCTCCTGCAACATGTGAATCGTTATGGCAACATGAAAGAACATAGCAGCAGCTTTTAAACCCTTGACTGTCTTTCTGTATTTTAAACAAGCAGTACAATTTCTGGAGCTAGCAGCATCCATGCAAGCTTATAACAGCTAATGAGGTCATGCTGAGGTGCAGCTATTAAAAATAAGAACTGTGATTTTACTTCGCATTCATGTTTTTTTCTGACTAGGTGCACTACCAGTTCACGCTGTCGTGTCAGTTCAGAATCAACACCCTTCATTAGAGGCTGATTAGCCTTGCACCTGCTTTGCTGCATCTCATATTGTTTTTGCCTTGATGGACAACTTCATAATTTGTTGCTTGTTGCCTCAACATTGTGATCTGCCTCGCCTAACTGTAGGTGCGTTAACTGCGAGGTTTAGGAGTTTCTCAGTATCACAGTAACTGCAGCTTTGAGACTAATTTCTAAAATCCCAATTATGCATAAATAGTGTATAATGTCTCACTATTTCTTTTTCTTTGCAAGGATTTTTTCCTTGCATATCTTTTCCTCTATATACTCCCATTTTTGCTTTGCTGCTCTCAGTAGCAACAGTGAGAGTTTTCTGAAAACTCCTTTGAAAATCTTTGAATCCCTAATAAGGCAAAAAGAAATTATGGTAACTTTCATGATAACCAGCAGTGGCAGGCATATTTTTATTTGGCTTTCTGGTCTGTCTTGCTGAGCTCCCAGCAAGCAGCGGTTTTACACATCAGGTAAGTAACAACAGCTGTCTTGGAAAATTAACAGTTTTGAACTGGAAATGTAAAAGCTGTGCCTGCTGGAGAAGAGGACTATAAGCCTGCTGCTACCAATGCATTTCTGCAGATATGTGTGCAGCATTAATTGCTGAATGCTGTATTGAAGATATTAAGTACAGTCCACTCTGGTTGGCTTTGCTAAGAAATGAGGATGTTCAGCCTGTCAAGGACAACTCTTAGCAAGGTTTTCAAGAACAGCAGCTCTACAGGAGTCAAATATTTTGAGATGAGGTGCTGAATGTGAGCCTTACTTTCTGTAAAATGCTAACTGGTTTTGTTGCCATTATTTCTGACCACCTCCAAGTCTGGTTGAGGAACCATCAAAGAAGGAATTTAAATGGCTTAACAGATTTACTGACCTCAAATTAATAGTTATGAGAATTGTCCCATTAAATACAAATGTTTTACTTGTTTTCAGCCCATCACAAAATTTTACAAATTTCAGTCAAATCTTGTGGTTTATTTACGTAAAGGGCACTATAGGTAAGAGCTGTTACCTCAGAAAAAAAAAACTTAGATGATAGAGGAGGTATTTTTAACAAACCTTTCTTTTTGCATCACTGGCAGCTTTCACTTTTTTGGCAATGTCTTCCAGAATTCCGGTAAGATTCTCCTCCTTAGAAAACTCATTGTTCAGGGTTTTTCCAGCACAGAACTGGAGAGCAGCCAGTACTTTCTGATACCAGATTTTGAAATGAACTTCATTCTGTGCATTCTTCAACAGCCTGAAGGAGGGAGGGGAAAAAAACATTTGTGTATCTTAAACTGATTTTTATTTTCCACCACCTCTAGCAGAAACAATAAATGGACTCCAGACTAATCTGTATTTGGTGACTTTGGGCAGCAGAGAATGAAAACAAAATGTGTATTCGCTGTCATCAAACAAGTCCCATTTGATAACTAATGAGATTCTGAGTGTCTTGAATCAATAGGAACCTGCCATTTCTATGCATTGTCAAACATAGTTCTGTGCCTGTATTGCTTCTTATTTCTGCAAGAAAATTTTACAAAATGAAAATAACTTGTATTTTTTGAAGTCCAGCCCTAAATATATATCCCCAAATCTATTATTCCTTCTCCCCCCCAAGCTCCTGCCAGTACACTTATATAACTAAGCATATCTTTCAGCTAGGAGATGCATTTAAAGACTATTTTAGATGCAGACATCATCATTCTAGAAACTTTCTCTATTTTAAGTTGAGGAGACATTTCTGAAATGGGCCATAGTTCTAAAAAGAGTGAAATGAGCCCATTTTATTCCTTTCTTTACTGGTAAGTGTTGGTCTAAAGCAAAAACTCAGCTCAGTTCTGCTGCAGTTTGTAAAAGCTTTGGAACAGGAGTTATTACTAACATAAAAGTCAAAAAGAAAAAGTCGGAAAGATACTTTTCCTTTTTTTTTTTTTCAGTCTTCTCTAATTACACATTCATTTAGGCCAGGAAAACTGTTGAGCTTAGGGAGGTTTCTTTAGTTATTTGAACTGATCACTGGGAAATCTTTTCTGTATGTGGGCCAGAGGTTTAGTACACATTTGATTTATTTTTATAAGTGTAGATGTAATCACCAGCTTTGTAGTGCTACTAACATCCTTCCCATTGCCTGGGATTTTCTTTTGCCTGAAGGACTGAAGAGCTGCTCTTTGCTTTTGTCCAAACTTTCTTCCCCACAACTTCACCCTTAAGTATGTCTCAAACCTTAAATTCCTTGTACATGTCTAAATTTTAATGCAGTTTCCCTTACCCGAAGAGGTTATTCAAACCTAAGAAATAATGCTAGTTTTCACAGGAAATCAGAGAAGCTGTTGACTTTAAAGGCACATCATATATGAATGTCACGCAAAAAAGCAAGAACAAGATATATATCAAGCACTGATATTTAAAGGAATTCCTATAAACACTTCAACTCCTTCAAATCTTACATAAGTCACTACAGTATTGCTACAGCAGTCCATGCATCTATTGGTGATGATTGATTCTTGTCATCTTTTATAAGGCAATGTTCCTTGTAGGTCCTCTTTTCCTACATAATTCAATGAAGAATAATATTACCTACTGGCTTCTGAAAAGCCTTTCCAGTAACACAGAACCTCTGAACATCTAAGGGCTTATAAGTACTGAAAATCTTAATAGAATGTGTGGTGTTTCTATCAGAAATTCCCAGACATGAAAGGGAAGAGATATGAGAAGTTTATCACCACCACTCTCTGAAGGAGACTGTCAAAAATGACATCTTTTTTCCTGTACGCTAGTAAAAACAAATAATTACTTTTTTTGATCTGAAGGAAATAGAAATTGTCATTGCAGTGCCTGGTGGAAGGCAAACCCCACCATATGGAGGCAGTTGTATTCTTATCCTCAACCCTCCCCAAACTGAAGAAGGCTGAGAGAACATGCGTGTATGGAGGTGGATAGACTAATTCTTCCAGATTTCAAGCAGAGTAAGTCCAAGATCCCACAGGATGGGATTAACTTGCTTAAATGTAGATGTCCTGTGCCATTTTAGATATCCCAGGAAATCCTATTCGGCCTCTGCCTTGGAAGGGCATGGGTCCACTAGAGGCAGTATCTCCTGTGTGATGCTCCCATGCAGATGTCTCAGATGCCCTATGCTGTCTAAAATAGCCTATGTTTAGGGTACTGAATCACACTTTGCAGGGGCCTTTTAAGTCAGCTGTAGGCAAACAAGGTGATTTAGAACGAAAACATACTCTGTTCACTTCAGCAGCAAGTCAGGAACAGGCTTGGTGATTATTTTTTAAACAAAAGCATTACTGACAGTCTAGACTGTCACATGGGCAGGAATTTTAGTCTACCAAAGCACAGCACAGCTCAGTTTTAGTCCATCTAAACAGTTTGCATTTCTCTTGGAGCACAGGAAGAATGAACTTATTCACTTCTTCCCTGCAAAGACATGTGAACCTAAGAAAAGACGACACCATTGTGATATCTCTTTTGAACTGGCCAGGTTATGCTGGTGCAGAATCTTCTGTCTGCACTTAGGCTTGCATCGGAATCATCTCCTGAGCATTCACTTACTCCATTTTTAACGGTACATATTTAGAATCCAGAAAATCCTTTTCATGTCTCTTTAATCCTTTCAGATATACAGAACATTAAACCAACTTTTTATTTTCCTAAAATGAAAGGCTTAGGATTTCACATACAGGAAGCAAAATAGTAAAACAAAAATGGTTTTCTATTTTAAATAGAGCTACTCCCTACATAAGGCAGATTTACTTAGAAGATACATTTTTTGATCATTCTTCTGGCTGAGTGCTCACAGAAAATAAGCTTATGTACATATACAATATAAAGATTTCTTTTCAACCTGAGAAAGGATTATGGGCCAGATTCAGATAGCTTATGCATAATTTGTACATAAAGACAGAGGACATATAGAATCTGAATCCTCTCTCATGTGCTTCTCTCATGAGCCCAATCCACAGGGAAAGTTGAGGCAGTTATGATCTCACTGGTAAAATCCACTTCCATGCCAGCTGCAGCCCAGCACACACTCCACAGTCTGAACCCACGTGGCAGCTTTTGACAGTGCATGTGCTTCCCCAGCAACCCCATGAGGGGCTTTACACTCAAAATGCATCTAGTGACTGCGGTACAGGCAGCACAGCTTCCTTCTGGCGGCCCACCGGGGTAGGTAAGCTTTTAAAAGCCGGTGGACCTTAATTTGAAAAATGATTTGGATTAACTGGGTCTGACTTTCACATTCATTTTATAAAAGCAGTCCCTACGAGGATACAAATGATAGCTTTTAATGTGATGACTCATTGTAGGCTTTGCTGAAATGTTTATTCAACAACTGAACAAATACGCTGTTGTAATTCTGTCTTCCCAGTTTCCTGGCACACACATCTTCACCCTGCCACTGAGCGAACTCAGCGGAGATAGGAAAGTCTGCAACTTCTGAGGTTACAGGATGGAGAAATGCTCAAGACGCTAATGAAATTTTCAAGTTAGAACAGGATGCCTCGCTGTGACTGAGGAAGACAAAATTGGAAAGATTTAAAACTCATGGCTGCCAGTAAGGAAGTATTTGAAGGGTTTTGTGGCTTTTTTCCCTGACAATTTTCACAGGCTTCTGCAAGACAGAACTCAATATAAATGCCTGGCTTTATGCCAGGCCTAGATGGAGAATCTTGCTTCTAACAACAGGGAGACTTCCTCACTTCTCTGGGTTCTCTGATTTGGGACAAACGCCCTCGTTCTCAGCAAGATCAGGGGAATTTAGACACCATCCCAAGGTCACTTTCCCAAAATAGCACAACAGGGCTGGAAACAGAAGGATGCTGACCTGAAATTTAGCAAAGAAGCAAACTAGGCTGCCTCTGCTTAGCAGCAGTCTGAAGGTCCAAGTCAGATGCTGAGGCACCCTGAAAGATGCCCCCAACATCTGCAAGCACCTCATTCTCTTTCTTTCTGCATGCACCCACTCCATGCCTGCAAGGGGGCTCCAGCCCCCTTTTCTGGCACACTCAGCCGCAGAAATGTGTGTGTTTTCCTGGGTAGAGAAACACAAGTGTTGTGGAAAGATTTTTGGTAGAGGCCAGAGGGAAGGTGGGATTGAATCAGGCTGAGGTGGCTGCTGTGTCAGAGGAGAAACAGGGCTAAAACCACCAGCTGTGGAGAAAAGGAATTTCTTTTTTTTTTTTTTTTTTTAAGTGTGGGAGAAAAAAAAGAAGGAAGGAAAGGAATGAGATTAGATGGATCTTGGTACCAAAACAGGTGATCTGGCCTCATTATGCTTCTGTGGCACAGGGAGAGAGGGAAGTTGATGCTCAAAAGGCCTCGCTGCAGACACAGTCTGCTCTCTGAGTTGGACTTGGCAGCCAAGTGAAAGAGTGAGGCTGCTCAGACAGCTCTGCTGTTTGAACATCTGTTCCTTGTCTCCTTCAGAAAGGGGAGCAGGGTGGACCAGAGGACAGGTCTGACAGGACAGATTAGCTTGCAGGTTGCCTGTTAAACCACATTGTAGCAAAAAAATCCAAGAAACAGCCAAATCCCCAGTATTTTATTGTAGGTTTAATCCCACCTGCTATGAAAGAGCAAGGCACAGTTTGATGGGACTATCTATGTGTGATGTGAAAGTGGTGACCGTAGTAAATGCATTTCCAAGCAATGTCTGGTATTTATTAGACAAAGCTGTGCCTACCAGCACACACTGTATACTATTTGCTTAAGATGCCTTGAATTCAGAGAATTCAAATGAAAATGAGGTGCCTTAGGGTTTTAAGGTGAGTGCATAAGTACTTACTCTATTGGTCAATCTTTGGTAAACTTGAACAAGTCAATATGGTTTCTTGCTATACTTCATGCCTGTTTTCTATTTCACTAAGCAGGAGGCAGGAGGAGTCACAGAAGAACAGAACATTAGTACAAGACTGCTGCTTGCCATAACAATAATTGTGTTAATATTACTCTCCACAGCCCTTCATATTAAAGATTAGCACACAAACCCACTACCACTGCACAGCTTCCATGCCTGAGGTTGCCATCTGTCTTTGATTTTAATTAGCCATCCTGCAACACTTCTACACTGTCCCTTGTGCTTTACTGTGCCATGGAGCTATAGCACACACCTGAAGCATATGACCAATTTCATTTTCAACTCCTTGAAGAAACCATTTTACTGTTTGTATTCTTTAACAGGAGAATAAGTAACAGGAGTCTTTTGCCAGTGGGGTTGCATTTGGGCTTTCTGGCTTCTTAGGTCCCACTGCAAGTTATCTACAGACACAAGGATGAGACAGATGACCAAGATGTGTAGCTGAAAATTAATACTTCCACCTAGCCTGTGATGGGCCATAAGGATGAGTGGGCAATTGCTGCTATTAATTTCTCACTTGTAAGTAAAACTTTTCTTAATTTTTGTTTCGTTTTTTTGTTTTGATTTGTTTTTTAGTCTCCCCACACTGGACAAGGTTTTTTTTCCCTGCAAGTGACAATGGGAATAATCCCTTTGATAGAGATGCCCATACAATAAGTGCTGCACAGACACCGTGAACTCCAACGCTGAAGTTCACAGTCGTTCTTCACCCTCTAACAACAATCCCCATACTAACAAAGTACCTGTCATCCTTCATCCCCTACACCCACAACTCCCCTTACTTTTTCACTTGCTAGCTGGTCTGCTCAGGCATGGCCTCTTTAGACACAGCCAAACTCTCAGGCAGTAGGGTGCCAAGCTGGCAAATAGGACTGCGGCTTTTGTCTTTGCCAGTGCCTAGGATGGATGATTGAACTTGCTGAAACTTCTAGGAATGTGCCTGTAGGATGGCAGCTATTGCTTCCCAGAACAGAAAGAAACACTTGCGCTTGTTGCAATGTAATCTTTGTTCCTAGCCTGCTTCACAGCCGTGGTGAGATAAGCCTTCAGTGGACAGCAAAATTTAATTTCATTAACCTGGCTGGAAAGCCTTAAAGTAGCTCTTTTCTCATGTTCCTTTGTTACTCAAAAGAAACACGCTATCTCTGTCAACTTCTTTTAACAAATAGATACAGGACAATACCTCCCTTTTTAAACTAACCCCAAATTCTAGAAAGGTGTGACATATGTGCTACAAGTCAGAAAGGAAAACACAACAGCAGCACTGTTCTGTGTAGACCTATTGGAGCATCACAATCAACAAAGTAACTGGCGTATAAACAAACAACTGGGAAGCACAGAACGCCTATTCTGCAGGGGGAAATGATAAGCAAAGTCAATTAGGCAGAAGAGTTAATGTACGACAAAGATGGAAGGGACACAGCGGTTCTCCCAGGTGACTGCAGTACTGAGCATTTTCCACAGTTTTTCTGAAACACTGTGTGAGGCCATCTACTTGACTGGAAGGACTAAGAATGAACTCCCTTTCCTTCACCAAGTACAAAGCCAGCAGAAAGGGAGAGGTACAACAGGGCTGGCAGAACTCTGCCTTGTCTGCTTATCTTTTCTTTCCTTCTGTTGTAGAACAAGAAGAGAATGAAGGTTTACATTTCTTGAGCAGAGAGAGTGAAGTGCGGTACAATATTTTCTCTGAATCTTTCTAACCAAGTAAGTCCCAGGATGTATGAGCAGCAGCTGTTTGGTAGCTTGCAGCACCTGTCCACTTTTGGCTCTTTACAGAGTCAGTTACTGCAGTCAGCTTCACATGCTGCTTCTCCTACAACAGAGCTGCTTTTACAGACTCATTTCTCAAAGCATTACCCTTGAAGAGGAAATACCTCTGCTTAAAGTGAAATTTTGTTTTAAAAGGACATGTGACACATTCGCTTTTGTTTTTCTGAGTCTTTCTTTATAACATAATTTAGAACAGATGTCTAAAACAATGGTCTTCCTTAAACAACAAAAAGTTGTTGCAGACTTTATATTATGAAATATGCTGGTTAAGCTTGAGAAACACAGCATTTCTACAGGAGCCAAAGGGCTAGTTGCCATTATTTGCTAACTTTCTTTCAAAGGTCTTTCCGAACAAACCCATACAATTTGCATCCAGAAAATAACAGTAGATTCAGTCAACCCAGTTCCCCCTACTCCCACTGAATGCCTTAGCTGTGGAATGAGTGTCCTGCTGACTCACAAAAAAACAGCAGATCAGTGAAAACAAAGGCTATGCTACGCTATGTAAGTAAGTTGCCAAACTCTGCTAAGGTTGCCTAGCAGAAAAATGTTCTATTTGATACATAACACAGTTAGTTGTGCACACTTACATATTAAGAAAATAAACCCCAGATCAAATCGTTTTGTCCGGAGAAGAAAGAGATTTACCTTGAAAATTAACTGTATTGAGAATTAATAGGAGAGGCACCACTCTCACAACCAGATAGTAGATGCTACCTGGTTTAAAGTCTAACAAAGAATTGATCAGCATCATAACATGGCTTCTCTAATTTGCTGAATGGACATGTTAACATCAGCATAAGTGCTACAAGCATCATTTAGTAAGAAGTGCTGTCACTGTCAGTCTCTTTCTGCTCAGTTTGCAAGAAAGAAAAGAAGAATAAAACTGTTAGCAAAGTCGGTCTATTTCCAGTCTGCTCCATTGGGTGGACTCTGTAAGAAGCAGGGGACCAAATTCATTAACAAACTATCATGAACACAAAAAATACCTGTAGCAGAACACCAACACAAGTGGTTGTTTCCAACAACATCTGTATACAACAGCACTGACCTTGGATAACTTCAAAATCTGTGGGTGAAGTTTCACAGTCCACCAAAGACCCCACTCTAACAAAGTGTTAATCCAAAGATACAGGAATGAAATGCCTTCATCCTAAAGTGACATTAATATCAAGTGACTCAAGCTCAGGCTTGCAACTATAGGCCCAACTGTTCTCAACTATTAATAGAAAAAAAAGTACCATTGTCTCAGTAAAGAGAATAAAAAAAGAATTATTAACTTTGCCCTCCAAAAGCAGTATTCTGAATTTAAAACAAAAAAGCTGCTTAACAAATGTATTGCATCTAATATCTGCATGAAGATTATCTATGGGGCAGTATTATTTTGCATTCAATGAGAAACATGGCATTCAAGTCTGGCATTAATTTTGAAAAGTCTGGTTCCATATTTGCCAGTGCTTCCTCCACATGCCAAGGTACATCCCTGTTCGTGCTTGTTTCAAAACTGTGGATTTTCTCCTCAGAACAATATTATATTGTTGTCAGAATTTCATGCAGTGTCTTACACCAGAATCGGCAAGCTTGAAAGCTACCAACCACCTATCTTTATAATAGCTTAGAGTAAATTTGTGGCATGGAAACTGAAATGTGCCATTCATTCCAGGCACAACAGAAATTGTTGTGTTCTTCCCAGTGGGTATGTGCATTGGAAGCTTGCAATGAATGGGATTAGACAGGATAATCACCGCTAAAATAAGCAGACCCAATGGCTTTAATGGGATGATGTCCAAATATGCCAGCAATTAATTGGATACAGGAGGTGACTAAGCTACTCTACTTTCAAACCATATAAATAAACTACAAAATTAATCCAGGTTCACTAGAGCCAATGGAGTTGCTAAACTTTATACCATATCACAATTTAGGCCACAGTTGTAGCAGCAATCCACTGAGAAGAAACTGAAAATGTTTTTCCTCATCTGACTATTGTTTAGGTAGTTCATGTCTACCAAAATAGCTTTGGATAGCTTCTGTAGCTTCCCATTAGCTTTACAGCTGGAACAAAAAAAATCCCTTGTGACACTACAAAACAAAACGTATGACACAGAAATAATTCTGTATGGTTCTGCATGCGCTGGGCAATTCAGATTTACACAAAACTGCAAAATTAGACCTGAGATACACTGCAATACTTCGATCAATTTCACTTTAAAATGTATGCACTTGGTTTTTTTTTTGTTGTTATGCTTGCTTGTTTTAACATACTAATACAGAAGTAGTTTCAGGAAGAAAATTAAAATTGTCTTTCTACAAGGTCCGCATGGCTACTCATATTAGGAGCAGTTCAAGTTTTCATTCATGTATTCTGAGCCAGATCTGTACTTTGTAACCCTAGAGTTTTCAGATTACCGTTCTTATGACTCACTCTGGGCTTTGGAAGGAAGTGGTTTAGTGTTTTGAGAAGGAATAGGATGAGAAAGTGACCTTGTTTTGCAAATATTATGCAATTCAAAAGAATTTACTCTGCAGACAGTACGTCTTGTGATGGGCTGTTAATTTTCCTATTAACACTGCTCTGAACTCAGTTTCAAGAATTCACTTTGTTTAACAATGTCTACAGCCAAAGCTGTTATCTTTCAAATAGAGTCTCAGATTTTTTGACAAGGAGCTCAGATGTCAATTGAAGGACCAATGGGATTTGATACATTCCAAATATATGCAGATATAACCCTTCTTTTAAGGCAGCATCACTTCTACCTCTCTGGAAGAAACTATCTGTAGAACCATTATGTTTTAAGAGCAGGTAATACAGGTACTAGAACTAGGATCCTGATCCCACATTATTTCCCGATGTATCAGTCTCTTCTGGATTCTCTTTCTGCCCTAAATCAGTGTCTCTGCTTATCTTCTTTCCCCAATTTCTAATAAAGGAAACTTTTTTCAAATTACCAGAATTATACAGGAATAGGGAGGTATAATGAGCTTTCAGCAGGTACTGCTTTAGGTATTTCAGCAATGATGGTATCTCAGAGTAATTACAAGATTAAAACACTGTTTTCAGGAGACCTCTCGTATCTCATGTAGTTGTTTTCTGTAAGACGTTGAGTCTTCTTTTTCTGGTAATTTGCCATGTGGCATCTCATGCTGCACAACAAAGGATGCATGGATCAGATCACAGAAACTTGCTACTTGTGTGCATGTGTGTGACTTTATCAAAAGAATAACTTTGAGGGAATCTCCAGAGCTCGCATGAGGTGGCATCGTGAAGACATATGGTCCTTTACACTTCAAAAATAACTAGTGAAAACTCATTTGTTTTCAGGGAACAGAAGAGAGAATCAGACTTTTCAAGAGAGGATTCTGTAGAGTCCAAATAACACTTTTTTATCTTTTTAAGATTCAGACTCTTCTGAGCGAGAGTTCTCTTCAGACTACAGTACTCCTTATGCATAAGGTCACTTTGCAGTCTCCTTCAAACAAGATGATACCTACCACGTTTTCATTTAATTAAAGCGGAGGAGACCATTAAAGATGGCTTTTCTCAGCTCATCCCTGTCAGTAGCAGAACAAACATTTACATTGTAAAGAAGAGTGTTTCTGTTATCTTCATACCCATACTTTCTAGGCCTGTTTTCTTTCTTCCTCTCTAGTTTTATTATTTTTCCCCTTTCCTTGGTCTCTCTTCATTTTCCACTCCCCACTACATATAGCAATGATATCTTTTGCAAAGGTAGGAGAGGAGAGCAGAGCTGAGAAGGAAGTATCTTTAGATTTCTTTTCTTTTTTAAATACTGGCCTGGTTCCGATCTTCCTTCCGTTTCACTGCTTTATCGCCACCAAATATTGGCTTTGTAAAAAGAGATGTGGGAATTTGAAGCTAAGTTTATGTACCAGGGAAAGCTTGCTGTAAGATATTAGTAAGAGAAAACTTTTTTTTAGCTGGCCCTAGGGTATTTTCCTAGTTGGCAGCTGGCCTAGTTACCATGGAGGAAAGAAGAGCTGGAGGGCAGGCACACTAGGAAAGTGAGGCATAGACCTATGTGAAATTAAGTTGGCTTAATTTACAGAGGCTTGCTGAAATTAATCTCCCATTTAAGATAGCTCGTTGCTCTTTCATTGCTTTACATTGTTTTGTCTAAGTTTACAAGTCCATCTTAGGTTTGCTGAGACATGTTCAACTGTGGGACCAGGTCTGGATAAACTTTTGAATAAGCTAAATTCCCTTTTAATGAACCCCTATCCAAGAAGCTTACTTCTTAAGCTTTTATCAAGGAAATCTTACATGACTCTTTTCAGATCAAACCGTACAGTGCTGGGGTAAAAATTCATAGATTTTAATGTCAGAAGAATTTAAGGCAGATATAAGAATGCAAATCTGTCTTGAATTCCTGATTGTACTTGCTGGATGACCTTGGCAAATACTTTAACTTTTCTATGCTTTGGATTCCTTTGCAAAGGGGAAAGGATTATTTACCTTCCCATTAGATGCTGTATTTGTTTCTAAGCTGCTCTTATGTCACAGAGGCAAATGCCAAGGCAAATAGGTCTGTTAAATAACATTTTCACCTCCTTCCTATGTGTACTCTTATAGCCAGCATTTTTCTATCATATGGGAGAAAACAGCAGCCCCGAGCAGTTTTTCACTTATGAGAAAAGCAGAATTAAGGTTTAGTTGTTGTGATGAAAAGTTCAGCTCTAGTTCCAAAATTTACAACTGCATTTGTGGAAGTATTGTTGCAGTAAGCAGATGTCATATTTCTGTATATCCTGAGTCAGGTAAACAGTGGAGCATTCTCTCCAGGGGCAGTTACTGCACTGGCAGAGAAAATTCAGATTAGCCACCTGACACAAAATGCTGATGGGACTTTGAAGTGTACTGGCTCTGCTTAGCTATCTTTCCTGCACTCAGAGTGCTGTCCTTATGCTCAGTCCATGTGAAGGTACAGCTGGATAGTGGACTGAGTGGCAGAAATCATAACTTTTCTCCCTTCTCCCACCGTACACATGCTCAGTTATTTTTATTGCCTGAATAGCCCTGAATTGACCACATTTCTCCTCAGATGTTTACTCTGCTAAGTGAGCAAAAATCTGTGTGTGCCAAAAATTGATATGGATAAGTGCCATATTATTTCTACTGGCAAAGTAGTGGCAGTACTCATGGATTGGCAGCCATGGGCAAGCCTTGCAGAGCAAGGTAAATTACTATTTAAACCTCCTTTAAATTCTGTTTAAAAAAACTGATGATAAAGCAGAGCAACAGCAGGAAACTGCATGTGTCAGCTTTAAACAGATGCAAAAAAATGATATTAAAATGGGCTGTTTTCATACCATGACCGAGCAATGTACTTCTGAGTAACACACCGGCAATTGCAAGAATATTTGCCATGATGGCTGCTTAAATTCATTTCGACAAACTGCTCTATCAACAAAAACATATACATGAGATCTGGGGTTATGAGAGTCACTCAGAAGCTGGCTAAGCAGAGCCCATTAGAAAAGTTTAATTAATAGAAATGCTTTTCCTGCTAGAAATCATTGCACACAATGAAATGACATTGTGGAGGAGGCTAAGTAAAAGAATAAATACTGATTTCTAATACCAGACTCAACTACTCGGGTCAAAGCAGAAATTAGCTGAACTAGGTAAGCAGAGTTTTATCATCTGTCATTAAGCCAAGCCCTAAGAAGCACTGAAATGTTGTTTACTGTCCCTGCCCAGTGCTCACAGGATATTTGGTACAGGTAGTAATGCCCTATTTCACAGCCACAACTCCACTTCCTTTGTTGATGTACAAAAAAAGGTCTTCCCTCAGTTAAAAGTGCAGAATGTGTTACACCACTCACAGTGAGGGACTTTAAATTAATCCACACCCATGGATTAGGCTCTGGAAATCCCTGTTCAATCCCTTCCTTATTAGCCAAGGCAGCTGCCACACTAAAGCTAATGAGCCTGATTAATATCAATTCTGTATTATTTTTTTTACCAGACATCAGATAACTTTGTACTAATCCAGACATTTTTACCCATTTAATATCAGATGACATAATTTCTCATTTAGCACTAATTGAAAACTACTGTTTTCTTATTCCAAAGAGTATTTCCTGTCACTTAGAATGTATGGCTTTTTGTATGGCTATTTTTCAAATATCATCATCAAATTTTGTGTCTTCTGCCTAGCTGCAGAAATTTTATATCCAAGCATGTGAATGGTGACGTGGGTAGATTGGAACAATCAGGTAATTTCTCTAACAGGTTTCCATTTCAGCAATTTTTCTTTGCATTTTCCATTATCTATTTGTAAAACTTCTGATTGAGAAAAATGAATAAAAGTATAAAACCCAACTCTTTTAGTCCTTCTTTTTGTTTGTTTATTGTTGGGTTGTTTTCTTTTTTTTTCGGGGGGGGGAGGCTTGTTGTTGTTGTTTGGGGTTTTTGTTGTGGTTTTGTTTATTTGTTTGTTTATCAACTAAAGAATTCTGGGTTTGTTGAGCTTGCCCTTAAGCTTGGTTTCTTCAGCTGTTACAGAAGAAAGTGCACATCCCTACTGCTACCACATTTGCTCTTATTCTAATGCAAAAGATAAAATCCCTCACTGGCTACAACTGAATATCAGTATTTATATATCAAGGAACTGACCAGAGGGAGGAGGAAATGTACTTCACTACAATCTGGGTGAAAGACACTATTAATATTTGTGTGATGAAGTGTTTGGAGTGACCCAACATTGTCATCACTGATGGCAAGCAGTTTCTTGGTGCCAAATAGATCATTTGATCATTCTTGCCTGTTTGGGATTCTATCTTGTGGTTTTCACCATGATACTATCTTTCAGCTGATGAAAACATAAAATTACTGTTGAAAGTCTCCATCCAACGAATGATACCTATTACCAAGTTGTTTATTTAGGAAACACTGGTATTATTCTCAGTCCTTCCTAAAATGAGAGCACCCTTTCTACAGTACATTATCTGAGGACCACCCATGGCTCAAGAATTGAAGGACTGAGGAAACTAAATCAGAAAACAAGCCAAGACAGTTACAGAATTCATTTGTAATCTACAGAAACATGTAAGAGCTGATGTCAGGAGGAACCTCAGGAGGTCCTCTGTTTTATTCCCTGTTCCCAAAAGCAGAGCTAGCTCTGATATTGGATCACGTTGTTCAGAGGGTTTGGCCTCAGCAGGAGGTTGGGAAAGTTGTGGAGATGGAAAGGAACAGTGGTGCAATCTGACCATATGATGATGGGTCCTTAGAACATGAGGCAGTTTCAAAAGATACAACGTAATGACAGGCAGGCCTTCAAGGATATGGTTGTTCACCTTAGGAGGACAAAATTCTGTTGACCATCATAACTTCTTTGGAAATAGTAACAAGAATAAGTGGGCAAAGAACTGCATTTCTAATAACTTAGAAATTCACGTCAGTGACATGTGAATGTCACTCTGGTCTGCTTTCAGTCTCAACAACTGCACTGCAACTGAAAAACAATCTCTTATAAGCACTTCTAGCTGCATCCCAACTGCTGTAGGAACAGCAAATACTCATTTAGATTAATTTTAGGGTATGAACAAAGATTCCACATTATTTGTTACACTCTCTAAATCACATCAGCCAGAACTATGCTTGGCTACAGAATAGAAGAGATTGGGGGTTTGCCTGTGCCACTGCCTGCATATAATTGTGTGTTTGCAATGCAAAAAATGTAAGAGCTTCCTTCTCTGAATGAACAGCTGACTACTTACCGCTATTTGCCATACAGTCTTTCAGGTTCTTAAACAAGCTCTCAGGCAAAGGAGGACAGTTCAGTCAGAGTCAGAATTTGTGTGAAATGATCAAGTATGAGTCTCCAGTGGCTCCTCTGAAAGGAAATGGCTGATGGCTGCCTGCTTTCTAGAATCAATAACATAGACTGAGATAGAAGCACAGAGCAGTTACACACCTAGACACAAGGGTCTCCAGAGGAACTCACGGCAACACAGGCAATCAAATCAAAATTACACTATATAGAGAGGGGAGAGTAATGGGGCAGGTTATACTTGGGAATGATGTTCTTTTGTGGAAGTGGTTCTAGATCTCCCAGTTGTCTCAGGAGCTCTTCAGCTGAATATGAACTTCACATCTGGCAAAAATGAACTCTTTGTTTCCTAGAGAACAGAGCAGAAGTATATCACTTTGTATATTACTTATCTCTGCTCTCCTCTTGCTTTTCTGCATCTTTCCTCCTACAAAGATATTTTGCTTTGCTATCCTTCTCAGTTCCACCAGTGACTACTTTCTACCCCTTAGCCTGCCTCTTTCTCATCACTTCATAGTTCTACACTTCTGTGCAGTCACTGAAAATATTGTGGCAATTCCCTTCTTTTCCAAACCAAACTTTATTGAGCAGTAAAGACTGCTCAGAATTCTGAGCTTGGGAAAGCTGGGATTGAAGCAGAAGAGACAGAAAAGTTTGCAGATCCAAGTGGAAGGAATTCCCAGTTTCATCCCTTTCAACTGCCAGAAGCATGCTGCTTTGCACATTACATCCTCTACCCATTTCCAAGTGAATCTTGAAGAAAACTTTCATTTCCAAACATGAAACACCAAGGATTAGATTATAAGGGCTGCATGCAGGAAAGCATGTGCACCAGTGTACATATACCTGTAAACATAAGAAGACAACGGCATACATGTGAGAAAGCATTGGTCTGGGAATGGACTAGAAGGAGGACTTGGAGGAACAGTTATTTTAATTTTACTGGATGACAGTCTGTGAACAATTGCTGGGGGAAGCTGAAGACAAAAACCAAGCACTAATGTAAGGGAAAAAAAAGATACATTTTTTTCTTTTTTTTTTCTTTTAATCTACTTGGATATAAGCCCTGCTACACAAGCTGAAAAAAAAAGAAGAGTAAGAAACATAGAAGAGGATTTTACTAAGAGATATGTTGAGGGCTGCTTTGTTGTTTATGCTGACATACTTAGGAGTTTTACGCCTAAGGATTTGAGCTCTCCAAACCATTTATTAGATGAGATGAGAAAGGAAATCTCAGTTTGTGAGAGACTAATGGTGCCAATTTGAAAACATCATCCACTTGTGTATGTCCTATTGCTTCTTTATTCAAGCGACCATTTAATTTTTGTTACTGAGTTTTATTATTGCAATAGCTCTTTCAGCGCTCTGCTCCTTTTTAATGGAGAGGGCTTTACTATTCCTTACTTTCCTAGTTTTATTAATAGGATGTTTCTCTTACTTGCTTATTCACTACAGTTTATCTAGATCCTTATAAGGGAAGCAAGAACAGTCAGCAGCAGAGAAATCCTTTATCTAGTTTGGGTCAGGCTATTTTTGAAAGCCATCTCCTAAAGCATCTTAAAATTGATCACCACTGCAATTCTTCTCATCATTAATAATACTAACAAAAAATGTTGGCTTTACTTCAATGTTTGTTCATCCACACAACAGAACATGCACCACTCTAGAGCTGCAAATGTTTCAGGGCACTTTGCTTCTGTTGCTCAACTGTACCTTTGAAATTCAGACCTCTAATTTTTCCTCTGATAAGACACAGCCAGCATGTTATTTTTCTGCTGTCTACTAAAATCAGAACTGAGTAGAAACAAAGTATGAATAGAAACAAATTTGTACCTGCCTCTTAAAATTTTCAGTGGAGGTAATTTGTATTAGCTCTTTGAAAGATAGACAAACAAAACCAGAATCCATTCCAGCACTGAAGCTTTGATCACATTTACAACCAAATAATTTCCTGTATACAAGCTGCCAGCAATTGATACTCTCTTAAACCCTACACTCCTCTTAATAACTTTTTGTCTTTTTAACATAAGCAAATAGGTTTTCCCTCAAGCAACAGCCATCAGTGAACAGCAGCCAGGTGACATACAGCACAGGTGAAATACCAATGGTATTTTACAAATCATTAAGTTTAAAAGATGATGTGTTTTCAAGCTAAGAAATAGACAATCCGTCAGTGGTTTATGATTGAGCAGATCAGATGAACACCAAAAGGAGATGTACCTGATACAACAACCTTTATATTTGGGATTGTCTTAAAGTACTCATTGCATTTCCCCTAAATTGAGTTGAAAAAATGCTGGGACTTGCTTTAGAATGAATGGGATAACTTTTAGCAATACATGGTGGGAGGTAAGATAAATAATTAAAATAGCTCAAGGTGACACTCACAGGGTTAGCTCAGTCCCAAGTCTCTACTTTCAGATCTTCAGTGACTAAGTATTAAGAATCTTTTTTAAACTTCATTTGGCACTTCATATACCATCTGAATGTTTGCATCTGAGCTCAATGCTTCTGTCAAAAGCTCTGATTTTGATAAATATTCTTAAAAAAAAAATCAAAGATTTGTAACTGCTATACCTTAATCTTTCAGCCACCTGTTATTAATATAATATTGTGATAACACATCTCTGAATATCTTTATACAGGCATAATGGGACTTTTCAAGGAGAAAAGTAAATTCTTGTAGCCTGAATTTCTGTCTGAAACAAAGAAATAATGCCATGAACTTTACCAAACAGAATTCTGTGTATTTGATAGACACGACAGTGAAAGCTAAAGAACAGTTCAGCTGTCTCTTGACTGAGATGTCTACCACTTGTATGAACTACTGGGTAGAATTTTACAGGCTTCAGATTTGGAACAAATATTAATTCTTTTAGATTCACTGGTCACTGTCTTATTTAATTCAAGGGTTCAACATACATCAGTTTCAACCAAGTAGGCTCTTTGCCAAGGAAACACTGAATGAGACAATGTGACACATGGTCTGTCGCATAATTCTCTTGCTTAAAAGGAGGTTATTACAACATGTTAGCAGTGTTCAAGCAAAAGAGCCATGCAAAGACAACTCATCTGACAATCCCTTCTTTCCTTTCTCAGCTTATTTTTAATTTGGGCCCTGTCCAAATGACAACATTGTGATTACAGACTAATATAGCATTTAATATGGGTGAGCATTCAGAAAGCAATTAATGCTTAATATTTTCAAATGGGTTTTATAAATTTAATACTGAAATAGTCATCATGTGTAAATAACTAGAAATATTGAATTATAATATTTCTTCACAGCTGACCTAGCAGGACCTTTTATCTCCTCACTGGAAATACTGCCTTTTATTCTATTTATTTATTCATTTATTTAAAAAACTGTTAATATTATATTTGGGTTTACATTAGGGAATCTTTTCCTCAGAAACATTCCCATTGGTCACAAAGTAATGTCCTATTAAAACATGTACTGATGGATCATATTCAACAAAGTCTAATCCATGATTCTCCTTTTTCTGGTCCAAGGCCCAGCTTTTATTCTGGTGGAGAATGATCATTAAACCTTGAAATATCAACCACGAAAATACACAACTGACAGCAACATTAAGATGACCACTAATTCATCACACTGAATGTCCTGTTTCCACTTGAAGCCTCTCTTTGTTTATTCATAATTTCCCTAAAAGGTGTCAAGTGAAAGTGATCAGAAATGGGAATGATGTACTAAACTCGATCCTGCCAGACAGGGCCGTGATCAACTGCATGATAACTATAAATGAGGATCCCCAACACATCAACCCAAGAAATTCAGCCTGCACTACCCTTATTCAAGTCATTCAGTAAGAACCATGCAACACACATTCAAAGAAAAGTTGATTGAAAACAACTCTCTAGGGTAGCTCAAGACAAATTTTGCCAAAGATTGGTTCAAACAGTCATAATTAAAACAAAAAAGCTTGCTAAGCTGCAAAGAGAAAAGACCGATAACAGAGCCAGACTTATAAAATGTTTTACATAATCTGATGCAATTTTGAAACATCTGCAGATTTATTTTGCATACAATAATTGCCATTTATAGAAAAAGCCCTATACAAATGAGATCACAATGAAATAGTTTCCAAACAATCACAAAAGTTAAAAGCTGAAAGTGCAAGCATGAAACATGAAGAAAATAAACTTTATGTTATATATGACAAATTTAGAGTGAGGCATCCTCTCCTAGTATTTCACCTCAGCAATCAGAACCAGGTACAGAGGCCTTGTAGCAGAGAAACAGCCTGCTGGAGTATCCCTCTCAACTGCAGGATTGCTCTTGGGTGAACAAGGCAACATTTAACTGGTTAAACACACCACCAGCTGCTCAGGTGAGAACCACAGGAGATTCTCCATGCTGTTTACTTTCCCACTGAGGATTGTACTCTTCAAAATAATTACAGCTTGATTTGGGAAATTTGCATAATCTTTAAATTGCAGCTACTGCTGTTACAGTATCACAGTATCACAGTATGCTAGAGATTGGAAGGGACCTCAAAAGATCATCTAGTCCAATCCCCCTGCCGGAGCAGGAACACCTAGATAATGTTACACAGGAATGTGTCCAGGCGGGTTTTGAATGTCTCCAGGGAAGGAGACTCCACAACCTCCCTGGGCAGCCTGTTCCAGTGTTCCGTCACCCTCACTGAGAAGAAGTTTCTTCTCAAGTTTAAGTGGAACCTCTTGTGTTCCAGTTTGTACCCATTACCCCTTGTCCTATCATTGTTTGCCACTGGCTCCATCCTCGTGACACTCCCCCTTTATATATTTATAGACACTAATAAGGTCACCCCTCAGTCTCCTCGTCTCTAAACTATAGAGACCCAGCTCCCTCAGTCTTTCCTCATAAGGGAGATGCTCCACTCCCTTAATCATCTTAGTTGCCCTGCACTGGACTCTCTCCAGCAGCTCCCTGTCATTCTTGAACTGAGGGGCCCAGAACTGCACACAATATTCCAGATGCGGTCTCACCAGGGCAGAGTAGAGGGGAAGGAGGACCTCTCTCGACCTACTAACCACCGCCCTTCTAATACACCCCAGGATGCCATTGGCCTTCTTGGCCACAAGGGCACAGTGTTGGCTCACGGTCATCCTGTGGTCCACTAGGACCCCCAGGTCCCTCTCCCCTACACTGCTCTCTAACAGGTCGTTCCCCAACCTATACTGGAACCTGGGGTTGTTCCTGCCCAGATGCAGGACTCTACACTTTCCCTTGTTATATTTCATCAAGTTATTCCCTGCCCAACTCTCCAGCCTGTCCAGGTCTCGCTGGATGGCAGCACAGCCTTCTGGCGTGTCAGCCACTCCTCCCAGCTTAGTGTCATCGCAAACTTGCTGATAGTACACTCAATTCCCTCATCTAAATCATTGATGAATATATTAAATAATACCGGTCCCAGTACTGACCCTTGAGGCACTCCACTAGTTACAGGCCTCCAACTAGACTCTGCCCCATAGACTACAACTCTCTGGCTTCTCTCCTTCAGCCAGTTCACAGTCCACCTCACTACCTGATCATCCAGTCCACACTTCCTCACTTTAGCTGTGAGGGTGCTGTGGGCAACTGTGTCAAATGCTTTGCTGAAGTCAAGGTAGACCACATCCACCGCTCTGCCATCATCCATCCACCGTGTTATTTCCTCATAAAAGGCTAAGAGATTGGTCAAGCATGATTTCCCCCTGGTGAAGCCATGTTGACTGCCCCTCATAACCCTCTTATCCTTGATATGCCTTAAGATGGCACTAAGGATAAGGTGTTCCATCACTTTCCCAGGGATGGAGGTGAGGCTGACCGGTCTATAGTTACTCGGGTCTTCCTTCTTGCCCTTTTTGAAGACTGGAGTGACATTTGCTTTCCTCCAGTCCTCAGGCACCTCTCCCATTTCCCAAGACTTGGTAAAGATGATGGAGAGTGGTCTAGCAATGACTTCCGCCAGTTCCCTCAGCACCCGCGGGTGCATCCCATCTGGACCCACGGATTTATGGATGTCCAGATTGCTCAACTGGTCTCTAACTCATTCCTCATCGACTAAGGCAAACCGCTCCGTTGACCTGACTTCATCTGAGGTCTCAGGGGTACAGGGCTCCTCAGGACTGCCTGCAGCAGAGTAGACAGAGACAAAGAAGGCATTCAGTAGCTCTGCCATCTCTGTATCTTCTGCCACCAGGGCACCCATCCCGTTCATCAATGGGCCTACATTGCCTCTGGTGTTAGTTTTATCTGCCATGTATTTGAAAAAGCTCTTTTTGCTGTCCTTGACCCTTCTCGCCTAAGGAGGCCTTAGTCCTCCTAGCTGCCTTCCTACATCCTCCAGCAGCAGCCTTATATTCCTCCCAAGTGGCCAGCCCCTCCTTCCATGACCTGTAAACTCTCCTCTTCCACTTGAGCATAACCAGCAATTCCCTATTTAGCCACGCAGGTCTCCTGGCCCTCTTCCTTGACTTCCTACGTGTCAGGGTGCTCTGATCTTCAGCTCGGAAAAAGCAATCCTTGAATGCCAACCAAAATTAATTGTGTCTTGGACATTTCAGGTTATTAAAATTGGTTACTCTTCATATATTGGCTGAGCTTAATGAATACCTAAAGAAAATTTCAGGTTAAAGACATAAATGCATGGACTTCTTTCAGTCATCTTTTCCCAGTAGTCCACCATAGTGTAAAAACCAAAACAACTTCTACGTATCTATCAAATTCATGACTGAAAATTATCCATTTGAAGTGACAGAACTAGAATGTTTTGTCAAAAGCTTTCCTGATTTATTGCCACTCTGGTTTACATCCCCAAATGTTCCTCTGGGACAAGCAGAGATTATGTGAGGTATCCATCAGGAAAGATTTTGGTGCTCTGTTTTGTTTTTGAGGGAAGCAACAATAAAACATTCTTAATGGAAAAAAAGATGAAAGGCACAGATGAAAGCCTAGTGTGACATCTGCACAGAGCCCTGCTCTGAATCTCTCCCTCAGCAACACCCACTCCACTTCCTCAGTCCTGTCCAACTCCACAAGCAGGTTATTATGATCCATCAAATGCTAGCATAAGCGACACTGTAACAGACCACCAAAATGGCTTGTTCAATCCTTTCTACAGTGGATATCCTAAAGACAACACCCATCTTTCATATTCAGTTACAGCATTGGAGGGGTTATGGCAGATATGACTTGAAGCTACTAGGGAGTTTTCCAGCATAACTGAAGAATTAGATTTGTCAGCTTCAACATTTTTAAATGTAAAAGGAGCCAAAACAAAAATAAATCAGACAAGCAGTGTTTGGAAAAACAATGTACTGAAAAACGTTTTTCTCAGTGCTACATTATAAATCATGAAACAGCTAAAAGAATTAAGGCCAGTTGCTCCTTTTTAAATTTCTTTTTCAGAAATCTTTTCTCTTTTTTAGTTTATCTTTTCAACGGCAAGTAGGTTCACTTGTACAGATACAAAGTGGTGTTTTTTTCCATTAGAGTAACATGCACTGATAACTTTGGCATTTACAGACTTCTTTATGTTGCACTTGACAATGTTAATCCTCTTCAAGTATGATTTTTGGCATGGAATATCCCCTGTTCCAAAGGAGACACACGTACACATTTATCTCTATGTTCAGTAACTTAACTGCAACTGAATATTTTTTCTGAACAAATACAATCAATGATGTGACCTGTCATGCTTCACTCTATTCTTACCCCAATATATGATCACAGTGGTGCCTTACCTCTTTCTTTTCATGCTTGTACCCAATTTGAAAAAACACACAGCATTCCTAGATTTCTAAATATTCAAGAACACATTCATTCTCCTAAGAATCATTAAAATAATTAAAATCAGACACATCTGTTGTTTATGCCCTTTGTCAAGGATTCACCAGATTATATCATATCCACTAAATTACAAAAAGGCATAGCTTTGATTGCTTTGTTAGTGGTTACATGGATTTCTTTTTTTTAAAGTGGTATTTTTTTAGAAGGGTGGGAAAACTAACTCCCTCTTTATATTTAAAACCTTAAAATGCTGTGTTCAGGTTGTTAACCTTTCCCAGTAGCGTTTGCAATTATGTTTATTATTTTAGTCAGAATATTTAAATTTAGAAAGCAAAATCATAGCATCTGCAACATCTTTGCTCTTTGGTAAACAAATGTTAAGTGCAAAGCCGTTTAAATTAAATAAGTGAAGTTAGTTCTAGCAAAACATATCACACTCTTAGTCCCAGAGAATAAATGCCTCATTAAAAGGGCACTAAAGCCAACAGAAAAAGTCCCATAAACTGCAAAGAGGTATGGATTCAGACTTCTCTTCTTTGTACATGGAACAGTATAGACAACAACTTTACAGATATTTCAAATATGCCTGCAAATTTGCCTGTAGCTTTGCCTGAGTGTATTATTTCTAGCATGCAATCCAGGCCTTTCAATTATCCTAGTCATAGTCAGCCTGTGCTTTAGGGTGCACTTACACAACTAAATAAGAGACTCATGGAGCACTTGCTGGACCTGGAGCCAAACGGCATAGATGTAGTGCATTTGCAGCCCTCAGAATGAATCTTCACTGTCCATCACTGGACCTTGGCTCTTCCTCATGCTCTGTGGACTACACCCTGTGGTCATGACCAATGAGATACAATTCTCCATGTGTGCATTTGAGCCCATAGCGTCAGAAGTGCTGTGAAGTTATGTTATGGTGCATGAATAGTAGAGATACTAAAAGAGACTGAAGGTCAGCATCATCTACCTCAGATGGCTCACATGAGCATCCAAGTATGCGTAGAGCTGTGTTCTAGGACACAGTATGTCAAGGCTAGTGAGCTTTTGCCCATCTTGTCTTTTATAGGGGTGGTTCCTGGAGTGAACTACTCACAAACTGTGTTCAAGATCTATCTTGGAGAAAGCAGCTGAAAATAGTGCAGGACAGAAAGGCAGCAGTTACAAATTTTGGCAGACTAAAGGTCTAGCAGTTGGTCTTGCTCCTCAGTCCTTTTGTACAGAGCAGTATTGACAGACCAAGGGTAGGTAGACACTGACAGCAGCTAGTACCTCCTTTTATCAACTCCAGCTGCGGTCACAGCCAGTTTACTCCTCTTTCTTTAGAGTCAGAAGAAAGTAAGTCTAAAATAGCACTTTTTCTTAAAATCTAGAATATTTGAATTAAATGTAAGACATGGATTTGTTGATTTAAATGTACCATTTGCCCACTCAGTCTGTAAATAATAAAAGTCAAAGCCAACAAAGAGATATGCTACTTCTTTGTGCTTCTTCACAAAAAAATTTCTTTGTCTCATTTGACACCATCTTATTCTAAAACTGGAGTCTGACAAAATTTAAAGTCTGTATATTGGGAAACAAAACAATTATCTGCCTGTTTTCCAAGGCAATAAGCCAAGTCCCACAAGGCTAATAATGAAGCACTAAGCATAGTAGATGGTTGAGTCATTATCTCACAAAAATAATGTTCTAATGGTGTTATTTACTATGAACATAAATAACTAGAGAAAAAAAAGGTCTCCAAATTATTGGCATTTCATAAGTAAGGATTATGATTTCAGAACTAAAATCCCTGAATGTGAATCCCCTCTATGGTTGAGGTTCTCTGCAGTCCAAACCACAATGATGATCACATAAAGTACTCTAAATTTAGATGAAATTTATAATCACCTCTTGGTTGAATGACACATTACCATCAGAACGTTTGTAACATTGAGCAACTCCAGACTCAAATCCTAATGTAGGGTAGCAAAACAACTGATCAAGGTGGCTATTCACAGTTACCTGTATGATTAAACGATCTTTTGATTCTGATCAGTAAAAGGACTGAATTAACACAAAACAAAAGAGACACCTTTTTTATTTACATTAATGTTATTTTAATGGGTTGGGCTTTTCAGCCTGCTCTACACAGTTATTTAGGAAGTTCAATAATAATTAACAGACTTGATAACTTCTGACTGTGGGAGAAAGACAACATAATGTCCTTCAGAAAGAGCTGGAGGATGGCTGCCTGTTTAATGTTCAGATAATTAGGAGTGTCTGACAGACGAGTATCTGCTTTATTTATTTGTTCTTTTGAAGTCTTCAATTAAATTATGGTTAATGCAGACCAGTTTGACACTGAAAAATATAATTCCTTTCAGAAAATATGAAACAATAATCTACTGCTCCAATGTTGGGGTGCTGAATGAAACTAAGCAATAACAATTTTTGAAAACATAGTGTTGAGAGACAAAGCTCCCAGTACTAGAGAATTTAACTAGGGTCTTTTTACACTTTTACACATTGTTTATGTTCTTTTTGCTTCTTAGAGTTCTTTTTTATATCGAAAATGAAATTAAAATATTATGTTCCAGTCTTGAAATCAATAGTCTAATCACATTGTTTTCAGTGTGCTGGGTTTCACTAGCAATTTCTTTTTAATCTCTATTCTTACTTATCCTACAAGATGTGTACTGGCAAAGATAGGAGACTACTCCCTTCTTTCTTGGTTGTCAGTTAAAATACAGTTGAGAAATGCAATAAACTAGTAAAGTTCTATAAAGATTTAGTGACTTAGAAGAGAAGCTACAAAAGGACATTTTGGCTTCAGCAAGGACTTCGCCTCAGATTTGGGTTTGTTTTCTTGAGCTAAGCATACCAGATTCTCATGCTCCGCCAAAATTTACAAACACCTGCATTCTTCCAGGACAATTAAACCTTTCTTAGCACCACCTTCAAGCAGCTGCCACAGATCCTAGAGGACACTATACTTTTCCCTATTACTCTAATCCTCCTGTGGAAGGCTACCATCTGAGAGACACACTCCTGGCCTGCTGCTGCCCGAGCCAGATGTTCCAGTTGTATGCTGCAGCTGCCACCTGTGAAAGAGATGAAACTAGCAAAAACACTCAAGCAAGTGGGAAACCAATTGGCAGGCTAACAGAGACAGACATAGAGGGATGGCTTAAAACCCTAGCACAGAAGCTGACCAAAAAAAATCAACCCTCGTGTGTATGAAATGCAGTAGCAAGGAGATAAACAGAGACTTTAAGCAAACAGGAGGGCCTACAGGGGCTCAAGCAGGTTTCTTTCCCTGCAAGCAACTTTTCTGCTTTGCTAGAATCAGTTTAATAACTTCTCTTCTTACCATAGCTCCACGGAATGGGAAACTTGTTCAAAACTAGAATTAGAGAGAATTTCTAAAAGGTAGTGGTGCAGGGTCAATGTTCCCCCTGCCTCATGGGCATTAGGAAATCTTCTGAAGTGAGACTAAAATGGGTTTTAAGTGGCACAAGGATCCTGTGCTGGCAGCGTATGCATGAGCAATTTTTAGTCGCCTTGAGAAGGGGAGTGCATTCAAAAGTACCAGTGCAGAACTGAAACACTGATG
Organism: Pezoporus wallicus; assembly: GCF_028554395.1. Lineage (NCBI taxonomy): Eukaryota > Metazoa > Chordata > Aves > Psittaciformes > Psittacidae > Pezoporus > Pezoporus wallicus. The sequence goes on from NW_026642179.1 coordinate 1,288,374, forward strand.
GAAGCAGATGGCCCAAATTCCTCAAGAGAGGGGAAATGTTACACATGATAAGAAAAAAAAAACACCCACACACAGAGGGTGTAAGATAATTACCTTTTCACTCTACTTAGCATAATTAATGGAAAAAATCTGCAGCAAATGGAAGCAAAGAACAGACAAAAGCTATACTAATTTACAACAGCTGAAAAGGTACCCCAAAACTGAATATTCTATCTTTTCTGTCCCCCTTTGCCTATTATTGTCCCATATTTTTTAAATAAAATCTTCAGACAAATTTATCACTGCTTGATGGAAAGGAGCTGACAATTTACCACCCAACATTAATAATAAAAAGGTGATGAGCTGGTATATCATTGTTGGGTAGCTGCTTATCTCTGATGTGCAGGGAAATTGAGTAAATTTTAAATCACAGAGATATTATTATATTTGTCATTAAAATAAGTTAATGTTGTCAGTCAACACCATTTCTGGTAACTAGTTTCTGCATTCACAGTACTGTTGTAAAACATGGAAGTTAAAATCAGTTGACTTTTCCCCTGTGGTTCTGAAATCACATCACCATTTTTCTGAATTACATTAGAGTCTTCTTTCCATGTTTTATTTTGGGCGGTCACACTGTGCAGAATATTGTACCATTTAATAGTGGAATAGTAATGTCATTCACTAGAACTAAGAATAAGTATGAACTTTTTACTAAAGTTTGGTTGTCCCAGTCCGTGCTTCTTGATTGCTAATTTGGTAATGAAACAAAATGTAACACATGAGAATAACTGCGTTTCTTAAAAGTTCTTAATCTTACATGATTGTACATGCACACCTGTTCCCCACATTATTAGATCATTGAAGTTCTTTTAAAATCTATTTAGAAATAAATAGAAAAAAACCCTCTGTTTTCCATAACTTTTATGAAGACTGGAATTCAATTTGTGAAAGAAAACCTTAATTAAGGCTTTATCAGTAAGAACTATGAAATTACTCTTAAATTTTGTTAGTAGAATTTATGACTTGAGAAATTGTCTTTTATAATACTGGAACAGGAATATTAATAATTACATTAAATGAAATGTTAGGCAGAAAACAGTTTTCTACTGAAGAACAGAGTAACCAAAGGAAAAAAAAAAGGTGTATAGAAGCAAAGATTTTAAGAGAAAATTTTAGCAAAAAAAAGCAAAATTTTAAGAGAAATTTTAAGAAAAAAAAAAAAAAGCAAAATTATAAGAGATGTGTGCCATATTAAAGTTTTCAGTTTAGACTGAAATATTTGAACAAAAAACCTAAAAAGAGGTACCTAGCATGAACAGGGCTACTATCAGCTGAAAGGCAGAGAATACAGTGAACAGTTAGAAGTATTCTATTTTATGCTTGTATGAATAGTTGTGCAATATATTAAGCTGTATATAAAATAAATATATTTTGCCACATTAAACTGTACCGTGGCAGATAAGGACATCTATTATTAAGGATAGAATATCTGCTCTGTATTACACAAGATTACAGTATCCGACAGATTGAGCAAAATTAGGGAAAGAAATGGGGACCTACAAAGACCTGTGCTGCAAAGTAAAGAGGAAGATGACCACAGATGCTTAGCCATTTTAGTTCCAAGAAGAAGAGAGGTGTTAAAGAAGAGAGAAAAAAAATATTTCCACTGTCCACTGAAATCTCAAAATAATTTCTAATTGCACAGGAAAACTACTAAATCTTTGGGCACATTTAAGAACTCTAGACTGGACATTTTACATCCAGTATAACTAAGTTTAATATAAGATAGTAGAAACCGTCTTAGGCCTATTTCAGGCACTGCCAGCAAAATGACTTGTTAAATGTGTTTCTTCTTTGTTTGACAGATACGCTCCTTTATTGTTATCCTACTAATTTCAGTGAAACACATTAATAACTCTGTTTTCTCCCCACTAACACTTCCAGAGATCATGCAGGTATGAAAGTATGACCTCTGCTCTTTTCGACCTCACACTTTATCAACCAAATAATTACATTTCAAGTTCTTGTCTTTCCTGTGCAGGGAGGAAAGCTTTTGCTTTAAGGGGTCTAAACCAGTTGAACTGTAAATGAAAGCTCAGTTCATCCATCATTATTAAACATGGAAAAAAACTCCAAAACACCAAGAGCTTGATTTTCACATCATAGGGCAGCTGCTCAGATGGCAGAAAGCCACATTCCTATTCAGAGAGCCTTGACATAACAGCACGGCAAACCAGAATAACCACTGCATGCAATAATACATTTAGAGAGGTCATTACATTGTAGAAGTATGGTGAACAGCACTTACTGTCAGGAGTAGTAGATCTTCACAGTCATGAAAAGGACCTATTGGAAACTCTACCATCACAAGTCAGACTGAGAGACACTTTGACACATAAGAAGTCTGACAACTTCAGGAGAGTTCAGTGAAATCAAAAAAGCAGGATCCTTTATAAGTAAGCCAATGCTGCTTGGAACTTGCAAAGTTTGAGGAAGATTATTTTTGGCTCAAACCAGAAAATGCAAAAAAATACAAATGATATCTTACTTAAGTGAATGGAACTTCCCCCCTTCTTCCTGCCAGGGTGTTATGAAATGAGTGGTTTATGGTCGTTCAAAGAACGACCACTGGAGGTATTAGCAAGAGCAATTTTAATATGATTTATAAAGGCATGACTAAACAGAATTCAATGGAGGGTTCACTCTATTACTCACTAGGTGGATGAAGCATACAGAGGAAAACTGAGGTAAAATTGAGCTAAAGATGGTTGATACAGAGATCAAAGGCACAAAGGGCAAAGGAGACCCTCCTGTTGAATCATGAGGTTCAAAATAGACCTCCTTGCTTTCTAAACTCCTGATGGAACCTAGGTGCAGCTGGATCTCCTCTTTGTCTTAGACTTAGATTTGGTCAATAGTACTCATCTAAAGGGTGATGCATCACCACACAGGGGCAGGATGAAGGTAGAGACACGTAGGTGTTTTATGCAATTTACCAATACCCAGTACTGAAAAGGGAATGAAAAGGAGCAAAAGCATAGGTTTTCTGTTTGTTTTAAACAAAAAGAATCATGGATAAAGTTCTCTGTAACAGAAAATTACTACGGTAGTAATGGTAAATGATCTTACCAGTAAAGCTGATGGGCCACTTGGATGCTCTGAAGAGAACGATTCAGCAGGAGTTGCACTAAAGGGCTTTCAAGACTCCACTCAAACTTGAGCACCTAGCAGATTAATTAACAATAACAATCACCTGTATGTTGGCTTTATTGTCTCCCCTTTATCACAAAATTAATCAGAAAGTCCTTAGTTTGAATGAAGTAATCCAATATATAGAGAACTCCCTAGTAATGCAAAGAGAAAGAAACATCAGGCACAAGTGTCTGCCACTGACCTGTAAGATAGACAGATATCATCCTGATTCTGGCTGTGTTAGCATATTTGTAAATACGTAGCTTTTCTTCCCCCACTTAAAACTATCAATGCTATATTTAAATTTATATCAGATTACCTGGTTTGCCAAATAAACTTATTTGTGAAACAGAAGCTGTGGAAAGTGAAAGGTCACATAAGTGTGCCAGTTTGTGAAAGTTATAAAGCTGTACAGATTCTACTGCTTCACAGTAATGGATTAGTGGATTACATATATATATTAGCACATGTATACATATACACCTATGTACAGATACATGTACATCTACACAGATATGTGTATATATGTGTAATTTATATAAATATACATTTTAAAATATATAAAACCCCCTGAGAAACTCTGGAACATAAAATAGTAAGCAATCCATGCACACAGTGTTACAAAGTAAGAGGATAAAAGTTTCAATAGTTTCTCCTTAACTGCAACACAACTACTCAACCACAAGGTGATTGCTTTGGAAGCAGTGGGCCCATAACTTGTAAAACATTAAAGTCTATTGAAATACAATGTACATCTACAAAGAGGCAATTCCATACCGAAATTTCCCTGGTTACTCTCTGTTGACAAGGATTTTCCACTTATATGTGATATTAAGAAAACTGTGATTTATTGAAACACCATTTGCTTCCTTGACTGCAACAAAGCCCTGCGACCACCAGCCCCTGGTTTAGTGGTCATAGAAATATTTCTCTTGTTCAGATACTGGGTTTTTTTGTTTTTATTACTTGAAAATACCTCCTTTTAGTATACAGAAAAGCTCAATGAACATGCCAATACACTCACATTCTCTTGAGTGAAAAACAAGTCTATATCTCAGCCTTGTTGTTAATTCAATCATTGCATCAGCTGACCAACATTTTTTTTTATTCTTCTTACAATGTGTCAATCAAACAGAAAGAATAAGAAGTATTTAATGAAGTTATTGATCCAGACAGAAGAATTCTTTGGCTATCAATTTCTTCCTTACCTGAACCAGCTGTGGAAGGTATTCCAACAATTCATCATTTGACATATTTTCTATTTGTTGGACTGCTGTTCTGCGAATATCTTTATCTGTAAAACTAGAGCAAAATAAATAGGTATCATTAAGAGCTACTGAACTACTGCAACTCTCCTGAGCTCTCAGTGATATAAAATGTTAGAAAACAAGCTTTTTTTCTCAAAATGAAGTAAGAAAAAAAATCAATTCACTTGCTTTACTGTAGCAAGAGTCAAGAAACACATAGCGGATAACTTAATTGGATTGACTGTTACAGTGGGAAAAAAACCAACCTTGATCTGCAAATACCTTTTTTAATTTGAGCTATCATGTATTACAATTTTCTGAGATATGAAGCAAATTATGGATCTTTTTTTGCTGCTCATACTTACCTGAAATAGAAAATTTCTGTGCCATGAGAACTTTTTAACAGTCACTTGAGGACTTCTTTTTTTTTTGAGCAGCAACATAAAAGCTTGAAATTTCCGACATAAAAATGGTTCATTCTTGATAATTTATTCCAATGTCAGCTTTTCTGGTTCATATCATAATACATTAAAAAATATTTTTTAAACAGAAGTGATTTTGAAATGGAAAACGTGTTTGCTTTTTAGCTTTCCTAAAGGAAAATTCAGTGAAAAATCAACACCTTCCCCCACAAACACAAAAAGTCAGTGAAAAAGCTGTTTCTGATGGGAAAATGATTGAGCATTCAGCATAAGCTGTATTCTTAACAAATTCTGGTTGAAGCCAGAGTAGCTGTAGCCTAATATAGATTTTGTGATGGAGCTCTAACCACAAAAATGATAAAAGAGGAAAACACAGTGTAGCAGCAACGATTAAAAAAGGGACAGCAGGCTGGATAATACAGCTGGTCAAAACATTGTCTTTAAATAAGAAAAAGAATGAAACCTTTATGTAACCTGACTGATCAAAACTGACTCTTAACAGAACATTTGTTCTCATTTCAGAAAAAAGACAAAAAGTATACAGTGTTTTTGTACACATTTCTGAAAAATAATCTTTTAAGGACTTTTTCAGAAACAAAAGTACAAAAACAATTGCCACCTTTTAAATGTGTTGCATTCGTGACATTAATCGTGATAAAGGGAGAATTTCATGTACACAGAAGTTGCCTCCATTGGTTCACAGTTATCTGTTCTGCTACTGTCCCACTTTCACAAGGAAAGAAACACGTGCTCTTCTGTGTATGCCTGCTATGTGCTGTCACCCTTAACTATGTGTTAGCACTTGAAGCTTATCCAATCTTTTCTGTCTTCTCCTGAGCAGTCTGGAAATGTTTACTCAGACCTTTCAGTTACCAGAGTCGTAAGAATGGTCATCTCTGTCTAAGAGGCAAAAATGTCTTCAAACAGCACTACAATCAATTAGATGTTTGAAAGAGCTGCTGTGCTTTGATCCAGTTCTCTGAGGGCAAGTACCTGCCCCACAAAAAGCAGTGAATACCTTGCCTCTGAACTGATATGGCTATTAAGCTCTTTTGAAACTCTCTGATTTGGCAGTCTAGGAATACATAATAATGACAGCTGAAGGACAGAGATTACCCTGTCAATTTATGTTGGAGAAACTCCTTTGAAATCAGAACCATCATGTATGGCAGCAGGTGTAAGGCAGCCACCAGAATTACTGCTTTATGAACTCAACACTAAACCAGACTTTTCTCTTCCAGGCTTCCCAACCAGCCCCTCTTGACAACAACATACCCACTAGAAAAATAAATCAGAAGTGAAACATGGGAGAGAGTACCACGTTTGCAGCAATGACTGCTCATTGCTATCAAGAGAGAAAGAGAAGAAATTATAAAGGTAAGTGCTCAGACGTATAATGGCACCTGCAGCTCTGAACTTGAGCTTTTAAGTTCAATAAAACAAGCTGAAGCAGAACAATACACACACTTGATCATCAGATTAACTATAGGCTGTCAAAAGAAGTGGATATTTGGAAAAAAAACAGCTAACAGTTGGACTTGCTTGAAAGGCTTCGCTTTCAGTGCTGAAATCAGCTGCTACCTCTAGCACTTTGCAACCCCCTTTTAACCATGCAGCTCAGGTCTAACTTTATTATTTTGTTTGTCTCTTGTGGTGCATATTTGATTATGTTTTTAATACAGTTCATAATTGTTTGTATAATGCTAAGAGGGCCTTGATGGGGATAGAGGGAATACATTATAAATAAATTATCATGATAGCCCCAAATTAGCCTATCTTGCCAGGATTATTTATTTATTTATTCGAGGCAACCTATTAGGAACATGAAACTGTTACTTGAATATTCACATGGCTATTTAGAACAAAACATATTTGAAGGAGGACTGCATACTAAAAGAAAAAAATCCCTTTCATATCATCCTATCTTCTAATTACGCGATTGCTCTACAGGTTTGTGTGCCAAGCATGTATAGATAATATGGTCTTTCCTTTTCCCTTCTCACCTAGTTCAACAGGTTACTGAACAGAAAATTATGCCCTATACAGGCACCAAGTCAAGCAGAAAAATACTACTTAGTTACTGTTTGTCTTTACTAGTACCCAACATTTGAATATATGCAATGCTATTATGAAAAGCCTACATTTTTACAACTTAAAAAAGAACAATAAAATTATTTTGATACCAACCTTTCCAGAAAATTCAACCATTAATATTTGGTTTAGAACTAATTTGCTCTAAGTCAAAACTGGGGCTACACCTAAGCTAGCAGAAGTATCTCTAGATGTGATTAGAATAATGATGAGCTCAAATGCATAGGCACTGCGATGAAACACCTACAGGTTAGTTTCCTTTGGGAAACATGGCTCTTGTCACTCTTCTTGAATGAGATTTTCATAGAATCATAGACTGAACTAGGTTTGAAAAGATCTTTAAGATGATCAAGTCCAACCATTACCCTAGGACTGCCAAGACCACCACTAAACCACGTCACTAAGCATCTCATCTAGACAGTTTTTGAACACCTCCGGAAACAGTGATTCCACCACTTCCCTGGGCAGCCTGCTCCAATGCCTGAGCAACCCCTCAGTGAAGAAATTTTTCCTAATACCTAACCTAAACCTCCCCTGGGGCAGTTTGAGGCCATTAACTCTTGTCCTATCACTTGTTACTCAGGAGAAGAGACTGACCCCCACCTCACTACAACCTCCTTTCAGATAAGGTCCCCGAGCCTTCTCTTGTCCAGACTAAACACTTCCAGTTCTCTCAGCCGCTCCTCATCACACTTGTGCTCCAGACCCTTCACCAGCTCCACTGCATTTTCTGGACCCGTTCCAGTACCTCAATGTCTTTCTTGTAGTGAGGGGCCCAGAATCAAACACAATGTTTGAGTTGCAGCCTAACCAGTGCCGAGTACAGGGGGATGATCACTGCCCTGGCCCTGCTGTTAGAGGCTGGGATGCCATTGGCCTTCTTGACTGCCTGGGCAAGAGCTGGCTTATGTTCAGCTCTGTCAGTCAGTATCCCCAGGTATCGTGAGCAGCTTTCCAGCCACCCTTCCCCAAGCCTGGAGCATTGCATGGGGTTGTTGTGGCCCAAGTGCAAGATCTGGCACTTTGCTTTGTTAAGCCTCATACCATTTGACACAGCCCATTGATCCAGCCTGTCCAGACCCCTCTGCAGAGCCTTCTTATCCTCCAGCAGATCAGCACTCCCTCTCAACTTGGTGCTGTCTGCAAATTTACTGAGTGTTTGATAACTTGTTGGTCATGATTACTAAACTGCTTCTTTCAGCTTGTAACTACTGAGGTCAGCTTTGAATATTTGTGAAAGAATGGGTAGTTAACGCATTCTTTTAACTACCTGACAATTTGTTAAGCCCCAGATGCAGTATCCACTCTTGTCTTGAATTTCAGCGTTGGAAAGGGCCACAGGTACAATATTTTGTTTGGTTTACCCCTTACATTTGAATTTGAGCAAACATTTAACATGATCAGGAACACCAGAACTACAGCAAATACTTATAACTCAATTTTTATTTCACGATGCTTATGCTATTCATGCTTATATACATCAGTTTATTTGCTAAAACTCAGTAACAGGGTAAGGTCTAGAAGCAGATCTGAGTAAAAAATCCTACACTTCACTTGCCTGGAAACGACACCATCTTGTAGTCTGGTAATTAATTAGGGCTAGAGGGTTTAATTTCTGTGAATAATCTCTCAAACTTCTGAGCACTGTATCAAATCTAATTTTAGTAATCCATAAATGAGTCGCAATTATAGGATGCAATTAATTGATTTTTTGGCTCTCTGACTCAATGCAAGAGAAATCACTTTAGGCTTGAGAAAAACACCTCCATTTGGTGGACATTTTCATTTCATTTTAGAGGACAGCTGATTTCCAGGGCTTGCTACAATGAATACGTAACTATTTACACATAATGAAAACTCTAGAAGCAGAGAAGCAAGATGACTGTATTACAACAAATTCAATATTCCACTCTTTAAGGGTATTCTTCTAAGAAAGAGGAGCTCATCTGTATCACAGCTCATCTGTATCAGATCAATTTTGCAAAGGATTTGAACCATGGATTTATCAGGTTCCTGACATGTGGCTGCTGATAATGGCTTCAGAGAGGCAGGAGATTAAGGCACTCCTCTTCCCTAGCTGTTTTATGGTTGCTACCAAAATATCTGATAATTTAGCTAGGAAAAAAAGCAACTTAAGCCAAAAACCTTTAACAATGCTTATATGTTTCACTCTTTATGGGAGCTTTCATCCAAGTTTCCACTTACTTCCAGCTGTATTTTTTTTTTTCCTTGAAAAAAACCCAAACCTACTGGTCAATAAATAAGTAAATAGAGCTACAGCTACCCTCATTTACTTGCTTGTCTGCATTGTAATATACTGTAGCTTTCTCCTTTTGGCCAATTTTATTTGTTCTCTCTTCAGGTAATGAGTACTCCACAACAAAGACCATGGCTTCTTACAAGTTTTTTCCAGGTTTACACACTCAGGGACACTACTGAAAAATAAACAATATGCAAACAATAGCTGCAGAGTCCAGTTCTTAGCAATAGGTCACACTATGCATGACTTCAAATTTCCCCTTAGTAGATTGTTAGGTCTGCCTTGAAACTTTAAGATGGTTTCTGTAAATTCAGTTTTGAGCTGGATGAGCATAGATTACAATATGCTTTAGAGGTAGCAACAACTTTAATTCTTTTCATATAGGTAGCCAGTAGGGAGCTATTTGTCTAGATGTACTTTTCAGCTAAATCAGATTCAAACAGAAAACTAAGTGCTGTTGAGGCATCTTGTGGATTAGTGAAATTCTCCTGAGACTTTAGCATCTGCCAGTGGTGACTTGATTGTAAATGAGAAATAGATGTGCATTTCATTTTTAACAGCTTTATTGTCCTGATTTTATTGCACTATCTCAACCTCAGGCTGGAAAATATTTGTCAGGTAAATGGAACTGTACAGCTCACTATATTTTCTCACATATGAGGATCTCTGTAGAGAACAGCATGGCTTTTCATGACCCGTCTTTTAAGTTAGAGGCTTATAACATACCACAAATTTCTGCAATTCCCTTTACATTTTAAGTTCTGTTGCATTTTCAAAAAAAAAGACTCTAGTCCCACAAAATGCATGCTATTAAGACTGGCAGAAACAAGGGAGTTTGAGCTAGTAAACCTTCCGGTATGAAGATACTATCATCTAAAAAAAAAAACCAACAAAAAAAACAAACCCACTCTCGATTTAGTAAAGGCTCAAATCATTGATGGGTGCAACTGGTCCAAGAAAGAAAGCCAGAGAAGGGGAAGGGCATGAGATACTTCTGGGGGTCTTAAGAGAGCTAGTGGATGTAGTTGCCAAGCCATTACCTACCAAATTTGAGAAGTCATGGCAGCCTGATGAAGCTCCCGCTGACTGGAAAAAAGTCCCCATTTTTACAAAGGGAAAAAGAAAGATCTGGGGAACTACAGGCCAGTCAGTCTCACCTTGGTGCCTGGTAAGATCATGGAGGAAATCCACCTGGCAACTACGCTACAGCACGTGGACAATAAGGAGGTGATTGGTGACAGCCAACATGGCTTCACTAAGGCAAATCATGCCTCAGAAATTTGGTGGCATTCTGCGACAGGATGACAGCGTTGGTGGATAAAGAAAGAGCGACTAATATCATCTACCTGGACTTGTGCAAAGCATTTGACACTGTCCTACACAACATCATTGCCTCTACACTGGAGAGGCATGGATTTCACAGAGAGACCACTCAGTGGATAAGGAATTGGATGGATGTTTGCTTTCACAGAGTTGTGGTCAATGGCTCGATGTCCAAGTGGAAAAAAGTGATGAGCGGTGCTCACCAGGAGTCAGTATTGGGACTGGTGCTGTTTAACATCTTTGTTGGTGACATGGACAGTGGGATTGAGCACACCCTTTAGCAAGTTCGCTGATGACACCAAAGTATGTGGTGCAGTTGATGTGCTGGAGGAAAGGGATGCCACCCAGAGGGACCTTTACAGGCTTAAGAGGTGGGTCTGTGCAAACCTCATGAAGTTCTACCAGGCCTACAAGAAATCTGGACAGGTACTTTTCATAAGAGCAAGCAGTTACAGGACAACGGGTAATAGCTTTAAAATGAAAGAGAGTAGATTTAGAGTAGTTACTAGGAAGTTAGTTATTATTATTAGTTATTACTGTGAAGATGGTGAGACACAGGAATAGGTTGCCCCGAGAAGCTGTGGATGTCCCATCCCTGGAAGCGTTCAAGGCCAGGCTGGATGGACCTTTGAACAACTCACTCTAGTGGAAGGTATCTCTGCCCATAGCAAGACGGTTGGAACTAGATGATTGTTAAGATCCCTTCCAATCCAAACCATTCTACAATTCTACGAACTGTTTAAAAGAATAGACAGGTAAGTTTTGGTTGGCCATTTAACTATTTTAAAACTAATTAGACTGGAAGAGAGAAGAAACTTATAGAAAATGATTAAGGAATTCCTTTAGTTTTAGCACACATTAGCAGGGCTTATTAGCTTTCTGTTGGTGATTGTTTTCATTCCTTTGACGGCTTCTAAAGCAAACACTGTGTGAGTGTATGATGATTAGAAAATGGCAAGGACTAAAATAAAGTACAGAAAGATAACAAATACTGTCAGTAAAAGGGACACTGGATTTTCAAAATTTCAGGTAAAAAAGAGCAATATTTTCATTCCTCATAAGACGCAAACGCACCCCGTCCCCACACATTGCAAAGTTTATGGTCAGATACATTAGGTATTGCCTTGGCTGACTGATGGCAAGCTCAATCTGTAGAATTTACTCACAGAAAATACTTTTAAGTAATGCTTACATAGATTTTCTATAAGAAGTCATGACTAAAACAACTAGCAGTAAGATGTCATGGAGACCATATGGTGAACCATACCCTATGAGAGAACAAGAGTAGGAAGAAATTAACAGAAAGCAGTTTTGCATTTGAAACCTGTATGATTTAGTGGGTTCTTCCCACCCAAGACACAAAGTTTGCTCCCTGTTACATTAAAACTAAAGAAGAAAAAAAGAAAATTTGATTATTTAGAGGCTTAGCCTTTTGATTAGATTGTACGTTTATGTATAGAAAGCATGCCATATCCTACATAGCTGTCCATTGTTAGTTGTCCTGCTATAGCTGTCTGCTATAGTAACTTCATATTTATTGCCAATAAAGCTAGAAATGGTTAAAGGCAGGGGGGGGAAGAAGGAAATAATTACATTTTGGTGCTTAAATGAACATGTGCATACATCCCCACAGAAGTTATCACTAAATTTCATGTACGTTACTACAAAGCAGTGTTAAAGCTTTATCAGTACTGTGTTCTGTACATCACATTAATTATAGACCGCTGCTTTGTTCTATCTTATTTCTTAGCATAAGCCTGTGTTGCTGTCCCCACTGATATACAACTACAGCCTTTTACACCAAGTAAGATGCAAACAGGCAAGATATACCCCAGCTGTGTCTGCTTGATAAATATTCTATTGGGCATTCCATTGTAGATGCTCAGGGAACAGTTTAAATTCTGCTTCTATTAAGACAATGACAATCTGATTCAAAAATTCTAAATCAATTTGGTTTTCAAAGGTGTAATAACAAAATCTGGCTTCAAGCTATCACACTTTATTGTAATTATTAGAAAGTGAGTTTCACATATATCGGTACATATCCTAACTACTGAAACTCAATAGCTATTCTGCTTCATAACATGAAAAATCAACAATAATACTGTGAGAACCAAAGGCTGAGGGATGCTATAAGCAAAAGAGTATCTTCTCTGGTCAAGGAGAGGTAGGAGGAGTCATATTTTCATCTACTCTGCCTATTCCATACAGGGGATTAAGTGAGGTAGTACAAAACCCCTTTGACATTAATGTCTGATCTCAAAATCCTCTGGTTTGGCACACGGCTTTAAAGGCATGTCCATTCCTGTGCACCTGCTGTGACAGAGAAGTTAGCAGGAAGTTTCGAGGAAAAAATTAAGCCTACCACGAGGTTATGTCTTCACCTCCACTGTCTACATCAAAAAATTCTCTCTTCAGAATGTTTGCAGCCATGCACAAAGCTGGAAAATTACATACCTTCTTCAGTGACTGCTTACAGATTCTAGCATGATTTCCTGATTCCTAGCCATAATATCTCACAGGGCTGCAAATGTACTTTAGATGTGCCAGAAAAACAAGGTTAGAGAAAACATTCTGCTATTTGGGTTAATGAATACATTCAGGCTTTCATTTTTTATAATTTGAATAGCAAGATAACCTGACACAAAATTGTAAGAACAGTTGTCCTATACATATACAAAATATTAGCATTAGTAGCACATCATAGAATCATAGAATAGTTAGAGTTGGAAAGGACCTCAAGATCATCTAGTTCCAATCCCCCTGCCATGGGCAGGGACACCTCACACTAAACCATGGCACCCAAGACTCTGTCCAACCTGGCCTAGAACACCGCCAGGGATGGAGCATTCACAGCTTCCCTGGGCAACCCAGTCCAGTGCCTCACCACCCTTACAGTAAAGAACTTCCTCCTTATATCCAATCTAAACTTCCCCTGTTTAAGTTTTAACCCATTACCCCTTGTCCTGTCACTACAGTCCCTAGTGAAGAGTCCCTCCCCAGCGTCCTTGTAGGCCCCCTTCAGATACTGGAAGGCTGCTATGAGGTCTCCACGCAGCCTTCTCTTCTCCAGGCTGAACAGCCCCAACTTCCTCAGCCTATCTTCATCTGGGAGGTGCTCCAGTTCCCCGATCATCCTCATGGCCCTCCTCTGTACTTGTTCCAACAGTTCCATGTCCTTTTTATGTTGAGGACACCAGAACTGCACACAATACTCCAGGTGAGGTCTCACAAGAGCAGAGTAGAGGGGCAGGATCACCTTCTTCGACCTGCTGGTCACACTCCTTTTGATGCAGCCCAGGATACAGTTGGCTTTGTGGGCTGCAAGCGCATACTGCTGGCCCATGTTCATTTTCTCATTGACCAGCACCCCCAAGTCCTTCTCCACAGGGCTGCTCTGAATCTCTTCTCTGCCCAACCTGTACCTGTGCCTGGGGTTGCTCCGACCCTTGCACTTCTCATGGTTAAACTTCATGAGGTTGGCATCAGCCCACCTCACAAGCGTGTCAAGATCCCTCTGGATGGCATTCCTTCCCTCCAGGGTATCAACCGAACCACACAGCTTGGTGTCATCGGCAAACTTGCTGAGGGCGCACTCAATCCCACTGTCCATGTCAGCTGCAAAGATGTTAAACAAGACCGGTCCCAACACCGATCCCTGAGGGACATCACTCGTAAAGGTCTCCTGCCTTTGGTTTCTTTTTGTCATCAAGAAATTGCACTGAATAAACAAGTGCACTGGTGTTACTTCCCTGGTTACTGTGCCATGCAATGTAAATACAGCTAGAGAAAGCTCTAGCTCCACTAAAGCTTGGCTTTTTACCAAACTCAGTAAGTAAAGTCAATGACAAAATGCACAGGGCACTAATAAGCAGTGCTGAGTAGGAGGAACCAGCTTAATAACTTCTGCCTTAGGGAAAATTCTATTTTTTTAGGTAATGGCTTATGATCATCCTTCCCTGAAATTACAGGTAAAACAGACTGTAAAATCTTCTTCCACATATCCCCCTGCCATCCTCTCCATCTTGTATTTATTGATTAAAGAAACTTTCATTGTTTTTTAAATTGTTTTTTTAATTGTTGGCTTCTGAAGTTTTAAGAATCAATGCACTTATTCCAAGTACTGGATGCAAGGTTGCTACTGAACTTATCTGTGAAATGCACCATGATTGTATTTCTAATTTATGAAAGCTCTTTCTTTCCACTGCATAAATATGCTATCATTTGGCTGCATTACAATGTGCTTGTAAAGTGTGAGAGAAACATGCTCAAAGAACAAGAAACACCTATTAAACTGTACATTTAACTGTGTAGTGAACAAAACAATTCAGAAGTTTCAGAAAGTTGCAAAGAGCTTTCTAACACAGATGCATGACAACGGGGCTTGATTTGATGGGCCATGATATCTCCCCCTAAGCTCTGTGATGCAGTCTTCTAACCCACGCAATGAGCAAATACCTCCAGTGATTTTCATTTCTTTATCCCTGTAAATATAAGCCTGAGCTTAATCATGGGGACAGATGCTGCTTTCTGGCTCTGAGGAAAAGGATAATTTAGTCTCCAGTCCAAGGCTTGCAAAAGGAACTAGTGGTTTTGAGTACCCTCTCTAAACTGTATAAAGAGTAAGCTGATGCCTGCAGAAGAAATTCAGGTTTCTTTAAGGCACTGCAAACTGAACTTTTCGCAGCGGAAGCGTGCAAAACTCAGAGTGATTGGAAACTCTTGGTCTCTTGTATAGTATTGTTAACAATGTGGCAAACTGTGACACATAGAAATGATACAACACAGAGCTGAACCCTGGATCTTCCCGGCAAAGGGTGTTCTGAAAGCTGAGTATTTATGTGGAATCAATTTTGTTTTTTGAAAAAAATCACAGAAGAAAAACACAAGAGGGCTCTTAAAAAATCTGTCTCAGGAATTTCTTGAGCTGTAGTCTACTGGAAGATGGGAGAGCAGCACCATGTCTTTATGGCCCATTCTCATTGTCTTCCCTACATAACTGTTGCTAGCCATCACTGGAGACAGGATGCACTAGGATGACTTTTGGGCTGATTTGTGCAGCTGCTCCTGCATTCTTGCATTATGTTAACAATAGATGTAGGCAGAGATCAGCTCTAATTTATTATACTTACCTATGACTTGATACTGATGGTAACACAAGTCCTTAAAATAGACATGAATATATAACAAGCATTTCTTTTACATTCTACTCATGTTTTATACGAACTTGGATCTTTCAGCTGTGTCTCAGTAATCACAAGAAATCAGAGAGCTCTTTTGTGGATGACAGAAGTGAGGAACTGAATTGACGAATTGTCAGTGCCAAACATAACACAGGAGAGAGATGAATGAACCTTCAAAACCAGCTTGTTATGGAGCCCAAAATCCAAAGTCAGTGAAGGTAACGGTGAAGGAAAGCTGGACCCTATCCAGTGCTACTTTACTTTTCAAAATGATTGAAATCTGAGAAAAAGAGAACCAAGAGAAGAAACCTCAGAAATACATTTATACGGAAGTACTCTCCTTCAAACCACTCTATTTGCATATACATCTCTCAGTAGTTAAGTCATGTGATCCAGACATCTCTGAAACTAGACATCCTTAAGGAAATGTAGCTCCTCTGTTTCCAAAGGTTAGCTTCCCAGCTGTTCTTGCACCTACAAAATATTGTGGATACATGAAGGGCAGCATTTATTATTTTTTTTTTTAAGAAGATTTGCACTCTGATACAGAACTTCTTTCTGTAGTGTTAGCATGAAGCAAAAAAACTGGACTGATGTTATCTTTTGTAAGAAAGAAATTAAAGGGACAAACCAGCTAAGATCCTGATCAGAAGTACTTACTCTTTGGCAAGACTGCAGGTGCCAGCCACTCCCAGTGATGGCACCAGGAGAGAAAAAGTGCTGACATCTTCCCATCTTTTCATGCCAGCAATCTCTGCTGTAGCCAGAAGGAAGTGTGTGTACTCTATCTACTACACACTGAGAAGCTCTGTGTCAGGCTGAGTCATATTAAATATCCTGTGAAGCACCTGACAGGACTGATATTCTGCACCACACCCTGATGCAGAGCTGCATCTTCAAAGAACAATCCAGTTCTTCACTTGCAAAAATGCCACTCATACACAGAAACAAAAAATGACAAAAGGTCTAATCTGAAAGCCTGGCATGCTCTGACAAACAAACTCAAAATCTCTTGCTGTTCCGTGCTGTGTAAGAAAATACACAGCCCATATACTCCTTTCTATGTCTCTTTTGCCTATTAGAAATGGATTACAATACTTTAGTAACGGTAAATAAGGAACAGTAATATGCTCCAGAGCCTGATCTTTCAGGACCTTCACTTCCATCATTCCCGCAAAACATAAAAAAAGACATGTATACAAATGTGAAACTGCTAACAGTTCAGATATAAACCAGGTATTCTTAGGAAATCACTTCTAGAGGGAAATGACAGCCTATAGTCAGTTTTATACTATTAAATAACTCCTTTTTAATAACATGGAAGTGAGTATATATAGTCTTTTCTCAAGTAAAGCTTTAGGTGAGGTGCTCTTCTAAATGCATAACACAGAACTGAGATTGCAAAGCCGGTGCAGCTTGTGCTTACCCAGACAAGCAAGGGCTTGATAGACCAAATTTGCTCAACCTTTTCATCTGCATGTTTAATATTTTCAGAGGTAGATCACTAAATGTACAATACTTCCCAAGTATTCTCCTCCTTCTAGAGGAAAAGTAACTGCTGACACAGATTCTGTCCCCTGACATCTCCTGTTACATCACAGGTAAGACTATTTTCAGCATCAAGAAAGCCTTCCAATAATCAACTCTGAGTGTAAGAAGTCAAGGTAGAATAAGGTATCACAACAGAATTTACTCCAAGTGTGGAGAACTGACTTCAAAGTTTTATCCTATCTGCTTCAGAAAGGCTACAGGTGGGACTGTATGTATTTACACAGTGTCATAATCTAGAAGCAAATTCAGTCCTCCTTATCTCCCATTAGTCACTTCATGCCTGTACAGTTGTTTGAAGATACAGAGCGCTATGTAAGTGCTAAGTGATCTCTTGTTACCAAAACTGACTGAATCTGCTAGAGAGAATGAAATACCCTTCATTATCCTGAGGGACAGAAAACCTTCTCAGCCAGGAAGGCATTGCTGGCATATTCAGTTCAAGGTCATCACAAGAGTTGCAACTATAACTTCACTTTGACACAGGGACAGAATTGAAAGCAGAGTCAGTGAACCACAGCATGACATGATGATGAATTAATCAGCATGTGATTATTTGTTTATTGCTATTTTCCTACTTGGTTAATTTTCGTTTACCTGAAGGTCAGAAGCCCAAGTGCCTCCAGGGGGTTAGAAAATTTCCACCTCCTCAACACGGCATACATTTCTGACACAGTCATTCGATCCCAACTGGGTGCACTGCCCAGTACCAGAGGAAGGGAGCAATTTTGATTATTGCAGTAGTAACGATAAAACCATAAGATTCTTTTCTGTTGCTCTGAGAGTCTGGAAGAGAAGATTAGAAATTCAGTTTGAAATTAAAACCACCTGGAGCTTTGTGTAGCAACAGTTATTGTACAGAGGGGCCAAGTCATACAGTACACTGCTTTTCGTGCGAGTACGTGTTTTCCTTGGGGTAGGGTATCATTTTCTGCAGACCAGCTTTTATAAGAAAAGTGATACTTATACTCTGGATCTTTCAGCCTTAGGTCATATAAAAATGAAAAAGACACACATATATGGTTATTTCACTTTCTAAGCACTCTCATTTTTCTTCTCTACTGTCTCTGTTGTTGGTCTTGTTTGTTTGTTTTTACTGGGGTTTTCTGACAGAGACAAAGAAAAGATCAGTTATCACCAGATAAATTATTGTTACATCCATCTGCTACACATCATCTCTAATAAACCACCGTAACAACTAGACACACAACACTGAAAGCCATAGCTTTAACTCCTGCCCTTGTTTCGACTGTTCAGTGCAGGTGTGTCTATTTTTAGCGCATTCACATTTAAAATAAGGTTTAGGCACATCCATGCACATACACAAGAACATGAACCCATGCGTACACACACAGTGATTATCCCTAGCACAGATACAAGTTTGCAAAAGTGAAAGAAAGCTCCCTGCAATTTGTGTGTCTGATTGCAAGGCCTAGCATACCAAGCTTCGCTGTACTTACTTACAAAGAAGAATTCAATACCAAATTCCTCCTAGAGATATTAGATATCTAAATGACATTGATAAAATGGCCAGTCCTCACACCATATTTCAACATAGTAAGAAATGCCTCAGAATAATTTATGCTATATATCCTCTGATTTGTCAACAATTCAGATATCTGCCTCATGCATATTAAATTATAAGGCTGATTCTCCTTAATTTGGTATCAGAGCCTTCAACAGCAAGCTTGGAGATTGCAAACTAATCTCCAGTTCATGCAAATCATTATTGAAACCAAGAGAAACATTAGTTTTCTTGGTCATACTTCACCGGACTGGTCATCCATCTACTTAAGTACATGACTAAATGGACCTAGATATTTCAGAGCAAGGTGTGAGAAACCTTGTTGAAGGCAGTAAGTAAACAGCTTTTTTTTCGTCAAGCATTTCATTATCCAGATGTGTAAGCAGGGCTCAAAATCCAAGTGCTCACATTCTTTTCAAGGTCATCTTTTTATTTACAATGTTTTGGGATATTCTTAGCCAAAAAATATCTTACCCCTGCTCTGTTGAGATTGTGACTTTCACAGCTCATAGCAATGAGTTGTTCCTTTGGCTCTGCATGCACTAGAGAACTTTTCTTCTCTGTAATTCTGAACTGCCAAGCATTTAGAAATTGAGAATACTGGTACAAAGACAGACATGTTTTTTACTGCCACAAGAGGGAATGTTTATTTCATTCCTTTAGGAGAATAAGCTCATAAACGTATGCAGAAGATGAACCTAACTGTGATACAAATTCTGTCATGGCTTTCAGTAATCATTTCAAGGAAAGTGCCATTTTGGTAACCATTTCAAGTAACAGCTTCAGAATTCACAGCATGTCTATTGTGACAATAGATGTCTTTGTGTGAAGAAGTCACACACAGTAAAAAGAGATAAAAGTAGGTCTGAGACTTTATTGCCTGTCTGGCAATCTTATGCATTTGGATGATATTCTGCAAGACAGTTCAGCTAAACGACCCCTTTTATATGTTGACTTTAAACAGAAATTTAAGCTTTCAAACAGCATCCTCCAAACTAGACAATCTGTTGTTCAGATTAAAGCAGCTAAAGCCTCTACTCAGCTTGCAAAGGGAGATAAGAAATCAGTCCTTGTATCAGGTTTTCTAAATAACAGATTTCTCTGTCCGACTTCACTCCAGAGGCAATGCCATTTTCTCTTTCCATGTTTTAAACATCAGAGATGGTAGGGTGTGGGGTTTTTTAGTTTTGGATATTAAGCTTCTTAGTTGTAACACACATAACAGGACATTTAAGATCAATGGTATAAGTACTTTGCATATGTACAGCATCTGAAGATTGTTACGTTAATAAGGACATTTCTTTGGCTCAATAGGGATAAGATGTTTATGAAGCCTCTATTGATAAAAAAGCAGTTTGTTTTTTTAGGTAAAGTTTTATCTAGGTTTCCCTCCATGTAACAGCTATATTAAAATATATAGCTCCCTTCTCAACACAAATAAAAACAAAGTTTCAAAACTTAAATAACTCAGCAGTTTTCAGTTTAAAAGTTTTAATTAATTCGTTTAGCTAAATGAAGAAAACAGCTTCTATGAAAGCTTTGTTAGCTGGTTTTAATTATTTCTTTTGTGGGGCGAAATGGCAAATTTGAATTTAAATGTTTCTGGGCTGGTTTTGTTGTTCATATTCAATACTAAATCAGAACAAGTCAAAAGGCAAAAAGAGGAAAAAGCAGCAAAGCTAGCAAATGGAAATTTCTGTCTCTCAGCACTGATTCTCACTTGCAAGTTTCTCTCCTGTGAGCAGACTAGCAAAGTGTGCAGCATCTCTGCAATTTTTTAGGCCTGTTTCACTCGTTCCCCTTCATAAGTAGCATTTCTAATCACAATTCACAGCAACAGTGTACTCATGACTGCTGGTAGGCAAACTACATTCTGATCAGCTAAGTGACAAAAAGGAAAACAAAAACAAAACAAAAACAAAATCAAAAAGCTGAAAGAGCAGTAAATGGTAGAAGAAAAACAATGACCAAAGAAAAGAAAGATGGCAGAAACGAGACTGTCATCTTCCTGACTTCAAACCAGTCTCTGATCCTTACTCTGGGAGCCACAGCTCACAAGCAGGATGTATCACATTCTAAGAGCAGCCATGATATCAGATGGCTAGTTTTCTGGTCTTTATATTTCAAATGCAGTAATCCTAAAAGGAATCAAAGGCTCACATCTGGAATGTTTCCAGAAGTCAGCCAAGAAGGCAGTAATAAATGAATTCTCTTGGTCTTGGTTCCCCCAGTCTTGCCTGGTTTGGTGACGTTAGCAAAGATCATAAAGCAGCATACAGTGTAGGTCTGCGAGGAGCACAAGAGCCATATGGTGAAGTTAATTTCCTTCAGTCCCATTGATCTTTTCACTAATCGACAGCCAAAAGATGTTGGCTGATCATGGTGGCCAGTGATCTGAGCCAACTACCAAAGACAGGGGTCTGACAGTCAGCTACTGGGAAGGCCATATATCTGGACCAGCTACTGGAGAAATAGATGTCTGTGTAATAGGAAGAGGGCCAAGTACCAGCAACTAAAGCGAGTGATTGTGAACGTTGGGGGCTTGCATGTCTGGGTTCCAGCAGCTGGGGGAATAGGGAGATCTGGGGCCAGCTACTGGACAGACTTTCTGAGCACAAATACTGGAGCATTCACTATTGTGACACTATATATAAAACCATATATATTTATGTATATGTATATTATATGTATATATTCCACCAGCAGATGCTGATTGTGATCAGACAGACAGGAGGAACAGAATCAGGCTGTGCATGTTCATTTTGTGTCAGTGCTGCACGTTTGTATGTGTGCTGGTAAGGTACTGCTTTCTTCCTGTGCTGATTTCTTGATATTCCTATCAGGAATACACAGCCCACCTCCTTAATGGCTGAATCAGGATTCATAACGCTACTGGATTCAACAGCCTTTTGGTCAACCATGCAGCTGTCTGTTTTTAATCTATACCATAGAAACCAACATAGAAATCAGCACAGAAAAGTCTTCTTAACAAATAACATCATACCACACTGGGATGGCTGATGTAGCTTTAAGTTATTTAGTTATTGCACAACTACTGTACCTTTTGGCCTTTGATGGAGGATTAACCCACACAATGAACTGTGACTGGTACAATGGCTCTCTAATCACCTGCGCTCCCAATTCCACTCTGTTTATATCCAAAGTTATTACACGCAGTACACAATCCTAATTGATATTATAACATAGATATAGCTGAGCATACTAATTTGCCTTGGTATATAGTGTGGTTTGTTTCACTCTATCTTTATCCACTTTCTGTGAAAGCTAAAATTTCCATACTTCTTTCCTTGCTTGTAACTTGACACAGATTGTTTTAATGATCATATACCATTTAAGTAAAATATCTGAAGTACAAATATACTGTTACTAAAGGATGCCGATTTTCACAGAACCCAAAAATTTCTTGCTTATGCTGATATAGACTTAATGACATCACCTGAAAATCTTATCCTTTGAATCAAAAATTAGTTTATTTTGTAAACTGGTAAAATACAATGTCACTTCCAGGGCCTTATTTAGGCTTTGCTGCAATCTGTTCTCCCATTTAGAGGTGCTACCACTCAAATCAATCAAGCTAAACTCTCTCAGAGGAAAATTTTGGTTTCATAGAATTGGATACATTTAATTGTGATCAATAGGCTAAGTACAGCAAGCCAAGAATCAGCAGGGGTGGCTGGGTACAACTTACAGCAAGACAGAGCATATCTGCGAAAGTCTCGCAATATGCTTCAGGAAGTCTTCGGTTGGCTCTTCAAGATCATCTCTTCTTTCTTCAGGTTCAGGTTTAATGAACTCCAAATTAGTTTCTGGACAGTCAATCTTTATTTAAAAACAGAACAAAAACAAGTCAGAAGTCCTTTTAGCCACCTTTATTCACAGATACAACTGTCAAAAAATGATCTGTTGTATTTGTACAGGAAGCATACAGAATATGAGGGAAAGAAGAGGGGTTAACTCTTTGAGGCTGTTCACTGTTATGTAATATATTACTTAAATATGTTGGTGATAAACTCAGCCCATGAAAATCACTGGGAGCTTTGCCACTAACTTTCCTGGGAGAATTTCATCCACTGTATTTCAATTTTATCCAAACTCTAAGAACTTACAGCTGACATAATTTTTTCCTTTTTTTCTTTTTTTTCCTCCTATCTTCATTTTAAATGAGATGGTTCTTAAATGGAAATCTTTCATTAATGTAGATTCTTTTTTTATTTTGCTTTTTTTTTTCCATAAAAGTAGGCATAATTCTGATCTAGTTTGCCAGCATAAGAGATGGAAATTAGATTCCTGATTTCACTTCTGGATGTTAAGTTTTATATATATTCTATGGCATCTACTAATTTTTCATTTCTTACACTTGGGTATAGCTGTCAGAAATTTAAGAAAATGTTTTTAAGATAAATAGAAAGAAAACACTGAGCTGGAATTAAAAAGCTTGAGGTGATTGATAATCTAAGTATAAACTTTGCTAAAAATTCAGGTTGTTCTTCCAAGTTCAGCTCAGTTTGCACCTCCTGGTTTGCTGTTTTTTTTTAATGCACATCATAATCATCTGTATCTTTTTTTTTCAATATACATATTAGAACTGCATTACTTTTCTAAAGGTTAACAAAGTTATTCCATACAAAATGTGTCTTCTCAGTCACAACAGAAAAGCTCTCTTTATGACATTTCCAACATGTTCACAGATTATGATACTATCACATGTATGGGAATAACTGAAAGTGAAGAGGAGAGAATGAGAGATCCTCCTGTTCTGTTTCTTTCAGTAGAGAGAGATTACAAATTAATAGCCATTTATTGTCACAACTGCCCTTCATTATTAACAGGGGGAGATATTTTAAGGCACCATCTTTGACTGAAGTTCTCAGACTAGAAAATCCCCATTTGCTCCTCTATTAAAAATAGGCTATTTTTAGGACAGCCTCATTTATCTGTATTATCTGCTTTTACATGTCATTTCTGAATAGTCATTTGGCTTTTTAATATAGGAAACAATTGGCTTTGCTCTTGAAGTTTCCAGTTGCTAATTCAAACTGGAAAGGTGACAAAACTACCATGCAGATCTAATGCATTTTCAATACTGCGAGCACATTCTGCCCAGAATGAGTGGGTGCTCAGCATGTAGTCATAAAGAGAGAGCTATACTGATGCTTATTGACAACTGCTTGTAGCCAGTTCCTTTACAAATCCTTTATGCTACTCAGTCTAATTGCAAGCTGTATATTTATAATGGCATGCAATTCAATAGAACTCAGAAAAAAAGCTCAGATTTGAAAAGGCAGTTATAAGTCAGGTACCAAAGTTACTATTTTGTGCCAAAAGTATTTTTGGAACCAAGATTATACCAACAAAAATGACCCTTTAAAAACATTCTTTGGCCCTCAGAGGTGGTATTTGATATGGAAAGTATCATACATATTTGCCACTGTGCAGAATTACAGACTTCCATCCACTAAAATTAACATGCTGTCTCAGAGCAGCTATAATGGAAATAGGATTTGTAATTTGTGAGGTCTTGATGAGCTGTGGGAACAGCCCTTTTTCTTGAATTTTGTTAGAAAACAACCTTTTCCTTTGCTTTCTCACTTTCTTACCTGCAGTGTTACTGAGGTTGGTGTATCAGTACTGCAGATGCCTGGGGTAATCATCGTTGTTGTAAGCTTGCTGTACAATGTCATGCTGAGTAGCACAGTTCCATGAATAAGCCGCCTGCAACACACACGGACTACTGCATTGGGTACTGGAGACAATTTGAACAGGGTTTACTGAAATTACATCAAAGAACATGGAACTGGATAGCTTAAAAAACAAGGGAAAGGAAAACAAACCTTTTATCTTTATGTGTTTAATAAAAAACTGGCCTAGATAAGTAGAGGTTGCATACTGATGGCCTCACTGCTCTAGTCATATCTGTGCAGCTGCAGGGATCATGACACAAATCATGCTGCCAAGACATTCTAGGTCAGCTCTGCACTTTACCACTGACTTCTTGTGTGACAGGACTTGACATTTAAGTTAGGTGTGAAAGAAGGATAATACCGTATTTCTACTTCAAGATTTAATTTTGAGGACAAATATATCAAAGATTGCAAAGTGTCAACACACTGTATAAGGTGGAGAGTGGTATGAATTTATTCCACAAAAAGAACAAACTCATGGTAACCTACTGCAACCTTGAAGGATCTTTGCTGATTTTATGTGTAGATGGCAGGGAAAAGGGAATATGGTATCAGAGTCTCCAAATAGCTGAAAGGAGTTTGAGTGGGGTAGTTTGTCCATATGTACTGCATACAGGGTTTTGGACAGATGAAGGATTATGGCCTGAAGTACCAGTCTGAGCGCTGAGCGCTACAAGTACAAGAGTCTTATCAGAAACAGGCATGCATGTGGTCTGCAGATAAGAAAACCAGCATGATTTGGTAGGTCAATAAAATTCAGTCTAGAGAACTTGAATAAAATTAGAAAATTCAGGTAAACTCTAATCATAACTAATCCACTCAAAGTAAGAAAATAGTACCTGAATATAGGAAGATACAGTATACTGGACTTACCCTGCAATTTGTCCATATCTTTATGCTTAGTGAGGTCAGAAATTTTATTATGTTCAACACTCTTTTTTTTATTTTTATTTTTTTATATTTATTTTTATTGCGATCGTTCCAAGCACTGCTCAGTCAAAACAACCAAGGAAATGAGCCAAGATTCTCTGCTGCCCACTGCAGCAGAAACAGCCAGCCACATAGATGAGATTTGAGTGTGCAGCTTTTACCTGAGATGAGGATGTTAGGTGTACAAGAGAACCCAGATGGACTTTTTGATCCCAGCATGAATTTGCAATATTGCTGTAAGAAAGCAGCTTTGAATTGCAAACCGAAATAAACTGTTGCTAAATCATCTGAAGAAGAAATAAGAAATTCCTGCAAAGTCATTTTTATAGACAACACTCTGTAAAACAAATTCAGAGGTAATTTTTCTATTTTGCTATTCATTTCTATTCATGTTGTTAGTGCAAATATTTTATGTTATCGTGAAAACACAGCTTAGGGGGATTACTGACAGCCATTTTCTGAAGTTTCTTTTGCAGCTGCAGGTACGTTTCCTGGGGAATGGAGGTAGAAAAAGGAACTGTGATGTGAAAAAGATAGTACTTGGGGGAAAGCAGTTGTCTAATTTGAAGTCTTTCACAATTAGGTCACTAATGTGAATGGTGAATTAATCAGTGGTGATACAAAGTTGTTTTTCTGTGCTTGTCCTCAGATGACCTTTAATAAATGAGTCAAATCTCTTGAACCACTCTTTTGTTGACAGAGATTTACAACATAACTGGAACTAATTGGTACTTCTATTAAAAGGGAGTGGAGTAGCTGAAAACTGAATGGACACAAATACTAAGTTACCCTTTTGAGCTCTCATTACTACTAATCACTTTCATAGTGTGCTCTAAAACTATAGTGGGCTTTAAGAAAAATAATGCATATAGTGAATATTTGTCCTGGGAAACCTCTATAGACAGATACAAGAAGTACCACAGACGTCAGAGGCACTGTACATATGTGTTTAATTGAGGCATTTCCTGAGCTTATTATTTCAACTAATTTGCACCCAGTACAGCTGAGGCCAAAGACCTTCCAGGAGGATAAGGAAGAATAAGATAAGGTAGGTTCTCAGAGTCCTAACTGGAGAAACAGCAAATAAAGCCAGTCTTTGCTGGACTGAGAAGACTTCAAATGTTAAAGCAAATGACAGGACTGTGAGTAAAACCAAGGACATTAAACTACTTTGATAGTACAGATTTGTTTCTTAGAACTAGATACATATTTATGCCTTGTAAATAGAGTAGCCTAATTTATACACTATAAATAAGTGAACAACTTATGTATCTTCAATCAGTAAATCAGTCTTTGGACTAAGCCTAGTCTGTAAACACAGGAAGCATGTTTTAACAGTTGTGAAGAAGCACTGACAACTGTGACATACAGTGTGTGTTTTTGCAGCACAGTTTTCCCTAGCAATCTCTGGGACACTGTGCTAACATTCTTCAGGACTGGGTCTGCTTCTGAAACACACAAATGTAACAATAACAGTGGCCACACAGGTGAATGAAACAGTAAAAAGATGCGTCATCGTTTTTAGAAAAAGAGAAAGAAAGAGGAGAACATGCGGGATCCATTCGTAAAAGGAAGGAGGTAGCCTCACGAATGTGATAACCATAACCTTTATAGAACAGACAAATTCCTCTGTGTTACCTGGTTCTGTTGATGAGCTCAGGCGGCTCACTCCTTGTTCTGCCTGCCAGTTTTCCCATCTGTAAGGTGAAGGTAGTGATACTGTCCTTTGTAAAGACTGTATGACAATCACGCCATAGACAAAGCCTTCCATGTAACAATTTCAGCATCAAGCACATCAGAAGGTGAATAAACAACTGCTGTTCTGTGCCTACTGCCATTTATTTATTTATATGCTCATGTAGAATCAGGACAGATGGAAAGCCCTGGAATTACACAGATTCGTGGCTCTCATTTTTTACCGCAACCAAAATAAGCTCCACACCTTATTACAGAAGAGAACACTGCTATTTAAGGACAGCTCAAGTTTTATCCTAAATTAACAAAATCAACCTGTGTCCTGAAGTCATGTAGAACACATCCCTCCCCATACCCAGCAAGAGGAAATTTTTGTTGCTTGCTCTGCCTGATTTGGAAATACCAGTTCAAAATAAATGGTGGTGTCAGAGTCTGCCAAGTCGGAGCAATGGGCAATGTGGGGGACATTACAACTCCCAGGCTGCCCAGGTGATGGATTTCTGATTTGTTAATTAGCTCTGCATCACTAAACTGTTCAGCAGTTTTCTGATGTGAGGGAATGCAAAGTTGGTACACCGGCTTTCAAATGTTTTTCAAATTGCCTCTTCTGTCTAATAAGACTTCTTGATACAGTTGCACCATCAAGGGCTTTATTGGCATTGATTTAGGCCCACTGAAGTCAGCTACCTGATAACGATGAAAAATGTGGATATAGAGGTTCACCTACTGGTCAAGTAGGCAGCTACAATAGTTAATACTGTGTTAATTCCCAAAAATACATAACATTAGAGGGACTGTTTAGATCATACATAACAGGAAAATGAGGACAAAATATAGTGTAAAAATAATGTAATTATCACAAAACCTGACATTATAAGTCTCATAAATTCAGAGTTGTTTTTAAATTTAAAGGAAATTCAAAGCTTCTAAGCTATTAAAACCCCCATATCTTATGGACCAAGAAGTCTTAACTCTGCACTGGAATGATATTGTGACATAACTACTTTATTCTAATTATAAATACTACAGAATTCTAGAAAATTTGAATTAGAGATACAATTTTCAGCTGCAAAGGAATGCTAAATGTTCTACAGACATTTATAAGGACCACATCTTTCATCCCCAGAGTTTCTAGTTTAGGTAATTTCCATAAATTTGAAGGTGCTAAATACAGCAAATACAAAACTATCAGATTATTCCAGATTTTCAGAACAAATTTCCAGTTATGTTCCTTATTCTTTCCTAATTTTGCCCCCAAACATAAAGCTAAAAAATAAGTTTACAAGCAATAATTTTAAGGTAAACAACTATACTTAGGCAAAGATTGGAGAATATCTGCAGGGACTCAGTTTTGTAAAGACTGAGACTATTTGCACAGAAAGATGCAAAACTGATAAGCAGCAATCTCAATTGCATTTGATACTGAGTGTAGTGGCTGCCCTGTATATCCATCAAATAGTCATAAGTCAGCACACTCACGAGACAACCGCCGGAACAGTGAGAGATAATACTGGAATTCAGAAAATTTAGCAAATTTGAAATTTACTAAATATTTGTTTACTGACAAGTTGTTAACAACAACAACCACCAAAATTAAACAGGCCAGATTCTTGGGAACATTTTTAAGTATTTTGTCATTTCAGCATGGGCCAGGTATGGAGAAGAGATTGCAAATATGAAATTCTAAATAGTAAGCAATATGCTTTATTTAAACAGCTGTGATTTGATTCTATTTTATTATATATTTCTCATATACTGTGCTTAGCCAGTATTTTTTTTAGAGAACTGGAGAATTAAAATCTCAAAAAACGGCTACAGCCTTGGCAAGGGACTTTGACATGGTCTTGCCCAAAAGCATGAGAAACACTTCACACTTCTTGAAACACATGAAAGGAATTTGTATACTTTGTATGTTAAAATAAGTTGGTTTTCCCTCATCTTCAGTTCAAAGTAAAACAAGGAATAGGAGTGTAAAGGAGAGAAGCAGCCATACAATGACAATAAGCATTTTGGAAGAGAACGTAGATATCAAATTTAAAGAGAGAAGTCCTTTAAAATAAAATGTTCTATTGCCATAGGGCAGTCAAAGATCAAGATTCCTAAGTAATATCTGGGAATAACCCAAAACATCTGAATAGAGAAAAAGAGGCCATGCTCTGTACTCATATTTGCTGACCCTGAGAAGAATGGCTCAGTGACCAAATGGGACAACAACTTGAACAAGGATGTTTGATGACCCAGGCAAATACCTCAGGGTTACTGGCTTCTTCAAAGAGATTATTTCTGTCCTTTCTCCTGTAAATTAAATCTTAGACTTGAGAATGTTAAGACTTTTTAGAACTCAAATTCAACCCTAAGGAAAGTTTTCTTTAGAGAAAGTGTTATTTTTCAAGTTAGAAATGTTTTGTCAAAGATTTTCTGGTGAGATTTCTTTAATCTCTTTACACACATTTACAAAGTTTGTTCATTTAGGGACCCTAATACCATAATCTCTGCAATAATATAAGGTATTCTTGACACATTAGCATGACATTATAGGTACAAATCTGTTCTTGCTACATACTTTCAAGTTAAGAAACACTCTATTGAAATAAGTCTCCAGGTTTAGTTCCATTCCAGCTGCAAGGGTAGTGAAGCTGGGTTCACTTCAAACAGTTTATGCTTTCCACAAAATTTGTGAATCAAATAAAAACCTTTATCAACTTGCATTTTTTGTGGAGCAGGAAAAGGCCTCTCAAAGTCCTACTGTTGCTTCTCAATTACTTCAACTGATAGCATTACCTTTTAAAAATTACCTGTCAGGTTAAATCCTGCTGCCGCCTAAGTAGATAACTCTGAGAGCTAGTTTACCAAAAAAAAAATCATCTTCCAAAGAAAAGGAAAAGCAGGCTGGGTGAATGTTCAGATATTTTCAAATTTCACATTTCAGAAATTTTCAGGGCTATCCTTATTTTTAAACCAGTCAGACTATCAATTGTAATCATGGTTAATGATTAATTCTGTGGAGCTGTGGCTGCCTGAAAGAGGAAAAAGCATTTAGGCTTCTTTGTGTTAGTAATTACTGTAATTGTAAATGACACAGCTATCATATTAAGGGGTGTTGGACATGCTGTTCCTAAATCATTCCTCCCCAACAACTGAACTTTTATTTCTCCTTTGAAGGGTCATTTCAGCAATGAGCTCTACAATTATACAGCAGATGAAAGAGAAGTTACCCTCTATCCCCTTCATTGTGCTGATTGTGTGTACCAGGAAAGAATGGAGCCATTTTTCAGTAAAATTTTCAAATCACTTGGTGATTTATCTAATGAAAATCAACATGCTTGTTCCAATGGCATATATTAAATATATATATATGTATATTACAAGCTGCTGAAGGCTTTCAGGTCTTCTAAAAATCATTCCCTTGGGATTTGAATTATAGAAAGCCTCTAGTACAACAGAGTTCCTCAAGGACAGTATTCTTGTGTATTCCAGTTACCTGCAAAGGTCCCCAAGTGTTCCCCAATTAAGTTATTGTAATGCTCTGCTTCTGACTATACTCAGAACACGTCAGCTTGCTGGGGATGAGGACATCTTAACACTTCACCTCAAGTTAGATTCTCAGTCAAGATTTTCTCTCTATTTTACCCTAAGACCAGGATGATAGAAATACTCAAAATAAATATAATGCACTTTTTGTTTATAAAGACACACACAATGGAAGAGTGATGTGCTCTACTTCAGACTAACTGCGTAAGAAAAGTTAGGAATAAATTGCCCAAGCGATCCTTGGAGCATAGATTTGATACATGTTTCTTTCCTTCCTTCAAGCTAAGTCCTATAATCATCAAGACACAGAAGAATGCTCTCTTTTTCTAAACAGAGTAATCTTCAATTTTCTTCTGAAAGGATGGAAAAAGCCTCTAGCCAAGTCCAACCTATTTTTTAGTGTTTCAAGCCTCTCAGCTTTAAAGTTCAGTGGAACCCAAGGTCTTTCAAACATAGTAATTCATACACGCAATCAGATTTTTTCAGTTTGTTTTGTTTTAAATAGTGATTGCCACCATATGGGGAAGTGGATGAAGATGTCTCAGATGAGGAAAGATTTACAGCTTAAAGATGCATGCTAATGCATAAACTTTCAGAGCTTCGATGTATCCATCTATTGACCACAGGGCATGCAGGGCTAGGGTGTCTAAATAAAAATTCCGTATCATTGTAAAGGCTTGTTTTAAATTCAGATGTCTCAGTCCTACTGAAGTATATTTAGAGCACTGCAGAAAATTTACCTTAGATCTCTGTTTATGCATCACTGCAGAGACACTCAAGGCTACCAGCATTGCTAAACCACTGTTACATTTTGTGTTGTATAGAAAGAAAAGGTTAAAAAAGAGGAGAAAGCTTCTAAAGTGGTGTGTAAAGGGAAAGGTGCTCATTGCGGCATTCACTAACTGCCTCACTTTCAGCAGAATGAATGGGTGAGAGATCGGAAAGCAAACTGAAAAAAAAACCAATCATTGTGACCAAGAAGCTACGCTGAGAAGGATTTTGCAAAGCTACAGGAATAGGTACAGCAAGGCCTTTCAACAGGCCCAGGGAACTTTATTGTTAAGCGTTAAACAATTACATAAGCCAGGTTTAAAAACAATGTATTGGAAAGAAAGAAAAACTTATGGATGGGACTTTTACTGACACATCAAGAGCAGTTTATTGTGACTGTCTCAGTCTTATTACAGGAAGGTCCTGAAATTAGTATTTCTGTCTTTGTATATTTCGCCCAAATTGAGTGCAACACTATTCAAGAATGGTCTCTTCTTAAACTATAATACAAAACTGAACTTACTCTTTTGGATACAATGGGGAGCATGTCCAAGCAAGCACTTCTGTATTTTTAGAGGCACTGTTAACTCCAAGTAGTTTTATTGTCAACATAGTTTCCCTTGGAAGAGCCTTTATTTGTAGAGGAAAGTTGATTCTAAAAGCAAATGAGAAAAGAGAAAAATAAAAGTTTTTTAAAAGTGAGCACCGTTATCATAAGTGAGTTCTACTTCTTTTTTAGATGCCTTAACACAGATATCAAGCTATAAATTACAAGAATTGCACTCTGAAGGAAATACAACTGACAGATGCCCTCAATACATTGATGAACACTGCTAACCATTAACTTGGGTCATAGTACTTGAGAAGGGGCATATAAAAAGTCATTTACTTCAGTGGCAACAACTAGATTTGACAAAGGCAGGAAAAGCTTTGTTGAACTTCTGCTTTAGAATTACCTTGTCAATGAGGGAATATTTCAGAATAAGCATTCCCTAAGGGTAAATTATAAACCAATAGTTATTTGCTTTCCTGTGTCTTCAGAGGAAAACAGAAGATCTGCATAAACCTGAGATTAAGAAAACAAACTACAGGATAAATTAAATTATGTAGAAACCATTTAAATTTCAGATATTTAGTCTAGACTGGCAGAACAATGTGACTCTTGGCATTTAAAAAGATGTAGTCATACTCAAGCAGTAATCAAATGTAGAAATTTGTATTTAATAATTACAGTAGCATAAAAAACACAAGGGTTATTTGGTAGCAGAAATAAGAGAAGGTAATAGCATAAGGGAAAATTAGTGTAAGATTTCACTCCTAGTCCCAAATCTGTTGAAATTCTATTGGCTTCAGGAAAGTTTCCTTGGATACACTGAGGAGCCACTTAAAGAAGAAGGTAGAAGGTTTCTAGCTGAAATACTCAAGTACTCCAAATTAGCATTAGTGTAAAAATTTTAGATGATCAGTTCTAAACATTTAGAAATTATTCAAACTTGCATACCTCTTTCTCTTAATAACAAAGCAAGACAGCAATTTCCCACTCTTTCTGGTTAACATGAATAGAATTGAGAAGCAATTCTCAACTGTCTTCCCACATGTTCCTATTTATAACTTTCAGCTCTGCTTTCCCTTTCTCATGCCCTCTACCTCACTCATAACTAGTCAGAAGCAATTATTGGGAAACTGAACTGTTATACATGCTATATAGGTAGCTTGTTCTGTCTTTTTCACTTACAGGCACATAACTCTGTCTGTGTTACATTAAACTGTTCAACAAGGAGTTATACTTAACTTTAAAGCATTGTTAAATCTGTGAAGAGACAAAAATGAAAAATTGAGACATGCATTTTGTAATACTGACAATTGTTAACACTCTGAACTTGGAGCAATGAAAAAACCTCATAGGACCCTCACTGCAGAAATCAAATGCTTGCCAGTGGTTTCCTAGAACACAATATATAGTATTTCCAGATGTACACCAATAGGAGAAGAACCTGGAAACTTTTACAAGAGTTATATATCCCAAGAGTTAAAGTATGGGCCAAGGATGTCCAATATTTCCCTTCCAGTGACATGTGATACACAGAGAAGGGGAATAGCTGTATTGATTTTTAAAATTTTGATTAATGCTCATATAAGATTACCCAGTTGGCATAATCCTTTCTGACCACATGAGGCTGCATCAAATGGATGACTAAGAAGAAGAAAGGGGAAATGGAACAGTGGCCAGAAATGACACCCTGTGCACATACAATTTCAACAGTAGTTGAGAAGAACAGAGAAGCTACTCACTGTGCTATTCACGGATGTTAGATAAAGTTACACAGCTGGTTTAAAAGGCCAAGGGCCTAATATCATAAAAGCACTCAAGACAGAAGAGTTCCAGGGCAACCCAGGCTTTGCCCTGAGAAAGTATAAACAAAATAAGACAGGCCAAACAAAATATGGAGAAGAGGGAAACACAATGCCAAGAAAGTATCTGAGGCGATAAATGGTAAGCTTAATGTTAATTCCATATTTCAAGTCTGTAGGTTTAACATAAATTACACAGGATGGAAAAAGAGCAAATGGTGGAATACATTCAGAACAAACAGCTAAGGCAAAAGAAATAAAATAATCAAGAGATCTCAGCCCCTGAAAAATGAAACTGATGAGAACATAATTCAAAAGAAGCCAAAAATGCTCATAAGCAATAAAATCTTTCCCCTACACTTCAATTATATCTGCCCATACGTACCAGAAGATAGCACTTAACCAAATTCTTGGACAAGGTGAAAATTCATACAGCACAAATGGGAAAGATCCTGTTCATTTTTTAACACAAGGATAACAGTTCCCAATTATATGAAAGATTGAGGGTTCAACACTCAAACTACCTACTCAACTGAGGCATCAAAGCACGTAATTGGACTAATCTGGATGCTTAGCAGAAATTACCCATTTTGTTTCTTAATCATAGGGCAGACATACTATGCTTCCCATATCTTTTCAGGAGTGCTGTGTAAGAAAGCTATGCAAAATATCCAATAATGTAGAGGTGTAACAGGTTTGACATAAAAAGGTCTTCCATCTGATCAACCTCAAATTGTTTTGTGGCTTAGGTAAAGGCAAACAGAAGTTCTGAATTGCACTCTGTATTCAATTATAGTGTAAGAAAACCCTTTCAGATTACTTGTAGCCTTTGTTCAACTATAATGTAATCAAGATGTTTGCAGATTTGGAATATAATTAACAGTGAAGTAAAACACCAAAAATTTCAAAGATTGTAAATATAAACACATCATGCCCAGGAAGCTGGAAGAATACAGTATTACCACCAAATCATTAAAAATTGTGTACTTATTCTCTCTCATGTATCACAAATATGCTTTTTGTCATCCCATTGCCTTAAGTTAATGCAATTTGAGTGTATGCTTTGCTTTTCAATGGAATTATTTTCCTCAAAACAGACAAGCAGGTGACAGGCTGTTGGTAGCCTTTATTCTAAAATTCCATTCTCAAACTAAGGTCCTCATTTTAAATCTACAGATCTTTCTTATTAAAAAAACCCTCACCGCAACAGCCTGTTTCCTCTAAAAAGAGGACCGAGCCTTAAAGAAACATTACATTACTACTAGAGGTGGATCCAAAGGGCGGAAGATCTCAAAAAAGAAAGAAATACAGCCTTAGGTTGCATCTCCTTTTATTTCCAGTATTCCTCTACAATGCTTCCACTGAATGAAACCTATTCTCTTCCTCTGGCTATCCCACCCTTTTCTCACTCCCATCTCCCCATGTATCTGCAGAACACTCTGAATTATATGTATCTAATTTGCTCAGAAGATCCATAATTCTAATTTGCTCAGAAGATCCAAAACTTACTTCTCGTTCCAGTCAATCAGGAAAAAGAAAGATCTTTTAACTGGTATATTTTTGCGTATCTTCACTTGACATATTGTCTTTCCAGCATAAGTTAGTGAACAAGAAAAAGAGAAAACTTTGTAGCTACAAAAAAGAAAAAGGAAAGGAAAAAAAGATCAGTTGCAATGTACCATGTAAATGCAATGCACAATAAATTTGGAGCTAAATATTTGGAACCTTGGGAAGATCTATCCTTACATGAAAAGGGAATTAAAGTAATAAATCCCATATTAATGGGGGTCTGCATGTGTTTACTTTGGCTTGAATGTTTTTTTTTTTCTATTCAGAGTTCAAGAAAAGAACTGAAGACACCTAGATTCTGTTCCATGTTTTTGTAGTTAAGACTAATTTGTTTTTCATTATTACAGTCAAAGGATGTTTGGACATAAGTTTTGAAGTGTTACAACTTGCTCATCATACAACTTGAGTCAACAGTTAATTTATTTATACTTAACTTTTCTGATCTGTAAAAAAGAGGTTAGTACTCAAGGGATCCTATATATTCATTGCAGCAGAAGTACTAAAGCCTTCTGTGTTGTCATTCTTCAAATACTTTACTAATTTCATTCACATGCATACTTAATCGACTACCTTCATAGTGTAATTTGGGTCTGGAATGATCTGTTAGTTTCATATTGTCATGGTTTAAACCCTAGCCAGACAGCTTGTTCACTCACTCCCAGTGAGTGGTGCCAGGCTGACAGCAATCGAGAGCCTCCCCCCCAAGGGCTCTCCACTTCCCCGCTCCCGGAGGAACGCGGAGGAGGATCGAAAGAGTGCAACTCCCATGGGTTGAGACAAGAACAGTCCAGCAACCAATGTACAACACAAATCACCACCAACGACAACAATGATAAGAGAAAATAATAAGGGAAGAGAATACAATACCACTGGCCAAGAAACGAGTCCCACCCGGAAGCCTGTGTCCTTCTGGGTAACTCCCAGTTACTCCCCACCCCGGGCATGACGTGCTGTGGTATGGAATACCTCTTTGGCTAGCCTGGGTCAGGCGCCCCGTCTCTGCTTCCTCCCGGCTTCCCCTCCTACCTGGCAGAGCATGAGCCTCACAAAGTCCTTGGTCAGGGTAAACATTACTTAGCAACAACCAAAAACATCAGTATCACCAGCACTCTTCCCAGGCTGGCAGTCAAAACACGGCACTGCACCAGCTACCACGAAGGAGACACATGACTGCTACTGCTGAACCCAGGACACATATTCTTCTTATTGGAATATTATAAAATTTTAGACAAATAGAGGAATAGGATATGATTAAACCAATGTTCTTAATTAGTCTTGCAACTTCCAGATCTTCCTGCCACTCTCAGCTTTAGACCACTTTGTATACAGGAACGATGAACAGAATCAAATTTGAACAGGAAATTTTAAGCACTTGCAGACTGAAGGTGTCTAGCTTTGTCTTAGTTACACAAATGATGTTTGATCTCTTCCAGAAGAGATCTCTTAAATATAGCCTCTTTCTTCAAGAGTATA
This sequence comes from Pezoporus wallicus, assembly GCF_028554395.1. Lineage (NCBI taxonomy): Eukaryota > Metazoa > Chordata > Aves > Psittaciformes > Psittacidae > Pezoporus > Pezoporus wallicus. Next base: position 1,325,170 of record NW_026642179.1, read on the forward strand.
AACATTACAAACAGTTGGAGGATAGTGCAGGAAATAATAGCTTTTAACACAATCAAATGATTAATCATTGGTGTTTAAACAGAAGTATTAATACACAATATACAGACATTACTTGTATATATCCTGACTTATACAATGCTTCAGTTGCCTGAAGTCAAAAAGGTTGTTAAGAGCACATGTGCTTCAACCTATTTTAGGTTTTGTAGAGCATTTTGTATAGGTAGTCTCCCTGTGAATTCAAAAGCATGACGCTATAGTCTTGTCCCCAGAATCACTTCTTACCACCCAGATGAAGATAGGAATCTGCTTTTGGGGGGCTATAGAAAAAAGTACAGCCAAACATCAAGCTAGCAACATCATGCAATTGGCAGCAAATTAGGCACATGTGCTTGGGATTTAAATTAGATAAACCAATAAACTGATAAAAGAAACAAGAACGAATAAAATACAATAAACAAAGAAAAGTAATCAGTTTTGCAAAATTATTCTCCACTTGTAATATCTGTACCTATCTTTCTCACAAGGACAGTAAGACAGGAGTAAGAAATTGAGAGCATAAACATGAAAACTGACAAAAAGCCAATCCACAAAGGTGAACTTGAGATGGATTTGACAGGACACCAGCATGACTCTGTAAAATGTATGACAATGCACTCTCCCGTGCCCCAAATGATTAAAAGAAAGCCATTTATCACATAATGGTATGTGTAGAAAAAAAAAACAATGAGGCAGACAGTGAGGGATGTCAAAATTCTAACACTCATAATACATATATATATGCAGGAATATATATTACAAATATATATTATGAATAGCACCAAGATCATGAAACATGACCTTCAGGAAAGGGAAAATGAGAGCCATGACACAGCCAGCATGAATTCATGCAGTGCAGTAATAAGAACAGGGAGCATGCATGTGAGCGAGGCTAGTAGAGTATTTGAGGAAAGCAGGTGTCCAAACAGCAGTCCATGTTAAGCTATGAATATTGGAATGACTGGAAAGGGAAATTAAGGAGGAAGACAGATTCTTATTTCTACATACTTGAACACAGCATTCAAGTAATCAGTGGCCCTTAGGCCATATGTAATTTCACATTTTTCTGGTAAAACATTAAATGCAGTGGGAATGGTATAACCATCTGAAAATCAGCATAGTGATCACAGCCCTGCATTTATTATCTTAAGTAATGAAAATTCTCTCAGATTTTTATTAAACTGATAGTTACATCTAATGATGTACACTCTCTTGCTCACTGACTAATACACCCACTTTCTCAGCCTCTAACATTAATATAGGAGTATCACCAAAGCAACAGATGTAGTCTAGTATATGAAAAATATGTGATCTAAGAGACAACACCTCTTCTTGTGAACACCTGCTGGATCTCCTCCTACCTGTTCACCCAGGCTTCTGGGATGTTATGGGCAGCATATACAGTGAAGCTGAGCTGGGAATCAAGGCTGACGTCTGCACATGAAGGGCTTTTAGGTATGCTGGAAAGCTGGAAATTTGCATCAAAGCTGCTGCTGTAAATGTGGATGAGACAAGAGATTGCCGTGGAGAGCTCAGTCAATGCAGCCTTTATTAATGCTGAGAGGAGAGAAAGAAATAAAGGTTAGCAATAGGTCATTTATAAAGAATCATATTTATCTTAAACCATCAGTTACAGCTCTGAAATGCTTCCTAATAAAATTCAATTAAAATGACATAACCTACCAACTGAAGCCAATTAGCCACCTGTGCTTCTCAAACCAGCCTTAGTTCACTTCTGGTGTATCATTAAGAGTCTTTCACCACAGTGCTTTCAAATTAAGGCATTTTCAAAGTAAGCATTTTAAACTACAGCAAATTAGTGTGTGCCTCAGATACACCATTTTAGTGTGTTAAATTTTGTTCTGGAAGAATTTTTGTTATATAGGTATTTTGTAATTTCAGCAGCTAAGTAGCTACTTAGGTCAAGGGAACTGGCAATGACGCAGTAGAACAGAGAAAAGGCACTGGTTAAATTTTAAGACTATAAAGCTGTTGCAACTGTACTCAAGTCATAAAATATATACAGTAGCATTCACAATCAGACATAGCAGTCAGATGGTCACAGACTGGTGATAACATTATGCAACAATGAACACTGAAATACATATCTGTATGGATATATGTGAAATGCAGCGTGTACCCTCATTTATATCACACTTTTATTTGTTTCCTCTGGTTTCAGCTCTGCAGTGCTCTTTTTCTGTAATTACTGGCTTTTATCCATCTTGCCTCTCTGTGCTTTTGGAGCAGCTAGGGATTGCCTGGTCGCCAGCTTAAATTAAAATCCCCAGCCCTGGCAGCCTCCATCAAGTAAAGAAAGCTTGTACAAACACTCATTTCTCAGGCAAGGGACAAATTGAGAGAGTGTCAGAGTACATTGTATCATTCTAGGATCAGGATGATTTGTCTTCAAAGAGGACTACCCCAAATTCTCCTTTTCCCACACCTCTAACTCACAGATTTCACTATGATCAAGAACATACTCTCTTCCTGTTATAGTTCCTGACGCACTCTCTAAGCTTGTCCGGCCACTGTATTACATAGCCATCTACCATCAATCTAATAGTGTCTACTGGAAAAAAAAAAAAAATAAAATCAATTCCCAGGAACAGGAAGCCTGAGACTTACATTAGCTCTTTATATTCAGGATAGGTGCAGGACATCAGTTACAGATACCACAATTCACTGGACTTAGCTGTGCCAGTTTCCTGACAGATCTGTCTCCAAAAAAACCCGTATCCTAGGTCTGGAATTTTATTTCCCTGCTTTGATACCTTCTGCCTTAAAACTCAGAACTACTGAGTCACAAAACGTACTGCAAACAGTGCAAAGGAATTATTTCAGTCTTTGATTTATAATAGACAAATTTTAACTATGTAACAATGGAGATATACATAACATCAAAACCGTCTGACGTATATTAGGGTTTGCTACTGGAAATACTGACAGCAAATTATTACACCCATGAGAGACTGGCTACAACCTTATAGTGTTGTAATCTTCTTCCACATTTCTTCCCTGTGAGGGTGGTGAGGTGCTGGCACAGGTTGCCCAGAGAAGCTGTGGATGCCCCATTCCTGGAAGTGTTCAAGGCCAGGCTGGACGAGGCTTTGAGCAACCTGGTCAAGTGGAAGGTGTCCCTGCCTATGGCAGCAGCTTGGAACTAGGTGGCCTTTAAGGTCCCTTCCAACCCAAACCATTCTATGAGTCTATAACATGAAAACTGAATCATTTTAGAGACTTAGCAGGGTTAAGAAAACTCAATCCTGTTACTCTTTGTGCCTACTTTGCTGTCTAGAACTTAATCATCTTTTTATCTATTCTCTTTAGTATTTTCTCCATTCATTATCCTCTACCATAATTGTTTTGAATAAGCCTTTTTCTAATTTCTCCCCCAGAATACCATTCTATTCTCACACCCAGTTCTCTTGGACATGTAATAACTCAGAACCTTCCAAACAAAATGCTTAATTTGCACCGAATTCTTTCATATTGCAAGGAATTACCTGTGGTCATATACACAAACCCTTCTTAAGAGGTCCAGAAGAGCACATTAATGGACTATTATTTGAACCAGTATTTCTACTTTATCTGAAAAGTACTATGCTATTTACATGAAGGAAAAACAGCTACTTAGCAGACTTCCTGGCTCCAATTTGTTCAAAGTGGCAGACAGGTAGATGTAGTGTAATAGCAAATCCCTTATTTATGCAAATTGGCCTACTGAATCCAATGATTGCTGAGTGGAACCTGCTCAGCATTTTCTCCAAAAGAGATTGAAATGTAGTTCAGAATCTGTGTAAACTTCCCGCTGTGTGCTGAAACATGCACTTCGGCCACAAGCACCTTTTACACAATCTGTGCTCTAGGCTGCAAGGTAATGTTTCAAATTTTGGCTCCAAAACAAGAGGAAATATATTATAGTTCAGATAAGCCACAGAAAGGAATCCCACAGATTCTGCCTCAATTATTTATAACATGCTTCAGTGTACCAGTGGTGAGGTGAAAAAAGTTTCCTGGGTGTCAGGGACCTGCACACCCCACAAGATATATGTGGCTAGATGAGGCAAGGTTAAGTCTTCACTTGGTTGTAAGACAAGGTCCATGAGACTCTCTGCTGAAGGAAGCCTGGAAATGTTTGTTTTTTTTTTCCTCTACCTCTTAAATTTCAACCTTTTCCTTGTGGGCTTGCAGGGTCTGTGCCTGCCTGCAGAAATGGAGATAGTTTGGAAGCAGGGCCTGGGAGAATACAAGCTGCTCCTTTCATTACAATGGCAGGGATGAAGACAGCAGTGGAGCAATCAGTTCAGCTGCCAGAAAAGGGAGACAAATGAAACTTCAGCATTATTTATCAAACTATTAGGAGGTTCAGAATGAATGTATTCTCAGGAACAGAGCTTCTCAGGTGTAAGCAAACATCTGAGTATGACTGGACTGCAGCTGCAGGATTTTTCACTATGTTTATTTTCTTAACTTGTCAGCTCTCATTTTAGAAACACTCTTTGGTTTCTGTGCCAGTGAGCCCTTCCCCATCCTTCCACCCCCCCCTTCACTAATTAAGCCCAGTAGCAATTAACTAAATTAGAGACAAACATCTTGGGTAGTCTGTAAATGTCCATTACTCACAAAAGTTGGTCAGCATCTTTTCACTGCATTTTTATGAGCTGCTGAATAGGATTTGGCATGCTGAAATTATATTGCCCATTCATGAAGCCAGTGAACTTTACTGCTTTTTATGATGTTTATGTTTAATAAATCTTAGATGAGAAAGGACTACAGTGTTTCACTGATTTACATAACACAGGCTTCCTACAGCAGATTCACATCTTCAGCTATGCCAGAGTTTATTTTCTAGAAAGGTGTCCCAGGCATAGCCAATATCTAGGAGACAATGAATACACCATAAAGTGAATTGTGACCAAGTTTAACGATCTCACAACTCAAACCTCCTGATTTATTTCTGGTGTGAAATTATTTGGTATCACCTTTTCACCAAAGGTGAGAAGAAATGAGACTTGAAGAAATTACATGAGACCAAGGGAAGTGAACTTTAACCACAGCTGCCAGATACGCTTATTTCTGACACATGTTCCTTGTACACGAAGTCTGAAGGAATAAATTTCACCCCTGGTGAGAAATAGAACAATCTGCACCATTCCTGAAAGAGTCAATGAATACACCTGCAGGTACCTTCCAGATTTAGTAAGGAACATATTATCGTATCCCTTATAGAAAAACATTTATTTTATTTTTCTCAGTCCAGTATTACAATTCATATATCATTTTAGTGCAAGACCTTCCAACAGAGTAGGTACTTTGCTGTTATTGCACTTGCAGATGATGCAAATTCAATATTTGCTGAACATGCCCTCTCTGACTATGTATACACGTTTTCTCTGGGTAAAACATGACAAATATCTGGTTGAACAGAATTTGGAATGAAATCTTAAGACCATTTTGACAACTGTTTGGGAGAACAGGAGCCTTACATTGTTCTTTCTCACTTTTTTCCAGGGAGAGGAAAACCAGCACAATCCTAAATACAGTTTAGGTTATAAATACACCCCCCCCCCCCCCCAAAAAAAAAAACCCTTGAGATTTAGTTAAGGTGCTAAGCAGCACCTTATAAGAAGACACTATTATAAGAAGGAAAAGGCAAAACATGACAAGGTTGTAATGCAAATGCTGATCAGATGTGGTTTCCAAGACCAATATTTATCATATTGTTTCTTCCTACTAATGAAAGAATCCTATGAATTATCCCTTCAAGGACTTTTAAAAATCTCCTGCTGTCCTAGTATCAAAAATGTCTCTGCTGCTGTATGCTTTACGAGACCTTGATAACTTCTAACATTTCTTTTTTGAGAACTACTGAGGTTGCAGTTATTTAAAAATTGGTCTTGGTTAAAAAATGCCACTGGCTTTCAGAACGTTACAGGATGTGACACAGCAACAACTTAGAGGTAAAAAGCCATGCTCAGATGTGAAAGCAATGTAGAAGACATGGTGAAATGCCGTCTCTAAAAACCTCTTCACATTTTTCCATACTCTGAAACAAAAACTTTTTTTCCAAAACAAAACCATAATGGCTTTGTGCTAGGAAAAGAAGTAAGTGGAGTTTTCAATTTTATATACAAAAGCCTTCAAAAAGCCTACCATTATTTCCCCTTCCTTTTTTTTTTTTCTTTTTTTTTTTAAACTCTCTGGGGTGGATCTTTTTATGATCAGGTCTAGAAGCAACTACCAAATTGCAAGCATAATTAGTGAACCTTTAGAGCCTTAAATCTAATGCCGACTTCATTAAATGTATCATCTTTAAGGTATTGGATTTCTGTATTCACTCAAAATATAGTAAGTCCAGCAATTCAGCTAGACCAGGCTGCTGGTTCATTGACATCAGCTTGTGCTGCATTCTAGACTTTCTGGGATGGGTCCCAGAGAATTATGGATCAAATTCCAGAAGCTGATTATGTCTGATTCAGTGAAAACCCTGCCTGAAGTAGCAAGGTTGTAGACATTGTATAACCATTAATTCATCAGCTTTTGAGAAACACGCATGGACTCGGTTTTGTAACTGTTTGCAGCCTGTCTTTTCACACCCTGGCTTGAAGCAGATTCCAAGGCTAACTCTCTATTAACGTGAATAATCTTATTCTTTATTTTCTGAGAACGCTTGATGATGCAGGAAGGTGCTAATGTCTAGAAATGCCCACTGTTCCTCACATCTAAAAAAAACCATCCTTTGAGTACTACAACATTAGTATAATCTTCTAAGGACTTCATACAGAGGAAAAGTACATGATCCAGATTTAGCCATAAATGGATAAGCACTGTTCTATTTGCAGCAATGGAATAGTTTGGTCTACAGAGGTAAAACTTAACAGAGACAGTTACTGCAACACTAAATCAAGGCTAGATATTTTGAATACAGTCTTTGACTTGCTTAGTCCATGGTGAATGACTAATATTAAACCTCTGATAATCTCTTATTAAAAAGAAAGATCAAGGCAGCTTCCAAACAGTAAGGCTTTAATTTTAATAGCATTCTTTTTCTCTTTTATGCTAGAGAAGCTACAATGAAGAAAATCAAAACTCTTTTATGATACTTAAGGTAATAGCTATCACCTGGGGGAGGAAGAAGAGAGGAAAAATAAATTATTAGTTGGAGTAACTAATTGCTGTTCTTGCTGTTCAAATTCTATCCTGTTTTCTTCAAGATAAACACAAGAGACAGAAAAGAACAGTACAAAAGGGAAATACAGTCTGTCTCCTCCTCGGCTGTCAATGATGACTTTATTTGCAACCGTGCTGCTAGAAAAACCAAAGCACACGGTTTTTAGCTTCCCAGAGACCTGGAAAAAATTACCAGCACTGAGCTAAGGTAGTGATTTTACTTTACTTTTTGAGTCTTTGGCCTGCAAAGTTTTGTATGCCTGCAATTATAGTCAGCTAACCATACTGAAGTACACCTCTTGAGGGTAAGGCCTAGGTTCCAGCAGATCAGATTTAGTCATTACTCTCATGCTTTTATTTTATCAGACATGCCCTTAACACCAGCTTTGATATGATAGCTAGACTTATTATCCTAACTTTAAATATTTTGTTTGCTTTTAGAAGCTTAATAGGTGCAAATATAAGGAATGGAGTATGTTAAAACACACATGAAATGTATCATCAATGCACGTGAGAGGTCAAATTGGATTTTGGTTACCTTGGACAACTTTGAATGTAGGCTTCCTCACAGAAACACTAATGGCCTGGCAAGTTCTGACTTGCAGTCAATAAGTTGAAGAGTCTAACATTACATTACCAAAAGCATTCTGCAATTGTTATGAAATTAGGGTGTGCCAAGAACGAACAGAAGCATCACACTACACAGCTGAAGTTTTCCTGTCATAAATAAATAGGTAAAGAGAAGTAGAGAGGTAAAACATCAGATTGCTTTATTGTTATTCAACAACATAGATATTCATTGAGGAAACTGCTGATACAATCAAGTCCAAATCTGGAAATCTCTTTAAGTAGAGGAATGTTTTATATCCTTTCCAGACAGGTTATCTGAACACTGTGCAGGGGAACATGTTTCTAAGGTAGATGTTGATTAGTAACTATTTATTCTTTTCATCTTCAACAACTAGTTGTCCTTAAGAGTGTTAAAAAAAATTCATGGGATAAATTACTATATACAAGGGAGAAGAATCCTACAAACTGTATTTACTTTCTCCTCCCTTCTGCACCTGCATGTTCTCCCCCAACTCCCCCCAGCCTTCCAGCTGCTTAGCTTTTCCTGGCAGCTTACAAATATAATTGCTGCTTCCCTGTTTGCTGTTCATGAAGTTGAATAATGGTGAAACAACAAGGCTGGCATTTGGAATTCTGCATTTCAACCACCTCTGCGTTTGAGACTACTGCAGTCTTTGTGGTTGGTTCACCTTTTTGCCTCCCTGAGCACACTGCACTCAACAAAAGAAGACAAATAAAAAAGAGGGGGGAAGAAAAGCATCTGAGAGGCCACTTTTTTCCTCAAACAAAACTGAGAGAGACCACCTTTCCACAGCACACCCCAGCCACCCCAATGTTCAGATGGAAGGCCCTTTGAAAACGTCTGCATACCACCCCCAGCTGCCTGTCACAAGCCAGCCACAGAGTAGTAGAGAAAGACCCATGCACCAGCGTGGCCATCCCCGGCTGGAACCCAACACAGGCATCCACGACAGAACAGTCTCCTGCACACCCATCAGCCTGTGAGGTGCGCTGCAGTAATGCTAACAGTACTGGATATCAACCAATGAGTCTAAGCCAATTTTAACTGAGGAATTAAGTACAGCAGCATTTATTATTTTGTCCATTACTGTTAAACTACTTATGACAGTGTATCACTTAAAACACTATTTATACAAAAGAAGCAAAGAACTAAAGATTAAGGAGGGAGGAATGAAAGTTATTGGAGCTGAGTAGAAAAGCCATACACAAAAATAATTTCTTTAGGCTTTCATGAAGTTCCTTATTTTCCCTTTTCTCTGCCGAAAAAGTTGTTATTGAGAACCATTGCTATGACCACCACTAACTGCAATCAGTTCTTTCACTTTACTACTTGTTCTCCGTATTTGAACCTCCAGAATTGTTTTAGGAAATGCTATGTTTCATTTACATTTTTAGGTCACTTAAAATTGAACTTGTCCTAATTACCTTATAATACAACTAAATATGTAAACATCTACAATATGTCAACTATAGCAATTCACTAATACAAACAAACAACACAAACAAAATGTGTTTTCTGATGGTACAGCTTGAATTAATATATTTTAAAAATAACACTTTACCTTTTTCTGTTTTATCCACACTTTGAAGTGAATCCTACAAAGACAAAACCCAAGGGGAAAAGCAATCAGTTACTTCAGAAAAGAGCGAATAGCAGTTACATCAGTTTTAGTGGTATTCACGGAAAATAAGGTGACAAAGGGGAAGGATATAACCTTATGTTATGATTACAGAAGACATCGCTGGGATTCAGAACACCAGGACCTGCTTTTTCTAGCTTTTCCAGCTGCTTCCTCTACCATCTCAGACAAGTCACTCAGGACCCAATTTCTGATATTTAGGCATGTCAAGATACAAAGAAGCACTTTTCAACATCTGAGGTGCATACATGTTTTCAGCCTTTCATTGGTATAACAGAGATGAGAATACCCTCTCCATCCCTTTACATACCTTCCATATTCAGACACAACCACACTGAGCAGGCAGAGCTCCAGCATCCTTTCAAAGCTGAAGTGGCCTATATTTCACCTACGCTCCTGTGCCAAATCAGCAAAAATAGCTATGCTCTATAAAAACCTTTGAGCAGGCAGTTAACTAGAGATGGCTAAAGGAAATATTAGGTGCAGGGATTTAGAAGGTGTTCATACCTTGGTGCCTAAACACACCTCTTTATGCCTAACATCAATTCAGCATCTGGATTCCCACTTCATATCCCACTGCTGTCAGCAAGAACTGTTGGGTTCTTATGACTGCTGAAAGGTCAGGCCAGTTGCTTAAACTGAACTGACCAGCCTAATTAAACTTCTTTTTTAAAAAGCTGCCATGTTAAATCCCCAAGTACAATAACTGCCATCAATCAGACCTTGCTCCAGGCTTCTCAGACACTGGGCAAATTTACATATTGCTACACTGCCTGTGCCTCCCCATCCACACAAGAAAGAACATCATCTAGGTAGCTTGGAGCATCTACTGGCAGGATGGGTGGCACCTGCATCCCTGGGGCAGAGGTGGGACCCAGCCTCTGTAAAAAGGGCAAAAGCGGGCAATCAGCTTCCCTGGCTGCTCAGGCTGCCCTGTCTTTGCCTGGCTCTGAAATCACACTCACATGTGCCAAGGTGACATAAATAAGTTACTGAGGTGCAAATCTTGACCAGAGAGACTGTCAAGTTAATTCCGGGTTTCAGTATCTCCTGTGGCTTGCACTGATTGAGCCACTGTCCCTGTAAGGTTTGTTATCCTTTACAGTCACTAATCCCCTTGCAGCAGGTTGAGAATGCTTCATGAGACTACATAGGTATTCAGCAAGATGCTTCTTAAAATTACAGTGCACACAGAGGTGACATAAGAAGTACAATGCTAGATGTACATCTTCCCTCCAGTACCCAGCTTGGAGCTGCCAACATTTGTCTGGTAAACATAAAGAAAAGTCAAATGCCTACTTGAGGGAGAAAAAGCAACATCCATACCGAGAAATGTGTTTTCACAATCCTTATAATGCTGTGAGACAAATGGGAACAGAGACCTTTGTTCAATTCTCTCAAATTTTGGAAAGTAAACAACCTTTTGGAACAGTGCTTATAATTTCAACATAGTGTAGCCCATTTAATATATAGTGGATTAGTGCCTGTTCTGGCAGGATTTGATCTCCTAGGACTTTCTGTGAGCTGCTGTAAGAAAGGAAGGGATTAAAAAAAAAGAAAGAAAGAAATGAAAAACATTGTGCAAGCAGGCCCAGAGTTTCCCCTGAACAGATTTTAAAATCCCAGGGCTATCTTGGTTAGAGTCTGAATGAATCACATTTATAAAGAGATGCAATCAATTAAGAAGACAGTATCACTGGTGCCCAGTTTCTTTCATCATCTTCTAACCATGTTACAGGAATGTACAGTACTGGCACTGAAAAGGAAGTAAGGAGGTAATAGGTACAGTTTAATTAAACACAGAAGATTGGAAGTAAGTTTCTCTGGTCTTCTTTTTTTTTTTCTTTCCTCATAAAAGCAGAATTAAATAGAAACACATTGAGATTTTTTAAATTATGTGAGCATACAGGTACAGATATGTATACACAAACATATTCTGGCACCCTATGCAATTTACATTGGATGGAGTAAGCAGTAGTTTCCTTAAGGCATTATGTGCACATGGAGCTTGCCAAATAGATGCATTAAAAGGTATTCCACACAAAACCACACCACACAGTACACTAAAGCATCAGGAAACCATGGTAAAAAAGCAATCAGAACTTTTTTTTTCTGGCATTTTTCTCGTACCTGATGCATAACGCTGCAGGCACTTGAGATGTAATGTAGCCTCATACAATTCATTCACTTGGGGTGCAAGTTACCTGCTTGAATGAAAAAAGTCTCTCTTCTGCCTAACAAAAAGTCTTGGGGTACTATGCTGTTGAACATAACTGAAACAATTCAAGCAGAATGATAAAATACGCTAATATTGTGGGATTTAATAATTTTGTCAGTATCCAGAATTCACATAAAATTCCCCTACACTTCAAGTATGAGTTGAACTCAAAAAAGGTCTGGAGAAGTTGGTACTCCATCAAACATTCGACTGCAGAGTACTAATTTTGGCTACATATGTTGATACAGACAGGAGAGTTTGTCTTTGTATAAATATTGATAAATGAAATCTGATTTGCTGTATTTATATACTATTCTGTAGTTAAGGCAGTTACATATAATGTTTAACCTCTATTTTCATAAAATGAAACAGTACTTGAGTTACAGAACTTGAAGAAATATATTTTCCTTCTTTTATGTTATGGCTTAGTTGCTGCTGAGAAATATGAAGCTGTTTTTAAAATCATACCTGACTTTCTTCTAGATTGCTGAAGTCTAATCAACTGTCCTAGCACTTGTTTCTCAAAGAAGTAAAAACCAAGAAGCAGCAGCCACAGGGTTTGCTAATGCAGGAACAGTTGGAATTTTTATTTTTTTTTTTAATATATATATATATATCAAAAAAAGGGAGAAATATATTAAAAAAACGGAAAAATATATTTAAAAAAGGGGAAAAGTGTGTGTGTGTATATACACACACACACATACACACACACACTTTTTTTTCCTTTCTCCATTTGTTTGAAGTCAGCTGTTAGTTAGGTGTGATTCACCAAGCAGAGAGTAAGGGGGATAGGAGTGTCACCCAAGGTCACAGACAGCCTTTAGTGGAAGGCTTCAAGGGACAGACAACCAGTTCAGCTAACAAAGCCTGAAAAGAAATGTTAATAGAAGAAAATTTCAATGCCTCAATAACTTAAAAACTCTGAAAAATAAGTAACAATCCAGTCAGTCAGTAGTCTCCAAGAGAAATGTGGAGCAGCTTCTTATGTGAATATTAGGACAGAAAAATATTTTAAGACTAGTGATAAAATATGCAATCGGGGCAGACACTTTTTAACATTCAGAAGAGGATACTCAAGAACAGTATCATTTTGCTCATTACAGATGAGCAAACACCATCATTATCATCACCACTTATATTTTCAGCCTCTAAAGATTACAGCCAGGACAGGCACTCTACTGTGCTGGAGACTGTACATACAGATAAGGAGATGCATTCCTTGCTCTGCAGGGCTGATAATTTAAATAAGTAAAACAGGAAAAGAAAAGTGTACTTCCTCTGTGCAAGGAAGTACGTGGAAGTTGGTTCAGCAAAACGTGTATATACTGGAGACTATACAGTGGAGTTGGAAATTGGACACATGCTGAAGAATAAGCAATGGAAAGCTGGAAAAACTTAGGGAAGAGCTTTTTGCTCCTGTTGTTTTTACAACAGGATACATGGATCAGTTCATAATTCAATTTTTTGCTTAGTACCAATCATTTCATATCTAAAATAAAAACAGTACTTGCATAACAGTGACTCGGAACAAGCAGAAGCAAATGTGAACATCAACAGAAAGCTTAGACTCAAAAAAGGTGACCTGTACTCTTCGGATTTTATCCCATTATCTTATTCTTCATGGCATGACATGGGGTTTTTCGATTGCTCAGGGTAGGCCACACTAATAGGAACGAATCTGTTTCTCTGCTGGAATTCAGAGATGATGCACCTGAAAATGGACTCTCCCTTATGAGGAAAGACTGAGGGAGCTGGGTCTCTATAGTTTAGAGGCGAGGAGACTGAGGGGTGACCTTATTAGTGTCTATAAATATATAAAGGGGGAGTGTCACGAGGATGGAGCCAGGCTCTACTCAGTGGCAAACAGTGATAGGACAAGGGGTAATGGGTACAAACTGGAACACAAGAGGTTCCACTTAAACTTGAGAAGAAACTTCTTCTCAGTGAGGGTGACGGAACACTGGAACAGGCTGCCCAGGGAGGTTGTGGAGTCTCCTTCCCTGGAGACATTCAAAACTCTCCTGGACACATTCCTGTGTAACATTATCTAGGTGCTCCTGCTCCGGCAGGGGGATTGGACTAGATGATCTTTTGAGGTCTCTTCCAATCTCTAGCATACTGTGATACTGTGATATTCAGCAATTATAAGTCAGCCATAGGAGGCAGTTTACATGTTGGGTTCAGAGAACTGACAGGAACACTCAAAGAGAAAATACACGAAATTTTTCTGAACTCCAAAGAAATCTTCTAACAAAATAATACCAACATATTTCTTTTGCTCTAATTCCTTCCTAAAGGAGAAGATGTTCTGTTACTGTCTTCTGTATATTTTTACTAGATCAAGCTCTGTTTATCTCTTAAGAAAGATTCTGGGTTGACAAAATACTTTTCTCAAGGGGACAATACTGATCTGCCTAATGCCTCTCAGGACAGCCTGGGGTTTAACTGAAAAGCAGATCATGTGAATCCTTTGTTACTTCTTTTATCTCTTTCTCTACAGTATGTGCCCTCTAATATACAGGAATAACTTTTCTTAAATGGAGATATTTCCATTTAAATCAACAACATGCCAGATAAAATGCATGCGCTCACAGACTCATTTCTGCTGGAATTTACCCAGAACAGTGACTTACAATAATTGATGCTGAAGTGGACAAGAAAAGATTGAGGATACTATAGCAACAAGATATACAGTGAGTCATGACCTAGAAGGGAAGCAAGAGAAGGCATTTATGTGAATCAGCTGGTCAGCTCTGAGCAACAATAACAACAAAACCTTACAGCTATGTTGTTTCTTGCATCTTGGTCCTTAACAATACTTGCCAAAATTCAGACAGACAGCACCCATATAAATAATTACAGAAGGTCACAGCTGGTTCTGCCTAGGGCCATGCAGCAATGTCTGCTCCGTGATCTCTAGTGCCCTCTGTTCCAGAAACATGGTGCACGGTTTTACTTACAGAGACTTGCAGAGACCTACACTGATGTTCTAGAGCTTATCTGCTTGGCCCCTGTACTTTACTTAAGCTGGAAACTATTACCCTAACCCTCTCACCTGAAAGAGGAATAAACAGAGACTAAGAATGCAAAGATTTAAGAAAAGAAGTTTTCTGAGCACCACTGCAGCCTCTTCAACTAACATACTTTCTGGGTTTTTTGTGAGTCTTTTCACCTCTCAGAAATAATTTTGCCCCTGTAAGATGAGTATTTGAGGGTTTGAACCCTTCAAGAGTAAGTGTATATGGATGACAATATGTAAGTAGTTTGCCATATATCACTCCTACAACACAAGAAAAGTTACAAAAAGAATTATGCTAGCTTTCCTCAGTCTTACATTTGGGACCTCAAACAGCGTATCAGGCAAAACAAAATAAATCCCACTTATCTAGCTAGACATGTTTCTAACCAGCACTCACTAGTTACCTCAGTTAACACTAATTATCCCATTGTTTACTTTCCTGTCAGAAGTGTTCTTACACATATTAAAGCAAACAGCTAAAAAAAACCAATAAACAACCCAAAACCCAACAACCTAACAAAACAACTCAATAAAGAGAAAGAATACAAGTTTTATAAGTAGGTAACTGTCTGAGAAAGCAACCACCTTACCCAGTTTGGCATGCTTTTCTAAACAATATTTGGTGTGAGAGAATGAAAAGACAGAGGCCGTATAAGAAATGAAAAAAAAAAAAAAATCCTTAGTAACTTATTGAACTTTTTAGAAAAGTATGGAGAGAATTTCATTAGGATGAAGAAGAATTAGCATGAGTTAAGGTTACACCAGACTAAATGCAAGTGATTAATGGCTTGATTTTCGAATTTGCTGAGCACCTGTATTTCCGAGATGCTGATTTCAGAAGAATTTTTGGGTGTTCAGAACCTCTGTAAATCAGGTCAGAGTGACTTGTCCAAGGTCATACCAAAGTGGCTGATGACAAAACTGAGAACAGATACTGCCCTCAAAGTGACAGTTCATGACTATACAGAAACCCCTGAAAAATCCACCTCCGTGTTTTAAGAGTGAGTATTCCAGCTAAAATAAGGTTTATATGATGCTGGTCCTTCTTTACATAAATAATAGAGCATTTCTATCTGAAAAAAATTGTAATTTATATGATATTTATAGAAGCTTTTTTTTTATTGTTAACAACATATGCTAAATTTATGAATAGAATACTTTGAAATTGCATGATTTAGTAAACAGGTGCTGTGGCAAAGCAGAGATTTGTGTGTTTTGTGGGAATAAAAAAGGACAACCAAAGGAGCATTTCACTTACACTTAAACACAGCACAAGTCCTCTATTGCTCCTCTGTCACACATCTTTTTTGATAGGGCCTTTACCTAATGCTTGTCAGAGGGGAAATAAATGCGTGCATACAGTAAGAAGTAAGAAGGAAAATTCACACAGTAAGACAGCAGAATGGCTTTGATCAACCATAAAATTAGTGATACCCATTTCAGCTCCAGTTTTAAACAGAAAAATAGGACATCAGCTTGCGTCTTTTACCTGTGTTTTCACCAACGGCACTGCACGAAGTTTCTTGACTGCATCAGTAATGTCTTTGGTTTCCACAAAACAGAGGACACTGCAGATAGCTTTAGCTACTTCAATCACATTATCAACTTTATGCTGCTGATTACAAACAAAAGTGGGGGGGGGAGTGGGAGAAGGCACACAGTAGACATATACCATTTATCAGAAACACCTTAGTGTAAATTTCATGCCAGTGAGTACGCAGAAAACTGTATCTGCTCATCCAAAATTCAAACACACCAGGCATTAGTCTGGCTACACTGAAATCTCTAGTGACATAAGGATAGCATAGTTTTCATTAAAGTCCAATTATCTGCCACAAAATGTGCCTTGTTGAAAACTGACAAATTTGATATTTAAAACTGATTTTGAGGCAAAACTTCAATTTGTCCTAACTTCATGAGCGTAGAAGCCCTGAAAAAGCAAACTTCTGAGGACACATGAACCTAAATGATTCACAGACTGACTGTGGTTTTTATGATACTGTGCTGTGAATTTATCCCCAATATTGTCTCCTACCCGTCTCTGTGAGAGCTGGCAAACAGCCATGTTCCTCCTAAAAATAGTGACTATGTGGGAGGCTGCATAATCTGACACCTGTGGACTGAGTACTTCTGCAACTAGCTTTTCTGCAAAATGTATATATAGTTCAAATTATTAAATCTTATTGATAATAAATTTAGATATTTAAATATTACCATATGAAAAAAACCCTCTAGATGAATAATCTCAGAAATACTTTGGAGGATTCAAAAAGAAAAATTTGGATCCCAAAGGAAGGAAAGTGCAATCTTTAAATATCAAGTACTCTATGTTCAGAAAAATTAATAAATAAATTAAAATTCATATGTTTCCTGCATAGTTATATCACTTCATTAAACCTTAAAATATTCTCTGAACACGTAGAAACTCTTCTATAAATATTTTCCATGTTTCTGTACTGATAAATGTTCATTTTAGCATGTTACAGCATGTCTACTGATAAAACCATTTCTGTAACTTATCTATATCATGCCTGAAAAAGAAAAGCTGCACCAAGATGAGCTTTCTATTTTCAAGCTTAAGGTCTATATGCAGGCTGTACTGAGAAGGTTACAACCTATCATTAATACAAATAAATACAAAAATAGATTGAGGTTACTAATTCCACATTATCTGCCTTGAGCAGAACTAAAGTGGGAATGAATTACATAAAATATTCTGAAATATTTTAAATATAGGTTGTTGGGGTTTTGTTAGTAATTAAAGACAGCAACACTTTTTCATACTGGAAATTCTAAAGAGAAAAAGGCTCTGGTTGACTGTAATCTCTTGAGAACTTCAGAACTTGCTCTGAAGTTGATTCACCATTCTGACAGTTTACAAGGAGTCCATTTCCTTTTTTTCCTATTTCTTTCCTTCCACATAAGATTTTTAAATTGAACTCCTGCTGGATTTATTCTCTATACACACACACATTGCCAGGAGAAGTAGAAACCTGTAAAAATGGCATGGCTTTTCTTACCATGTATAACACTGACAAAACCAAAGCATTATACATGCTGTTTTATTGTTCAGTTGTTGAAAAAATGCATATATATGCAATATACCTACATAATTTTTTAATTACTGTATATAGTTTGTAATTATAAATTAAGTATATGATATATATTTATTGAATTATAAATTAAGTATAATTCTAAATTAGCATTTTTTGCCTTCACAAGTAGCTATGTTTATTAAACCAATGGATTTTATGTCTATAAAGACATGTTCATGTAGACAAATTTCTGAGCAGCACATGAAGCAATAGACATACACAGGAGTAATTCTTAAGTAGAGAAACAGCTCTACTGCCAGACAGGAAAAACAAAAAAACAAACCAACCCCAGAACAACCAACCAACCAAAACCTCCCAAAACCAACCAAACAAACCCAACCAACCTAACCCAAACACAAACCAAAAAACCCCTCCCAGCAGTTTATATACTCTCGTACTTACGTATATGTGTTGTTCTCCAAAGACAGTTGGATACCTTGAGGAATGTATTTCTTTCTGTAAAATATACTATTCCATTTAGAGTTAAATTACCAAGGTACTTAATATTTTATAGAAGCTACTATACCATAGATTTGGTTTATATGGCAGCTGCTTCTAAGGAGAACACTGCAGATCAAGAAGAGTAAGCATGCAAAAAAAAAAAAGTGTAATAATGTGTACTACGAAAGATGACCTCTTTCTCACTATTTCTCTTTTTGGATATTATCATATAAAGAGTTTTCCACATGTAGACATATGACATTGATTTTTTTGATTTTTGCCCCAAAGAAGGAAAGACAGACATTCATTTCTAACAGAAGTTTTACATTTCTGAAAGTACCAAAGAATTATAGTCAACATTTTGTATATGTTTTTTTTCCCTCCACATACTTAAATACCAACAGAACCTTTGAAGGATATTTTGGTGTTTAAATTATTTAGATGATTAAAAAATGCTATTTCATTCTAGAACTTCTGCACTCTGTATTAAAAATTTACAAAGTTTTCTCTCTACATTAATAGTACATTCTGAACAGAGTCAAAACGAAGTGCATGCCAACTGATTATCAGGGCAATCAAAATGGCTAGTTCTCTGTCTGCACACATTCCCTGGGAACACTCTCTACATTTAACTCCAGCAACACCAATCCCACCCCCACCGTGTGCCAAACAGCCTGATTTTTTTGTTTTTAATTTTCATTTTATAGAAGCATTATCCATCATAAAATGATTTTTACATTTAGTGATCATTACTAATGATAGTGGGCTTGTCACATAAGTCAGAAGAACTGGTTTCTCCAAGGATTTTCAACAGACATCCTTGAACAAGTAAATTTGGAAGTGGGTAGATAAATGGGCAAAAAAAAAATATTGATTTTTTTTTTTTTTTAAACAGAGAATCTCAAGGTCTGTCTAATTACAACTGAAGTTCTATCTGAGTACAGAACTCAAGCAGATATATGCGCATTTAACATAGTATATGTGAGTAACTCCCAGTGGCTTAAAGTTCAGAGTGTGCTAAGTGTCAACTGTGGTGAGTCAGACAGGTAACAACCCTTACAGTGATGTGAGTGCTGTCTTTGCAAATCAACATAATTATTCCTGTGTAACCCTGGAACAATTATAAAGACCTCAAATTTAACCTGTCTAAAGGAATCTAATGAAACATTAGAGAAAATAAGTAAACAAAGATTCAAATAACAAATCAAGGATTCTCAACTTTTGCTTTCTTTAGTCATGTATTTATGACCAAAATGCATTAAATTAGAGCTTCTGTTGTTTTTTCAAGCCACTTATTAAGGGAAAGCACTAACACTAGTTTTAATTATTACAGGTTTGAAAAAGCTCCATTAATTGTGACGCCTCTGAAAACATCTGCATGGTGATCTGATCTACGTCGTTAATTTGCAATCCTACTCTTTAAAGCAGTTCACACAAACTTATACTGAGTTTGCCTGAGAAGACACTGTTGAAAAAAAACCCAAACTACTGAGAAACTTAGCTCTAGAGTAACACACGCATATTTGTTGCATAGCACGAATATTTGAAAAATGTCCTGTCTTTCCTTTATAAAAACTTAATGATCTCAAGTAATTGCTTACTCAAGGTAAAAATCTTTAGCAAAATCAAATTTAAGAGGGCTTCATTATAGGTCTGAGGAATATCTACAAAGCATCATTTACAGAAGGTGGGTTGTAATGCCTCATTAATGTTGAGATTATAGCTTTCTTTAAATTTGGAATCTTCTTACTTTAGGCCCTAAAGTTTCAAGTGAATGTGAGTAACTACACTGAGGGGTGTACTTCAGTAAAGAAATATATATGCGCATTTGAGCTCGGGGACCTCAGTTTTCCAAATGGTTATGACTGCATTACATGCTACACATTAAATAGTCCTCTTAGAGAAGTTGCTTACAAATGAAAACGCCAGTGAATACCTGCACAGTAGGTAGGCACAGCTCAACAGCCTTTAAATTTGTATGCATTTTGCAGAAGAAAAGTGCCAAAGATTTATATGAAAATGTAGAGAATTTTTATCTACATATATTTATTTACGTAGGTATTCATATATATTTACGTATTTGTGTATGTACATTATGTACAAATCTGTTTATGTGTGTATGTATACATACTTGTATGTACGTGTATTTTTTCTGAGCATTCAAAATCGAATAGAACAAGAATAGCCAGAAAGATTAAAATCTGGACTTGAATTCATGTGACAGATTTCTGAAACAAAGTAAGAAATGTATGTCTTAACTTATATTACAAAGAAATACATTTTTCAGCATAGTAAGTTATAACTCCGGAAGGGAAACACTGGAATATCTCCAAACTACATCAGTATTCTTTGCTTTTACTAATGTCCTTCATTTTCTTTCCAGTTCCAAACCCTAGAAAGTCAGTTAGCATGACAATCTGAAACTCAGATCAAATAGCCATTTGGTTTCTTCCAAGCTGTCGTTCAAATACTCATTTGTCCTTTAAGACATTTGTTCTTAAAACATTACTTAGCAGAGATGATTTTCTAAGAGATTTTTCCTTCAATAATGTAACATTCAATTAGCAGCTCACTACATTAAAATAAAAGTCTTATGAGCTTTGCTGCCAAAACCTAATCCTGCAGACTACTGCATTCTTCAGTATATATCCAAAATATGTAAACACTTGGCTTGTGGTTTTGTAAAATCAGGGACAAATTTTGCAGATGCAGATACCATCTTATACCTCCACTAAATCCAAATATTATACTGCCAACCCAAAAATCTTGTTTTATTTACAGGTTCCGTGACACTTAGAAACAATCACCTTTGAGATTTTAAATTTGTAGCACTTTCTTCTTAATCTCAATACAAGTTTGACTAAGAGAATTTATATCCTTTCAAAGTCAGGTGAAACAACCTTAATTAAAAGTCTTCCTTAATTGCATTTGAGACAGATTAATAATTAGACACCTTTCATGTAGAAGTTTATGCTTTTCTGGTATAACAAACTAAGAAGAAATACCTCATCTTGCAATAGACATCCCACTTGACCATTATATTTCATAATAACTGATAGAAGGTTCTGTCTGGAAATCAGAAAAAGAAACCAACATCAACTTAATAACAACTGGATAAAGAGACCAGATTTCTCCCCCACCCCCCACCATATATTTGGAACACTTTGATTTTATGTTGGCATAAAATGCAGACAAGTGCTTATGTGAACGTCAAGTAATTGAGCCTGGATCTCCATGGTTTTTTTGGTAGACATTTGCTACAAAGGACAGATGTAAAAACTTTCTACTCATACCTGGAGGATACAAGTTTCCCAGGTAAAAGTACTCCAGTATGTGATCTTCTATTTCAGTGTCTATTGAACTCCACATCCCATCTATTTTACTCTTCAAGGTTAAGCAAGTGCTTAAATATTACTTTGAAGAAGGATGAACTTAAGTACATGCTACAATGCCTTCTTTCTCAATCACTTCACAAACTAAAGCTGCAGGGAATCAAGCAAACCATCTGGAAAACATCTGGGAAAACTACATTTCAAGAGCCCATACTGTCACAATTATAAAACTGTGTATTCTAAACAGGGAAACCAATGCTTCGTAATTTATTAAACTTAATTTGCTTACATTTCACAAGTTTACATGTGCACACTGTCTTAATAACTGCCTTTTCTGCAGTATTAGCTAAGCTGTGAATCTGTTTTAGTTCTGTAGACAGGCGTACATGACTCCATAGTCCCATGCTTTGTTATGCTACAGAAGCTACCATAAAGTCGGCACAGGCAAATTACTGTGCCCTAGCAAAGGTTAAATTAATTAGGATGATGAACTAGAGCATACACCTCACTACACTGAACTCCTGGACTGATGCTTCAGCTGTAAACCTCATCATTTTAGCACTGCAAGCTCCAAGTGCTATCCCCAACAGATAAGCAGAATCAGAGTTTTGCTTTTAAGAAGCATTTGTGTAATTTTCTATGTTTCAAGTACAGTGAAATTCTAGCTGTTGTTTGTCAGCTGGAACAAATAGGTGCCTACGAGACCATGGCTAAGGTTGTTACACACAGGAATACACCTTCCTTTTCCTTTGACAGCCTTCTCTGCAAGGTCAAATCTTCAGGAAGGGGCAGAGAAACCTTAATTCCCACTTCCACACCCTTCCTAGCCTACTGATTTGTAAAATGGACATACTATTGCCTTGACGGTCCTTGGTGGTAGTCAGGATTCCTGTGTGCGTTTTATGAAAAAGTGGAAATTGCTATTTACACCCTTTCTGCAGAGTTTGTTTATTTTACTCTATCACTTTATTCTTGACATTTTTTCCCCTCTTCTATTTCACACTGACCCTTTCTATTAGGGATCTTTCTTTGGAAGACTTAGAAGGAATTTTTCTCCCCCTCCTTGCAGTCTGGTAGGTCAAAGTCACCTTTGCTTCAGAGGAAATGGACTATTGTTTACAGAGAAATTGTATCTTAGTTTGACTAACTGAGCAACCAAACATTAAATTTGCAACTACAGTCCAAAGTGCAGTTTTTATGGTACATGGTTAGACTCTGATTATATATATTGTATGGAAAGAAGAGGAAAGAGAGTCATTGCACTGAAATCATAATACAGAATAAAGAAATGTTAGGTGGCCTTTCTTGTGCTAATACTAGAGTGCATTTCCCCATAAATGCCTACTATTCACCTCCTCCTACACATGGTTTTGCCTTCACAGCTTTTTAGTTCAAATCTGAACTAGCCTTATCTAGCCAGGCAGTTTATGTGTTGAGTAGCTGCCTGGCAATTCCTCCTGTAATCCTGTTAAATCACAGCTAATACAAGCTGCTTCTCTGCTTTGACCAAGACTTCATGCATAACATCTTTTTCATAGCATTACCCAGCTCAAAAGTAGTTCTGGACATATGAGCTTGCTTTGCTACCTTGATGCATACAGGTAAGTATGTTTATTAGCATGCTTGGTCTAAATGCAGGCTTCAGAATAAAGTTATAGAATCATAGAATAGTTAGGGCTGGAAAGGACCTTAAGATCATCTAGTTCCAACTGCCCTTCCCTGGGCAGGGACACCTCACTCTAAACCATGTCACCCAAGGCTTCGTCCAGCCTGGCCTTGAACACTGCCAGGGATGGAGCATTTACCACTTTTTTGGGCAACCTCACCACCCTTAAAGAACTTCCTCTTTATAGCCAATCTAAACTTCCCCTGTTTAAGTTTTAACCCATTACCCCTTGTCCTATCACTACAGTCCCTAATGAAGAGTCCCTCCCCAGCACCCCTGTAGGCCCCCTTCAGATACTGGAAGGCTGCTATGAGGTCTCCATGCAGCCTTCTCTTCTCCAGGCTGAACAGCCCCAACTTTCTCAGCCTATCTTCATATGGGAGGTGCTCCAGTCCCCTGATCATCCTCATGGCCCTTCTCTGGACTTGTTCTAACAGTTCCATGTCCTTTTTAAGTTGAGGACACCAGAACTGCACACAATACTCCAAGTGAGGTCAATATAATAATATAATACTAGGTTAAAAAAAATTGTGTATTTTCCATCAGTTTATTCTACCCTAAAGAATTCTGTGAATAAAGTAGCCATAATTTTACATAATTAATAGGAAACAAATCCAGCATCTTATAACAATGATCAAAATACCTCTACTAATGCTATCCTCAATCTTTGACTACTAGATAATTAACAATATCCATATGTTATCACACGGGCATACATCATACTTCTACAGCTTTAATAGCTTTGTATAAACATGGCAATGCTAACCAGCCCATGAACATTCAGGATTTCTTTGACATTGAGGAAAGTTTTGAATCTTTTAGTGTGGCAATATGTTACAATTATTTTGAAAAGAAAAAAAGTATAAACAACTTGAAACAGTCACTCTTAGAACCCAGCTGGTCTATATGGGAGGAAGATCATATATATAGCAAATCCTTACAGCATTCATTTTTCAGTTTCCTGGCAGTAGCACCTACCACAGAGCAATGTCAGTTTTCCTTTCTAAAATGCTGTTCATCACCATGTTGCCTAAAGCCGTGCCTAACTGCAGGGATCAGGCTAGTCATCATGTTATAGTTCTGGCACCTCAGTGTCAGAGATTATGGGCCAATGGACTGTAGCTCTGATGCAGTCATTGATTTACACTGTGTTTGGTTTTCAAGCTATGAAATCAGTGCATCAAGAAATATAGGGGCTGCTGGTTTTACTTTTTCACATTAGAATGTGAAAGCAAACCCGATTATACCAGAGGTAAGGTTCCACTTCATTCTTTTTACTTCATCTCAAGCCAGCTCAAACAGCTCGTTTCCTTTCTGCTAGATATAAGCAAACTGAGCATCTCAATCAATACATTTTCTAAAACACAAAAGTTTGTGTGCTATGATCAGAAATATAACTACAGTACCTGCAGGCAACCCTGAGCATTATTTTATTTAGCTAATCTAAATACTCACAGCTGTGATGACACAACAATATGTGAAAGTAATCTGCTGGCCTTCCTAGGCACCAGGCAGGTTTGCACAGGCTGTTTCTGTTCTGTTTCCATTCTACTGCATCGTCATACCACTGCATCCATCTACTCCACCTCTATTACAACCCTAGCCAGATCTAGAATTGAGGAATTATGTTGGAAAGATATATGCCAGTGCAGAATAAACAGAACAATGTTGTTGAATGTTATATTAGAAAGAGCTGTTATGACTAGGTATAATATTGACTGGCCTACTCACAAAAAAGTACTACAAGGTGTCATGCTTAGAAGAATAAGGGCTTTTCTTCACTGTATGGTTCATCTTATAGTTTTGGTGGTGCTTCAAAGCCTTGCCAACATAATTGTGTCAGTAGTTTCAACTGAAACTAGTTGCCTCTAAAGGGGAAAAAGAACATGTGAACACTGCTGAAGAAGTTTGCTCTAAGGAGTAGGTTTTTGATCCCTAAGTTAAGGACTGCGTGAAGGCTTGTGTTCACAACACTTGAAGTAGCCACAGCTAGAATCAGCTGTGCACCCTGTGTGGTACCAAGCCAGGTTCCCTGGTGCCCTCCAGGCTCCCTACGACTGTGACTAAGACATGTAGGTTATTTATTCATTAGAAAGGAGGGGGTCAGTTCAAAACGCCCAACATAACATAAGGCAGTCCACCATGGTGGTATTTTCATACCATAACATGGAAAGTATGTATTGCACTTTCTGGAGCAAGCCTTAAGCACAACCCTAGAAGACTTCATATGCGTGCAAGGAGTCTAGTGTGGTGCCCACTCATGAACATGGCCTACGGGGAGCAGTCCCTGGAATAAACTAGGAAATGGATGAGGATGAGGCTAGAGAATACTTAAACTGGACCTACTTAAGTCTGTGTTCTCTGATGGAATGCACCCACAAATGCTGAGGGAGCTGTCATTGTGAGGCCCCTCTTGATAATCTTTGGACAAACATGAAGATTGGAAGAACGCCTGAAGAATGGAGGAAGGCAAATGTGACTCCCATCTTCAAGAAGAAAGACCCAGAGAGCTACTGGCTAATTAGCTTCATCTTGAACCGCAGGAGGCTGATGGAGTACTAATCCTGAGAACCGTTTCCAGGCATGTGAACTATAAGAAGGTGATACAGAGTAGTCAGAATGGATTCACCAAGGGAAAGTTGTGCTTGACCTTCCATTATGATAATCATAGATTTTGACATTGTCACTTATAACAGCCTCATGCAGAAGCCAATAACCTATGGGCTGAATGAACAGACAGTGAGGTAGATTTGAAAACTTTCTGAATGGCCAGACCCAGAAGGTAGTGATGGGTGACACAAATTCTAGTTGGAGGCTGGTAGCTAGTGGTGTACCTCAAGGTTCAGTCCTAGATCCCTTACTGTTCAACATCTTAATGATTTGGATGGCTCAGTAGAGTCTACCCTCAGCAAGTCTGCTGACGATATAAAACTGGAAAGAGTATCTGATACACCAATGGTTTGTACTGATATTTCAGAGAGACCTTGACAGTCGGGAGAAATGGACTAACAGGAACCTCATGAAGTTCAGCAAAAGGAAATGCAAAGTCCTGCACCTGGGGAGTAATAACCCCATGCACCTGTACGTGCTGGGGACTGACTATCCAGAAAGCAGCTTTGCAGAAAAGGACCTGGCAGTCCTCTTGGACAGAAAGCTGAACATGAACCAGCAATGTGACCTTGCAGCAAAAAAGACTAAAGATGGCTACAGGTATCCTGGGCTGCATCAAAAGTTATCAGCAGATTGAGGGAGATGACCCTTCTCCTCCTACTAAACACTGGTGAGCCACATCTGGAGTGCTATGTCCAGTTTCAGGCTCCTCAGTACAAGACAGACATGGACGTACCAGAGAGAGCCCAACAAATGTCCACTAAGATGATTAAGGGACTGGAGTGGCTCTTCTATAGTGAAAGACTGAGACCTGGGACTGTTTATTTTAGAGAAAAGAAAGGCGTGGGGGTTATTATTGATGTATATAAACACCTGAAGGGAGGGTGCAAAGACAATGAAATCAGGCTCTCCTCAGTTGCCAGGTGACAGGACAAGAGTCAATGGGGCACAAACTTTAACACAAGAGGTATTGAGGATGACTGAGCACTTAGCACAAGTTGCCCAGGGAGGTTGTGAAGTACCCCTCCTTGGACATATTCAGAAATCATCTGGACACAGTCCTGGGCAAGCCAGGCTGTGTCCAGACATTACTTAATTAGGTCTTATACAAAGCAATACCTACTCTTGTCTGTTTTGAATCTGCTGCTTTCATTCATGCTCCCTTTATCCTGCCCAGTAAAATACAATAAATGATACTTTTCTGCAGACATTCTCTGTGTTCCTCAATTTCATAGACTTGTCATCTATAAAATTACCCATCTTCTATTATCTCTTCATCAGGATGAAGAATATTGTTATTTATTTGTTTCTCATATGGAAGGCATTTCATTACTCAAGAGCATCCTTGCTGCCCTTCACTTTTTCAAGTTCTATTACATCATATTTGAAATGGTGGAAGCAGAACTGTCGGCCATATTCAAGATAAATGAACACCCTACACTGATACTGTGGCCTAATATTTTTTTTTTCATTTTTCATTTTTTTCATAATAATTTCCAACATTTGTTTTATCTTTTTTGCAGCTGCTGTGCACCAAGCTGACACTCAGAACTATTTATTATAACCCCAAGAACTCACTCCTGGTCGTGAAAGGCAACTCAGAGCCTATGATTTCATCTGTGAATTTAAGGCTGTTTCCTCCCATCTACAGATTTATCTTCTCAAAATTTCATCTGCCACTTTATCACACACTCAACTCAGCACTGTAAAATCCTTCTGCAAGTCATCACAAGCAGCTCCAGTGCACATTATGGCTAGCAAAATTTTGTCACCTAGCTATTTCCCTGTTTTTCTTCAGATAAGTTAGAAATACAATTGAGAACACAGGGTTCGATCACTGATTTTTCTGGGTCATCTCTGCTGGAAAATGTTTTCTCCTACCTGTCAATGATCCATGGAACAAGCAGGAAACAATAATCAAATAGAGTTCAAGCTTTTACTTTTTCAATATTTACTGAACTTGTGGTTGAACAGAGAAAGTATTTATTGCCCTACAGCATCAGAGGAAATTTTGTGGACCACAGTCAATTTCCAGCTCATCTTTTATTACATATCCCCTTTGAAGACTCTCTTTGCAGTGGAAAAGGCCACAAGCTTTACATTGCAAGAAATAAAACAGTCAATAAGAAATGTGTGCATAGGTTGTACGATTGGTTTAATCTCTTTATAGCAAGACCAAAATGGAAATTTGAGCCATGCTCCTAGGAAACCAGATGGGTCCTCAGTAAGGACCAGATATTCACCTTGAACAAGTCACCACCTCTCTGTTTTCCTCCATCTGCTAAATGACAGGTGTGGCATTGACCGTTCTTGGCAAGGCACTATATAATACTGATGAAAAACATCACAAAAACCTGTTAACAGCTTCTTTAGCTAAGTGCATGAAATGGAGCATAATGAAAGTTGAATGAGGAATCTATCTCATTTAGTGCTTGTCCATGGTAGGTTAGCTTTAGAGTCAGATGCACTTTGAGTGCTAAGTTAAAAGCTTGTCATAACTAGACAAAAAAGTAAACCAAATATTAAAAAAGTAAACCAAAATAAAATATCACTCAACTGTGAAAACCAGGAATAATGAAGAGCAAACCTGTTATTTTTACAGTATTTACTCTTAAAAGTTCTCTAAGGGCAATGCACATGTGAAAATGATGAGTCCTTCTATCCTTGGAATCTTTAGGAAACATGAAAACTCTAATAAAACCTTCTACGACATCAAAAGGAAGAGAACAGGGAAAAAACTACACAGATCTATAAATTATTATTGATTTTTGCTAAGCAATTAGAAGGTCTGGAAATAAGAGTCTAAAACATTTACACCGATTTTCTTTCTCTTTGGTGCCATTTCTGTTACCAGCAGGTCTTGGAATTGTCCTCTGGGACCAGGAGGCTCACTACAAACAGGAACCATTACAAATAGAAATTAAATACCAGTGTTCTTACCGAGTCAGTCTCCAGGCACAGGTATCTTCTAACAGCTGATTTACACCGAACTGTCTTTGGTCATCCTCATGCTGTAGAACAGAGGCATATAGCGAGATAAACTAAGTATACTGAATGGTAGAATGTAAGTTGGACAGATTTGCTTGCTATTTTCAAGTCAGCATGTTCTTTAGGAACTCTAAGAGTGTTTAGAATGTTTTGGTCTGAAATTTTAATTGATGAATCTCTAATCTTACACTAGGTTGTAGGAGGCAAAGCCAAATCGCCACCATAGTTCCTTCCTGCTTCACATCAACTAAGACTATAGCAGGCCTCAGAAAGCCCTCTGCAATGGCAATACACACTAGTCATGAAGCAGAAATCAGTTTGTATCCACCACCTCTCTGCTGCTTCCTTTACTAAAAGAACAGAATGGAAAACATCTGTACCATCCTCTGACACTTTCTGAAGGGACTTCATCTCTGTGACGCTTCACTGAGAGATCAAAGCACTAAAGCATGTTTTATATGAGGAGAGACTGAGCTGGGACAGCTCAGTCTGGAGAAAGAAAAGCTCAGGGGGAATCTTATCAATGTGTACATGTATCTTATGGGAAATAATGAAGACAAGGGAATCAGAATGTTCTCAGTGCTCACTGACAGGACATGAGGCAGACAGCACAAATTAACATGCGTTAAATTCCACCTTAACACAAGAAAAAAAAGAAGTACAGTGAAGGCAGTCAGACACAGGCAGAGGTTGCCTTGGAAGGTTGTGGAGTAGGTTTGAATATCTGCCAAGATATTCGAAACTTGACCAGACTCTGTCCTGTGCAGCTTGCTCCAGCTGACTCTGCTTGAGCAGGGGTATTGGACAAATGATCCAATAAGGACCCTTCCAACCTAATGATTCTGTGATCTTGCCTTATTTGACACATTCTGCTGAATAACCTGTTCCCATTCAAACACAGCCCTTTCTCCAGACCCATGGATTTGTTGCCCTTAATGCCTCCTCCTGCCCCATGGAGGTAGCTCAGCCCATGCTAGGCATTATTTTTCTTAGTATCCCTAGAAATGCAAATGATGGCTGGGTTGGGCACAGGTTAGGAAACCAGGCTACAGCTTGTTTGATTACATGTATACTGATCTAAAATATTTGGTTGCTCAAAGGTGAACCAGAGGACAGAAATGATATCTGGCCAAGGATACAGAAAAATCAGAAAGGTGACTCCATTTTAGGCTGGACTAAACTAATGAAACTTTCAGGTCCTTTGTGAAGGGAAGACAAAATGGTTTCACATTAAGCGCAACGCATCCATGAGAAAAAAAAAAACAAAACTGTTAATCTTTTCCTGATAAAACTTTCATACAATAAACAAAAAAAAGGAGAACAGTATAATCCAACAGTGATGAATTATGATTCCTTATTCTCTCTTCCCCAACAGAATTTGAAAGAAAATTTGTGTTTTCCAAAAAATCCAAACACACAAAAAGCCACCAAACCCCATTCTTTTATTTGCTTGGGTAAAGAAACCTTCTCCTAATATTTTGAATGTTAGTGAATTCAAATATTGAAAGCTTGTTCACAAAAAGGTGATCACACTAGCAATTTTTTCTAGTTACCTGTAGTACAGTTCTGGCCTAAAGCTAACATTCCTGAGCAACTTGTGTCGATAAAATGGTTGGATTCAATTTAAATATGTAAATTGACATGTGAATTAATTCACACTAATTCTGCTTTAGATTGCTATAAAGAGATTTAGCAATAGCACCATTTGAGGAGCAGGATCTTGCTGAGCTAGATACATTACAGATGTTCTGCAATAATCCCATCTGGAGTGCTACTATCTCTTTTATCACATAGTCGCAATAAGTGAAAGATGAATTAGATGAATGAAACGGAAGGGGTAATTTAAGTAAAACATCCTCATGCATTAAGCCTTTGAAGTATGCCTCTTACACCTAAGCACTGACCTCCACTGTATCTGGGCACTGTGTAAGGAACACAAACACCTGTGTTCCTTACCTCAGTGTATTAACGTGACTGTTATACGTAGAGAAGAAAACCAAATAAGTATCTGGGGATTAGGGGATGAGTTTGAGAGTAGGTGATTTCAGATTATGCCTCTGAACCCAACTGCGTTGCTCCTACAAAAATGACTATGAGACATAACCTGTTACAAAACCAGTTTACGGTTGCCAGTTTCCTGAGTGCAGCACTAATTGTGCCACATATGGCTCTGTCTGCTGGTTTTGCTCACAACTGAAGTCTTCTGCCCATACTATACTCTGAGGATTGGAGCTCCTGACCTCTGACAGCTATCATGCTGCTTCAATGCATGCTAGAGGACTTGTATAATATCTCAAGCCTTGAGAATATTTTATAGTGTTACCATAATGAGAAGTGT
The DNA here is from genome assembly GCF_028554395.1 of Pezoporus wallicus. Classification (NCBI taxonomy): domain Eukaryota; kingdom Metazoa; phylum Chordata; class Aves; order Psittaciformes; family Psittacidae; genus Pezoporus; species Pezoporus wallicus. The sequence goes on from NW_026642179.1 coordinate 1,356,320, forward strand.
GCATTTAATGAAGGAAATAGCACACAGCACTCCATTGTGACTTGCTATAATATCGTGCTTTGAATTTGCTACTTCTAGACAGAGCCACAATCATATTCATCTTGACTCTCAGCAGATCATACCCTTTTTTAAACCCCAACTAACATTACAGTTGAGTAGTGTATACGTTCTACCCTGCATTTTTATTACAAAAAAGTTGCTGCATGCTTAGCTGTCACACTGCCACTTTGGGAGACTTTACAAATAGTAGAGCACATTCAAACTAAACAATCACAGGGACAAGGCTTGAGCTACAGAGCAAGACTGGTAAATGACATACTTCGTTTTCCATCTCATACACTGACAGCACTAAAAGGACAGGGAGGGATGTATTTGGAAACTGTGACACAGGTGGAAGGAGAAAGCCCTGAAGCTTAGAGAGAAATTAGGTATGTGTGACTGACAGGAATCTAGAAGCTTGAGGTGACCTGATGGACTAGGGCAAAAGTGAGTGTATGTGAATTATTTAGCACCTGAACACATATGGTTGATTACTATATATCTGGGCTGTCAAGATATTCTGTGACATTAGCTAAACTACAGCCTCAGAGGAGATTTCTAGAAAATAACATATTCCAAAGTTCAAAATTCAAAAGGATCCAGTAGATCACAAGTCTAATTCTCCCCAATAGTAAGCACAGATTAACTCACAAGAATAAAGAGTAGCTGCATATGTGCTTGACTGTCTGAGACAGCTGAAGAATCTTAAAAGTCTGTGCTATAAACAAAAAAAAAAAAGGCAGCACACTATTTTTATATCTTTTTACATGAATTCTGAGAGAAGGAAATTTATTTTCCATAAACTGGTTCTAAGTCTGTGACTTTCAAATAAGTTTTCTGACCAAAGCCACAAGTTTCAGAGAACATTAACAACAAAACTGATTGTGAGCTCAGTGCAGACTACCTCAGGTCCTTGAATTCAGTGTTGCTGGTGCAGGTTTCAGTAGACCAAAAGAACTGGGTCCAAAGTGAAAGGCAACACTGCAGCTTTCAGCGCACCACAGTCTTTGTCCCCTCTGTTAGGTTTTGTGTGCTCACAGACTTGCCTGTGAGCAGAACTTCCCCTTCCTAATATAAGTACTCTGTCACAAGCATATCCTGGAGCAGGAGGAAATCTCTGGATCTACGACTTGTGCGAGCTCAAGAGCTGTTCATGTTCTTTGCTATTATTAGAAACCTGAAGTAACTGCATGGCCTGAAGCTTTCAGAGATATGTCAGTTACCCTAAAGAGGTGATCAATAATTCACTTTAAGATATCTTAAAATGTCACCCTTCCTGGTTAAACCCTGTTGTAGATTATTATAGTTCTCTGAGACAATAGATGTTTTCTAATGGCCTGAACACTGATAATTTGTCACCCAAGGTTGTCAGTTACCCATTTGTTTGTTTGCAATCATTCTACCTGGTAATTGTAACCATTTCCAAAACATGAAACATCAAGAGATGCTCCGTCTCTCCTCCACAGTGCACTGCAGAGTATTAAACCTCATTTAGTCCTGTAAACTGTAACAGTTAAAGGAGACTTTGCACATATTAATACAACATCAAGCATTTTACAGTAGCACAATTTCAAGGGCTACTTAAACACAAGAAAAGGCCCCCTTCTACGTGAGATACTACACGCATCCCTCTAAAAAGTCACAAATGTTTTAATAATGGAAAAAAGCCCCACCTTCTTATGACGGACCACTGGCTCTTTTCATCTGTGATTATGCTCAGAATGTGAACACTTAAATCATTATGTCTGGTAAAATATGAATACTGGTATATATGAAAATAAAAATGCTTCTGAACTTTCAGGAAATAACACCTGCTGGCTGCTTTAGTCCAAAAATCCTTTTCTGGGGGCAAGTGAAACTCTTGTTAGAAAATCATAGAGTACTCTTTGCTGCCTCTCCACTGCAAAGTTCATTCTTTCCCCAGATAACTAGTATGTGGGGACAGCTCTGAAAATATGGGTCTCTCAGACAGGCACAGCACTCCCTGGAAATGGCATCCAGACAAGGGTTTCTCCTTCCATGCTGTTTCACTGTGCCTTGCTTCCAAAACAGAGCTAGCCACTAAGAATTTAACACTTCTGACTCACTACAACTCCCGGAGTTCATGTTTAAATGTTGTCCCTTAGAGACCACACTGGGTAAGTACACAGTAGGATAGGTGTGTAGTTAAAACAAATATAGCAATTGTTACTCATTATTATTGTAACCTCTGTACATTGGGCCACCATTTGACAAAAGGACCATTTGATTTTTTCCACTTTCATTGTCATTCTCAAGATTTCTATGTGTGGAGAAAAATCTGCAATGAGCAGAATTCCCACTCCAGAAGTTCTGTCTTGCTAGATGGTATAAAACTGAGCTTCAATACGTTTCTATACTATGAAGATAACTTTATATTCCGTGAATAAGATGAAATTATAAGTTTAGAGGAATCTAGCACCTCAAAAATTCCGTTCTTAAAGACTTCTGTTCCAGAGTGTTAAGGCTGATCAATCTGTCTCAAAAACCCAAAACCAAAATAAAGGTCACCCACTGCCTGAAAGGCCTGTGATTCCATGTTAAGCCCCAGGCCATATTTCTTGCTTGCAACTGCTCAGCTAAAACCAATTTCCTCTTTATGACCACTTCATATCAGTAGGCCAATTTCCTACAAAAGGAAAGGAAGCAATTATTCACCTTAAAACAACAAAAAAAATTACATCTTTCAGCTGAATTCACTGAAGAAATGTGAACGTTTAGTTATTGGCAAAGTTAATAAGATGTCTGGCTTTAAAAAAATAAATTAGTTGCACATTACTTTGAAGTATCCACTTATAGTGGTTATTAAGCATAATAGTAAAATAATAGTAATTTGCAGGTACAGACAGATATTTTTAATTATGCATCCTGATTTCAACAGTGTTATGTAAGGCAAGCAAGAATCATGAGGGCGTTCTCCAGATGGCACTGGTATAGGTTTTGCTTCCTTAGCACACAAAGAAGTTCAAGGCTTCAGAAGAGATCCTGAATATATCATTTGGTTCCAAAACAAATAATTTTGAAGACCTATAGTAATAGCAGTTCTATACACGGCAAAAAGGTAATTTGGTCCATATTTTAGTTTTCCTGTTTGAAGGCAGAGTAAGTTGCAGAGAATCAGTTGCTGGCTTGGAAGATTGAAGAGAAGATCAGCAAAAAGCTGTCTGAGGCTCCCTCTTTTCAATATACACATGTAAAAAAAGCCTTCACCATATGCTATATGCATAATGCATTTGTACCAAACTTCTAATTTATGTTACTGATTTCTCAGGACAGAAAATGTTGGAAAACTGCAACTGGCCAGCAGAAGGGTCAATAACACATTATTCTATTTTAAAAATAGAGATGCTGACCTAAAAAAGGTAAATAATTTTTCCACCATTACACATTTACAGACATCCATAATTATATCACATAACCAACACTCCGATCTTCTCAAGCGCTCCTTTGACAGCATTAAATGGAAAAATTAAGTTTCCCATCTTCTGTCACAGGATCTGTGATCCAACACCAGAAAACACTATGATGACTATCTAATCTCTGTTTAATGCAGAGAATGGAAATCACACGATGATTCCTGATTCAGAGAATGGACATCACATGATGATTCCTGCTTCAATCTCAACAACTTGCACTTAAATGACAATGAGGTACCACAGATACTTTCCCAAAAAAACCTTATTCCAGTGGTCACTGGACTTGTTCTTATTGCTGCTGTGTAATGCAGATGGGGTGAGAAAGGACACAAGATGGACACTTGCTCATCCATCCTGAAGGTATATTCAAGCATAAACCTATTTTCTCTACAGTGAGATCAAGCACTCGGTAATTCATTGATCTGAATAATTTTTGAAGAAGTAAGCTGGTGATGAAAGCTTCCAAGTTTCCTAATTCGCTTTATTTGGGATGATGCTATACCAAGAAGAATCGATAGATTATAAAAATTAAATAAATTAATAATATTGGCAGTGAAAAATGCCAATAATATAAGCTAGGATTATACGTATCAGCGCTATACTGTTCTGCTTTTGTCTATAACCTGGTTAAAATATTATATATATGTGTGTGTGTATATATTTGGCCTCATTATAGACCTTTTTAATGCATTGTATTGAACTTAATGTTTCACATGGTGTCACACACTGTAAAACACCTGCCCTTTTTTGTTAGAAATCTGTCACCTGACCCACATATTGACAGACCCAGGCTGAGAGCAGACTTGTGCAAAACTGGTAATTGGTACATTCTGTGAACAGAATCAACGCACTGCCAGTGAACACAGCCCAGAACAAAGCTTCTGTGGTACTGCAAACTTTGTGTTGAAAGTAATTCAAGGTTGTCCACTGAGAATAAAACTCACATTTAGTAGCACAGGTCAGCATCATTAAAGCTCAGTAATGCACTGCAAGGCTGCTTAAACCCAAATAATCTGAATAGGAATCTCCCTGGATTTAAGATGATGATAAAGCAATGTTTTCTTAAGGACTGCATGTCCTTATGGACAACATTTCTACATGCCTATAACAAGCACATGCACCCACAAGTATGCATCACACATGCACAAACACACCAACCGCGATTCTGACTTTTATCACCCTACTCTGGTTTTCAGTGATAATAACAATAATCCAGATCTAATTAGTTTTTCACAGTTCTTTGCTTGGGTTTACCATAGAAAGGAAAAAAAGAAAAATAAAAAGAATACTGACCACCTCAAATAAATTGCATTAAGTTCTGAAAAAAATGATCTTTTTTTAATTTTTTTTTTTTCTGGAAAGGTAACCTGTGGTCTTTTTCAGCTGTGTGTTCTCTATGGTAATTCACTATATTTAAGTACAAGAGCAAAGCAGAGATGTTTCCCAGTAAGTTTCAACTGGAGTTCAGAGATAATATATGCATTCTCAGGAAAGCAAATAACCTCTCTTTGATTATTACTGCAGGTTGCTACATAAAAGGATAGGTGGCATTTTGTTCCTTCAGGGATGCTGAAAGAAAATGAAGGAAAAGAAGTCGACATACCGTTCGAGCCAAACTTTGCTTCAAATTACTAGTGTTGTGTAGTCGAAGCTGAATGCAGGTGGTTGCCTTGCGAAGACTTTCATGGCTGCCCAAAGTGTGATTACTGCAGTTTGGGGGGAAACAAACAAACAAACCACAAACAAATGGTTATCTCTGCTTGCCACTTTTTTTTTTTTTCTCCTCTCTCCTTCTCCTACAAGCACCAATGGTCTAAATTCTAAGTACAAAGAAGACTGAATAATATAAATCCTATACTTGGCACCTAGGACCATGAAAACTGATGGGCTTAGTTCAGGCAAATTTTCTGGTGAAACAATTTTAGAATAAGTGCTCAGTTACATCTTTGACCATTAAGTTCTGTAACAGAACAACAAAAACACAGAGAAAGAATACCCTAAAAAAACTGCATGTGCTCCCAAACCTAGAGATTATTCATGCATATTCTTCAAAACCAAATCAGCGCAATTTATTCAGAGTATCTTGGTTATGAATGCACCACTGCAGAATGAGTTTCAGTGCTTGATACTCAAGTTGAAAAAAATCAAATATTAATTATAAGTTTGAAAATCGCCTACATGAAGAGAGGTGGCCTTTGATTCTCAAAAGAAATTAAAGTTCTTATCCTGTGCAGCTCACAGAGAGGTGGTCAAAGAAGCTGTGAGCCAGTCTTCCTCCTTCTCAAATCACATGCCAGCTAAGACCAAATGCAGAGCTCTACTCACCCAGCTGGAGTGGTTCCTATAAGCTACGCTGATGGTCAAGTATGCTAGTATGCTGTAGCAACCCATGACAGAGAAATTCCTCATTCTTATTTAGCTTCTAGTCCACTTATCACTCTTGGCAATTTCTTCCAAGTTATAATACAGCCTTAGTTTATAACTCTTAAAATTACTTGGAACAAAAATAATTTCACTGTTTCCCTTCCACTTTGTTTTAATCAGGTGAAATAATGTAAAAATTATTTCAGAGTTAGGGCAAACATATTTTTACATTTTTTAAAAATCCTGTGGGGTTAATAGGTAGGAAGCATTACACTGATTTTTGCAAAGGCAAATTCATCACCAAAACAAGTTAACATGCTTCACTGGTTACAACTCAAGTGAATTTCTAATTAGATTCATGTTGCCTTTTTCAAGCCTCCAGCCACACAAGTGCTAAAAGCGATATTCCATATTTATATAGATCTACAGCGCATATGTTATTTCAGAACTCTCTGGGCCAGGAAAGAAAGACAATTCTTCTCTGGTTTGCCAAGCGCCATAGAAAACTCAGAATTCAAGTATAAACTATGTTTCTTCCACCTAAGAGGGATTTTGATGGAATACCTTAAAACTGGCTCGATTTGGTTCAAAAAAACCACTAACCTGATGAATAAATCATGGAAAGCTTGACTTATATCTCACATGGCAGCAGAGGTCCCCAGCACAAATAAATGGTTAACCTTAAATTAATGTACTGTACATAAGTTCTGTTCAGTACAACTGCAGGGAATTTATATATCTTTTAGATATTCTGCACCTACACTACAATGTAGTTAAATAAAATACATACTTTTCATTAGAGGTCACAGAAAGTGTAGATATAGGAATTTTTAAAAACAAACACATTAAAGGTCACAGACCTTTCCATGATAACATAGCAAACACCTAAAGCAATGTCCTTCTATAGTGCTTCTATATATTTGTAAAATTCTCTGATTTGAAGAGCATAAAGCACAGATGCAAAAGTGAGAGAGGTTAACACCAATGCAGTGAAGTACCTATACTGGTGGGAAGTGTATCGCTCTTATGCCTTAACCTTCTCAAATCCCCTTACAAGCACAAGCCCAAGCGGCTGGCTCCTGGGACTGTACCAATGCATAGATTGTCTTCTGTTGCTCCTCAGCACATAGCTATGCTGTGCCTACCCATGGCTTTCCTGAAACTTCTTTCTCTCCTCATTTTACCAAATCACATCTCCTTGCGACTAATGATGAACTTTCCCATAATCCTTGTAACATTTAGAACTGCCTCATACCTTTTTTTTCACCTTTTACCCAACTATTATTCCCGATCTTTCCATTCTCCCTTAACTTCACCCTTAGGAAAGGTGATATAGCTATACTCTCCTCTGTACTTACAATTTTGTACCAGAAATGTACAAACCCCATATTTTCCAAGTATAACTATTCCATGTCATCATGTTTCCAAGTGAAACAAGATACACTAACAGAAGTTTGTGGTTATAACTACGTTTACACTAGTGGTTTATGTTAGTTTTGTGTCAGGCAGGTACTACACATCATCATATCCTTTAGTGACGTATCTGTGCTGCCTGAAACACTGCAGTCAGAAGTACTGGGATACAGTTGACTCCATGAGTGGATTTTATTTGTACAAAAGAGAAAAACTGTGACAGGAATTGTGACACAGGAGACTAGACAAAATTAATTAATGACTCATAAATGTGGAAACCTGCTCTAGATGAAAGGTGAACTACAAGAAACAGAGATACAGCTTTGCCATAGATTGACAGACTACCTTTTAGCCATACCCCAGGCTGTAACACACTATGTGGATCTGCTACTATAGCTGTACTACTAAGATAAAAGTAATATAGCCCCTTTGGAGAATAGCAGGATTATTAGTAACTTGTTTACATTGCTCCAAGCTTTGTAAAGGAAACACAAATAAAAATGCTACAACATTATTAACAGTTTGCCCATATTTTTTGCTGGAATTACTATGTGGAGAATACAGCTTTCATGAGAATGCCATGATAAAAGACAAAGTAAAAGGCAGTGTTTGTCTTTAAGAGCCATGCTAATGAACTAGTCAAAGTAAAGTGACTTGCCTGTGGTCCCACAATACATCAGAAGAAGAGCAATGGAAAATCTGTCAGTCTCTGAAGACTCCCTCACCACTAGATGATTTTGCTTCCCCTCAGCAATGTTCTCTGATGTGCTATAAGCTCCAAATCCTAATACAGTTCAATCAGACTTTTTTTTTAAGGACTCAGCTGAGCATTGTTTCTGAATGAGAAACTTAATATGCAGTGACAAGAGAAAATGAAGTTTATTTTTTACAAAGAACATATTCATCCAGAAGGTGCTTGCTTCTTACAATCCAAGTCTGCATGAACAGAACCCTGCCCAGCCTATAATTAATAGCTTAAACTTCACTTTGAGTGAAAACAAGTTTTTACTTAGGTCTCAATTCTCAGAGAATAGAATTAGTAAGGCAAAAACGTGTCATCAGTAAGCATGTGAGCAGAAATAATAAGCATTCAGACTCTTCTGTTCTATACCCCTGCTTACCGTGTTGGCTAAACTGCAAAGCAGTAAGGTAACTGCACAAATTACAATATGATAGAGCATGGATGGAATTACAACCACATAGCACAAAAGATCATTTACAATATCTGATGCCTTATTAAAAAAAAAAAGAAAGAAAGGATGTTTAGAAGAAAACTTATAAATATCCTCGGACTTCATTACTTTGCTGGTTCTGCATTACTGGAACCTTTTGCAAACAGATTAATAAAACAATAAATAATAAAAAAAAAAAATAGACTGCCCTGTATCCTTATAATACACCCATGTACCTTGTTTTATTATGTGTTTCAGGATGCCCCGAGTCTGTGGTCTGTAGTTCTAAAGGCAAAAAATGTCTAAATGGATTGATTCATTGTTGTCACATGAGATGGGTTGGTTTTGTCTTGCTGCTGGCATTGAGAGCTAGGAGTTATTTGACACAAGCTGCTTAAACTCAATTTAATTTATTTGCATATAACATCTTTCATTAAGAGGCATCATTTTTAGGAGCATCTATTCTAAATTTTACAAAAGACAGGAAAGTGTGAGAGCAGGATTATCAAGGTAGATGCAGAAGGTCTGGATGATGGGATGATAAAGCAAAGAATTTTTAGAAACAGCAGATGGCCCTCCAAGAAATAAAAGATTATCATGAACAGCACAAGGATAAGACAGTGGAGAGTATACCCACAGCTGGGAAACCCAGAGAAGGAGAGTTTAGGGATGCACATGAAAATCAGAAAATTCTATGAATAGTGGTAAAAATTGATGACACAAATATGGGGTTTACTCCTCTTTTCCTTCAAGGAGTCTCTGTCTTTCAGACAGGGTTCTGCCTCTATGTGCACTTACACTGAAATCTAAAAAACAAACTGCAGCAACTAACTGGGGTAGTTAGTAACGTATGCCTTACAATAGAAGAAGGGGAAGGGACAAGGTGGCAATGAATCCTGATAGCTTCTACAGGTACTGCAAGAAAACCCTGAAGGAAAAGGAAGCATAAGAAGGAAAAAGAAACTTGCAGATAGAAGCAAGGCCAGGATTTCTGATCAGTGAACAAAATAAACTTAAAACCAGAAACCAAATGAGATTATAAATCAGAATTTCACAGATGGCTCTATTAGTTAGGACTGACCTGCAGTCTACATGCAGCCTTCTGTTTTGTTAAAATTTGGATATTTGGAAACTGATACTCTTCTTGTGAGTCAGACAGGACGTAAACTCAAGGATATCTCCATAAGAAGGGAATAACGGATGGTGAAATCTTGTGGTGCTGAGTGTAATGGTCCTTAGTATACAAGTATTTTTTTCCCCAATCTAATTCAAAGCTAAATGGATTCCAGTCTTTCAGGTGCTGCTGCAGGAGGCAGGATGAAGTGCTCATTAATATAGTCAACATAAGAGTAAAAGAAAGATTTTGACAGATCTTCACAAAGTAGTCTGGTTCACTAAAACACTCTGGTGAGAACAATTCATCATATCACCATTTTGGCTTCACTTTAGTTTTTTCTGGATTATAATAAAGCAGAAGCGACAACATATTTATTCCCTTTGCTGTCGCATAATTAGGGGAACTTCTGCAGGTTTTCATCACTGAACGATTTCCAAATACTCTTCTGGGGAAGAATCCTGCACAAGTACCTCAAATCATTCTGTTAGAAACATCTTTAGGAAAGCAATTTGCAGTAAAAGATAGCCCAAACACAGGAAAAATCTCACCCTGAGGCTACTCCAAAGGCTGGGTTAAGCTACCCAAGGGATCATTATGGTCTGGAGCTTCAAATTTGATACAGGACTCTGATGAGGACACAGAAGAAAGAGAGCTGGAATCACTGCGCAGCACAGAATTACAAACTGCTAAGGCCAGAAGTGCAGCTCATTGCTTTCTGCATGACAGTGCAGGAGCAAAGCAAAAAAAGTGAAGAACATTACTGACTTGTTTCACTGCTAATGAGACGTGCAGAGATTCTGCAAGTGCCAGAATTTAAACAGTCCACTATTGATGTGTTCTCCCCAACAGTGAAAATATAACTGTTTACAACACACTGTATACTGTACTGAAACACACTGAGCTCACCGTCAATTCAGTGACTCATTATTCCCATTTTCTTCAGTAATTAGTTTGAAACGAGAAGAAAGTCTTGAAAACAACAACAACAACAATTAAAAAAAAAAAACAAAAAAAACCCTGGCCTTTTATATAATTAGGAGATCTGTGTATGACCTGATTCTCTGCTCAGTGGTTCTAGTGCTGTAAATGCTTCACATAGTGCTCTGCTGTACCAGCTCCTGCTTTATGGAGATTTGAACAAGTGAAGAGCAAGCTTAGAAATATTGAAGTTCCCATCTTTAGTTGCAAAGCATAATTCATCACAAACATCTGAACATTTGGCCTGTGTAAGAGTACAAGTGTCCAAGCTGGGTATAGAACAAAGTTAATTTACAGTGTGACACTTGCTTCTCACAACTGCATTAGTTTCATTAATCAAGCTGACTTTCTTTGGGCTAGTTTAGGTAACCTTTACACTATACTGCAAATACGACTGCTTCTGAAGATTCCCCTTTCCATTACAGATGTACACTATTTTATCTAACGCTTTTTATGTCTCTAACAGATGAGCTGTGACTCCTGCAGTGCCAGCGTAACATGTTACACAGAGAACTGCCAACTTCTCCCCTTCTGCTGAAAGTCACCAGTGCTACAGCACAGCTGACAAGAGCCTGCACTTCAGCTGTTTCAACACAAAATCTGCTCACTTTTGCTGACAGCTGAATTTAAGCTGCCAGAGGGCAAGAAACAACTACCTGAGTCCAGTAGTGCTTTTACCACAAGATTTTGCTTGAATTAATGCAAACCAGAGCATTTACTTCCTTTCTTGTAGACTACATACATTCAGCAAGACCTGTTTGTATGTATAATGTGTTTTTAGTCAACTTGTAGTCAGCACCGAAGTGCTGACTTCATTTGCTTTACTACTGTTGAAACTGGGTATGAAGAAAAATCACCTGCTGTGCATCTGTATAATACTGTTTCTCCTCTCTTTGGTGATTTCTCCCTTTGAGGATATGCATACCCCCCTCATGCTTATAACCCTCCTGTGAGATACTGGAAGTCGCAGCATCCTCCTATTATAGATGTGAAAGACCAGAAGGGCAACAGAGTGAAACAAATTATTCAAGGCTGCATGAATCTTATCTAAGGAGCCAGGATTTGAATCCTCGCACTAGAGCACGCCATCCTCTTTGTAAAACTCAAGTATTGTGTGTTCTGGGAGTTTCAGAAACTATGCATTGTTTGGTACATAAAAGCCTAAATCTCCCTACGGTTGTGTTTACATGGCACGTAAGCAGAGCACAGCTTATATTACACAATACATACTCAATACCAACTCTTAATAAGATACTTACTTTTGTAAGAATTCATCAGACCCACAAACACCTAGAAGGTATTCCTCCTGGACTGGGTATCGATTAGTGCATTGGAGGATCTCTACAATTAAGGCACGAGTGATACAACCAGCTATAAATAAAGATAGCAAGAAAAATTAATAATAGCTTGTTAGAGAATTCCAGGATAGATACTTGAGCAAAGAATTTATTTACAATTCCTGACTACTGCTGCAGACTAGCTCCATCAAGAGGAATTAGATCAAGCCACACCTGATTTTTTTCTTCGAATACTTTACAGCACGTTACAGAAGCTACGTCCATTTTTGTCCATTTAGAAGAAATGACACATTTGCTACCTAATACACTGCTAAACAGAAAGGAAGAGAAAAATGGCTTTTTTTTTTTTTTTATTTTTTTTTTCTGATTAATATCTTGGTACAATTCCCATGTGGGTTGATGCAAAAGTTGACGCTGTTCATGAAACAAGAAGGCTCTAGAATTTTACTTGCTATTGTTTCTACTGTGCCACCTTTTTAGCCATAACCAAGAAATAAATGCTCAGGTGCATTTTATATATACAATATAGTATGAGTGTTATTTAATATTATGTATAGGCATAACTATGTAGAAATATCTCAATTACATATTATTACATATTATATATATAAAGAAGTGTTATGTCAGTTTGCACAATCTGCTGTTCAAAAATATTCTAGAATTTTGAGAATTATTTTAAGCACTACTTGAGCTTTTAAGTCATTTTCCAACCTTACCAAATACACCTCCTCTCTGTCCATTTTAGGAGAATGGAAACAGCTTAAAAATGGAAAAGAATAGCTGCATAATCTGGCAGTCAAATTGCAAACATGTCTAAGTTTGGTCTTTAGAGCAATGTAGAGTGTATTGCACAAGCACTGATGCTGCAAGTCCGAGATGCCTTTCTCTAGCAGAAAAAAGAACTGGCTCTTCAGGTGATGTACCGAGATGGTTTTACAACACAAAATAAAGTCTGGACTCCCTCCACAGTTCTTAGGCAATCTCATTGTCTGTAGCTGGTAACAGTAAAGCCAGAGTATTTTTTCCTTTCATTTATTCAATTCATGGTAATTCTTCATTGCTTCATAATTACCGGCTGCAAGAGCTCTTACTAGTAGCTTTAAGTGAACTTTTTCATATAAAAATGGAAGCTACCTACACATACTCAGAAACTAAACACATAACACAGATTTGTGTGTTGACTAATTTACACTGCTCCAGGTTTAGACAACTAGTTTAAACTGAGCCTAACCAACCAGTTTCATGACTTTTAATGGTGTCTTGAATTACCCAGTTGCCTACAGCAAATCTGGTTCAGAGTTGCTATTATTTTAGAACAAAACCAAAAAATGCAAAACTGTTTTTGTCTGGAAATTTTGTGGATGTGATCCTGAAAACAGCTTCAGACAACAGTTGACATTTCTAGAGGAGGGGACTGTGACAAAACCAAAGCTGAATTAAACCAGAGTTGGTTACCACAGCTAGCTTGGTTTTTGCTTTGGTCTGCTCTTCCCCAGGGAAAAGCAAATGCATCAATGGATTCAAAAGTTCCCTCAGAAAAATCTAATTTTCTTTGCAAACCCATTTTTCTTTTGCCTTGAAAGCCAATTCAATTAAACATTTTTTACCAGTTCAAACATCTAGCACTGTGACAACTCTCTGTTTTAAGTGACTCGTCACGGGAGGTTTGACATGTAAACTGCAGTGACTATTTGCTAAATTTATACACACTCAAAGAAGAAAATGGCACAGAATCTTGAATTAAAATTTTAACATGCACCTTTCTCAAGTCACTCATTGGACAAAACCTGAAACTAGTATTATTAATTTTCACCCATAAACATATTTTTCTCTCCTTACTCTGCCAATTGTTTTTGCATCACTGAACAATTCTTTGTATTATATGGGGCAAAAGAGTGCACTTCCTCCCCCACTTCAACTATATGTAATTGTTTAGATTGTCTGTAAACAAGTTTAGATAGGGAGCGTTTCTTATACGCCCTTCAGTTTTAGATGTGCCTTCTAAAGCACTTCTGTGAATAAGTTAAGCAGACTGAAAATTGAACGATCTGTAGTGTAAATGACACCTATATGGTAAAACATATGCATTACAGGGAACTTCAGTGTAGATCCCTTGCCTAGCTGACATAAGTGATGGGAATACTGCCTTCTGGACCAATTGTCCAAGATCTTTGGTCCTTTTCTCCATAGTATCCACAAAATGTTAGTTTAAGATGATACAGCCTACTATTTTCCAGGCTTTCCAGTAACTGTGTTTCCAGTAAGCGCCAAATCAAGCAACTAAACTTGTATGAATAAACAGATATTTACGAAAATACTTAAAAGATGCATATATATATATGTTGACTGACATTCTGTAAATCTCTGGATTTTCAGCTTTGAACCTGTCAAACTAACACTTAGCCTGCTAACAGCCAAATAATTTCTTGACAAGTGAAAAAATTATTCATAAGCAGAAAAAAAAAAAAAGACCATCCCTTAATGAAGCAGCACAAGAAGAGAGGGGGAAGAGGATGTAATTCACTTCATTTTTGTATATCTGCCTTGAAAAGTGAAAATTACCAGAGCTGGAATCAAAGATTCTCCCATTCAGCATAATACATAATGCACAGGAGCACTGGCACCTTCCCACAGTCACTAGTGACAGAATAATTTAGGTTTGAAAGACCTCACACAGCCAGTGTCCTCCCCAAAGGAAGGTCAACACTGAATTCAGACCAGCTTGTTCAGGGTTTTGTCCTGTAAGACATTAAAAACCTCCAATGATGGTGAGTCCACCACCAATTTTTAATTATTTTCTTCTCACAGAGTTGGAATTTCTCCTTTCATATTTTGACCAGCATGTACTTTCCCTGACCTGTATATAACCCTGGGTGCAGAGGAGTCTTAGCAACTATAGACTCTAAGTCTTGGATTCAGAAATAGAGTCAAAGCTGTAAAAAGTTCTGCAACTACATGGGGACTACTCCTACACTTTAAATTAGGCAAAAGCTCAAATTCCTTCTGGATCCAAGCCTGAAAGATGGCCTGTTTGAGACTGCCAGAATTGATCCCAGTTCTGATTAAAGAGAGATCTACACATTAACAAAGCTTGATATTTAACAGGATTTTAATTTTACAGCAAATATAGTGACCATATTTGACAAAGTACGTACTCAAGGCTCACATAAGGCTTGCTCTCCAAGCATATTTCCAGATAACAAATGATTTTTTTTTTATCATCTCCATGAAACTGAATAGTGGAAGGACATGAACACCTCAATCACTTACCACGTGGTGTAAGAAGCAGAGGATGTGGTGAAGAACCTGTCCAAATGCTGATTCTGAATTTTGATTCACCAAGGATATGGTTGGGGAACTTTGTTGCAACACTCCAGATTTTCCCAGTGTTTGTCTTCAAGTCAAAAGCAGGATTGGCATTCCTTATTCTGAAAAGAACATGTGATAAAATGATGTCTAAATAAGTGCGCATTTCAGAACTCTCCTAAGAACAAAACAAGAAATCTACAAGATACCATTGACACACAGTACATAGAGAGCTGTCAGGAATAAAATTTTGCGCAAAAGGAGGGTAAAATGGTAGCAATTCAAACTTAGTGAGATAACTGCAGATCAGATAGAATCCATATAACTACATCCTACTAATGTGGGAAAACCATCAGCAAAATCTTCATGAACTTGACCTCAGTGAAGTCAAAAGGAGTTTAAACACAGACTTCAGTGTCCACTGAGCACAGTAGAAATAAGACAGCTCAAATATGTACTTGGAGAGTTTTGACATAAAACTAACCAAGAGCATGTACGGAGACAGCTGAGACTAGGACAGCTGGTCAAAATGAATACAGGCACACGCTTTCTATGCAAGAAGTCCCTATTTTCACAGTGCTCTAGAATCCAATCTGAAATCCTCATTACTAAAACCCTGGGTATTTATGTAAATGCCTGTAGAGAGCAATAACTATTACAGTCATTGAGTCCCTCTGATATACCATTACCTATAAAATATATTGCCCCTCCTTCTTCCAATTACCGAAGACCTGCAGAAACTAATTCCTCCTGGGGTACCATTTTCTAATGAACATTCGTTGCAGGTATTATGCCTGTCATCTGAGATTAAACTTGCTTTTTAAGCAAATACACTTTACAGCTGCAGGTATGGGTACATATTGGTCCAGATGAAGCTTTACATTTCACTAACTGGCCTGAATATTTTAGCAGCTAACTCAAACATCCTGTACTAAACATACTGCATTCTTTATTTGTTTGTTAGTTCAAGCAGCATTTTGCAGCTTCTGAGTTGGCAGCACTTTATATCATCTCTGATTACAGTGTATTTTGAGCCATAGTTCTCTTGCATAAAGTTCTTCATCACTATGTTACCTTCTGCCTCAGGGCTGCTGCCCAACTCTCTTGAACAACGGTATGAACTACTGTTTTATGTCATGTATTTCTATAGCATGAGAAGGAAAAAAAAAGCCTAGGCTTCCAAAATTAATAATCTAATGAAGCAGCCCATTTCTTATATTGAAAAGCCAGGGGGCATGGTGTTTCAGTGGGGTAGAAGGAAATGAGGCTTGACAATACCTTCAGTATGAGATAGATTTATACTTACAGTAAAAAATCATTATATTACAGAGGCTACTTTGGTGACCTATGTAGCCGTTGTCAGTCTATTTTCTTTGCGAGCAAGATACACATAAAGCTTTCCCTTATCACAAAATTCACTCTTGTAACTTGTTTCTGTAAGAAGGCCAAGGACTGAATAAGACTGGAAACTTCACTACTCTTTCTCCAGCATCAGATTAATGGGCTACATACACACACAGGGCACTAATCACCTCCTGAACTTTCTGGCAATCATTCCAAAACTAAGCAAACCTCATCCCCTTCCCTGCCCACACACTGTATTTTAGAATAATGTGCATAAAGAAATTTGTTTTTTACGCATTTCAAATAAAGATGCATTCAGTTTCAGAAAGTGTTGCTCATTTTGACCATCTGTTGGTTTTAAGTGATTAAAGGGCACCTGGCCTGAGCAGGTGAGTGAAACGTGTCCATCACAACATTCTGAAAGGTTAGGTCTTTCATGGCATAACTGAAGTACTACACAATTATTTCATTAAGAAAATCTTGTGCTGCTTCCTTTCTGTGCTGCAACAACTCAGTGTATGAGGAAAGTACTAACATTTAGAGAGATTTGTTATTTCACAGCATTTCACAATTTCTCTGCAGTGCAAAGCACACCCCTGGAGTCAGTAGGAGGTGGAGGAAACTGTATTTTGCAGCACTGAACCCTAAGGCTACCAACTTGGCATCTTCTGTTATCAAACTCACTTTAGAAAGCTACCCGTGGATGAACGTTCACTATAGGCTATGTCCATGGTTGCAGAAGTAACCTGATAAACAGCCAGTTATTGGGATTCTTTGTGACTCAAAGGATGATCATTTGGCAAGACTGAATACGTTATTTACAAATCTATGACTTTTGCTGTCTTTTGCTTGCTTGTGACATTTTGTCCTAGGAATGTTTTCAAATTTATATGATAGAAGAAAAGCAAAAGTTGCTCTTATTTTCTGTTTAAGAACATTTGCTAGTGATACTCACTAGTTATTGCAAAACAGGAATGACTTAATTCTATTATTTTTTTGCTATAATCAGAGTGAAAAGTTAAATGTATCATATTGAACATTAAAATAAAGTGAATATCCCATTATGTGGAATGCGCCTTCATGCATCTGATGTTAGTAGAATTGGGTTAGAGTTCAGTCTGATGAACTGTGAGGAAAAAAAGGAAACTGAGATGTATGTGAATAAGTATGTTTTAGAAGCTGACCATCCATCCACCCCATATGAATATATAATAGAGTCACTGTTAATTTCAGGGTAACTTCAAACTTGATTTTTCTTTCAGTTCCATTAAGAAATACACAAAGAAAGTAAGTAAAAAACAAAAACAAAAACCCAAACAACCCAGCATTCCATTTTCCAAACACTTTGCTGGGGTAAAAAGTATGCATTTGTGCTAACAACTTCATAGTGTGACTGCTGAATACCTAACCAAAAAAAAAAGGAATCTGCACAGATGGTCTAAAACCCTGCATGTTTAAGCATTCTTGGATTTCAACACAATTGCTTTTTCCAAAGAAGATTAAGTAAAAAAAGTTCTATCCCATTAAGCTATGCTATTACCTGTAATGGTAAACAATAATTAAAGGACTTTCTGCCCCTTGTTAAGTCTGATTTGTCATCATGACAGCATGTAGTAATTCTGTTCCCTGCCAGTCAGTCCCTCCAATGATTTCTTCCTGCTCTGAGCTATACAGGCACTAATATTGTCCAAGACAATGGCAGGTAATTGAACTTAAGTTTCACACACTATAAACCATCAACACTGAAGAGTTAAGTGTACTTGTCACTGATAAAAGGAACTGGTAAGGGAGAAAATATTTTTTGGAATTAACATTACCTTGTGAATTTTAATTTTTAAACCAAAATTAGGAGCATTTCATTTTTAAGTAGGTACTAGAATTATGGCTCTGTTCCAGAATGCATGGTGTGGTGGGTTGAATTGGCTGGACACCAGGTGTCCATCATGACACTCCCATTCAACTCCTCAAAAGGATGAAGAAAAGGGGAAAGGGGGAATAAGACCAAGAAAACCAAAAGCAAAGACCATGCAGAGAAGCAAAAGAAAACAAAAGATTTATTCTCTACTTCCCATCAGCAGGGGATGTTGGGTGACATGGTTTAGTGTGTGGTGTCCCTGCCTATCGCAGGGAGGTTGGAACTAGATGATCTTAAGGCCCTTTCCAACCCCTAACTATTCTATGATTTTGTGTCCAGCCCACTTTCTGCAAAGTAGGGCTTCAGTACATGCAGCAGCTGTTCCAGAAGAAAATCTTCGTAATAGCAACTTACTGTGCCACCATCTACCCCCACTCCCTGAGCTTTTATTGCTGAGCAGACATCATATAGTTTGGAATATCCCTTTGGTCAGTTTGAGCTAGCAGTGCTGGCCCTGTCCCTTACCAAGATCTCACCCACCCACAGCCTACTGGTGAAGAGGAATTAATGGAAAGAAAGTTTGATGCACTGCTGCAAGGCTCAGATGTAGCCAAAACACCGGTGTGTTACCAACACCTTTCCAGCTATACAGTACACCAGTACAAATCACTGCACTCGGAGAGCTGTTAGGGGGAAAATTAGCTCCACCTCAGACGGACACAACATACAGTTTTTTTCATTACTTACTTCTCCACTGCATTGCAAAAAGCAACTGTGTTTTCATTACTTCCTTGATTTGTTTCAGCCAGCTGGATGGACCAACCTGTAGCCTAAAAATACCAGAAAGACACCAGAAGGAACAGAGCTAAGTTATTTAGATCATAACAGAAGCTGAAGCAGCATAAAACTAACATTGCATTTGCCTCCATGAGAACTTTCATACCTTATTATCCTTCCCCTGACTTGATGGAGCTCCAAAATAAGCACAAATAGCTTTTGACTATTGACCATTTTGACTGCACTCTAAATGCTTTCAGCAAAAAAACACAAAGTCACAAAGAATCAACTACCCTGGGTTTAATGATTTTTTATCCTCCCCCCCCCCCCGTGCAGAATGTAAGGAAGGGCAGACAAAGCTTTCAAAATTCACCTGTGTCTGCACTCTAAATGCAGAAGATGCATGCCTAGTTTACAAAAGGGAGAAGGGACTAAATGAAGCTTATGGTGCAGTGAGTTTTAATCCTTATTTTCACATTTTCTGCTCTGGAAGGAATCTCAGGATCCCTTCAAACTCCATCAACCTGCCAGGTAAGTCCCTAAAACAGGTAACAGGAAACCACTGTATTCTGTTGAACATGAAAAATCCCTAGATAATTTCTCTAAACTTGGAGAGCACAGGTCTGAGCCACTATTTTGGGTCAAAGTACTCCCTTGTCTGTTTGCCATAGTACCCTTTAGTCACAACATTAGCTCCAGGAAAGAGCTTAATACCATTGCATCCGAAAGAAAGCCCATTCTATTCTTGTACAAAGAGACATGTACAATGTTCCCCTGAGACACCAACTTTTAAACCCCTTCAGAGAGAGAAGGGGTTTAAAATGTCATGAATGTCACTGAAGAAATAAATGAAAATGTCATGACATGTCACTGAAGAGGAAACTGAGATGTTGTGGAAAGGTTTATCATTTTAATAATAATGTATATACAAGTATGTAAATTTATAAAAAAAAATAACAAACTAAATTCGAGATTTTTTCCCTGAACAAGGAAGTACAATAGGCATAAGAAAATGTAGGCTGAGAAATTTGAGTTACAGTTTAAAAGATAGGATGACTATAAAAGATGAAAGGTCTGTTGGGAGTTGGCTAGGGGTGAGATAGCAATGCCAGAATAGAAACCTCGAAAACTACAAACCATTTATAGATACCATCAGTCTGGGGTTTCATCATATGTAGTACTTTCATTAACCACAACAGCAGAAACCTTAGGAGAATGCTTATGAAATGTAAAGATAATAAGGGGTCATCATCAGTGGAAGGAAAAATTGAAATGTCTGGTAGGAAAAACAATGAATAAGCCTGAGGGCTGAAATAAGAGAGTGAAATTAAATTTAGCAATACAAATCAGTGGTCTGTCATCCCTGATTCTACGGACAGCTGAAAAAGCTCTTTTAGGAGTCACTGAAAACATAGCACCTCCACTGGCTCATTTCATTCCACCTTGGTTAGACATCTGCTTTACAATTCACTTCAGCAGACAGTAATAAGGTTCACTATTTAGAAATTATTTATATTACAGTAATGGCCTCCCCAGATTATGATGTCATGAAAAGCCCCACTACGCAAAAAAAAAACCAAACCAATAACAAAAAATCCCATTCCTGATCACACTTACACAGGGTAGATAGTTTTACAAAAAGATACATTGACAAAGCTCTAGAAAGTTTGCACCTGGGGTGCTATGTACCCCTATGTTCCAGATGGAAGAATTTAAGCCCATGTCTCTGGCTGCATGGCTTGCCTGGCGCCTCTCCCTGGGGCTGGGGATGTCAGGGGCCTCGCTGGTGGGAGCTGTGCTCTGGCTGCAGTGAAGGAGATGCAGAAGTTGAACAGCCAAAAGGAGCCACACAATATTGACAAGGGCTCTACAGAACTAAGGATCACTGAAGCCCTATGCTGCAAAGGAAAGACAATTTACCCTACAGGAGCAGTGGTGGAGACTCCCACAGGAGGGAAGGCCGGAAACCTGCAGCTTTCAGCAACAAAAAAAGGTTCCTTTCCCACCTGCAGCTCTGTCATTACAGAGCAAGCACAGTGCCCTGGAAAAGGGCATGGAGAAAGAGAGAGAGTGGATAAATAAAAAGCTGAGAAAACCAGACCACAGGTGAGAAAAGGTGAAGCTGGGACACAGCATTGAATGGGACTGAAGATATCAAAAGATCCAAAACCACTGTTAGGAACTAAAAAAAACCCAAGGAACAGATTGTAATTAAGCAAGGAGATGGCCAATACAGGTAAAGGCTAATTGGCCATGAGGACATGAGTATGGATCCTCAAATTCATGGCTTAAAGATGAATGTGATGAAATAATTACTAAAGGATGGCAAAAAGGAGCTCTGTATGGAGAGGACTGATGACAACAGTGATAAACTAAGACAGTGCATCCCTGGATGACTGGAATCTATCTTTTCACTTCCATAGATTTCTCACATTATGCTACTGATCAAGTCACCTGAACCATCCTTCCCAAATATAAATACTAATTGTTTATTTATTATTTCTGAAGCACATAAACTGAAATCATGAAGTTTGGTCTGATGATTGGGTTTGGGTGAAGAAGTGAATTTTGCTAGTTATTCTGAAAAAAATGAGATTCCAAATATCGTAGATGGAGCAGCCAAATATATTTGATACTTTATAGGTTGTTTTTCAGTTTTCTTTCTAATATGGAGAAAATAAATCTCTTTTTACAGGGATGTTATGAAGACAGTTTCTTTATTATTTTGGAACATCTAACTTGGTGATGAAAAGGCAGGAGAAAATTAATGTTACCTTTATTGCAGTGGACATATTTTGATTAGCACAAATTAAATAAAGCCTACGGCCATACAACTGCATCCAAGAGCTACGGATCAGAATGACAATATGATTTCAGCTATCTGAGCATTTCATTTTGCATACCTATGACCAATCTCGATGTTAATTTCCATGTTGCAGCATCCTTTGAATTTCGCTCTGTCTGCAGTCTTGGTTCTCACCTCCCACTACCCAGATGCATCATTTACACATCCTGGACCTCATCAATCCAATCTTTGCTAATTTTCTTTCTTTTTCTGTGGTGCTCCACTTTTCCAGCTGTCCTGACAGTCTTACTCTGCATTAGCCCTGTCATCTCACAGCCCTTCTTATCTTCTCCAGAACTTCCAGCTCAGTAGCAATGAGTTACTTCTTCACAGGCTTTTTTTACCTTTCCCTATCTCACCTTTCTTTCACTCTCATTTTCCCTTTCTTACTATCTTAAGGTTCAGTTGCTAGCCCCTTGCCTTGGCTCTCTATCCTGACTTGCCTGTTTCTCCCTGAAGGAATTCCTGTGACCACACTGTTTTTTCTGGTACAAATCAATTCTTTCCTCTCTCCCATATCTTCCTCTTCTACCTAAACTGCTCAAATACTTGCCTGACTTAATCAAATCCTTCCACACATTCGACTGTAGTCACCCTTGAATCACTCATCTCTTCCCTTACCTCCCTATAATTACCTCCTCTGTCAAAGAAGCATTTGTGCCTGTTCTTCTGTGTCTGCTTCCTCCAGCACCTCTTCTTCCCATACCACAATTTAATCTCCTCCTGCTCATTTGTATCCTACTATTTTCTACTTTTCTTATGAGAAGGCTTGTTCACCATGATGCTTTAGTTTTCTTATGCTTTAGTTTTCCTGTCATAAGCAAAAAACAACACCACTCTTTTGTCTCACCACCTATTCATCCCCTTCTCTTTTGTATTCATTGCTGAACTTCCAAAATGTGGTGCCCAGGACTAGTCTTAAGAGTTCCTGTCCTCAGATATATTTACCCTCCTGCCTCCCCATCTGTCTGGGTCTGCATATGTTTACTTCTGTAGTTCTCCCTATTCACAGACATAAACACAAGTCATTCAAGTGTCTCTTCCTTTTTACGTTATGATACTATGATCACTGGGGGTTAAAAGCAGAAAGTGAACCTAAACTGTCACTTAATATTCATGGTGCAGATGCAGAGATATCCTGTAGGCTATTTCAGGATTCCTGTAATGATTCAGAATGCTAACAAGGATTAGAGAAAAGGGGGGATTTATAATTTTCCTGACATCATTATTAAAAACTGCAAAACCATGAATGGAGCTAAGAACACTTGATGGAAGGAGGAATAAAAGGTAGAGCATTTGTTTCACAAAGACAGCTGATGACAGTCTGCGTTATAGGATCCAGCTTCTGCAGTTACAGTAAATTTGTCTATTTTTAGAAAATAATTATATATGCAGAACATGAAGGCAGGACACAGTATTTTTCTCTCTCAGGATCAGGATATGTCAACCAAACTAGACACAGAGACAATAGTCTGGCTCAACAGAAAAACAGATTCAGGATAATGCACTGTTATTTTGAATCTCAGGTCTCATATCAGACCGTAAGATTTGTTATCTTCTCTCGTTCAAACACATCTTACTCTACATTTCTGTACTTAGCTCTCTGTGGCAGTTGCATGGTTCAATGTGACACAAAATGAGCCCATTGGAGGATTCTAGACCATAATCTAGATTCTCTTTTAGTGTAAAATGCTTTTGCTTCCACACAAGGCCTAAATGTTTTATTTTTCATAGTGTCTTTAAATCAAGTGCTTCTAATCCATGTTGCATCAGCCTGAGCAAATACAAAAAGTGCAAGGACACAGACAAGAACCAAGAACTTTAGGCACTGTTGATATGAGAAAATTTAAATACCTCTCTGTCATGTCCAGAGCTGCTGGGCCAGGTAGGCTCTATGTCACATCTTCTGGAAGTGTTAGTTAAACAAACTTCTCCATTTCCACTTTCATCTTTCAGTTCTTGTCCAAATGGATAGCTGTCTAAGAAAAAGGGACTTCGAGCATCTATGTTATCAAAGCCTGTCTGAAAATTCAGATTTGTGTTGCCTCTTTCCACATTTGAATCAAACACATTTGTGACTGGTCTTAAATTATTCCCTCCATAGAATTCTCTCTCTTGACTGTAGGGGTAGGGATCCACTAGAGAGAAGTTTTCATAATCAGACAGTAAATAAGACCTGAAGCCAACTGCTGGTGACACTGTGCCTTGTTGCCAGTGAGAGACAGGATTTCTAGGGTAAAGCTCACCATAAGCAACTAGAGGCTGACCACAAAACTGCTGGTCAGGCACATTCAGACCAAAGACATCTGATGGGAAAAAAATTTCTTCATGATGATGTGAATGTGATGAACCATAAAAAAAATATTCATTGCTGACTTCATCAATTATTCGATCAAATCCTAGGCTGACCTCTCCAGCAGAACCAGAATGGTATAATGGGTAAGATGCTTGGTTCCCAGGATGTCCTTCATCAAATTCATTGTATGAGAAAGGCAGCCTCCCAGAGTATGCCATGTCTGATTCTTCTCTCAGTCTTATTACTCCTCAGGTCTTACAATAGTTCCAAGGTCAAGGGTAATGTTCAGAACAGGAGCTACATACCCACTGAAATGAAGCACAGAATAAAAGTTAAACTCTAAAATATCTAGTATAATGAAAGCAATACATTTCTTTAGTCTTTTCTTGCTTTAGAACTTTCTCCACATGGTGGAAATGCTTTTTTAATCTGGAGCTTGAAAAGTCTTTTGCCTGATCCTCATTCAAGTACATATTTATGATTATCATCAAATAATAATAAAAAATTCTTATTATGGACTCCTAAATAGCAGCAACAGAATATCTGAAATAACTGATCTAAATATAAGATATTAATTCTAACAAATATTGTAGCAAATCTCAGTATTATCAATAATTTTACATTTGTATAGCACACAATGCAGGCATCTAAAACAAGCTGGTAGGAAAGCTTTGTATTATCACTTTAGTGGCAGTTTCATTTACATCTTCCTCTTCTTTTGTGCCTTTAATGTCTTCATATTCTACCACTTTTTATCCTAATGTAATCATTTAAATCAAAGAATATTTAAGATATAGCTCTCCACCTAATATTTGAAACACTACATCCCAAATGCTTGGATATAGCATATGTAAAGAAAACCAAATATAAATAAATGAACTACAGACTTTTTTTTTAGTTTTATTTTTCAAAACAGACATATTTTCAAAGCCTGTATCTTTTTTAGTAAATTAACAGGCAAGGGCATGCATGAGCTTCTGCAGAAACTCATCATCACTCATGCTGTTACTAGCAAACTTCTTGATATGATTTTGGTATGTGCCAAGAAGTCCTGTGGTTCAGATGGACAGCACGCACTGGAGACTTCTGTCAGTAGGCATGAGGCTATCTTTTATAGGAAGAGAGTTTAGTTCTAAACCCAAAATCTATTCTGGGCTACTTGCCCTCAAGGCCTTGGCCTGTTTCATTTACTGATACAGATGTGGCCTGAAACACAAAATGTACTACAAAAAGTACACAGTTGTGTTGGATACCTTATCCCACAAAAAAAAACCAAAACAAAACCAAAAACAAACATCTCACTTAATGCTGCAAAAAAAAGAAAATTCCCTAACAGGAAAAGAAAAGCCCAAACCAACCAGCTATTGAGATAAATGTGCACTTAGAAATTGCTAAAGCTACACTCCAAAACCAGCTTTTCCAATATGTCCCCAAGATCTATATTGTACTATTTTAGGTAATAGCTCCTTGCAATGAAAATCTATATTACAACAGAAGGTATTCATCATAACTTTATTTTCGGTTCATTTGAAGTCAAACTCTAGGTGACATAGGCTTCTGTCACCCACAGTGAGGAATGAGAAGAGAAATGGAAAGTTAAATAGGATTAAATGAAATCTCCAAGAGGCTGAACTACTTTTTCAAGGGCTCAACTTAGCAATTCCACGTGTTGTGTGCTTAGGTTACCTTTAACCATTCTGGGAAAAAAAAAAAAAACAAAACACAACAAAAAAAAACAACACATGTATGAAATAACACTAATCCAGATAACCAGATAACCAAAATGATGCACATCACTTTGAATGCTGAGCTAAGCATGACTCTCAAAGTCTCAGCACCTTTCTCTCAGAGTGACCTCCTGTTATCTTAATTATGATTAAGACGACACCCTTTTTTGGAGGAAAAAAAATGATAAGCATTGCAGTAAGATTATTTTTTTTTTAATGAAATTATCCTTATTTACAACTTCTTCTGGTTCTCATTTCTTAAGCAGTCCGGGATCGGTGCTGGGACTAGTCTTGTTTAACATCTTCGTTGCTGACATGGACAATGGGATTGAGTGTGCCCTCAGCAAGTTTGCCGATGACACCAAGCTGTGTGGTTTGGTTGATACACTGGAGGGAAGGAATACCATCCAGAGGGACCTTGACACGCTTGTGAGGTGGGCTGGTGCCAGCCTCATGAAGTTTAACCATGCCAAGTGCAAGGTCCTACACCTGGGTCAGGGTAATCCCAGGCACAGCTACAGGTTGGGCAGAGAAGAGATTCAGAGCAGCCCTGCAGAGAAGGACTTGGGGGTGCTGGTCGATGAGAAAATGAACATGAGCCAGCTTCAGTGTGCGCTTGCAGCCCAGAAAGCCAACTGTATCCTGGGCTGCATCAAAAGGAGCATGACCAGCAGGTTGAAGGAGATGATCCTGCCCCTCTACTCTGCTCTTGTGAGACCTCACCTGGAGTATTGTGTGCAGTTCTGGTGTCCTCAACATAAAAAGGACATGGAACTGTTGGAACAAGTCCAGAGAAGGGCCATGAGGATGATCAGGGGACTGGAGCACCTCCCGTATGAAGACAGGCTGAGAAAGTTGGGGCTGTTCAGCCTGGAGAAGAGAAGGCTGTGTGGAGACCTCATAGCAGCCTTCCAGTATCTGAAGGGGGCCTACAGGGATGCTGGGGAGGGACTCTTCATTAGGGACTGTAGTGATAGGACAAGGGGTAACAGGTTAAAACTTAAAACAGGGGAAGTTTAGATTGGATATAAGGAAGAAGTTCTTTCCTGTTAGGGTGGCGAGGCACGGGAATGGGTTGCCCAGGGAGGTTGTGAATGCTCCATCCCTGTCAGTGTTCAAGACCACATTGGATGAGGCCTTGGGTGAGATGGTTTAGAGTGAGGTGTCCCTGCCCATGGCAGGGGGGTTGGAACTTGATGATCTTAAGGTCCTTTCCAACCCTAACTATTCTATGATTCTATGAAAGAAAAGGATATATCCATTAAATCAAGAAAGATAACATCTCTTATTCCCTCCACCTATCTTGAAATTTTGAATATTTCAGGAAAACTCAGAGATAAAAGAATATTTCCATACAGCCTCATCTTCATTAATGAAGTTTGGCTACCTGGAAAATCAGGCAAAGAAAAGAAAGCTTTTACACCCTTTCAATTATTTTTAAAATATTTTCTTTTCATTTCCAACAAATTCTGTTTATGATGATACATTAAAGTCTAACAGCTAACCTTGCTCATTCACCGTTAAGACTTCTATGTGTAGCATCCCATATTTCTCCAACAGACAAATATTCACGCACACACAGAGCCTACCTCCATTCATTGGTATATGAATGCTTATCTCCTGCACTTTACATAGTTGTCTGCAGAAGCATTGCTTTCCTAGTGTTTTTTAAAAGCATGGCGTTTAGCTATTATGCCAAAAGCTAGTCAGTACATTCAGCTCCCCTGTTCTCCTTAGTGGCCTGGGAAGTCCACATGAGTAACAAGAAGTCTGCATGATGCAGCGGAATTCTTCTCTCAGTGTAGATCAAGGCAGAGAGGGGGCCTTGCAGGTAGCAGACGTTTGTAGCGCTGTCTCTCTTTCACACAGGCTTGCGTTTAAAACTAACCATTTACACTGGAAACTCAGCATGCCATGTTGTAATTCGCTGTGGTTTAAGTCTTACCTGGTAGTTTGGTTAGTAAGACTAGGCCCCATATTTGGGCCAACTCCCGATCCTTTTCAAAACAGCACAGTTCAGGAAAGTTCAGGAAAGTATTTGGCTCTTTGCCAGCCACTCTTATTCCATCTGAATTGTACAAAGTGCATCGATACCACTGAATTTTCAAAAATCACCAATGAGGAAAATATAATGCATTAAAAAAAAAGAAAAAGTTAAGCTTCCAGGTTCATTCTGTCTTGTGGTTTCTGAATTTATATATTGGAGGGTTTGGCTTTTTTTCTTCTACAGATAAGAAGCTCTCCTTTTCCTTTTAAATGACAGCTGTGTTTTCACACAATCATGTGGTTCTGGGGTCAGTGATTCTAAGAGAGAATCCCAACAAATTATGTAAAATATTTACTAAAAATCAAGAGATTTGACAGCACAACACAGTGCTCACAACATTGTAGCTGCTGAGTTCTTCCCTTACTTCATCATGCACATACATTCTAGTATAAAAGATTGAAATGCCATGGGCTTGGTTTCCCCTTTTTCACCAGAACCCAGGAGATGACAACTGGGCAACTTGCTAAGCAGTAAGAATATTTGTTGCAACCTCTTACCTGAAACACATAATTTGTTAGAAGAATACAGTCTCCTACGTCTTCCTGCTCATAGACACATTCCGATGACCTATGTGCTTTCAGTATCAAGGGGGTGTAACTTTTTCATCAGAAACTTTCCTTCCTGTCTAACCGGTTTACTGTGGCAATGATTCTTTCCCATGTCTTCCTTGAGGGAAATTTCAAACAGCAGTAAATTAAAAGGTAACACCTTATCTGCTCTCTTTCTCAATTTGGGAACTCAACCTTTCTTTTTTTTCTTTCCCCTAAATGGTGGTAGATGATCTCAGACTTTCAGTACAAGTATCAAACATGCTTAAAATAACACAACAACTTGTCTAAAGGAAAGACTTGCCTCTTCGAAAGACTTGTGCACCAGAACAGGATTCAGAAATTTTACTCCATCTTCATTCAACTTCCATCTGTCTGCACTGGTGGTGCATGCTCTGAAAAGAACTCCTAGGTCTGCTCAAGGAAGAAGGGGATGGTACAAATCCTGCAGGGCAGAGGCCTCCTGGCTTTGGCCCCTCAGTACGCAGAGCCAAAACAGTCTAATGGAAGAAGAACCTCTCTATGCTGGGGCATTTCTCAAAGACTGGTGAAGCCCTACCCCTCTGCAAAAGGCCTGCTGGGGAGCTGGAGTAAATACAGCACTGTTCACAAACATCTTCCCAGACCTTAAGGAGCCCAAGACCCTCCATAAAAGGGAGCAACAAAGTGTGCTCCAGGCACAAGGCAAAGAGGATTCCCTCAGGGACCATCTGCTTTCACATTTCATACCATTCCTTAAAAAGGTATAAATTGCTCCACTGAGCTATTCAGAATTTACACAAAATCCCAATCCTGGTCTACTCCAAGGTTGTTACAGAGAAGAAAAAAATATCCTCAAAAATAGCAAAGGAGTCAGTATTAACAAAACAATATTTCAGATATAAAAAGCCAAGCAGTAAAACTGAACAGATTAGGATAAAGCATTTCAAGTTAATAATTAATCTCAGATATATCTGATAAACTAAATGAAGCAGTAAGTTGACAAAGCATTACTGGGAAAACTCTGCCCTTCAAAGTACAGCAAAAAGCTGTCAGTGATGTCATTGTGATTTAAAAGCAGTTAGCCAAGGACAAAATTTATTTCAATTGATGAAGGTTGATGCATTTTTTTCCCATCTATTCTCTAACCCTCAAAATATCAACTTGCTCCACAAACTCTTTGGTGGCATTTGTGCTGAACTGTAGTTGTTACCAGTGATTATTGTGAAGCAATCCTGAGAGAAAGGAACACATCAATTTTAGGAGCTGTCATTTCAGAGTTTATGGCAGTGTGATATTGTTTCATCTCACAGAGACTGGACACAGTAAAGGAGGAAGATCAAGAAAATAGAGGAAATATGAGTGGGAAGAGCTCGTATTCCCAAGCAAACAAACAAGGCTATATTCCTAATATGAACTGTGCTAGGACATGGTTATGAAGGTTTTTCTTGGGAAACTGAACATTTTCAGAATTTTATTAGGCTTTTAAGATGTCCACTATTTTTCTGTTTCCCACCGAAGTAGTAGGTAGGGAACTGCTGAGTCACTTTCTACTCTAATTCCTCCTAGAACTACCAAGAATTGACTCCTCCTCTTTTGCTGGCATGTGGGACAAAATCTCTGGAGACAAAGGAAACTGGATACTCTCTGAGATACCTCCTTTCCTTCTGTTAGATACTCTCACTGCTCCACCAACTGTCAGAAGCCTACATCTCACTCAGATTAAATAAGAATCATATATTCAATTTAACCATATGTGAGTGTGCTCATACAAGCTAGGTCTGATAATTCTGTCCCCATGGATTACTATTTTGCTAGCTCTTTACATCCAGCTTTTTATCAGACCTACCTTGTACAAGGTCAGATACAAAGCTGCATGTAAAGAGCTATCAAAATAGTCACTCTAACACACCCCAAGATGAAACACAGCATCTTCAGCAGGTTTTTGCTCTCAGCGTCGCTCACTCACTGTCTGGATCTTTCCCAAATCACGCCCTTGCACTCGAAGCCTTGAGGCTTCGGGTAATAACAGGCTTGCAAAGGAAATGCAACAAAGTGTTTCAGCAATCCGTGGGGCCAGGAAACTAGCTAAACGGTGAGCTAGTGAGGAAACTGCTCCATTTCGTAACAGATCCAGCCGTCTGTGATACTATTCCTCCAGTGCCACCTACTGTCATTTCCCCAGAACTGTCAGGAAAGGACTAGCACATCGGAAATTAATAAACTTTATGTTCGGCTGCAGGGAACGTCATCGTATCTATCATCATCACTAACAAACACCGCTGTCAAAGGCGCTCTTGACGGGAGTGATTGATGATTGTTGAGATCCTGCTTGAAAACTCTGTGATACTACCTCTCTCACATCAGCGCTCCGAAGTACTGCTGCACCAAGGCAGTAACAAGGTATCAGGAAAATTACATAGGTACAACAGGGTGTTTACATGTGCTGGTAAAGACAAATGTTGCGATTTTGTTGCACTTAAGAATCAGATGAACACGAATTCTGGTTTAAAAAAAAAGAAGTTCAGATCTGTTGCGGGGTTTTGTTTTTTTTTTTTCTGTTCAGGGCTCTTTTGGTTGGTGGTTTCTTTGTGTCATTTTGTTTCGTTTTGCTTTGTTTTGGGCGCATTGGTTATTTTGTCGTTTTGTGTTTTTTTTTTCTGTATTACAGCTCCTTATTTTTTTCTCACTTAGAATCTTCATCAAGCAGGGACTGTGTTCTCTTACCAGTTTAGTAAAACTCAGCAGATTAGATGCTGCCTGGCAAAGAAACTAAAAGTTGCAACAAACACAATACAGTAGTTGAGTCATTGTCAAATGATTCATCAGTAAAGATGACATTTGTTCTAAAGGGCAAGAAGTATTTTTCAACCCTAAAAACAGTCCTAACCCACTGTTTACTCACACAGAACAAGTCAGGGAAAGGACAAAGAGAGAAGAAGGAAGGCGGGGGGGGGGGGGGGGGGGGGAGGGGAGAAGCAAAGTTACAGTTTTCTAAGAAAAAGACAAAAGGAAATATTTTGGTTAACTTCAAAAACATTTTCACAGGCTCTGCTTACACCTACATGTAATATACATTACTAACTTACCAACACCCTCCTGAGGCTTGAAATATGTTATTGTGAAAGAGCAACCTCCACAGCCTGCATGCACTGACTGCAAAGCTAGCCATGACTAAATGCAGACTATGGATTTTAATCTCTCCTTTTATTTGAACATCTTTTGTACTTTGATCCTCTGAAGGGAACAGCACACTTTAGCAGTTGTTTCTGGAAGAAACAATCCAGCTTTAAAAAAATCAAATTGCTGAGAAAATTAAGTGTTGAAATGAAGCAACTATCACAACTACCTTAAAATCTAGAATTAAATAAGACAGGTGGATTTTTATTTGTATATATATACATACACTCTGATATATGTAGGCTTACATATAAATATATGTATGTAAACATACATGTATGTGCATACATGCATATATATGTTTATAATTGTATGTTTATAAAGAGCTCTCTATAAAAGCCTAATATGTGTATACATATGTATAAATGCTTAATAAACACTAAGTGACCCAAGAAAAGAGCTTAAACACCTCAGAAAAGAAGTCAAGCCACAAGTTTCAGCTGAGTCAAACATCCCAAAGCTGAAAAGTACTTCAAGGCAAACCTTTTGTTCACAAGGCTTTGTACATTTCAATTTGCACTGGTTTATTCCATTTCTCTTACCTTCTGTGATTTTCTCCACTGTTTTCTTATGCTACTCTTTGTCTCCCCAGTCCAGTGTGCCCGCTGAATGGCTTTCTGTGAAATTCAGCTTTGTCATTCCAGTGTATTCAATAGGGTTTGTTGACTTTCCAGAAATTGTTCATATCACAGACTGTACAAATATAAAAACACAGCCTTGTGATACTAGCACACTGTTAAGACAAACTGCCCAGCCAACTACAGTAGGCTTTTTCCCATGGAAAATTTAATCATGGTAACCACCATTCCTAAGACCCTCCTTCCACTGCAGCTCATAGTGCATAGGGCTCTACAGGATTGCTAGAGCAAAAACAGAGAAGAGAACACCCGAAAGCACTGAGCTCAACCACTCCAGCAGAACTCATCTGGGGTGCCAGAGCCAGGGTGACTTCACTATATTAGCCTGGCCATGCTGTCTCAAGGAGCTGAGCTGTTAATACTATGATTGCCTTGATGAGAACCCAACTTAAATATTACTTTTATTTCAACTCCTAAGTGACCTATACAATAAGGCAGTATAAATAGTAATAAAAGACCCATTGCACTCCTTGTAGGGTTCTGCTGTGAGCGGACCTTTAATTCACATAACATGCCAGCTCAGTGGTTGTTTAGTATTCACATGAACTAATAGAACTGAGTCCTTTCTTTCCTCTTATTGATGCCACAGGTACCTTCAGTGAAATTCTAAAACTTTATACCAGGTTTATACTCTAAACCAATACATATGATACTATAACCTAGTATGAACTGTAAACCTGTTACAACATCTGAATCAGTTCTACCGTCTTTATCAAAGAAAACAAATTAATAACTGCTTAAGCATAAAAATGTAGGCATCTAAAGCCAAAACAGTAGCTTGCTTACACAGAATTAATCTTGTCTCCATTTGCCCTTCCACAAGAATGTTCTGCTTACATTTTCAAGTGTACATATTGTAGTGCTAGATCTCAAATAATGCAATGTCTTGATTTTTTCCTGGCTTCCTGAACATGAGTAGGTTCTTACATCTTTCTTCAGACTTGAATTTTAGTGTCATAATTGCTCACAGTACAACTGAAACATTTGTTTATTAAAAAAAAAAACAAAAAATTTTATGACAAAAATATATTCCATTGGTGTATGAAGACAGCCTGAAAAAGTTGGGGCTGTTCAGACTGGAGAAGAGAAGGCCGCGTGGAGACCTCATAGCAGCCTTCCAGTATCTGAAGGGGGCCTACAGGGATGCTGGGGAGGGACTCTTCATTAGGGACTGTAGTGACAGGACAAGGGGTAACGGGTTCAAACTTAAACAGGGGAAGTTTAGATTGGATATAAGGAGGAAGTTCTTTACTGTAAGGGTGGTGAAGCACTGGACTGGGTTGCCCAGGGAAGTTGTGAATGCTCCATCCCTGGCAGTGCTCAAGGCCAGGTTGGATGAAGCCTTGGGTGCCATGGTTTAGTGTGAGGTGTCCCTGCTCATGGCAAGAGGGTTGGAACTGGATGATCTTAAGGTCCTTTCCAAACCTAACTATTCTATGATTGTATATATACATATTTTTTTAAACCAAGAGTACAGCATTCCTTATACGCAATCCAGGATATAAAGCATCTGCTTATATAGCTAATTTGGCTGCATACTTAGGTTGCTTATACATGGCAGGAAAGCATTCAGTACTGTCTTCATTAAAACTTTAACTGCAGCATGAAAGCCAAGAATAATCTACTTGAGTTTTCACATAAACAATTCAAAGGGACTGCTTACCTGCAATAAAACATATTTCTGCAAACTGCTATGTGGAAATTAAGTTCACAGCAATCCTCCACCATGACTAGACTTGACCATGAATGAATGGCTGGCAAAGAGATACTTGGAGCCCTGAGAATCCAGCTTCATCTATCACCCCAAAGTACCTTCCCCATCAATGGTACCAACACAGATTATTCTTGCAATAGCAACTGGTCTCTGCTGCTTCAGGTCCTACAATAACCTGCTAGGTTTGCTAATGATGTTTTTGTATTTATGAACAATGGGACCAACAGGGAAGACCCTGTTCACTGGACCTGTAGATTAAATGGGTGAGATGCACCTACTGGGGCTGGGCTGAATAATCACATTGCAGCACTTCTACAGTAATAAAAGTACACTCTACTCATCCATTGCAGTAGCTATGATTTTGATTTCTGTTTTGCCTTACATTATTTTGGGCAGCCCAGACAACCCTTATTGTTTCTGATCCTCTGGCCTTTCCACTTTGCTCTGTCTTCCTCTCACATGCAGGAATAAATTGATCCCAAGAAAGGAGTCAGCAGCAAATGGCTTCACATCACAGATGAACCGCTGCACATGTACAACTGGGGAGGAACTGCAAGGACGAGGCGTGGAGGGCATGAGAAAATTGTCCTGAAGTAGGGATACTTCAAGGTAAGATGGAGGAGAAGGAGTTTGTATCCATGCACAATAAACCTCTACAGGTAGCTGCCACCTTCAAGGGACAAGCACTGGGTTAGGAAGAGAGGGAAGCAAGAGAGTCCTCTACTCATCTCCACCCACTCACCAACCCATGAAAACCCCTCATTCAAGAAGTTCGATAGTCTCTACATGGACAGTAATTTCCTGGTACTTTTGGGAGGGGGTTGGAGGATAACTCCTATAAAAAAAAACATGTAGTGCCATCCATCACCATGGCCTACAAGATGGCCAAAACCACCATGAACTGATGACATGAATACACATAGGGAGAGACACACTTTTTACCACAGTTGCTGGGGAAAGTGAAAAAAAACCCAAACAAACCAGGAAGCTTTGGGGTTAGGTACATTCCCTACATTCAGCAGTGATGTCCTGTCACCCTTCCCTACCAGCCTATGTCTAGCTTACTTTGCTCTCCTTTGAAGTTCATGCAAAATAAGAAACCTCAGCTTAGAAGTTTCAGACTGATGGTGGTGACAAAGAGATACATCACAAGCAGCACAATCATCTCCCTTCTTTCCCAAGGATGTGCTGAACTTACCAGCTTCATCTGAACACCAGACTGCTCCTTCCAGTTCTAGCAGCATTAGTGTGGGAACTGTCCTGATGAAAGCTCCAAGCCTGGACACCTGACTGCAGACCTGCAGCATTTAGGTCAAACATGAGCCTCAGGTATGCCTAAAAGCAAATGAATACAGAACTCACTGTCATTTCAGTTTTAATTAAGGGCTGGTTGGGGTTTTTTTTGGAGGAGGAGGGGACAGGGGTTTCAGAAAGTAAGACAGAGCAACTTGACCCTACAGGTTGTGAGCCTAAAAAAAGAAAACCAAGAAAATTTAAATACACCTGACATTCAGGTGCTGAGATGTCGTCTCAGAAGGCTGTACTGCAGGCCTCCAGGATATGGTCTAAAATAAGATATCACATTGAGCCGCAGTAACATGCCCTTCCTTTGAGGCCTATAGTCACAGCATGTTACAATCAGTGGATATGAAAAAAGCCTCTATATTGGAATTTGAGAACATAAACATGGTTTATATTAAAATAAACCTTATCCACAGAACTCCTTGAACATCTGCGCTTACTTCTGACTGCCTTAATTAACCATGTCATGCCTACATTATAGCAGCAAGTCCAGAAAAATTCCAGACATCCTATAGTGAATCTGAAACCCACCCAATACATTGTCCATGTCTGCTGCAGACTAGAAATATTTATCTCATTCTTCGCTTGGTTGATCTACTTTTATATCCTTGATTCAAATGAAGTTATGCAAACTTATGTTTGCTATCAGGCTATGAAGAAGCCTATTGTAAGTAGGATATGGTTTTCTTAGATGTAAATGCACATGCAAAATAGAAAGAGCTTTGATATTGAGATTTTTTTCCCCTGAGGTTCAAGTATTTTATCATTTTAATAATATTCCATTTTTTTATTGCACTCATTTTTAAAACATCTTTTTTATTAGCTCCGAGTATTATAATTCCTTCAAAATTCCTCTGGAGGGCACTATTACCATAACTATACAATTAGCTACAGATGGCTGTAATAGAGATAAACACTAAATAGCCTTGTTGGCAGGAGGCAGAGTATCTTTTAACCAAGAGGGCTTCTTTACTGCTGCCTGGGTATTTAGTCTGCTTTAGAAAACATGTAAAATCTTAGCTGCAAAGAGAAAGTAGAAATTATTACTGTAGAGGTTTGTCTTGCAAAAAGGTGGTGTGGGTGTTTGGTTGTTTTTTTCAGTCATCATCTTTGTTAGCAAGTACTAGAATATGACATATCCTCCAAAGGTTTTGCAAAAGTGATATTCCCAAGGCACAGCATGGTTTGTGACAATTCAGGTGGGAAGGGATGGAGCCTCTCAAACATAAAGAGAGGGAAGGATACTATTTTGGAGCTAGGGAAGAGATTGTGACATTCCAGGGTTTCCTTAGTAGCTGTGCAGGTTTTTTTTCAGAACTGAGAAGGAAACTAGAAGTGATTCTCACAGTTCACAGGAACTTTTTTAAAAACAGGATAAACTCATGAAAACTTGAAAAGCTTAACCTGAAAGCCAATTTGCAAAAATAAATTCGTCGCCCCCTTGTGATCATGCAAGTATATAGCAAGATCATTTTATCTGAGTTCTGTGTAATTTTGTAAGGCAAACAACGGGTGAACTGCAATCCTCAGAGTCCAGGTTTTGGGATTGTTTTTTTCCCCACACTCCCCTGCATCTTCTTGTAAACATCACAATTATGTAAAAAAAGTATTTTCCTTACTTTGATTTTACCATTTCCTTGTTTTTTCTCATTTTATGACTTGCACATATAGTTGTTCCATCTATTTTCCAATTAGACTAGGAATTATTTGAGTAAGTGCAATACTTGTGTGAGATTTCTATAGCAAGTAGCATAGCAATATAGAAAAAAAAGATGATACTGATATAATGTGGTTTTTATTTCAGCCATCAGGCAAAGAAAATAAGAGGGATGGGTATATTTCAGTTATGACAAATCATAGATAAACTGATATTACTGAGAAAGAATTGGCACATACAACTATAATAAAAACTATCAGAATAAAAATAAATGAAGGTTTTGAATTAACTTACTGTGAACTTCAATTTGGATCTGCATTCGTATTTTCATTACTAAAGATTATCCTTGCTCCTTTTCATTGATCTTTTTACCATTTCAACCTGAATTCTCTGTTACTAACTATCACCTAATTCAAAGGTAATTCAGACACTTGCGTTTTATTTCAGGATTTTTCCTTCTTCTTAACATCTATATCACTACACCGAACCTCTCACAAGCGCTCCTCCTAATCACTGGCCTTCAATAGCAATTGAAGCATCTTGGTTTAGATGAAAAGATTTAAAAAAAAAACCATAAAAACAAATGACATGAACTTTTCAAATAGATGTAAGAGGGAGGAAAAAAAAAATGACAGGTCAGATTTTGGGTATACCAACCTTGACATTGTCCTTTTAAAGTACTCCCCAGGCAGCTTTAACTTTAGCAACGAGCACTCAAGCAGCCGCTCACCCTAGGGCCCAGTCAGCTTGGCAGGATGACAGAGGTCAGCATTTCACATGAATGAACAATTTCTCCAACATATAAGGCAAGTATTCAGCTCCCTTGTTCTCTTTTCACCTGTCCTTTAAAGTTTAAATCAAGACTATTGTAAAGTCCTGTGCTCAATGCAATGAAAATCCCTATTAATCCTTTGAACCCTTATGATGAGAAGTGATAACCTTACAATTTTAAACTAAACTTTAAACTCAATCATATGAAACGAATATGAAAAAGTCTTGCTGTCCTTGCAGTGTTCAAAGTTTGTGGACATGATGGGGGCAAGTGGGAGCAGTACTTTAACCAAATTCACTTTTTTGATTAATATATTTCTTTCTGCTTTGAACGTGACTGGCACTTACATGCAAAGTATTATTTATTGGGTGGGAGAGGGACTCTCCATACAGGGTTCAGGAAAATGCTATACCGAACTTGCTGTGAGGCCAAATAAAAAGGACTACAGTAAAACAAAGCCTTTTTAGTGAGTCCTAATCAAAGCAGTAGGCAATACACATGTATTTTAGTAAACAGAGAGGGGTCAGGATTAAAGTGATCACAAATCTACAAGCTATAATCAAACAGTTAAATCTTC
This sequence comes from Pezoporus wallicus, assembly GCF_028554395.1. Lineage (NCBI taxonomy): Eukaryota > Metazoa > Chordata > Aves > Psittaciformes > Psittacidae > Pezoporus > Pezoporus wallicus. Next base: position 1,394,699 of record NW_026642179.1, read on the forward strand.
AGTCTAAAAACCAAAAGAACGCACCTTTCTTGTTATTAGTTGGGTGGCTTGAACAGGCATGGAAGCTCAGTCATCCACCCAGGTTCTGACAATTCTGAGAATGCACCTGTGTGACTTTGGTTCAAGCACACTGTCAAAGGAAATTGGGATGGAGAAAGCAGATGTAAGCCTAGATAAGGAAACCTGAATTGGCTTTGCTGTACTGTTAGATAGCCAGCTAACTTCTGTGTTCAGATTGGATTTCTCTGGGTTAGGCTGGAATTCTGCTTTAAACTGGTGGATGATTTTTATGAAAATAAGCCCATCAGAAACAAGTCTCTGGGCAGCTATAAAACATAAAATAACTATTTAGCAAGATTTGATTAAGACACATTAGATAGATTAAGGCAGCTGAAAAAATAGTAAGAGTGAAGTTTGAAATTTATTAACTACTTTACAGCATTTAGGATGGCCATAAGATAATTTTGTGGGCCCTGGAGCCATATGTTGATGTGAGGCATCCCAAATTTCTGCATGTAAGAGCAGCACCCAGGGGACTATTAACACAGTAGAAACAATTCTGGCTTCAAAATAAACCCATACCTCCTGAGTTCCAAATTGTTTTAAGAGCAATTATGGTCACTGCTTTTGTACGCAAAAGCAGCTTTAAGCAGAGAAAATCATGGAAGGGCCATGAGACTTGAATTTATGACAGGAAAGAGTTAAGAAATTCTGAGTGTCTGACCATCCAAGTTGACTCAACCTCAGCATCTAGAAGATCATGTAAAAAGTTAAGATGCATGCAGTTAATCATAAAGCCTGCACTTTCATTGCAGAAAGCACCACTTTGCCTTTTCCAGTCAGAGTAGACTACAGGCAATCACTGGATACACATTTATGTAGACATTTATACCAAAGTAAGAAACATGGAGTTATGGATAGTGCCCCTTTTAACTTACGAGAGAGAAGCTTAAGCCATCCTGCTACTGACAACGTACAGAGGTACCAGAGAACGAAGAAAACTCTGCATTGTATTTTTGTAGTTCAAGCATTTTTTATTTCTTTTAGTTGCTCTTTACCTCACATCTGAAACTATAAGCTGAAAAGAACTGCTGAAGTTCAGTTACTAATCTTTATCAGTCCCATATTGTTGAACCCTTTTGTTGCATCACTGAAACATTTGGATGAGTCAAGAGATACCCTCTTTCAGCGAGACACAGCTTGTTGAAAGAGAACTGGCATGCTCAAAACAAGGATCCCTTATAGAAACACTCTGGTTTGCTTTGAGTTTTTTTCTGAATAATATTTTTTAGAAAGTTTGCAGGAAGAATACTGGGTTTTCCAGGTCCCCCTTGTTCGTCCATTTGTCAAAAGCAAAAGCTTATGATCCATCCACATCTCTAAAGGCTGAATTGCAGCTAGAATTCCCTGGAGCCTGGCCTGAAGGGGATGTTGCTTCAGTGAATTCAATTTTCCAGAGTATTAAGAACTGAGAAAGTAAAATAGATGACAGGCACTGAGGGTGGAATTCTAGCTCCACCGGAGGTTAATGGGGCTTTCTGCCACCAACTTCAGGTAGGCCACTGCTTTGCAGAAAAGCAGAAAAATATTTTACAAGATTTAAACATTTATTGTAGAAGGTTGAGTCTGGTAGTAAAATGTGAACAAGGATACTGACTTTGCTTGTAAAATTCTTCAAAAGGTATGGAAGGAATGCACTTCCTAAGACTGTGGTAATAGGGATATTCCACTGCAAGACTGAAAGAAATTAAGACTGTTTCTAAAAGTTGCTATTTTAAGGATATTAAGTCTTTGAAGAAGTTACCCCTAAAGCTACATTCTCCACTCAAATCTATTATGGAGGGGAAAAATGAGCCTTCTGACCAAAGTACAGATTTTTATATTCCTTTTGAGGCAGAAAGCACTTCAGCAACACAAAACAGTCGTAATCCTTGACATAATAAATACATGTTTTCCTCAGTAAAGGAACAGCACCACAGCAGAAAAAAAAACAAACAAAAAAACCCAACAGTTTTGTATAATGTAATGGGGCAGCCTCACCACGAAGACCTTCCACAGCTGAACAGACAAAAAGCCACTGGAGCTGGTGACTAAAACTCAGTCTTTCTTTGCTCTGACATGGTCAGGGCTCCCACGAGATTTGTTGTAAATCCATTTCTGTCTCTGGACTTCCTGATGGCTCACCTCACCAGGGGAAGACTTTTAATAAACATTTGGCTCTAAAAATCTCTAAAAACGTGTCTTTAGACCTATCTTATATACTTGATCTTGTACCCAAGGGGATACATCTTACTGTGATTCTTGTCTCTGCTTCAGGGATGGGCTTTACAGGCGTCACAGTTAATGGTGCTCTCAAACTTCACTGTAGATTTTAGGATGCTCATGTAACACATAAAAAACCCCCAACAACCTGATGTAGCTTGAGATCAATCACAAATTTATTGGAAACACATTTGGTCAGGAATTATCAACTGCTAAAACTCATTTTGACAACTAGAAAAACAGTTTTGACATACAAGAGGTTTTTGATCCTCTGTCTTATCCTCAGAGAAGAAAAAGAGGAAAAATGCAGAAGAAGTCTGCCTTTAATTCCAACCCACATATAATTTCATTGGTCTGAATATTTTACCTTGATCCCATTAAGATATAGGTTGTCTTAATACTACCAGATGTAACAAAGAAAGGAAATTAAGAAAGAAAAAGGGCCATAAAGCAGGCAAAGTTGTATAGCAATGGATCAAAAAATCAGGAGCAAAGGAAAGAACAGCAAATAAGGAGTGGAGCAAAAGAGATAAAGTCATCAGAGAGGGCAGCAGAGGATGGAAAAAGAAATAAGCAGAGGAAGGAAGGTATTAGCTAAAGCAGAAGTGCAGATGAGGCAAAAAAATATTTAAGTGGAGGAGAGAGACGTCACAGAAACAGAAAACAAAGTTGTAGAGAGCAAACTGATAATTTATGAAAACAGGATACGAAAAGAAATAAGGAAAGAAAAGGAGCTGAAGCACAGAAAGAAAACAAGAAAAGACACCACTTCACCTCCAGAGGTGAATTTAATTCCAGGCAGGAAGTGAACTGAGGCCTATATTGAGCTGACCAAATTCCCAGGAAATTAAGGAAAAAAATTAAAAATATTAACCTAACACCTTCCCAATCCTGTTAACTGCCATAGGTTCTGGATAACACCATTACAAGCTGCCTTTCAATGCTTTTAGGCTGTCTCTGGGCAAGCTAGATTTCTCTCTTCTGTCTTTTTGCTCCAACATTTTTGCCAACCTTTTACTTTACCTCCCTAGCTGCTTCCTGCATCCTTCTCCCATTACACTTTTTTTGCTTGCTTTTTTTCACCTTGATTTAAAAGGACAACTATAGTGAATACTTGTTTCTAACTAACAGTAGCTGACTGAAAGATGACAGCATATCCACAAAACCTATAAAACAATTGTAAGGAAAAGAAAATGTATCAAGAATAAACAAGAAGCCAAGAAGTCAGTGCAATTCAGTATTTTCTCTTTTATACTGCCAACTCTGGGTAAACATACGCATCCACGCATCAAGTATTACAAGTTTCTCATGGGCAAAAATGTTAAAAACACTTCAAAGTATGCAGATAAACAGCCCTGATAAATTAAACTAAAACCGATTTGAGGGCTTAGCAATGCTGCCCCAGCTATGCTTGTTTAGCCCCTCAAAAGCCAATTAGCAACCAGGAAACAGCTTCCAACTCCACTAGCAGGTTTGCAAAACTGGGTCCCATTTCAACATTAAAATACTTGGCCAGAATGTAAAAATCTTACAGCCATGACTGCAACGCTTTCAAAAGCGTTGGATTTGACTCTATTGTTCCAATACCATTTAATCTGAACTTCAGCATTTCATAACAACAACAAAAAAGAAGAAAGAGGTTCAGCAAACTAAGCTGTTTTGGCAAAGCAGGCCCTTGGCAATCTTGCTGTGAAGAATGGAAAGCAAAACCAGACTCAGACCACTAATGAAGCACTTCAAGAATTAATGGTATGCAAGTGAACATGGTGCTGTTAAATGTTATTCATGGGAATAACATTTCCCTGATGAACAGCCATCTTGCTGGAAAAAGGGGCAGGACCATGACACTTGCAGTTTGGGATTTTGATCTAAGCAGTGCTATACCAACTGATACACTGTACTGATGTAACTTTATCACACTGTATTTAGTGTATGATGGGGGATGTAAGGGGCAGGAGAATAGCTAATTATAGAATCAGAGAATCAGCTAGGTTGGAAAAGAACTTTAAGATCATTAAGTCCAACCTTTAACCCAGGACTGCCAAGTCCACCACTAAACCATGCCACTAAGGGCCCCATCATTTCAAACACTGCCTTGCCCCATCCTTCACAGGCAGCAAGAAGAGGCCCTGCCTCTCAGAAACTTTCTTCCCAGAGTAGCACACAACATGGGCGACACTCCCTGTTTCAGTGATATCTGTTATGCATTAGTACAGCTAAAACTGATGTCTTCCTACGTGAAAGCAGCTTTATAAGTGCCTGTTTCATTCCCATCATTCTCAAGGTGAACATCTCTGAATGAGATAACTATGAATTTTTCAACCCAATTGCTGTTCCTAATCTTTCAAAACCAAAACCTTTTCTGAGAATATGTAACTTGCTAAATTACTTTTTTCCACCAGAAAAATTCTAAGCTCTATGATGGTTTCCTAGTCAAAACCAGAGAAAGCACACCAGGGGATGATCATGCTGAGACAGAGTGGTAATCAGCACTGCAGGCTTTTGTTCTAGGAGACTTTAAAAAGCAAATAAGAAAACAAGAGCATTTCAGCTTAGTATAGAAAAATACTTTTGAAGATTTTCAGATGAAGCAAGCATTTTCTGAAAAGGAAACAAAAAAAAGGCTTGCAGCCCTGATCACTGAACTGAGGGTTAAACAGGAGAAAACTCAGGCAAGTGAAAAATTACAAGCATGATCCGTAAAATATTCTGACAGCCGGGCACAAAGTAAGCCTCGCTACTCAAAGTCCAAGAGGAGAGTCCAACTGTGCAACCAGAGCTGCTCAAATCACCTGGCAGGGATGATTCAGTAACCAAGTTTTCCCACAGAGAAAACAGGCATGCAGCACCCACTCATACTCATTTCTGTTAGTGCTGCTGAAGTGCAGCTGACCCACATGTGGCCTCTGATCTAACACTTCTTCAAAAGTAAGCTTTAAAAATATTACAGTTTTCTAGTTATACCATACCAGTGAACCATCAAAGCAATGGACAAAGGGAACTGCCGAGTATGAAAACCAATCATTGCTAAAAACTTCAATTAACTTAGAGCAATGGAGGGGTCCTTAAATGCCAGGGGTTACAGATTTTAAACTCAAGTAAACAAGATTGTTCGTAACTCCTTAATAACTACCACAACTTTATAGTCTATGATCCCCACATCATATGAAAGGAGTATCATCTCAGTATAAGCTGTGTTAATCCAACCTACTGTAAACTGCTCTCAGTGATTATCAGTAGAAACAAGTATCATCTGTGCAGCTGAGCACCACACAAGGTACTCCCTTTTCTGCCAGGTTCACCTAAGGAAGTTTCGGCTTGTACATCCATATTCATAAGCAAGTAAATTCAAAATTACTACTTTCCAAGTTTGCACAAGCATGAAAACTACAAACCAAGACGTGCTCTGTAAAGTGAAAGCTATTGTGTTAGAGCAATTCTTTTGTGCATGGAAGTCTCACTGATCTCTAACAATAAGCGTGTTTACACGTATTTAAAGTGCATGTAGGTTAGATCTGGCATAGTTTTTAAAAACCCTGGTAAAAAAGAACCCATTTGAAACCAATAGTCCTCTTATTAATAGTGTTTTAAGGTTTTGTAAAACTTAATTCTCATGAGAATTGTAATGGGAAGCAAACTCGCCAAAGCCCAGCACTATAGAATGAAACTGATCCCCAAAAATTGCTTGCTATGGTAGAAGGAATCATCATGCTTGATAAACAAAGAGGGTACAAGTTCAGTAAAGCATTATCAGGGCACACCACCCCTGCAGCAAACACTAAGGTCAACAGCTTGGACACTTTCGTAAAAGTATGGACATTACTCAGATCTCTGCTGAACAGGGATGAGCTGGTCCCCAATCCAGCAATCCACTACAATAGCAAAGTAGCTCTTAGTATGCCCCGTAACACATCTGACAACAGCAAGTGTTGAGTTGCTGCCAAATTCTGTCTAAGTAAGATAAAATCAGATCCAGGAGGCTAATAAGATAAGGATCAGTGCTCTGTGTACATCCATTCATCAGAGCACCGATTTAAGTACAAAAAAATAGAGGGTATATGGAAAAAGTAAAGGAGGAAAAGATATTTATGTTTCAGAAATTTTGTGAGAACACTGAGCAGTTACTGTCTTTATCAATATTATTTTTCTGAAGGTGTTGACTAGCATAAGGAAGAAGCTGTAAAGCCAAACTATTAATTGCCTTTTATTCAAGTCCCATTCTTCAAAAGAGTGCTTTCACAATAGCTGCAAGAGGCAAATTTATAATTGTAAACAAGACATTCTCATTCACATATTCTACATATCCTACTGTAAATTCCTTACGGCAGAGACTATTATTAATGTTAAATATATTAAAATTCATATCAAATGTCAGAAAGAAAAATAATCAGGAAGCTAATTAAACTTGTAACCAACACTGCTTTGGAAAACATTGCAAATACCTCTAAGGAAAATACAGAGTAAAGAAGAACCTAAAGAAATTGATCAGTTGAGCAAAGAAGTTTTCAACTTGGAAATAATACTATATCCAATTTATAAGTATGAAATAATGGACTCACTGGAAAATAAAAACAACTATTTGCAAGGGACTCTGGCTTGGTTTTTACCTCTGGCTGAACCACCAAGCTCCTAGGAAGCATACTGCCAGAGCTTCTCAGTTCTTCGCCTAAGGTAACTGAAATCGTGATTGGATGTAAGCTAGCATAGGTCTTTGCCCTTTCCATCTCTGCTAGGCCTTCTCCTCCTGTTTGTTGCTAGCTGACTCCCAACTCTAGTCTCTACCTCCCGCCTGGAGCATTAGGTATGCACGCACTCTGGGGAAACAGATGCCACCACGTGAATGACTACAAGGACTTCCACACCTTTAGAGTGGGAATTAAGAGACCTTTGTGCACACAGGAATAATCTACAAAATCACATTTGTGAGAGAAATACAGGCTCACACTGAAACACACAACATAGATTCTTCTTACATTGGTACCTTATTAAATATACTCTGAAGAAAAAAGTCCCTATTACCAGGATAAACTGAAGCCACGATAAACTAAAAAGTCTGTCCTGTTGGCTGGCTCAAAATACACCTTTAGACACAGTTTTCATAACTGGAATTTTTTATGAAATTTGACCATATCTATTTGTCAGTTAAGATATGTATATGCTTCAGGCAGGTTTTGAAAGCCTATTCCTATCACTAGGATTCTCGTACGTCCAGATTTTATTAAAGAAATCAGTGCATATCTCATGTTACTGCTGACACTATTAAAAGCAACAGACAAGCACAGTGATGATCGTAGCATGAACACTCTCCTGCAAACAGTCAGAATGAAAGCTTTGAAGTTGAGTTAACAGGAATCTTCACAGTTGTGGCATCTAGCTAATTAATTGTGCCTAATTCATTATCTAGAGATAGCAACTTTCTCAAAAATAACAAACATCAGTAATTTTCGTTTTCTTTGTTAGTTTCAATACAGCTAGAGATTTCAGGATTTTCACAGCTAGTGAAATTATAAATTGGCCTTGGCCTTAGAAGAAAAAAAAAAACAACGTATATTTTAGGAAGACAGCAAGAAGATTCTTTGAAGCAAATTCATTTTCATTCTAAATAATGAAAAGTTGGTATAAAAACTGTTTAAAATTTTTCTTACTTAACAGTACTTTATGAAAAATAAGCCAGGTTGGCAAGCCAAGAGCTTGAAGTGCTTTCAACCCACTGAAAACGCTTGGTATGGATAATATACCCATATATCAATATATTTTTAATATTGACAATAAAACTCATCCCAGTGCTGTGGAGAATCTCTTTTTTAAAAGACAGTAGTTGTCTTTACTACTTTTTCAGTCTTTGTCATCTCTTTACTGAGATGCCATTTCCAACATACTTCTAACACAACTAAACCCCAACAAACTGTATGAAAAGGACTAAGACTACGGAATCATTTTATTTAGGCTAAACAAACTCCTGGCAACAAAGCGTCATTTTACCTTCAGAGAAAGGCAAATTACATAAGCTCGACTTGTGAAATTCTAAAGACCACCTAAAAGTTGGCATAAGTGATGGACACTAGACAGAGCCTCAAGAGATCAGGGATCTAGTCTGTGAACTTAAGTCACTTTTTCTGTGCTTCAATTCCTCCATTTGTTTGTTCCTAGAGATTGTTGATAGTGTAAACAGTTAAAATTAGAACATACATATGGGAGGCTTGGGAGAGAAAAAGAGAAGTGAGGACTTTGAGGACTTGCCTAGAAAATTCAATCACAGTTCATCAGTAACATGTAAGTGATCAAACACAAACCAAATGGTACTGGAGAGTGTACCACTCACCCACGGTAAAGAAACATTGGAGATTCTTTACTAGTAAGAAGATTTTTCAAGAGATGAGCCTAGACACTATGCCCCATATTCATTATTGCCATTAACTATTTATAATGTAGAAGATGAAATGAAATGTCCATATTCTTTATTCTGTACACATCTTAGTTATTATCCTTACTTTACATGCATTTACTGCTTGTCCGTTCCACACACCCAAAGAATTTATCTCTAGAACTTCTTCCTATCACTGACATGTTCTTTGCCATTTATCATCTCTAATGTTTTCAGCTCCTGTTCACTTTCTTCTGAGAAATCTGGCAGTGGTGCTTTTAGGCTTTTTTTTTTTCTTCCACTCCCCTGCATCACTTGGGCAAGCCTGCATGCTCATGAAGTGAAATAGATTATGTCAAAAAAACCTCACGTGAAGATGAAAGTTTAGGTTAAAGCACTTCTAGTTTTAATAAAAACATTACACAAACATTGCACTAGCTTCCATGTCCAGTTATACTCTGATCTCTATATGAAAAGGGATATATGTATGTTTGGATGGCATCTTTATCAATGGAGATGCGACATTACACACATTCATCAGCCTTATCTGCTTCTGCTTGGGTTCCACACATTTTGGAAAAAGATCAGAAATTGCACACACATTTGCAGAGTCTTTATGAAAATATAACATTATAGAAGTCTTCACTGGCAAGGGATGCTTTTGAGAGAAGGCTCTAACCATATTCCTCTAACAAAGAGCTTTATAATTTTAGATACTCATAGATTTAAGTTAGGAAGATGGTGAAAGTGAAAGTTTGACAATTTAACAATCAAAATACAAGAAGCCTGTACTGGCAAGAAACTGTTTTAAGATGCAGACTGTACTCCCCCAAATGAGTTTATATGAGGATAAAATATATTTCTTCCTTATGCAGTAACAGTGATTTTCTTGTCATGTAATTTTCATTTACATCAGTGCTTCTTTATTCCCTTCTGAAGAAATGAGTTGCACTAAAAACTTCACCGTCAAATATATTTAACAATGCAAAAAATGCTTTGAGGAACACAGTAAAACTCTGTGCTTCATCAACTGCAGCTGAAACACAGAGATCAAGCAATTCCTACATCATGTCTTTAGTTATATCCAGTTCTTCGTTTTAATTTGATTTGTATAACTTCCATTTTCCCGTGATGTCCCAGGCTACCCTTTACCAACGCTACAGATAAATGGATAACCCTTTCAGCGCTCTCATTTAGAGGATTATAATTCTGATTCAGAGCTTGCAATTCATTTCCAAAGGTTGATATTTGATCCTCCAACTCTGGCACAAGAAGCTCCTATGCCTGATATTTCTCATTAATCCCTCCTCCTAATTCTCTCATCATCTCAAATGCCACATGAGATGGAACCTTGGAGGATAAATTCACTGCTAACATTCCTGCCTGCTCGTGACTCATCACAAGTTAGAGACTAAGAAACTAGTTGAAAAATGCTTCCTGCAAGTTCTTCCCCTGAAACATTTTGCCTGGTCAACAAAGGATGCTCAAGGGATTTCTGTTTACTCAACATCATCTTACATGCCAGAAATAAAAGACTGTTGAATAAAAAAGTTGAGGTAAAGCCTATTTTAAGAAAAAAACAAGCAGCACAGAAATTCCTATGAAAGCAAACTCTTGTTTCTCAAGCTATCAGAGTTTAATTCTTCTTACATTTCTACATTCTACAGTGCCACCTAGATGTCTCACTTGAAACACCTGTTGCATGAAAACGTGGAAAAACCAGTCCCTGCTCTTAAAAGTTTAAAATCTATATAACCCAATACAATAGAAAGTCCTCAGTTTTCTTGCCCTTAGTTTACTCAGTATAGTTGAGGTCCTTTCATGACGAATCTCAAGACCACGACCACCCCTTTTGCACAAGTCAGGAAGGAAACTAACATCAAAAGAAGATGCAAAGATTGCATTAGAAGTGACACTCAAATCAGGAGCAAGGTGACAGTTAAAACAAAGACCTCACCAATTCCCTAGTATCCCTCTTCCCCAAGGATTCGCCTACCTTTGCTCAGAACAAATGAGGTTGCACTTTGCCAGCGCAAAGCTGATTTATATAGTGCTGCTAACACAAGGCACTATTGAGCAGTGGTGTAACGATGTAAGAATCTGTTCAGCCTGTGTTGTCACACAGCTGTTGCTGTTCTGAGCCTCATCCTTCTCTGTTGTCCTGAGCATTGATATTCATTCAAACTTTTGATAAAATACCAGCACTGAGGCATGAGTGATTTGTCATTTTTATATGCTGTAAATGCAGCATAAAAATAAGTTAGACTGATTGAGATTACACTGTTGAGGCAAAACAAAATACGGATCAAATCCAAACTGACAGCTACATCAATTTTATTAGTTTGAAGAGAAAAATGTATGAAAAAACTCTAATCCAAAAACCAATAAAGCACTTTGCCAAATATGATGTTATCCGAGACTCATCATATTAAAAAAAGTTCCATTAAATCCCCCACTTTCAAGTTCAGCATCAAAAACACTCAGTTTAAATGATATTTCTGTCATTCTTTTCTTAACCCTCATGAAAAATTTACTATACCATGCTTAGAATTACTTGAATAATACATATCTTGTTTTAAATTCAAGTTATTACATGCGCTCGTAAAATGCTATTTGATTTGATTTTTTCCTCCCACACCTTAAGCAAAGTATGTGACTTTTATTTTTTCTCTTGGGTAGCATGTACACGAGCTAACCCGTTCCTATGGGATTTTCAGTTGCTAGCTAACCCAAAGCTATTTCTTTTAGAATCGCATGCAATGCAATTAATGGATTCAAGGGGCTTCACCCACACACACCCCCCCTCCAGAGTGTGTTTGGACTTTTTTTCATCTGAACGGGGTTTTGTTTTGTTTTTTTGTTTGTTTTTGTTTTCTTTTTTTTTTTTGGGGGGGGGTGGGTGGGTGGTGGTTTTGGGGTATTTTAATTAATATTTTATTTTATTTTTATTAAAACATCTATAACTTACTTTCTCTTTTTTAGACCTCACACAGACAAAAAAAATAAAATTAGAAAATCACAGCAGCATGACTAGCAACCTCCAATACCATGAGGGTTCTGGTCTTGCTGATCTCTGTTCTTTTCCATATTTACTGTTAAATCCAAAGAAAATAATCTCACAATTACATATGCATCACTGATACTTTGCTCTTCCCACAAGCTCACTCCTCTCCTTTTCTCATATGGACTTCTCAGAAGAAAGTTCACCTTATCTTTGTTTCTTCCAAGAATTTTACATCTCATTTTCCCAAACTAGAACCTGGAAGTGGTTCTGGTTCTGATATGCCTGACTCGGTGGGTTTTTGAGAAATAATGGAGTTTTCATTCCTGTATTGGAGAGCTGACAGCAGAGACAGCCCTGGTTCTAAACAGCAAAGTAGATTTTATCCTTTTCATGCCCAAAATATCAGAAGGTCAAAATGATCTAGTGATCTAGGCAAAAGGAAGGGGGAGTCTCTCATGTCTACTTGAAGCAGTTATGTTCAACTCCTTAACTCTTACTGAACCCCACAGAAAAATGTGAGCACACAAATGTGTTCTGACTGATTAAAAAGAGAGTATCCCAAGAGCAGCTAATTTAATATTAGATCAAATGAAATAGAGTTGAAATTACCATGTTTTTGTTGACTATTTTAAATATTCAGGGAAGGCATAGGGATCTTTACGTATTTCTGAGTCTCTTTGTAGTACCATTCTTCATACATTACACCAGTCAGTGTGGAATACGTGGATTTGAAGGAATGGGGGGAAAGCAGCTGTGGAGTGGGTTACTGATGTACCCCAGAGAAGTTTATTAAAGTGATAAAATAAAAAATCTTATCATAATTAATTTTCTTTTTTTTTTTCTCCACTGTTAAAATATGCAGGCCTTTAACAATAAAGCTATCTGAAAGACTTGTTTTCATAAGAATTAGTACCAAGTTGTCAGAGAAGACACAGTGCTCTTCCACCTCCTCATTCCCTATGTGATCTCCAATTAAAATCTTGTTCAAGACATCCAGGAATAAATCCTGTCTAATTCCTCACAAATGAAGAAATCATTACCAAAAAATGCAACTCTGCTTTTCAGCGTAGCACAGATTTTTCTTTCAGCATAGCAGCAGTGCTTCCTCTCATTAGTTAGGCCCACAGGTTGTTTTCTTTTACAGCAAGATGGAAGACATCAGGAACTATTTTATTAAAAATTTGACAGTCAACAGCACTTGGGGTGTACTTTAATGGTACTGAGCCACTCCAGTTAATTTCGACAACCTTATTTCCAGTACAGGTTTTGGGCATCTCATCTAGTGTCTACGGCTTTTGACATAAGCTAGAAATGTGTGGGTTCAGTTTAATTCTGGCTGGAACACAACCATTTCACAGGAGGCTATTCTCATTTCTCCTATATCTCTTCCTAAATTGAAAAACTAAACTCTTCTCCATTTTAGTGAGAAAAAAATGCCCTAAATCCATGGAAGGTTTTTTTTTTTACCCTCCTTTTTAAACCAATGAGATAGAACTAGGAATCAAGGGAGCTCTGGAAGAACTTCTTTCTCTCATGCCTTTTATCTCCATAAGGAGGAAGCAATAATTATGGATTGATTATTAATTATGCTCAAGATGACAGAGGAAAGAATCCAATATAGTAAGCATTCAAGGGAAAGTGAACTAAGAATGAAGGCAAATATTTCATAAAAGGAGATAGCAAGAGACAGTCACACAAAGCATCCAGACTGAAAAGCCTGGGGCATGTGGAGCGCTTACTGGGTCAACGACTAACTGATTTCTGGATGAAGCAGCCCAGATGGGTCAATGTTACAATTTAGTAAGATACACAGAGCATCAGGCATACAAACAAAGGGTTATTTTCAATTCCTGCCATCCTCCTGTTTGCTGACAGCAAAGTGGCAAGCAGAACATATTGGACACAGTGTGCCTGCCAGGCTTAGTAGACTATCTTGACTACAATCATCAACCAGACTGTAGAGCTGTAAACTCCATCCTTTGAAATATGAATATGTTTAAACAGTAAAAGGCAAGAAAAATCTTGAAATATAAGAAATCAAGAATATCACTGCTTGCAAGGGAGCAGGAAAAGCACAAAAAACCCCACTCACAATCAGAGAATATATTTGGAAATAATTCAGAACATTTTCAAGGGGTCTATGGAAAATAAGAAATGAGTTTCATTCAACGACTATATTGACTATATCTTAGCAAGTGTCTTGCAGGTAAATCACTATTTTGAAAAAGCTGAATTAAGCTGCAAGAAAAAAAAAGCTTAAACAAGGGATAATGGTGTAACACAGCCACTGGAAAAAGATGTGATGATGATTTCCGAACCAGGCAGGTCACTAGATTACATACAGATTTCCAGAGAATAAGTGTGATCTCATTCCCCAAGAGGTACAGTTAAAGACCTAACGAATTATTAGAACAACTGTGGAAATCTGAGTTTACTATGGCATTTGCACTAGATGGTTCTGGTACATTCAATAATGATATCTAGTAATGCAGCTATCGCCAAAGAAAATCTTTTACATGCTATGAATGCTCTGAATTCAGTACAAACTATTACTTACACAGGGAATATAACATCACTGATCAGTTGAAATGCTCATCAACCCACAAAGAACATGCAGCTCAAAATACAAAATATCATGATTTCCAAAGAACGATAGGGAGATCACAAATATTCCCTAAGTAACAGCAGCAATACTGCAATAAAAAACAAATCAAAACAGGGATGATTGCAATCCCAGACAAGAATGCAGCTAGGATTTTGATGAATTAAGTCTAGACTATGACTGGATAAAGCTTCTGAGAGATAATGTGTAAGCCTGATTGCTGTAATCAGTAGCAGACAGAAAACTGAAACTATGAATGTGAATATTACATTTGGGCAGTTGTTACAGGCTCTGGTTCCCTTGTTTAGAAATGATAGAGCTACTTATAAAAATTATCAAAAGCAGACTAGGAAGGCAGAGGAAGAAAGAAGAGATTGGTAGAGATCTCACAGACTTCACCTGGCCAGGAAAGCACCATGTCCACAACTAGTGATCAGAGAACTTAACAGAGCTATTCAATTATTATGGTTGTTACCAGCAGGGAAAGCCCATGCAGACAGAGAACCACCAAGAGTTTCTTACACTATATTCTAACAATACATCTGACTATGGTGAGAGAAGTCATGAAGAAGTTACACTCCTGACTACAGACAGAATACAAGGTGAGTGGAGGAGAAAAAAGCTCCAAGGTACATTCTACTGGTATCCATTTTAAATCAGTGAGGCATTTTGTCACATTGCTTGGCTAAATCAAATTATTATTAATGACAGGCTATTGAGGTGGGTGCCTCAGCCTATACAAACTTTCTTTTTTAATAGATTGTTATTAAGAGATAATGCTTTTCCAAACTTTACAAAAACCTCCTTGTTTGGAGGTTGAACCCTCCTTCTTTTCCTCCTTTTGCCAAGGTTGGAGCATGATGAATTTAAAACACTGCAGTAGGGGCAATGGCACACTGCTGCTCTCTAGAGAACAAAACTTAGGTCATAGCAAGTATAAATAACCCTACATAGTCTCTTTAAGAAAACAACTCTCCTGTTTTGTGGCAATAAATAAGTGTACTAACAGGTTAAAAGATGAAATACAGCAAGTGTCAAAATGGTAACATTCAGTATTGAACAAAGCCAAAAAATCACCACAGTGTTACCATTAAAACACACCCAGTTTGACTCTAGTGGGACTTACCTGTTTCTTTAGGTTTTATGGCATTCAAGAAGCAGTTATGCTAAATTCAGTTGTAAAGGTGTAATTCATTAGGCTTCTTAATGGGAGATTGAATGTGTTTAGCTCTTTCGAATAGCAAGGCACACAGTCCACAAATGGCAGTATGATTTGGGATTCTTTTGGATAGAAAGGCAACGCCTAGACCCAGTGCGCTCAACTGTCCCAAAATAGGCAAGATCACTTTGAACATAAAGGATTATAACAGGATGCACACTGTGAAAAATGTATTCTCTAGTGTAACTACACTAAGGCAAGAGTTACATCAGGGATTAATTTGGCATTTACTCTTCAGCTGTTTTTTCTGTGCTTGCAGCTATTACTGTTCTTCTGGCATAAACCCAGATTAGCCATTAGTGTGTGGATTGCCACTACTCTGCCAAGCTTTTAGAACATAAACAAAAAATAAAAGCCACTTTGCTAAGATGACAATAAACATTTAAAGCCCAATAATATCTTCTTGTAACTCTGGAAACAGTAGAAATATGGAGCCAGCTTTCATGTACAAACATGGTAAATGGGCTAAAATCATTAAGCCATTAGAGACTTTACATAATTAAAATTGTCATTTTATATTTGCTGCAATAAAAGTAGCTATTTTACTTAGAGTAATTGCCATCAGTGATTAGTGTAATTGTATATGATTATTAAAATGTTTATTTCTGTGAAGAGAAGATTAATTGAGAAATGGCACAAGAAATCCAAGGATAAAGAACAGGGCTTCAGCAATATTTTACATCATGAGACACCAAAAGGGAGCCTTATCCTATTTTTAATTTGATTCCTTGAGAAGTATCTTAATCTAAACTGTGGGTGCCTTGCTTATCTTTGATTTAATTAGCCTGAAGAAGTATTAAGATTTTCCATTTTATCTTACGTTTTGTGGTGGAACAACCCAAATCTTATTGCTATCTTCACATGGATCAGGCAACTCTATTTAATACAGAGTATTACAACTAAAATAATAAATAAAAAAAAAACAAACCCACACCTCAAAACCAGTTAATTTTCTAATCATAGAGTCATAGAATAGTTAGGGTTGGAAAGGACCTTAAAATCATCTGGTTCCAAACCCCCTGCCATGGGCAGGGATACCCTACATGAAACTATGCTGCCCAAGGCTCTTGTCCCACCTGGCCTTGAACACAGCCAGGGATGGAGCATTCACAACTTCTTTGGGCAACCCATTCCAGTGCCTCACCACCCTCACAGTAAAGAACTTCTTCCAGTGTTTCAAAAGCCAGAATCTTAGGCAGGTGTGAAGGAGGAAAGGAATAATTATTTTCAGTATGCGTGAATACTTACTTTCCTTAAATAAAGCCACTTACAGCAGAAAATGACTAAGATAATTTGTGGCTCACTGGTGGTCATAGTAGGTTGGATGTGAATACTATATTAATATTGCGGGAATGGGGGGGGGGAGGAGAAATCCCCGTGATTTCAGGCAAGACAGACAGCTTATTTGCTAATGACATGATAGGTTTAACCTCCCTTTCTCCCACACCCAAACCCAAGGCCATTTCAATGTTACCAGTATTTCAACCTGCGTAATAACTTCAGCAGCAGCGATGTTTCATATTTTAGGGGCCCATTACCAGAACTACCTTTCTCAAATTCTGTTTTACTGGACTGAAAAAACAGAGCTCTTCCAGTTTCCAACTGTCCCGTGTCTATGGAAATAATTGCCTCCATTTCAGTTTGTATTTTCCTGTCCCAAAGACACCCCACAGTGGTGGTAGCTCAGAAGTACTCTATGAATGTCCCCTCCACCCAAGTTATTCCATCTCTGCTTTCTCTAAAAGTAGCAGTCCGAACTTTGTAACAGAAAGTTATGGTTTTAATGCTTAAAAAAAAAAAATGATGTAAGAGTTTGTACTGCTGAACCTCAATTCATTTTTATTATTTCAAGGTCATTAACTTCCTTTTATAAAAAGCATCTCAGCTTTCATTCCCTCTCTCCCTTGTTCTCTCCTGTCTTTGAGCCCACACTCAACCTAATCATCCTTACAGATTCTGAAGCATGTTATTTATTTTGCCATTTTTACTCTTTATCTTATCCCATCCTACAACCTAGAAGGCTTTTCTTTCTTTAGTCTTTTTTCTATGTATATTGCTGAAAAACCTTTTCCTATTTGCTTTGACTTCTTTCACAAGTTCTAAGACAGCTTGACTTTTATAAAATCTTATCTGTACACAGCCTAAGCCCTAGCATTTTGCCTCCTGTGCTGTTCAGTGCTTCTTTCAACCTCCAAAGGCTTTTTCCTCTTGGAGCTTATTTTTTGTCATGCTGGATTTGCAATTCTTCTGTATCTGTGTTTTTTCCTTCTTAGTATTCTGGTTTCTGATGTCTCTTGTATCTCTGATGAAGAGAAGTGTGAAACCCCTGCATATTGAAGTCTCTGAGCTTATCAGTGCAGGTGATTTCTCTTACCACATCTTTTTGTGTTATCCTGAGTTTCCCCTTTTGAAGTAACAACTACAGCAACAAGAGACTCTTTCTTCTATTCTTATGGCCACTATATTCAGTTTTTCTATGAAACAACACAGAATTGTAGAATCAGCTAGGTTGCAAAGGACCCTTAAGATCATCAAGTTCAACCATTACACCAGAACTGCCAAGACCACCGCTAAACCATGCCACTAAGGGCCTCATCTACACAGTTTACACTTATTTTTCCAATTCACCTCAACTTAATTTCACTAGTTAGTAGTGAAAGGAGGTTGAAGGGTGAAGGAACAGCAGGAATGGGAAACACAAATTATGAGTGCTGCAGACTACAGACATAACTATTTACCAGTGTAGGTCATCATCTGGCAAAGCTTTTGTCCTACTCTGTTAAGGATACGTAAACAGGTAAAATTAAAAAATCAGGGAGAAAAAGTTCCCGCAACAATACTACTTTGTGTACTGTACCCAAGTTAGCTTTACATAAATAGCTTTTCCAACACCACCAGTTACAGAACTGCAGAAACAAACACAAGGTGGGTTAGACAATCCACCTCAAAAACTCTGTGGTATATTGGCTCCACAAACAGTTGCACCTAGCCCTAGGATGATAAAATAATGCCATTACAGCATGGCTATTGCCCAAGCATCTCACAGGAGTGGGCTGCTGACCTTTGAGGAAACAATTTAGTGCAACACAGTACTGTTGAGATGTCTGGATGGTTTGAGAACCAGAAATACACCTAAGTCATAGTATCAATATGATTTACAGCTTAATAACTTTCTGTTTCCAGAAATAAAGCAAAGTTGTTATTTAATGGCTGAAATATTGCCATTTTCTCCAAATGCCAGTAATAATTTAAATTCATGACTTCTGTATTATTCATATGGTCCAACTTAATACAAACAGTATTTCTGGTGCTCAGTGTTTATGAAGAGTGTCTCTTTAGGGTATACCTTACTTTATGACAAACAGTTGCTAGAAATAACTACCTGGTGTTCTGTTGCAGTGAACTGGGGATTAAAAATAGGGCTCAGTTTTCTAACCTGAACAGGGAAAAACATAAGGAACTTTTCTTGACAAGATGCTAGGGCAAGGTTGCTTTTTTTTTTTCCTACTTCTCCTTCCTCTCTCCTATTTTCTCTCTTCATAAAAAAAAAAAAAAGAGTTGCTACTAACCATGATTTATGGACTCTAAAAACCCTCTGCATATTTTATTTTTTTATGTGCTACACCATACATCAGTCCTCACAAGCTTCAAAGATAAAAAAACAACTATTTCAGCTACAGTAAAGGAGATCAGAGGCAGAGGGACAACTAGGCCAAGACACCCTTTTCCTCTTCTGAGAACACATCTGTAAATGCAGTGCTACGGACCAGGTACTGCTGATGACAGCAGTCAGGATAAGCCAGAAGGTGACCTCCAAATCTAGTAACTTTGAATGAGGCTTGCATAAGAAACCCAATGAAAATACCTATTTATTATTTATAAAACTAGTCACCACTTGAAAACTAAAGAAATCACAAAATCAACCTGAAAAGATTGTGATTCTTTCACTTCTCTGATGCTTTTCACTTGAACAAAGTACTTTGGGATCATTTTCATTCCTGTATTTTCCCCTGGAATACTAAGGAATAGTTATTACATTCTCAGTTACCTGGCAGAAGTCACTAACGGGAATAAGTACTTTTTAAAAACAGTGCAGGACAGTCAATAGGGCAGTGAGCAGCAATTCAAGCTACTTTGCTCTGCCTTCTTGAAACATCTCAATGTCATCTTGGAAGGCACAGTACAGACTCAGGAGATCTCACTTTGTCCTGCTACCAGCACCTAGTGCCATGCAACACTCACTTTGTGAATTAACTAATAAAAGTTGTTTATGAGGATGCTGCATGCAACGCTTCAATTTTACGTGAAGTAGTTCAGCGATAATATAATTAGAAAATGGGTTCTTCATTCTTCAATTAATAATTTCAGCAGACAAATTATTTTATCTTAAAATTTTCTCTAATCTTAACTACATTTATTATCAATACTGAAAGTCTGGAATCATTCTTCTATTACAGTAAGTACAATACATGTATTTCAGTTCTGCAGATAATAGCTACTAGACACATGCTCTGTTAGCAATGCATCTCATTCTAACTTCATGGGATAGACTCTGGTGGTGTTAACTGCTTAAGTCTTGTAGTCCTGTCCTGGGTTCAGCAGTAGCAGTCATTTTTTCTCCTTTTTAGTAACTGGTGCAGCGCTGTGTTTTTGGCCTTTGGCCTGGGAACAGCACTGGTAACACCGATGTTTATAATTACTGCTCAAATGTTTAGTCTGACCAAGTACTTTCTGAGTCTCATGCTCTGCCAGGGAGCAGGGGAAGCCGGGAGGAAGCAGAGACAGGACACCTGACCCAAACTAGCCAAAGAGGTATTCCATACCACAGCACGTCATGCCCAGTATATAAACTGGGGGCAGTTACCCAGAAGGGCTAGGTCACTGCTCAGTCCGGCTGGGTATCGACGGCTTGTATTGTATTCTCTTCCTTTGTTATTTCCCTTATCATTATTATTATTGGTGGCAGTAGCAGTGATTTGTGTTATACCTTAGTTACTGGACTGTTCTTATCTCAACCCGTGGGAGTTACATTCTTTCGATTCTCCTCCGTCCCTCCAGGAGCAGGGGGAGGGGGGAGAAAGTCGGGGAGTGAGGGAGCGGGCCGAGTGGGTTACTGACTGCACTTAAACCATGACAAGCCCACATAACACAACTTATATTTAGAAAAGAGAACCACAGGCTAATTTCAAAATGTTTCTTTACATTATTTATACTATCAGCCATCATATGAAGCAATTGTTGTTATTCTCCCACTATGAAAATCTATAAATTCGTTTCTCCCTGATTTGGTTACCACCTATAAGCATAACTCATGTTAAAGGTTGTTGTTCTGTTTTCTGTTGATCAGATTTTCAGAGCTACAAACAATAGCTTGATTTAGTATTACCTGTAATAGTAAGCACCAATTACTATACAAATAGTGTGGCCAAAGAGGGACTCGATATGAACACATTTATGTCATCCATATTAATGTAGTAGGTCATGCTTTCCTGGTATGTGATGGTATTGCACAACTGTGTAACCATAACTGTCAACTACAGGTAACGTTAATCTTCGTGAGCACATCCATTGTGAGCAAAGTGTTGGACCGGTTTGTGTAACAGGCTGGTGGCGTATACCTCAAACATGTTAGAGACAACTGTATACGTTTTAACTTCAGAAGACCAGTTCACTACAGATACAGCAATGAGAAGCATCAGTATGTGTTTTTAACTGTAACACTCGTAATTTTTGATTTATTTATAATTTGACTGAAGTATAGGATCAGTGTTAGTGAGGGACCCTGTACAATGAAGCTGATTATAACACAAAAGTTAAAACAGAATAAAGCAAAATCCAAAACTGCCTATTACAAACAACCTTACCATAACAGGATCACAGACCACTGCATATTGCTTTCCAGTCTTTATTTCTTATTAAGTTAATTCTACTTCTACATATTATTTAAAGAGAAGCTTACTGAAAACACAAATGGGGAAACAGTTTCTCAATTTGCCTAGGACCAAAACCAGAGTAGTAGTTCATTAACCTGCTTTGAATTGTGCAGACAAAACAGTCTTGAACAATTTACTTTAGGGACAATCCAAAATTAATTTTAGATAGTGTATACATGTATTAGGGAAAACCTCAAATCCACAGACAACCTACAAATTGACAGTGCTTCACGAAAATCCATTAATGTATGTTTGGACCAAGAATCAATAAAGATAATCTGAGCATTACCTATATTACATAGAATTTCATAATTATATTTATACTTCAATACTACCAGGTACTGCAAGCTTCTCCCCATCCACTCCCAAATTAGGTATCTAGGCAGTTCATCAAGAAGGATGGAACTTAAACAAGCAAACCAACCAAACAAACAAAAAACCCTACACACCAAACAAACAACAAATGACCCCCATAAAACCACACCGCACACTCACAACCCCAACCCACACCCAATGTTTGGGTTTTTTTCCTGGCATTAAGGACAGATTATATTTTCATTCACTGCAGCACCACGAGGAGGATCCAAATTCCTTTCCTGTAGTAAGCTTAAAAAACGACAAAGATAAGGAAGTTAAATAAGGTCAGAATTATTATTATCATGTATTTAATAAGAACACTAGAAATCAAGGCAACTTCCATCCTTATATATAGACATGTTTACATAAAAACAGGTATGCAGATAATTCTATGTGATAATATGAACAAAACAGTGATACAAAAGGTGAGCTATATGATGATACTGTATCTGTGTTAATAAGGAAGTCTTGTACCCATAGCTATGAAAATAAATAAAGAATATGCATTTAGTTACAGTGACAAAGTGTGATCTGATACTTTTCATGGTATAAAAAGTTTGACCTTATTCTTAACATCTTTGGATAAGTCATCATTCTCTTCTGTCTCTTTCAGGATATTGTTACACTATACATGAAAATTTTTCTCAGCTCTCTGCTCTTCTGACCAAGAAGCCTTTCTTCCCACCCCAAAAAATTATGAATTAAAAAGTCCTTATCACTCAGTTGAGCTATTTCTACAGTAAAATACTTAACAGCTTTTATCAGAACCATGTTTCAACTTAATCAAAAAGAGAAATTAGCAGACTGAAGTTGAAGTGGGTCTGATGCGTGAACAAAGAAAGACCCTATTAGGAATGAAATAGGAAAATATTTCTGGTTGCCATGTAGTTCTTATCAGCGTTTCTTTAACCATATTTTCATTGCATTGAAAAAAAAAAAAAAGTTCATAATTCCTAAGGAATCTACAGCACAAACTTGTGCATCTATGTCAGAAGTTTTTTTATCATGAACCACTACAGCCTCTTGCCTAGGAGCTATCTGTAGTTACACAATAGGGAAATATAAAAATGCCTTCCTCAAACTTTGTTGTGAATTACAGCATCTATCCATTGAATAATGGTATTAATTATTGAAGAACAGCAGGGCAAGATCTACTTATTTACTGAGGATCTTAGAAACTTAGGGGAGAAAGAAGTCAGCCAAATCTAGATGTAGCATAAACTCAGAGTATTTGTTTACCATGTTCCCTATACATGCTCTAGCTGAATATTCAATTGAGATTATAACTTTGGTTAAATCAATGGAAACAGATTACAGTATGGACAATTTTCTCCCAAATCACAAATAACAGAATTTAGCTCCTCTTAAATTGACTATAAACAGAAAAAGCTGTAACCAAAATAAACCACTGTCTAAACTCAAGTAAGCATCCCCCCAGGAGCCTGTTTGTCTGATGTTTAACAACATCAATTTAGTTAGATGGTATCAGGGGCACATGCCCCTGGGGCAAAAGCACTAAATGTTGCCTTATGCTGTTGAATCATTTCACACGCTCCTGTTATTCACAATAAAGCACATTAGGAAACATCTTGTTTAATTTAGTTTATTGCAATGATGAATATTGCTCAATTGCTTTTCTTGTTTGACAGTGGAAAATTAACGATCTATACATCACTAATTGTTTACCATGGTGTCATGTACTTCATACCTTTTTTCTTTGAAACATGGGAATGCAACACATAACAGAAACAGTTTTTTCCAAAATATTTGGATATCTGAGATATAATTAGTCTATACTTCAACTACTTACTGTTGAAAACTATTTTCCACCCTTGCCTCTATAACACTGTGTTCGTAAAGTGTTGTTTACAGTTGAGAAATATCAATTTTATATGAAATACAGGTTTTGGACTAGCTGATGTGGTAAAATTACATAAGTTAGAAAGACTGCCTCATCAAGAATATCTTTAAACCACAGTGAAGTATTTTGAAGATACAATATCCAGTTTTCTAAAACTGATGCTTACATTTGACACAACTGTGTATCTAGACACTCAAACTGGCAGGGGGCAACTACATTTTAGTGTAAAGTGAAACTGAGTGTTAGTACCCCACCATGAAGAGCTGGCTTCTGCTGCTCAAAGGCTCCCACTGCTAAGGTTGCTCAGTTCTTTTAGAATAAAACTAGCTGGTATGCTCCATAATGCAACATTGATTACTAAACTTACGCTGAGCTAATCTGTATTTAGAAAAAATTTAATCCTACACTAAAAATTGAAAGTCCTTAACAGGGCTCAAGGGAGGAAGATCTCACAGACTTCAAAGCAAAACTATTTGCTGTTCAAATGTCCAGTCTATGAACAAACATAGTCCACTGGAAATAAAGAAATCTTTTGGAGTACTTTAAAGACCTCCAGCATGGAGGAGCAAGCATACCCATTAGACTGCAAAACTGGTATTTAGCCTGGTAATAGGCAGGCTCCCACATGGGACCAGCAAAGAACTTCAAAGGTACTAAGTCGATGGAGCAGGATTCACCAGCTCCTCTCTCTGACTCAACCATTAGAAAAACTGAAGAAGGTTGAACTTATCAAATACTCCTGTGCCTTTCAGTCTCAAATTCACAAGAGTTTTTAACATAAATTAGAAACTTCGGGTTGTTCACAGCATAATATGGCTCTGAACATTAGTAATAAGATGAACTGATTGGGAGTTAGGGGTTTTGAACAGAAATTTGTTACCAGGTGTGGTTTTTTTTTTTCTTTGTAAAGATGTAAATGTCAAATAAAAATCCCATTATATCTAAATAATGAAGGGAAAAAAGGCACAAATTCTGTACTGTGATAAACTGATATAATTACATAGTTGAATAAAACTGCAATCAGGAGGAACTGGATAAAAATAGGGTCCATATTCCCTCTGCCATACTCTAAGCAAATTAAATCAGTGTTTAACTTCTACTGGGTCTTGTTACATTCCAGCGGACTTCAAAACAGTCACGGTATAGATCTGAGAAACTATCTGTGGTGGGCCAGCAGGGAAACAAATGTCAAACTCAAATGGCAAACAAAACTTTCAACAAAGACTTCATTTCCCTGAACAACACACTTTTAGTCAGCTTTCTTGTTTTAACCAGAAGTTCATTCATCTCAGTGATGATCAATGCTGAAAATAACATTAGAAAATGTGAAATGTTTACCTTTCATATACTCAATATATTACCTTGAATTTCAAAAATACAGCAAAAAATATAGTCTAAAATTGCACAAGAAGTTTAATTCTAATCAACTAAGTTTTGGAGCTTTTAGAGTGCGGAATATTTCAGCTCACACATTTTAAACATAATGGTAGGAAATGGTATCAGTGAGGACAGAAGACAGCTATTAAACAGGAATTAGCAACTTACAGTAATACAATTAAAATTGTTTTTCCTCTGCACATCAGGGTCTTGGCCATAAGCCTGAATTCTAAGAATAATCAAGCATGCTGCTGGCTTTTTTACAAATATACATGCACAACATTTATGAAATAATTTTTAACATTTACTGACCTGCTTGCATAAAGCAAAGATGTCAAATAACTATGTCTTTATATGAAGAAGACAACTTAGCATGGTGCTTGGGTACTACATCAAAATCAAAAGTCTTGTAGCACTACCATCTTTGCAGCAAGAGCAAGAGCATTTCTTATAGAGAAATAACACCTTTTCCTTAAAAGTAGTAGAAATTTTTATTTGCCTTATGAATGACAGGCAGTTGAACTTAGCTGTAAAAAAAGACGTGCAAAAGAAACCTAAGCAACCTCAAATTAAACTATTAGTAACACAAGAGTTTAAACTTTTAAACTAAACTTCAGAGTGTCCCATAAACTTTAACCAATTTCCAATGAGAAACGTGAAGGGTATATTTTTAGCAACATCAGTTTATATGAATAAAATACTACCTTGAAGAAATTACTACTCATGTATTATATTTTAAGGCTGGAAAGCACCTAAAGATCATCCAGTTCAACCCCCCTACTATGGGCAGGGATGCCTCATACTAGACCATGTTGCCCAAGGCTCTATCCAACCTGGCCTTGAACACTGCCAAGGATGGAGTATATACCACTTTCTTGGGCAACGTGTTACAGAGCCTCGGCACCCTCACAGTAAAGAGCTTCTTCCTTACACCTAACCTGAACTTCCCCTGTTTAAGTTTTAACCCATTTCTTCTTGTCTTGTCTCTACACTCCCTGATGAAGAGTCCCTCTCTGGCATTCTTGCAGGTCCCCTTCACATATTGGAAAACTGCTATTAGGTCTCCAGGCAGCCTTCTCTTCTCCAGGCTGAGCAGCCCCAACTAAGCTTGTATTCATACAGGTGCTCCAGCCCACTTATCATCCACATGGCCCTCCTCTGGACTTGCTCCAAAAGTTCCATGTCCTTCTATATAGAATTTGGCATTCCCATTACTATAACTCCTCATTGTTCATGCAGTTTTTTTTTTAAGTTGCAGCCTATTGCTAATTGCTACTGCTAATGTATGAAAGCATCCCCTCAGTTTACAGATGGAGATCCCACTCATCATAGGAATTTCCAAATTTCAGGCTGTACATTGCTAAAGCAACCTTCATTTTACAGGCCTAAAATTTCCTTGTGAAGTTCAAAATAAGAATGTCAAGAACTTATTTTGCTGTTTGTTACTGCTGCTCAGTGACCAAGTAAATGTTTTATTCTGTAACTATACATGCATTAGTGATATCACTCAGCAGTGATGCTAACAGGAATTAGGAAGCCACTGGGCAGTTCCAGAGTATCGCTTTTCTTTTTTTTTTTTTTTTCCTTCGATCTGACCTTCCCCAGCAAAAAGCTTTCCTATTTGCATGGAGAAATGTTTTCAGGATATGCAGGCCACACAGTAATGTCATTTCAATTGTATGGATTTACTGGCCTCATATGCTATTTCTTTTGACTGTCACAGGCAAAAATCAAAATGTGTAAACTTAATGTAACTTTTTTATGAATACTTAAAACATAATTGCATCTTCTTTATGGGTCTTCTGCTAGCTTAGTGTCATTAAAATTCATTTTTATGAATGT
Organism: Pezoporus wallicus; assembly: GCF_028554395.1. NCBI lineage: Eukaryota > Metazoa > Chordata > Aves > Psittaciformes > Psittacidae > Pezoporus > Pezoporus wallicus. The sequence continues at coordinate 1,421,520 of NW_026642179.1, forward strand.
GCAGTGCAAAGAAAAAGCTGCTAACATGTCACAATAAACCAACTGCCTGAAACCCTGCAGAAAAAAAAAAGAGGTAACATTTGCCTTGTACCTTCTAGTTTATGAGAGAAGATATCTAGAAGCAGCTGTAAAATGGTCATAAAATAAAATTGGAATTTATATCAAAATCACTCTTAATACCTTCGGGCTTTTCTATCTCTGCATAGTTTACTCTGAGAGATTTAGTGGTAGAATTTTATGTTGGTGGGCTGAAAGTTATAGTGGAGTTGTCAGTAATACTACCTCTTTTTAGTGTGTCTGCCTATATATCAGTCTATTTATTTTTAAATAGCAAGATAGTAACCCTCAGAAGGTGCAATATGAAAATGCTATTGACAACAGCTGAACAGTCATAGAGCTGTTAACCATCGTTAATGAAAATGCTGTTGAATGCAAGCGTTTTTAGGGGTTTGGGTTTATTTTGTTTTTTGTTGTGTGGTAGAATACTTGTACACCACCCTTCCTAACCACGTTCCCCACAGACACTGTTCTGACTTCTACTTACAACTTCTGTTGAGAGATTTCTTTAAAAAATAAACCAAACCAAGCAGTAAAAAAAGCAGCATGAGAAAATGCAATATTCGCATACATGCTGAATGAATTATGAAAGCAGTTTTCACTAAGGCATTTGAAAAAAATGTTGACCTTAAGTCCTCTTCTGACATAAAGGTGTGTATGTGTACATGTATGTAATAAGTGCAAGAAGCATGTTTATCAAAATTGCAGGAGTTTCATTAAAAAAAAAAACAACAAAGCAAAAACCAAAAAAACCCCACACACAGAGAAAAAAAACAAACAAAAAAACCCCACAGAAAATGTATTGTAAATGCTAGCATCTCACTCCGGGTCCTGTCTCATGAGTAATAACATGACCTAGTAATTTCCACGCAGGGAAGAAAAGCAAAACTAAACGAAACCAAACCAAACCACCATTCACATAAAATGTAAGGTTTGTTTGTCATCAAAACCATGAGATTTTTACTTCCACACTCAAATATGATGCTTCCCAGTGCTTGGTGAAGTTTTACAACAAACATTTGCACAGCTTTACAACTTGTCAGCTGAGTCTCAAGTCTAACCTCAATACTTTTTAAGCTCAGCTTTTATCTTTTCTCCACAAGCTTGTAAAAATGTATCATTACAGAACTCAAACAATGAAGATTCCTGTTCCCAAATGGCCTAGAATTCCAAGGAAAAAATCTGTACTGGTAACTTTTAGGTAAGGGGATTCCCAGGAATAAGAGAAATATGAACTTATACAACCAAAGTACAGTCTGAAATTATTTCTTATTTGGAAAACAAAAAGTGCAGATGTTGAATGTATTTCCATTTCTTTGATTACTACTTTGTACAGTGCTGTATAAAACAGATTAGTAGAGAAAACTGAAATGAAGTAAACAACAAAAGAAAATAAAGAACAATTACCCACAGTTGTTTACAGTATGTTTACACAGGGAACTGTCAGGCATCTTCTTTTGATTAGAGCAGAAGAATCTTATTTCAATTTCATGAAAATTAGAAAGACAGAATTCTGCAAGGCATAAAAACAGATGATGAGTTACAAAATCTCAACAAGTTACCTGATCTGGAGCAGTCCTACTGCTACTTGCTTCCCTGAGAACACAGGCCACTCCAGCATGAACTAGAACATCTTAGCCTAAACCACTGATGACCATCACCTGATAGTAGTGGTTAACAATGACAGACATACACCACTGCTAGGTTGAGCTCACATCCATAATGCTACAAATCTGAGGACTGCCTGCTGCTGACTAATGAAATATAAACTCTGCAGTTTTCTGGATGTAACTGCTTCCAAGAACAATGCCAAAACTTGATCGTAATACTTGCTCCTTATTTCCAGCCTCCCCTTTACATCTGTATCTATGGACTCTGTTTTAAGATACACTGCAATGGATCTTTTATAAACAGGTCATGATAGGTCATGACATATTTGTTGCACACAAAAAAAGTCATGAAAATTTTAAGCTTTTATAAAGAACTACTGATATCCTTTCTTTCTGGGGAAGAAAGAAAGATGTGGAAGAGGGCACCACAACAGCAGCTGGAAGCAGGGATGCTAACATCTGGTGCTGTAAGATCTCTTAGCACAGAGAATAACTAGAGCTTGAGGTAGCCAACTTTATGCATAGTACTTGGAAAAGAAGCTTAAATTATCTTGTGTCACACATAGCAATATAAAATTTCATAGTCTTTTAGATTTGGTAGACCTGCAGCACTATCGACCGCAACAGGCCTTGCTACTGTAGAGAAGATTTAGGAAGCCCAAAGATACAGTAATTAGGCTGATATGAGACTATATCAGGGAAAGCCATAATCAAACTTTTTATTACACTGGGCTTTGCTTTGGGGTCCTTAAACACTGTCTGAACTGATGACAGAGCTACAGGCAGTTTAAGATATAAAGCAAGAACAAAACCTGCAGAGCTTTCTTTTCAAGAGATTAATTTCTACTGGGAGTAGAAATGCTGAGTTTGAGTTATCCTAATCCTCTTGAGCCACTACATGCCTTTAATGAAGTGTGGACAAAGCCAAGCAGTGCTTAAGAAACAACAGAAGAGACTCTGTAAAACAGTTCCAAGCCCACAGAGGATGACACATTTCTTGTTAGAGTAAACAGGTTTAAAATGTCTAAAAAAATTAATCAAATCTAAATGGGATTTACATTTCCCATGACCAAAAAGTCTGATGGCTTTTGCTTACCTACAGGGTGACCAGGTCTAACTTTAACCAGAATTTGATGCAGCCTAATAACCTATTTGATTGTCTTGGTTGAGATCAAAGCCAGCTACATAATATATTCCTAGGGAAGTACATTTTGTACCAGTTGACTGTTACCACCCATGTATTATACCATCTGGAAGCAGGCTGGTAGCTTATAAAAAACCTCAATAAAAAGAAGAAAAGCTGCTAAGTGGTCTCAGTATGTGCACTAAACTATAAGAGGTTTCCTTAAAAACCTCTTGTTTGCTTTACTATAAGCTGAGACTATAGGAAAATATGTTGCAGGATGGGGCAAAAGTAGTAACTTACTGTAAGAAGTTTTTTGTTTTTTTCAGAGCAAGTAGATTCCATACAGTTAAAGCAGAATCATGCTGGAGAGAAGCAGGATGCCAACTGTTTTCAGGCTAAATCAGCAAAGAAAACTTAGGCATCATACTCCAATACCCAATAGCAAGGTTCCCTATTATCCACTGAAGTCCTAAGCTGAGTCTGCAGTGGCCAGTGTCTCAGAGACATGCAGAAAATCAGGGACCTTAAAAAGAGGATTCACATAAGTATGTGGGTCTGGCTATCTGATATTCAGTGAGGAGGCCCAACATCAACTTTTGGTAATTAACTAATTCCACATCCAAGTCCACACTAACAGAGAAATATGCATTTCCTCTGAAGAGTTACAGTTGTGACTCCTCTCCAGAGGTGGGAAGCTTTCCTCCCTCCTCCCACTCAACCAGAGGAGTGAGAAAAAGGAAGTCATGTTTAAGCTGAGTTGTACCTTGTTCTGCAAGAAATCAAGGGGACCACTCAAAGAAAACAATGCTACTAAATGTAAGAAGGCATGACAAAGACCAGCCATAAACCTAAAAATCTTCTTCAGATTTGTTGTTATAAAATAAGTTCATCTGCAAGTAATTTAAATTTAGTTATTTGAGAAAAGCACAGAAATGCTCTGCACAGCATTAGGTGTCTAAGGCCTATCACAAAAGCAATCAGATCACTCTGGAGACCAGCTGTGCATCAAGCAGATTGCTTTTATCTAAGTGATAAAAACCTTGTAGACTGTGAACAATACGGGGCATAAAACATAACATTTTTAATGAACAACATAAAAGATGAAAAGAAAGAGCACAAGAAATGGTAATTCAGTCAGAAGATGGGGAAAAGGAGCCTCCCTAACATGACATTTTATAGCAAGTGGGTTTTGCAGGAAGCAGATTTTAGAGGGGCAAACAGTATTTTTCTCCTCTAATTAATCCAGTTGAGGTACCTTGCAAATCAATCAGGAATGTTCCAGCATCAGATGACTGAACCTAAAGAACCAGCATTAATGTATTCTGGACCCATTTCAGAATGAAGATAAGTCACTGAAACTCCATTAATTTCAATGAAGATGCAATATTGGCCTTTTTACTGTAATCTTCTACATCAACATGAAAGAAAAAGCATAAACCATTAAGCATATAACTGCCTTTTTATTTTATTTCTTTTATGAGGCTCCAAGTAGGACATTAACAGCAGATTATATCTTTTGTGAGCCATCTAACAGGCCTTTAACAATGGAAGGGTGCCCAATAAATAAAATAATTATTATTACTACTACTTATAGTTGGCCAGCCAGCACCAACTGATAAAATTTTAACATTTGGAAAGTCAAGAACTACTTCAGCATTCTGTATATCAAACTGTCCTCTTCGAGTGCTAGAATTGTTTTCTTCAGCCCAACCCAAACACAACTAAAACTTTATTTCACCATGTAAATTTCTTTCTACTTCCTAGAGCAGAGCAACCATGTTTTTTTGCACCTGCACTTACACCACAGCAGGGGACTCCAGAATGGCATACATTCCTGTGAAATCTGACTCTTGGGCACAGAACATTAAGCCAGGACGTCCAGGTAGGTTGCTGTGTGATGTGTTTCCATTGGTTAGTTAGGTACAGGTGAAAAGCAACCAGCATCTACAGGAGAGCAAGTTTTCCAGCTTTTTAACCAGATGTTGATCATTGCCATTGACATCAACAAACACAAAAATCTGCTATAGTGCAGAGCTAAATAAAGGAGGACCTGCATGTGAGAAAAGATATAGACAGACACTGGAAAACATGAAGTAAAAGGAAAGGGAAGGATAAACTTTTGAGCCATACATGTTAATCATCTTGATGCTTAGCATGTCTGTGGCTGCCAAAGAGTAGGAAGGAGATACAAGAGTACCTCTAGTGTCCCAGAACACGTCCATCATTAATATATTTGGTTTCTATGACCCTAATGTTGCCTGCAGTAGTTGGGACTATATGCCCATCTATGGCTTCAGAAAACACCGAATCTAGAATGCTGCCCAGAATATTTTGGATGACAACAAGCCCAGAGACTAGTGGAGATACAGCTTCACAGACCTTCATGAGTTAGCGGTCATATCAGACCTACCAGCACTGAACTATTATGCCATAAAGTATTAAGAATCACACATGGATAGATTCCAGCATCTGATGCAGTACAAAAACATCTGTGCTGCTTCTCCACAGCTTTTCAGTTTTAAATACAGATTCCATGCCCCAAACCAAAATCTACCATTGACAACCTATTCTGGCTGATTTCAAGGTCTCAAAAACCCTGCAAATGTATGTCAAAAAACAGTCAAAGCACAGCGGTGTCAGTTTCCTGGTGGCAGGCTCCAAGTATTAGAGAGCAGCTGAAATACACTTCTTGTTCACACCACAAGATTGTAGACTCAGAGATAAACATAGCAATGCTTTCTTATGTAGTTATGGTCTTGTACTTCCTGTATCTGTCCAGTATTAAGTTTCCCATTGTTTTTTTCTTGTCCTGCAATCTTGATAGCCACAAGCTCCTACAATATGCTGGTGTAGGAGGATCGCTATGGACAGTAAAAGGCAGTAGGTTTCTCTCTTCTTTACGTACAACTTCTATTATAGATCTGAGAATGTGGTAAGCAAACCAAGGAAAAGCTATAAGGGACTAGGTGGTGACTGTTGCAAAGGCTTTTGACTAAGCGTGATGCCTGACAACGCCAGTGATGATCAGTATCAGAAAAAAGAAAAAAAAAAAAAAAGCAAGCCATTCTGAAGCCACTCTAAAAGCAGCCAGTGATGGGTGAAACAGAGACTCACTTTGGAAAGGTCTATCACAGAAGATGTGGCTAAAGAACAGAACAGCAGCATATAAATACAAATTAACAAAACCTAAATTATCTACAGTTCAGTAGTCTAGAAGTCTAGAAAAGAGGCCTTATTTGTGATGGGGGCAGACACCAACACACACAACAAACGACACCAACCAAAAGCCATCACAAAACCCAACCAACAAACCAAACCACACACACAAAAAACCACACCGCCACACTCACCCCATTAGGTAAAGCAGTAACAATCCGACTTCTGTGACAGAGAAGGAAACAATTCCCCCAACAAACTACATTGTACTACATAGATTCCCACTGTTCAAAGACAGCCTCATAAAATACCGTAGCTAAACACAGTAACCACATAATCAGATAACAGTATTGCTAATACAGCATATCTGACAATAATCCTTACAATAGCTATATATCAGCAGGCATAGCATAAAGCTTTCTGCATCAAAGCTTCAGTTTAGAGACAAAAACAACTAGTTTTCCTCATGGAAAGCCATATCAACACAGTAAATGCCTCCTTCACACTGCAGAGTCAAATTGGACTTTTTACTTATGCTGTTAAACTACAGAACTGTACCAACAATAGAGGCTATCAGACGCTGACATCTTACGTAGCAGAACAACATAATAAAGTCTATCCTTGGAAGCCTATATTGAAATTACTGAGGATTTGCAAACACCTAAGGGTACAAATATAATAAAAGTCTCAGCTTGATTTAGAGTTCCATAAGCTGCCATGACACAGAACATGCATGCAAACTCAAGATTTAATTTCTGAAAGAGGTCTGTGTGAAAACATAAAATTTATTTCCTGTGAACATTTATCCTACTAAAATTCACTCATTCACAGGTTCATGGAAGTCAAACACTGAAAACATATGACTAACTAAACCTAGAGTTCCCCTTAACGCTTAGGTGATATTCTTTTTTTTAGCACCAGTTGATGTGATCCCATCTTGTTTTTATTTCCCCATTTGAAAATCTATGGTTTGTACCAGAAATTTACCATCATAAAATCAGAAATCTGAAAGGTACCCCAGAGGATAATCTAATACACTGCTTGGACTAGCAATGGATCAATTGATCTCATGCAATTCTTGATTGGCATTTGTTTAACTTGTTCTTATGATCTTGTGACAGCAATGTTGTGCCAGCTTTGAGAGAAAACAATGATTGCAAACTGCAGCCATGACCAAATGGTAGCTGTGAAGCTACTACCAAGGATGGGCAAGTTCTTCAAAGCAGTAGGGTAAAGCTTTGCCCAATTCATTGCAGCAAGGTCACAAGACTGCGACTAAATTCTTTAGTTAAAAAAAGAGTCCAGATCCATCATCACTGCAGGTATGACTGATGAGTTCAAGGATGCAGCAGGGCAAATCAACTACTATACTGTTATCTTGCACATCTTGGGAAGACATTAAAGTCCACAACACAATATGAGGCATCTTTGAAGCTGGCCTGAATATAAGCAGCCTAATTCTAATTAGTAGTTCTGATGCTCTTAAAAAAACCCAACAAACAAAAAACCCCTCACAATTGAGGGAACATGGTACTGATATCCGATTGCTGTTCAGTTTGTCTGAGGAAAGACACTTTATGCAACTTCATTATTGAAACGTTTTTCCAAGAGTTAAATTTTATACAGCGGTGATATTTAGTCAAGACTTGGACATTGAATTGAGCCTGCCACATTTGCAATCACTGCTGAACAAAAGATAACTCGAATGTAAGGAGATCTGGTATATCACTGGAATTGTTACAAGTAAAACAAGGACAAGGGGTAATGGGTACAAACTGGAACACAAGAGGTTCCACTTAAACTTGAGAAGAAACTTCTTCTCAGTGAGGGTGACGGAACACTGGAACAGGCTGCCCAGGGAGGTTGTGGAGTCTCCTTCCCTGGAGACATTCAAAACCCGCCTGGACGCATTCCTGTGTAACGTTATCTAGGTGTTCCTGCTCCGGCAGGGGGATTGGACTAGATGATCTTTCGAGGTCCCTTCCAATCTCTAGCATACTGTGATACTGTGAAAACTGTCTCCCTATTTTGCTGCTACTCATCATGGCATCAACACTGCAGTATGGATAACCTATGCAGAAGGAGCTTAATATGTCCAACAGTATAAAATATTTGTAAGAAAGCATGAGAAGTTCACATCTTGCAGAGATCTGCAACTAAACAAAGCAGTAACTTCACAACAATAAGTCAGTCATGGCCTGTTTACATTGCAGGTTCAGACTTTGCCAGTTGCCATATTTACAAAATCAGTTCTTCAAACCTGACTCAGGTACTGGATAAGCAGCTACAGAAAACAGGAGGCACGAACAATTCTGAACAGTGCAGAGTAATTGATAGTTAAATACACACTGCTAACAAATTAGCATGAATACTTAAAGTGAAGACCGCTTTACAAGGTTTCAGACAATCTATAAGCTCCTTTTCGTACCAGCATTTTTTACCAGCTTTGCTCTTTCTAGTCACTAGTCAGTAGAAATTAGCTTTCCAAAAGAAAAAAATCATTCTCAAATACTAGACTGATACTTTACAGGAGAATGATCCATTTTATCTGATAATTTGGCTTTTTCCTACTCATTAAATAAATTGTCCCTTTCAGACTTTATTGATAATAATCTCTCTCTCTTTTATAGTTTTTAATTGTGAATAATTTACAAGTAAGTGATTATGTTTATTTGACAGCCAAAATTCAAGATGCATTTTACTGGTTATTTGTTAGAAAAAGTTATCAGGCCACTGCTTTTACTCTGTTTACTGGCTGCCATTACACAGAACATGCATGCAAACTCAAGATTTAATTTCTGAAAGAGGTCTGTGTGAAAACATAAAATTTATTTCCTGTGAACATTTATCCTACTAAAATTCACTCATTCACAGGTTCATGGAAGTCAAACACTGAAAACATATGACTAACTAAACCTAAGTTCCCCTTAACGTTTAGGTGATATTCTTTTTTTTAGCACCAGTTGATGTGATCCCATCTTGTTTTTATTTCTCTATTTGAAAATCTATGGTTTGTACCAGAAATTTACCATCATAAAATCAGAAATCTGAAAGGTACCCCAGAGGATAATCTAATACACTGCTTGGACTAGCAATGGATCAATTGATCTCCTGCAATTCTTGACTGGCATTTGTTTAACTTGTTCTTAAAGGTCTCACTTTTTTCAGGGCACCAGATCAAATGATGAGCGGTTTTTGCTGTTTATGGTTTGGGGCTTTGTAGTTTCTTATTTTTTTTAAATAAAATTCTCACAAGATCTCTTCATGCCCCATCCCTGGCAGTGTTCAAGGCCAGGTTGGACGGGGCATTGAGCAACTTGGTCTAGTGGAGGGTGTCACTGCCCATAGCAGGAGGGGTTGGAACTGCATGATCCTTTAAGGTCCCTTCAAACCCAAACCATTCTGTGACTCTATGATTCTATTCTAAATTCATCTTTAGTCAATATCTATTATCTTCTGTTCCATTCAGCATGCAAATTATTCTTGCTCTCTTCTCCAGCAGCTATTTGCATAGGTGAACACTGTTTTATCCTCCTTCTGCAGCCTTCTCAAAGCTAACCAGCCTTCTTGAGGCCCATTCAATATTCCAATAATCTCTGATCATGTACTCTGCTGTGTCTTCAGTAAGTCCTACTTGCAGAGAACCTAAATGTGGACATAATGATCCAGCTAAAACTTCTACAATACACCACTTGCTTTTCAGGTTATACTCCTATTTACATACCCCAGGATGACATTTTTTACAGAAATACGATACTGCTCATTTAGATTTGGTGCAAGACCCATTTAGACTCCCCAACAATATCCCCCCCCCCCCCCCCAAGTTCTCTGCTCTGTGTGCCTGTATTAAAACAATTTTACAAACACGTATTTACAGAAGTGCTTTAATTTAATTTAAAACCTTCAGATAAATAATAAAAAACAAAAACAAAAAAAAAAAAAAACCAAAACACAAAAAAACTCAAAAAAAAAATTAAGATAAAGGCCATAATACCCTTTCATTTTATTTTTGCTCTTTTTCCAACTTCTTTCTCCTTGTTTTTATTAATGAAATCTTTTAAAACCAGGTTCATCTGGAGAGAAACTGCTAGACTCAACTCACTTCATAAATTATCGTTCCTAATGATTGTTTCCTTAAAAAAAAAGGAGAAAAAAAAAAAGAGCATAGGAAAACAAAGGCAAAGCTGCAAAAACTCAAACAAAACATTTGGGGAACAAAACTCAAAGAAAACATACCTGAAGAGTATAACACACTGAAAAATTAATCTCAGATTCTGCACTGCAGTTGTGGAGAAGGTAAACATACATTTTAGATATGTGATAATGAAGCAAAGACAAAGATATTCCTTGCACTCCCATACAGACCAAAAAGTACTTCTTTTGAGAAGTTTGTTTAACTTGGCACCCTGTACATAGCTAAGACTGCTCAAAAGTCTGATGCACTCCAGAAATGGATTTTCTGTCATGGAAATAGCAACTGAGCAAATATGTCACATTACATTTCATCAAGGTCTCGGTACGTTAGGCACAAACATACCCTAAGTTGCAACAAAATTTTCAAAAGTAAAAGTAGTAATAATAATAATTACACCAAAACCCCAAACAAACCAAAACCAAACCCATAAACAGTCAAAAACTAAGGAATGATCAGAGGAACACTGTAGAATGCAAGAGGTTAGTTAAAAGCTGCTCTCTTTAAAATTACTGACTTAGCAGGGAAAAGTGCATTATTCCAAGAAAAACAGGACCTATGTTCCTAGAACAATTTCTAGTTTCTTTATATCTGTGCTGAAACAGTGTAAAGCTAGACACAAAACTAAAAGACAATGCTATGAAATGCATAATTTCTGAAAGATTAATACTCTTCTTCCAGTAGGTCCTTGACCTACCTATTATAGGTTACATTTGTCATGCAGACCAATAAGATCTGGAATTCTGTGTTGAAGTGGACAAAACGTCAATGCTTTCTGAAAAAAATTGTGCTGTTTAGTGTCATCAGCATCTTGCTTCTGGTGTAATGTTTCTTGGTTTCAAGATTAATACCTCAGCTAGTGGAAGTAGTAGAGATGTATACACAGAAAACTTGTTCTTCACTGCCATTCATAACTTGCTGTTTTGGAAGCAGATCGATCAATCACAAGTAGGCGAGTGAGGGTGGATCAGAGATGGTGATGAAGACGCAGGGACCTGAAAGCTACCTTCACCTCTAGGCAGCAGAAGGGCAGCAAAACACCTGGCAAATGAAGACATCACAGTCCAAATAATTCTGGCAGTTAAAATCGTGAAGCAAAAAGTTGGGAGATTATGATATAGCGCTGGAATGTTCCTGTTGGAAAGGGACAGTCTTCCAGACTTAAGATGATGTACCCTGTATTATTATAAATTATGCTCACTAAAAACATAGCTTTGCTATAAAAATGTAACAACCCCAGGAAAAAAACAAACAAAAAACCCACATTAGTTCAATCAAACCAATTCAAGATTTTAAAATATAAAGTTCACAAAAGTACACTCTTTGTCAATGATTTGGCAAGCAAAGACATTTCACACACACATGGAGACAGAATAACTGAGTATTACCTTTTGCTGTCAGGTACTGGTGCTCTTGTCATTATCAGGAAAAAACGTGAAGATACATATTAACAAAACCTCAAAGAAATAGGATATTGTGTAGGAAATTTCAATTAGGCTTTTGTTTCCTTCTAGTCACCAACACTTAGGAACAGTTAATTTTATAGTGAGACATTGAATTTAAGCAAGCATCAGATGTCTCTATAGGGACCTAAGGAGGGGCATTTTTGTTCCCGCCAGGTAATATCACTGGACCCAAAGCTTGCCTGCAGATGCTTAGAAATACCTCAGTACTGCTAACCTGAGCATCTTATCACCTTTTTCCCCAAGAACTGTAGGCATATGTAAGATAGGCAACTTTTCTTCCCCGAATTTTAAATCTGCTATACACACAGCACATTAACCAGAGATAGATGGAATCAGATCTCTATGAGGAAAAGCATACCGTCCACATCTGTTTATGTGAGATTGGGAAAATAAGGTGTACTACAGCAACTTCATGACAATTATTAAAGAACATAATCTGAATAGGAAAAATTCCAATCAAGTTTGGAATTTGACCTAAGAGAAGAAAATTGCCGATAATTTTAAATCGGCATTAAGTTACTCCTGACAAACACAGAGACCAAGGACCTAGCCTTCAGCCTGCTTTTCAAGCTGTGCTATGCTGCTGTACATGGAATAATTAAGAGTCACAGGGTTACAAAAGGAAGAATCTCTCTATCCTACCGGTTACTTCTCTGGAAAGAGGATTTATGTCTTTGCATTGCAAGAAGCGTTTTAGGTATTCAGTGCAGCAATTGCTCAGTGCAACCTTCCAAGTTCTTCCACAGTGTTAGGTTAGAAGATGAGACCTGTGAAGAAACTGGTATGGGTTTGCATCCTCTGGAAGAGGAAAGGACTTAGAAAGGACTGTACAAGACAGCATTAGAAAGAAGGAATATGACTTCCATTTCCAGCTGTTCTCCGCATGAAAAAAAAAAGACAAACCCAAGATCCTGTAATTTTTGAAAGGACATGCATTTTTAACTTCATTCTTTTAGGGAAGTTTAGAGCTTAGCACTATAGTGAAAGCATGCAGATTTCAGCAGTCCAGAGTTGACCATATAGGTCCTTGAATGGGGATTTACCCAAAATCATCAAGCTTGGCTTTTCCTCCTGGCTACCTGGAACAGTTCCGTACTCAGACTCCTGGTTAAGAATTCCATCTTCCCCCGCTGACTGTGGGGACCATAGGTACCATGTGCCCATCAGAATGTAACTCCAATGTTAATAAAAATTACATAGGTCTTAAGTCTCATGTGCTCATGTCCTTCTATATGAGGCTAACATTCAGTCTCATAAGAGACAGATCCCAACTTTTTTTTCAGACTATTAAATAACACTGAAAAATTAAATTGTGGCAACCCATTCAAAATGAGTTGAAGATTTCAGGTTGAAATCTTCTTCCTTGTACTTTAATGGTCCCGAGATAAGAACTAATAATTCATCCATCAAGATAAGCAAATCCAATAATCCCCATGACAACTGTTTTCCAACATCGACAATGAAACAGAGCAATCTCCCAGCCATAAGTCATGGTTAATGCTCACTTTAGTAATTATACAGCTTCTACATAGTTGATTCACATCCAACTTAATATACAGCAAGAAATACAAAGACAACATTTCCTACAGCAAGCTCCTTCTTCTCTTTCTGTAACTTACAGCAAAGGAAGGCTGGGTGTTATGAAAAACGTAATGGCTGGTATTCGAGGCTCCTACAGATGTAAAGTAACAGGCAGGTCAGTTCAAAGACTTGGAATGACAGACTTTCATGGTAGAGAAATGTAAGAGTCGGCATTGAGAACCTGGTTACAACTATCACAAGAGTCAACAACTTAAACTGTTAACTTTGTTGAACTGCCAACTTACAAGAAGCTCTCCCAGTGCATTTGGAGAAGAGCACAGATTACCTCAACTGCCTTCCACAGGATATTTTGCATGCTCGCATTCAGCACAGAGTACAAGTAGATCCTTTGTTACAGCTTCAAGAAGTGAAGCTAGTCCTGTTGTTTCTGTTTTCTGGTTGCATCAATTCACGCGGTTTTGGTCAGTCTCTGCACAACTCTGATTTAAAGGAATAAGCGCTAAATTTAAATCTCCTTTGGCGAAAAAAATGTCTTCTCTACAGCAACAATGAATTTCTTTCTTGCAACAGAGAAAGACAACTGAAGCTAGTGAAATTATATCCTTGTCAGTTTGCTCTACTGGAGAACATTACCAACTCAGTGGCTTAAAACTCCTTTCAGAAAAAAAAAAAAAAAACACAAAAAAACACTGTTTTAATTGGGAAGCTCTTCTGCTGTAATTATAATAAATTTCAACTATACTTTCAAGAATTTATGGATTTTAATTCTGTATGGGTGAACTAGTCTTTTTGGAATTAAACTACAAAACTATGCTGTTGTTGAATTCTATTAATGTTCCAAGCAATTAGAGAGATTGTTTGTTGTGGTTTAACCCCAGCCAGTAACCCACTGCTTTGCAGCCATTCTCCCACCCCACTCCCCCACCCCCAAGGCAGGATGGGGAGGAGAACTGAAAGAATGCAAACCCCACAGATTGAGATAAGAACAGTTTAATAACCAAAATAAAAATATAGTGATAATAAAAAGAATACCACCACCAGCAATAGTAATAGGAAACAACAAGAAAAGAAATTAAATCTCAGACAACACAAGTGATGCACAATGTAATTGCTCACCACCCGCTGACTGATACCCAGCCTGACCTGAGCAGAGATTGGGCCCTTTCAGGTAACTCCCCCCAGTTTATGTACACAGCATGACGTGCTGTGGTATGGAATACCTCTTTGGCTAGTTTGCATCAGGTGTCCTGTCTCTGCTCTCTCTTGGCTTTTTGTGCCTCTCCTCAGTGGCAGAGAGACTGAAAAGTCCTTGATCGCAGTAAGCATTACTTAGCAACAACTAAAACATTGGTGTGTTAATCAGACACAGCACTGGACCAGGCACTAGGAAGGAGAAAAATAATTTACAGCTGAACCCACTACACTGTAGGACTACAGATGTATCATCTCTGTGACTGGCAAGAACTCACATCAGTGCAACCAGGAAACACCAGAGAGGTACACTGCAGGGAAGAAGAAAAAACTTTTGATATGCTTTTCTCAGTGAAACATTTTGAGCAGCGCTCACCTTCTCTGAAGTCTTACTATTGTTATGACAAATCAATGTAATAATTCATTTACATTGCTATAAGTCATTTTCATCTACAAATTTCAAAGCAGCATTAGCAAAGATCCATAGCATGAAGAGCAAGAGGTGCATCAGCTTTCCAATATCCAGCCTTATGCTTGCAGACCTGCAATCAAAAACCCTTTCTTCTGTTAATGGAAATAGCATTCACTTTAATGATTTACAGGTTGAAAAATCCTTAAACCCAATCCTACACTGAAAACCAAACACTGGTTAACCAACAAAGTTCAAACAGTCAGACAAGAGGAGGTCTTTTTCCTCAACAACGGCATTTCTTCTGGCTAATTCCAGCAAGAGGTTTCCTCCCTACATATCCTTCTGTGACAGAAAGCTTGGCACCATCTCATCCTACAAGAACAAGCTCTTCTGAACTTCCTGTCACTTCTTGCTGTAACCTCAACTCCCAAAGTCTCACACTATAAACAGTTACTCATCTGCTTATTTTATGAAATCATTCATGAACACAACATGGCACTTGTCTGCTAAGCTTCTCTGCCTGGAGGTAAAAAAAAAGGGGGGGGGGGGGGGGGGGTGTGGAAATCAAGGCCAAGGGGAGAAGTCATTTATTTGTGAAATTTCAGAGCTTTAATTTTGAACAGATTTATAAAAAATAATAATTAAAAAAAAAAAATCAACATTCCTTAAAATTAATACAAACCTCTTAAGATGCTGATTTAGTCAAAGCAACCACTTGGTTCTCATTTTTGTTCTACTACCTTTATTCACTAATCTGAGTGAATCCTTATGACAATGGTAAGCCATTCTAAGGAAACATTTAAAACAAATCAAAGAACAACTTTGGAGCTATGCACTTTTAAGTAGTTCAAGTTAGGCATAAAAAATAGGACTCAGCTCAGCTAGCTTCAGACAACTACATCCTGGTCAGATCTAGTTGTCTAGACTTCCTTCAGTCAAGTGAAAGAAACAGACAGTTTAGGATGGGAATCCTGGCATGCCAACAAAACACACTCTCATGTTCATTGACCACACAGAGAATCCAACCTCTGCTTTCACTACAGGGAAATACAAGGCAGAATCGCAAGTTCAGGCAAGACGCATCTCAGCTATCCCTTGCATATAATTTTTTTTTTCCCCAGTTTACAGACATTCAATTGAAGCATTCAAGTGTGCAGCATTTCTAAAAAGATCTTGGAGTATCTCAGCCTGGAAATTACCCCAAAAGGAAACACTTAAACATTTGTAACCAATTGCTATTTAGGCTATTCAGGCAGATGGGTTACTTCACTCATTTTCAGCTGTGCTGTAGATGTCTTGAGGGTCACTTGTAGTAGCTTGATCCAGCACTTCTTTACAGCTACAAGTGGTCAAAATATTTACAACTCAAAATTGCGATTAACATCACAGAAGACACAAACAAAACCCAATCATGAAGCGTCTAACACCATCTAAATTTTTAGAGTTAAGGTTTATTTCCTTAACACTTCCTAACAGAAGAAATACTTTTCTTATGACTTGTTTTGAAATTTGAAAATGTTCAACATTTAATGCAGTGAGGGCTAATCTGCCTGAATTTATTTCCTTAGATGGTCAGTTTGATGCTCGCTTTTTTTAATACTGATCTTGCAATTCATAGCAATAAACTAACAATGTCCGTTTTTGACACATCTGTAATTCCCAAACTTCCTCGAAATTGTTCATAGAACTGAATTCAGTCTCCAGATAAGAATCTCCCATTTGCATAACTGACTCCTGAATTTTGTTTTGTCTGTCTTTAGAGGATTTGAAGAGAGTTGGTATTTGTTCCTGACACAAATTTCCATTTTAAAACCTATGATGCTCTCCATTTCTGAAAATTCCTTGTAAATTTTCATTAGGGAAATGAAAAGGCACAAATACCCTCTAACATACTAATCTTCACTACCTTACTTGAACCAATTTCTAAAGAAAGTGAAGATGAAATATTAAATTATATAACAAATTCAATTAACTGCATGGTGTATATTACATACATACATTTAACTAATAAGAGTGACCATGGATATGTTCATTTCTCTTCAGGAAATGGGATAAGAAATTGTCAGCTATGCTGCTGCTGCCTGTAAAGACAGACATTTAGTACGATAAAACTGACAGAAGAGAAATATTCCACTGCATTTTATCTTGCTATTCTGCCTTTCTTCACAATGCAAGCATGCAGTGAAATAATTTCAAAGAAGTCTCAGAAGCACCAACATCATTCATCTTTCCCCCAGAATGCAAGAAACAATGCATATTCCACAAAATTATCTATGGAGCAGAACATTTGCTTTCTGTGACATTCGGCTAAAACATCCTGTTTTCTGAAGGTATTAGTTTTACAAGCTAAAAACCTCTGTTAGAAACATTTTCAAGCCAGACAAGTGCTGACTTCCTTCTAAAGAAAAAAAAAACAAAAAAAAAAACATTGAGAAAGTCTGGTGAACACTAAGCCCAGGACCTGGGCCTGAGAAAGGTCAAGTCTGTTCTAAATGCAGAGCCAGTGATCTTCCAACAGAGTTCAAAAATCTACATCCTCTCCTCTCCTCTTCCACTCCCAGTATAAATCATGGATTATTTAGATAATTTTTTGGGGACAAAGGTTAATGAGTCTTTAGGTCAAAAACCACTAGCAATCAGCATTATCAAATTAAACTTTTTTTTTTTTTTTGGTTACTGTTGTGTTCCTCATTTTTCCCTAGGAAAAAATTTTAATCCAAATTGGAAAAAAAACAAAACAAAACAACCCAAACTAAAACAAATCACAAAAAAAACAACCACCAAAGTAAAGTAAACCGAACAAACCCTTTTAAGAGATTATTTTTCCTGAGCATGAATTCTATACACACACACTGTAGAGTCCCCGTAAAATCACATACCTATTTATCAGGAACAATGAATGCACCGCTGTGATTCTTCCAAGACATAATCAAGATGTTAGCTCGTTCTATACTTCAGAAATGCACAAACTTTCCTGCCTCAAAAAAAAAGCTTGGCAACTAAAATGAAAAGATAATGTTTATAATGGAAGAGAGGTATGTGAAAAAAACAGGTACTGAAAGTAAAATGAGTACTTAATGCCTACTACATGCCTAGATTTAAGTAACAAACCAACAGTTACAAGAGCTCAAGCTTCAGGACATGTCATGGTTTAAGCCCAGCCGGTAACTCAAAACCCAGGAAAAGGCAGTCAGCATATTAATGACCATCACAATTTACAGACACACCCTTTACTGAGCTTCTGTAGTTGCCTACATCTGCTGAGATAATTTGTTAAATGCCTACATCACAAACAACTGTATTTTCTCTTGCATCTCACCATTCTAGAGCACTGAATTATGGGGAATGGGGAGGGAACAAGATTTATTAAAGAGGCCAGGTAGTCCCAGGCAACTATACACTCTTCTAACACAGATAACAGTAACAAAGAAATGCTGATTTGTGTTGGTGTTTTAGTCTGAGGTTTGATGTTTGCTGTTCTTCGGGTTTTTTTTTTAAATTCATAGAATCATAGAATATTTAGGGTTGGAAAGGACCTTAAGATCATCAAGTTCCAACCCCCTGCCCTGAGCAGGGACACCTTACACTAAACGACTCACCCAAGGCTTCGTCCAACCTGGCCCTGAACACTGCCAGGGATGAAGCATTCACAACCTCCATGGGCAACCCTTTCCAGTGCCTCACCACCCTAACAGGAAAGAATTTCTTCCTTATATCCAATCTAAACTTCCCCTGTTTAAATTTTAACCATTACCCCTTGTCCTGTCACTACAGTCCCTAATGAAGAGTCCCTCCCCAGCATCCTTATAGGCCCCCTTCAGTTACTGGAAGGCTGCTATGAGGTCTCCATGCAGCCTTCTCTTCTCCAGGCTGAACAGCCCCAACTTTCTCAGCCTGTCTTCATACAGGAGGTGCTCCAGTCCCTTGATCATCCTCGTGGGCCTCCTCTGGACTTGTTCCAACAGTTCCATTTCCTTTTTATGTTGAGGACACCAGAACAGTACAAGATGCTCCAAGTAAGGTCTCATGAGAGCAGAGCAGAGGGGCAGGATCACCTCCTTCGACCTGCTGGTCACGCTCCTTTTGATGCAGCCCAGGATACAGTTGGCTTTCTGCACTGTGAGCGCACACTGAAGCCGGCTCATGTTCCATTTCTCATCAACCAACACCCTCAAGTGCTTCTCCACAGGGCTGTTCCAGTCGTCTTCTTTGTCCAACCTGTAGCTGTGCCTGGGATTGCTCTGACCCAGGTGTAGGACCTTGCACTTGGCATGGTCAAACTTCATGAGGTTGGGATGACATTCCTTTCCTCCAGGGTATCAACCGAACCACACAGCTTGGTGTCATCAGCAAACTTGCTGAGGGCGCACTCAATCCCACTGTCCACGTCAGTGACAAAGATGTTGAACAAGACCGGTCCCAACAATGGTCCCTGAGGGACACCACTCGTTACTGGTCTCCAGCTGGACATTGAGCCATTAACCACAACTCTTTGTGTGCGGCCATCCAGCCAGTTCTTTATCCACCGAGTGGTCCACCTACCAAATTGATGTCTCTCCAATTTAGAGACAAGGACGTCGTGTGGGACAGTGTTGAACGCTTTGCACAAGTCCAGGTAGATGAAGTCAACGATTAAATTAAATATTTATATTTTTTTCCAGGAAAGCTTTCTATAGAAATACAACGGCAGTCATCTTAAAATAATTCCTGTCAGATGTTACTGTATTAACTGTAACACGAATTTATAACACATTGTATTAGGCAAGTTATCTACTAGCACAGGACACTGAGTCATGCTGATACAGAATTTAACTGCTGTACTTTAAGCTATTTTTGAGAGGAAAGTTTGAAACCTTCTGCCTAGGCTCATCTAGAAAGCAGAAGATACAGCACTACTCCTACAGGGCTAACCCCAAAATCTCCAGTTACAAAATCCTTACTCCAGCACTTGTAAGACTTTCCTGGACTATTCATTTTAGTTCATATTTCCCAGGTATTCCCCTGGCCTTCCCCCCTTTAGTTGTTTTGGGTTTTTTTCCCCTTAAAGTACTTTCACAGTTTCAAGTAATAAGATGAGGAGGGTAAAAACAAATCAACCACCAAAATCACCCAGAGAAAACATTTTAATGGCAGCTGTAAACCTGCCATGCTATTAAATAGGGATTTGAAGGTTGGCAGCAAACAGCAAAGGCCTCTACTTCAGAAACATAGTTTCCACAGCTCCCATGAAATTCCCTACACATCTGAAGAGAAGTACAGTTCTCTCCCTAAAAATCTTATATCTTCTCACTGTAGGACTTGTTCTGATGTCCAGCAACTCACAGCAGCACACATGTTCAAGCCTCTCAGCTCCTCATATGGAGCACAGACTAACCAGCCAAAACCTAAGCTGGATTTTTACTACAGCTGGCTCTCTGCTATTTAGCAGAAAAAAGAAATAATGAGCAACCAGGCTGCTTCCACTATATTCTCAGTACTTCTGCTACTGCTGCTTCAGTATCATGAGGGAACAGGAAGAATGGTAAGACACTAGAGAAATGGAAGCAAGAGAGAGGCAACACAAAGGTTAAGTGAAAAGACAAGGTAGTACACCTTCTGGTTTCAGAAACCACAGAGCTGGAGACCCAGAGCCTCTATGAGAAAAAATACCATGCTTTTATTGCTCTATTGCTCTTCCATGGTCTCTTGGGTATCATCTCCTGACCTCCAAGCTAGATGTTTAATCTGACCCTGCACAACTGTTCTCATTATTGCATATTTAAGACAGCTTCATTATTAATAGAAGAAAATACCTTTATACCCAGCCCTGTTACAGAATTCTCTATTATCCTTCCTCTTGTCACAGTTCCATTAACAGATGCTAGTACTCTCTGTTATCCTTCCTCTTGTCACTGTTCCATTAACAGATGCTAGTATTTTCCACATTAACAAGTATGTTCAGAGATGCATTAACATCTTCATATTGTTACATATATACCACTAGACATTATGACCGTTCATTGAACACACTGTATTTGTTGCTTCTACCAAAGGCAGAACTTCTGCTCTTTTCCCTTGTGTGGCAGGAAAATGTACATAAATGCTGGCCATAACATATATGTTAAGAAAAGTGCTATGAAACATATGGATATTTTGTAAAAAGCTACAGAAACTAATTCTGATTTCACATTAACCAGCCTAAGTTGGGAGAAACTCCAGCCATGTTACCTCAGTGCCAAAAGCAGCACAGGATCAGCATCCAATCCTAAATGTCTCTAATGCATCTAGATGGAAAAGTTCAGGAAATATAAAACTGCACTACAAAGTTTGCTATGTGTTTTAATAGCAAACTTTGGGATGAGAAGCACTGAAGTATCAAACATTAAAATGCTTGCTTTGCCTCCTTTGCATCTTCTGATCAACTCTCATCCATGAATTGCAAAGTCTCATGGAGGCATTGTAATTAGCATACTTCCTTCCTTTCTGGAACCATGCTGATTTTTTAAAGGGAAGTGTAAGACATTCTTCCACTTACAATCGAATGTAAATTAAATAATGTATTAATTATTTCAGTAGCACTTGATATTTATTTTAATTAATCTTTAAGTCAGACATCAACACTGGGGAGTAACAGCAGGACATCAAAAGCAGAAAAAGTTTTGTGGTTTGGGGCTTTTTTTCCTTGTTTGAGAGCATTTTTAATGACAAATTGAACAATGCACTAATTTTTTTTTTTTTTTTTTAATATAAGTTTGATGAAATCAAACTATATACAACGACTGTTCCCAAAGAAAAGCTTCTGAATGCAAGACCTGTATGAGCAGGGCAAGAAATAAAGGCCACCAGCCCCACTTCATCTCAGTCTTCACTACAGAGCTGCGTATGGCATGTTGGGATTGGCAGTCTCTGCTTGAACAGCATTAAGAAGTTCAATTAGACTTGCTTCCTCAGGCTGTGGCTGGAGGTAAAAAAAAAAAACCAAACCAAACCAACTCTCCATATGCCCAGGAGTTTTGCTGGGTGCTATGTCCTGACCCAGGCAAAGCACCTCTTCCCCTTATCTTTGTCACCAAAAAGATGACCCACACACATATGCCAGGCTTTGCTACTGGAGCTAATCCTGAATTAACAAGGCTCAGGCTTGCATTTAGATCTCTGACTAAAACACCTCCCTGGCACAAGAGAATTTATGCTGACAAGCAGCCAACAATCCCTTCCATGCCCTGGAGCTAACTGGTGTGAAGAGCTGATGATGGCAGTCTAGGCAAAGGGACCTATGGTCTCCTTGCTCCATCTCCTGTCACACATCACTGCAGCAAGCCACAGCACCAAGATCACCTTTGCCTATCCCAGGAACTTAAGTGAACTACAGATGAACTTTTCCCATCACTTCAAAGTGGCAACAGAAGCAAACACCATTTCTTTTTTATTATTTAAATTTTTTAAAACTGGGAATATTTTTTTCCTGGTCAAGCTGAACTTACACAGACTAACATTCTGAACCTTTTATTACAACTGCAAAACAAGAATTACTTTAGCACTTCAAAACACTGAGATCAAGACTCTTAAGTTTTGACCCGATTTTCACCTAGACATATGAATTATTCCTTACTAAGATGCTACAGGTTTTACATCAACATAGGCCAGTATTAACTGCTTTACTTGTCTGCATTCAGCCTCTACAGATACCACAAGTATATCAAAACATAACAGTCATATTTCTGGGAAAACACAGGCCTTCTCTTCTTAGAGAAATCTGAATTGGATTAAAATAGCAGACAGACTGGTCTAAAATTAGTCCAGTTTTCAGCGGTTTGGTTTTTTTTTTTAAGATAATAATAAATCTGCTTAAATATTTTTGTTGCCTGTGACCCTAAATAAATCACTTAGTGTTGTGTTTCATTTTCTTCCATCCATCAAATTGCAGCTGGAACAGAAGGAAGAAGAAAAGAGGAAACGCAATTCTGGCATGACTTTTGTGTCACAATCATTCAGGAGCATGCTTGGTAAATAACATGGATAGGATCAGTCCTGTGTACGCTTGGGACACTAGCTCACAGGAAGCGTGTACTGTGCTTAGCACATCAGTTCCCGACCCTCCACCCCAATTTCCTTCCCTGTGCCCACACACTGTATGGCCAGCTCTGGAAGCAAGGCAGGCACAGAGGCTTATCCAACTTTATTTTGAGTAGCACAGAGGGCAGGTACTCTCTGGAAGACATTTGTTCTAATGAATACCACCATCGAAATGCAAAAAGCCCCTCAACGTAACTAAAAAAGCCACAACTTACACCCCACCTTCGGTCTCAACTGTGCTTTCACTTAAAAAAGGATTATTGTACTACAGTTATTTTAACTGACTCAAAATAAACTTAGAGTTCCCAAGATAATTAGAAATTTCTGCACAAAGTAAACCCCACATTCCTCCCCAATATTCACAAAGTATCATAAAGAAGAAAAGTATCTCATACTATTTGCTCTACCTTTAATTTAGATAAAACAGAAGAAAACCACCTTTTCTCTGAACAGAGACAAGCTCAGATGGCTGATATTCCAAAGGTCTTTTTAGAAGTGACTGACAACAACATGGCTCAGTTCTGCAAGTCTCCTCACAGCTGAGCCCTATATCTCTCTACAGGAGATCAAACAGTAGCAGTTCCTCCAGGCCTTTCCCACTTGTGACCTTCTGGGTAAAAGCTCATCAATATGGAGTCTAGGTGTACTCAAGCTATGCTGTAAATCACAGGCAGCAACTCCATAGCACACAGTGATTAGGTGTCTAATAGGCAGTCTCTTGTTTCCTGTCACTCATCCTTATAGTAGCATTTGGCTTTTAGACAGGAGCTACCTCTCAACATTTTACACAGCTTCAGATACTAAATATTTCCATCACTCGTACAGTTCCACCCCTCCAAAAATCCCTCTCCAAAGGAACACATAACCCAATATTAACCTGCAGAGTTTCTCATCTTTTTTTACACTACATTAAAGTATTTACACTAATTGGAGACATGTGCTTAAACATCACAGAGGTTGCTCTGCAAATCCTACCCCTTCTTTTTCTAATCAGCACACGTGGGAAAAAAGAAGTTGCTTTCACAGCCAGGCAGTAGAAATGCCACTTTCAAAGTCACAGTCCTGATAAGAAGTTACAGAGTACAAATGCAACTTTCCTCTTCATAATTGTTTTCTGAATCTGTCTAGTCACTCAAAATTCCCTTTTTTTTTACATGCATTTCTGCTTTGCACATTTCAGTGACTCTCCCATACAACTTCAAATACAGACAATATAATGAGCATTAAAGCTCTTTGAAAACCTATGCCCTGAATTCAATTAGCAGTCTCAAGAATCCAGCAGTTAGCAGCAAGTCCAAAACATGTAATAGGATTATTTGAGAGTTTAATGATGAATAAAGCCCTACCCAAATATTTTCTTTCTTGCTTTCTTCTCCTCTAAAAGTATTTAACATAACTGTCTTTAAGTCTAACTTATTTCAGTATATAAAGTGGCATTTAGGTTGGTACAGAAAAGACCTATCAATTGGATACCCATTACCTCCACCTGCCTCATCACATAGCAGTTCCACTTGCACTGAAACTATATTCAGCTGTTAACAGCAGACATTAGCAAATGTTGCTAAGAACAGACACACTTAGGAGTGATCACATCCGTCTGTGCTCCTCATCATCTACAGCCTCTGATTCAGACAGGTCCCATCAATACCACACAACATTTGGCCTGGGTCTTCCGAGGACCTCATGTTGAAATAACAAGAACATTGTCACAGCATTCCACTGACTAAGGCTAAGAGCAAGCACTTCATGCTCTGATGAGCTAGAGGTACTTGAGGATCCAGGGTCTTCAGGGATAGCATTAAGAGGACTTTATAAAACAGAGGAAGCCAAACCTGTAACAGTCTTAACCAAACTACCAGCAGCAACTACACCCTGGAGTAAAATTTCTCCAAACCATATCTTTCATTAGTCTTTGGGAAATCTACTTTATTCCAATGAAAGTCCAAGAGCAATGTTACAAATAAACAGTCAAGGAATTTTGTTTCAGTGTCTAAAACACACAGTTACTCTTTATTAACAGAACTTACAATATTTCTATTTGCTGCTACTTCCATCTCAGGACATTCTCTACCCAGAAACATGGGGGGATGTGTGGGGTGTATATGTGTAAAATTCAATTCTCTGCCACAATTAAAAAAAAAAAAAAAGCTTCCAAGCCTGAAATTATGACCCACAAACTTACAAGCAATCAGTTCCAGACACAAAACTCCAGAGCCACTCACCAAACTGGAATCAATTCCAGGAGAAATGCAGAGCTACAGTACAGAGCACAACTTGAGGGAAGCAAGTTTTAAGTAACTGCTCCAGGAATAAGCTCGAACAAACCAAACCAGATCTAGCACAGCCCTGAGCTAAGCTGTAAGAAAGCCCAGCTCATAAAAAGCCCATAGCCTACCACACATGCAAATTGCCACTATTTAGTTAAGAGAAGTCACCTTTTCCATCTCCTTTGTACTGCTGTGGCATTGACAAAACTGTTTCAGGGCTCTTCACTGCCTATGTAATGTTAAGACGTGAGTTATGTAGGTACTGTATTGCCAGAAAATGCCTCTATTGTGCCTTGGAATTTCTTGGGGGTTAGATGCAATATATTCGCCTGATTGGTATATAAGAAAGTCAGTCTTTCTGGTAGAAATCTCCTCTTAACTTTGATGCACTGAAGAAAACTGAGCTCTCCATCTGGAAAGAATTCATAAAGCTCTACAGTATTAAAACACCAATAGGAACAAAAAGCTTTGATGTAATTATTACCAGTAGGTGGTATGCATTAACTGCTATTTTCAAACCAGCAGGTTATTCAGCAGCTTTAGAAACAATAAAACCCTCAAGACCTGAGGCAAAAAAAAACCAAAACCCAAACAACTAAAAAACAGTTTAAAAAAACTAAAAAAAAATCATTAACAAATCTTAAGCATTCATGATAAATTGCAATTATAAGCAAGCATTCATGCTTGCAATAATTAGCAACATACCTCAACATTACTGAATGCCAATGAAGTCAAGAATACTCTTCACGAAAGAACAATACAGTGGAGGTGGCCAAGTTGTATTTAAACGGAGGCATAGGCAATTTTGTTAACTGAAGAAAGGCCAGCTGTAAATAGGATGGGCTTACAGTTTGTAGCATTTCTTCAGAACCAGGAACTACACAGACTGAAATGAAACCACTTTTCTCTAAAGATTTTAAAAAACGATAGTGTGCTTGCTAGCCATTTTTCAAAATACTTATCAGTAACATGACATTTTTACTCTAAATTGGAGCTTTGGTGAATGAGTATTTTGAGTTCTGTTGTCAACAAGAATCTCCCAAGACTTTAAAGTGTACACCTAAGAGAAATATCAATTTAACATCAAGTGTACATCTAAGTAGCTGTAATCTGAACACAAGATGTACATCTAAGCGCAACATTGGCAGACAAACAAGGTAGCCTGCTCAATTCCTATTCAGTACAGCAACAAAAAAACCTCCTGAGCAACCAAACCCAAACACTAGTAGTATGGACTGTTGTTCTATTTCCAGTGACACCAAGCTCAAATTTTATTTAATTATGCTCTAGGTAAATACAATAAATTCTTACCAAAGTTGTTTATGTGTCCTGGGTTCAGCAGTAGCAGTCATTTTTCTCCTCCTTGGTAGCTGGTGTAGTGCAGTGTTTTGACTTTCAGCTCGGGAACAGAGCTGATAGCGATGTTTTGGTTTGGCCAAGGACTTTGTGAGCCTCATGCTCTGCCAGGGAGGAGGGGAAGCCAGGAGGAAGCAAAGACAGGACACCTGACCCAAACTGACCAAAGAGGTATTCCATACCACAGCACGTCATGCCCAGGATGTAACTGGGAGTGAGCCGGAAGGGCTGGGAGACTGCAGGGTTGGAGGAGGTATCGGTCGGAGCTTGGTCGGGCTTGGGGGGCGAGTTATCGGTCAGCTGGTGCTGAGGTGTTGTATTCTCTTCCCTTGTTATTTCGTTTATCATTATTATCATTGGTGGTAGCAGTAGTGATTTGTGTTATACCTTAGTTACTAAACTGTTCTTATCTCAACCCGTGGGAGTTGCATTCTTTTCAATTCTCCTCTCCATCCCTCCGAGAGCAGGGGGAGGGCAAGAAAGGGGGGGGAAGTGAGCGAACGAATTACCTGACTGGGTTTAAACCACGACATTATGTCAGTGTCTCAACAGTTTTTTCAGACTGTGGTTTCTCCCCTCATAATAATATACTGTTGGTTTTATCTAATAAAGCAACAGAAGACTGCAAGAAGTTTAAGCAAAGAAAAAAAACATATGCATATATAAAACCCCAAATCTGTAGCAACTTAAATGCCTTTAAAATCTCACTGTAAATTTATTGTCTTAGGCTAACTGGGAGCTTGAGGAGGAGACAAAGATTTTAACTGACCTCTTAATAGCTAATCTTATGCTGCTATAACTTGGCTGGCAAATCTGAACTAAATGAGGAAAACTAGAAGAATTCATAGCAGTAGACAAAGTCCTTTGTGAAGATCAGAATGTTTTTAATGAAGTAGAAAAGGCAAAAGGTTCAGTACAATTTTCTTGTATGCTTGGAGTGAAGCAGGATGACAGGCTAGTATCACAACAAGATGATGAAGTACTTTCCAGTCCATTAGTAACTAAGGAATATGTTAAACAACATCTACAAGAAATAAACACCCTCAGAATTAGTATACTTAGATAACCCCCAGTGAATATTTGAAATATATTTGCAGATGATTTCTCTGGCCTCCCTGATCCAAATCTAATATATTCAGGGCATAAATTGTATTTTCCATTATTGAAAGAAACCTAAAAGTCTACCTATATTCCGAAAGAGTAGCCTGGTTGTGAGCATAACACCTGCACTAAAAAAAAAAATAAAAATCAATCCACCTTCCTCTGCTGAATTTCAATCCTAAACAAGGTGATGAGGTCAATAAATTAAGACTTAAATAATTGCCACTATATCCCTGTCAAAAGAAGGCTATGTTGACCTACAGAAAGAAGTAACAAAGTAGTTCTGGTTTCATTGTGGTTTACAAAACTAGATTTATATACAACTTGATTTATACAAGTAGATGAAAAGCTGGACATGAGCCAGCAGTGTGTGCTCACAACCCAGAAAGCCAACTGCATGCTGGGCTGCTTCAAAAGGAGTGTGACCAGAAGGTTTTTGAAGGAAGTGATCCTGCTGCTCTGCTCTCATAAGACCTCCACCTGTAGCACTGCATTCAGCTCTGGGACCCCCAGCACAGGAAGGAACGTGGGCCCATTGGAGTGAATTCAGAGGAGAGCCATGAAGATGATCATGGGGCTGGAGCACCTCTCCTATGAAGGCAGGCTGAGAGAGCTGGGGTTGTTCAGCCTGGAGAAGAGAAGGCTCTCGGGAGACTGCTTTTTCCGTGCTCAAGATCGGAGCATCCCGACACGTAGGAAGTCAAGGAAGAGGGCCAAGAGACCTGCGTGGCTAAATAGGGAATTGCTGGGTAAGCTCAAGTGGAAGAGGAGAGTTTACAGGTCATGGAAGGAGGGGCTGGCCACTTGGGAGGAATATAAGGCTGCTGCTAGAAGATGTAGGAAGGCAGCTAGGAGGACTAAGGCATCCTTAGAATTAAACCTGGCAAGAAGGGTCAAGGACAGCAAAAAGAGCTTTTTTAAATACATGGCAGACAAAACTAACACCAGAGGCAATGTAGGCCCACTGATGAACGGGATGGGTGCCCTGGTGACAGAAGATAAAGAGATGGCAGAGTTACTGAACGCCTTCTTTGTCTCTGTCTACTCTGCTGCGGGCAGTCCTGAAGAGCCCTGTACCCCTGAGACCTTAGATGAAGTCAGGTCGATGGAGCGGTTTGCCTTAGTCGATGAGGAATGGGTTAGAGACCAGTTGAGCAATCTGGACATCCATAAATCCATGGGTCCAGATGGGATGCACCCGCGGGTGCTGAGGGAACTGGCGGAAGTCATTGCTAGACCACTCTCCATCATCTTTACCAAGTCTTGGGAAACGGGAGAGGTGCCTGAGGACTGGAGGAAAGCAAATGTCACTCCAGTCTTCAAAAAGGGCAAGAAGGAGGACCCGGGTAACTATAGACCTGTCAGCCTCACCTCCATCCCTGGGAAAGTGATGGAACACCTTATCCTTGGTACCATCTTAAGGCATATCAAGGATAAGAAGGTTATGAGGGGCAGTCAACATGGCTTCACCAGGGGGAAATCATGTTTGACCAATCTCTTAGCCTTTTATGAGGAAATAACACAGTGGATGGATGATGGCAGAGCGGTGGATGTGGTCTACCTTGACCTCAGCAAAGCATTTGACACAGTCTCCCACAGCATCCTCACGGCTAAAATGAGGAAGTGTGGACTGGATGATCAGGTAGTGAGGTGGACTGCGAACTGGCTGAAGGAGAGAAGCCAGAGAGTTGTAGTCTATGGGGCTGAGTCTAGTTGGAGGCCTGTGACTAGTGGAGTGCCTCAAGGGTCAGTACTGGGACCGGTATTATTTAATATATTCATCAATGATTTAGATGAGGGAATTGAGTGTACTATCAGCAAGTTTGCTGATGACACTAAGCTGGGAGGAGTGGCCGACACACCAGAAGGCTGTGCTGCCATCCAGCGAGACCTGGATAGGCTGGAGAGTTGGGCAGGGAATAACTTGATGAAATATAACAAGGGAAAGTGTAGAGTCCTGCATCTGGGCAGGAACAACCCCAGGTTCCAGTATAGGTTGGGGAACGACCTGTTAGAAAGCAGTGTAGGGGAGAGGGACCTGGGGGTCCTAGTGGACAACAGGATGACCATGAGCCAACACTGTGCCCTTGTGGCTAAGAAGGCCAATGGCATCCTGGGGTGTATTAGAAGGGCGGTGGTTAGTAGGTCGAGAGAGGTCCTCCTTCCCCTCTACTCTGCCCTGGTGAGACCGCATCTGGAGTATTGTGTCCAGTTCTGGGCCCCTCAGTTCAAGAAGGACAGGGAGCTGCTGGAGAGAGTCCAGCGCAGGGCAACAAAGATGATTAAGGGAGTGGAACATCTCCCTTATGAGGAAAGACTGAGGGAGCTGGGTCTCTATAGTTTGGAGAAGAGGAGACTGAGGGGTGACCTTATCAGTGTCTATAAATATATAAAGGGGGAGTGTCACGAGGACGGAGCCAGGCTCTACTCAGTGGCAAACAATGATAGGACAAGGGGTAATGGGTACAAACTGGAACACAAGAGGTTCCACTTAAACTTGAGAAGAAACTTCTTCTCAGTGAGGGTGACGGAACACTGGAACAGGCTGCCCAGGGAGGTTGTGGAGTCTCCTTCCCTGGAGACATTCAAAACCCGCCTGGACGCATTCCTGTGTAACATTATCTAGGTGTTCCTGCTCTGGCAGGGGGATTGGACTAGATGATCTTTCGAGGTCCCTTCCAATCTCTAACATACTGTGATACTGTGATACTGTGTGATACATTACAGCAGCCTTCAAGTGCCTAGAGGGGGCCTACAAGAAATTAGAGAAATAATGGCATAGTGACAAGTCAAACCGCAATGGCTTCAAACTGACAGAGGGGAGGTTTAGATTAGCTATTAGAAAGAAATTCTTCACTATGAGAATATAGTGAGACACTGGAACAGGTTGCCCAGAGATTTTGTGGATGCCCCATCCCTATAAGTGTTCAAGCCCAGGTTGGATGGAGCTCTTAGCAACCTAATCTAGTTGAAGATGTCCCTGCTCATGGCAGCATGGTTGCACTAGATGACTTTAAAAAAGTCCCTTCTAACCCAAACTGTTCTATCATCTAAACAGAATATCCTTTACCTCCATATCACATTAGAATTAGCACCCCATGATATTCTGATCAGTACTTATAAAATAATAATTTATTTAATAAAAATAAAATATTTAAAAAGTTATTTTAAGAGGAATTTAAAGACTTCTTTTAAAATACTTTGAAGAAATAGAAAATTGTTCTCAGAACCATGAACTGAAAAACAACCCCCCCCCAAAAAAAAACAAAACACTTTTAGCAAAAGAGCTTGCGATCTTTTTAGCTCATCCAAGAGATCATCATCACCATCATGCTACAACACACTATGTAAACACTTTCACAGACAGAAGTTACTATGTACTACACTGACTTTTAACAAAGGCTTTGCTTACATTAACAGGCAGCACAGCCCCACTCGGAAAGTAGGGTGCCAAGGACCTCATGCCCAACACCCATCAGGGGGTCTTGCAAGGGGAAGGAGGTAAAGGAAGAGAAATTTCAGACCAGCCATAGCCTGCTTTCTTGGCCCCAAATGATTCTTCACAGCTGGAGCACATTAGCTACACTCCTGCTCCTGGAACACATACACTGGTAGAAGCTCACTCTAAAGGAATCTGCTCCCCAGCTCCAGGACTTTCTCTAATTCAGGGAGCAGGGTGGGGTAGAGGACACAGAAGAGGAGGAGAGGAGCAGGAGTAAATAAAGGATTAGCAAACCTGCTTCAAAATGCATGCCCAATTTTAACTGACATGGTACTGCAGGTGCACCAAAATCCTCATCAGGATTGACTGCTAGAAGCTGAAGTCAGAATGCATAATTATTAGTATTTTAAAACTGTAAAGTAGATGTATTAACTTGAAAAAGCTAATTCACATAAGAATTCAGTATCTCCATTTCTGGCCATCTCAAAACCAAGGCAGAAAGCCTTTCTGGAAGATATTAATAGCTTTGCTTGACTAAACCTAAGTCTACTTTATTTATCAAGATTACACATTGAAAACGCTACATCAACAGGTACACATAATAGCCGTAATATATGACAAAATATTTACATTGATTCATATGGTACGGAATGTATTGGCAGGAATTACTGAAAAAGATCACGCATGAAGGAGATATACATGGAGAGGGCACAGAACCCTTTTCTCAAGACAGCAAAATTCAGCTTTTACCTGTTTATTTAGACACCTGTATAAAACAGTGACAGTTTCGCAGAGGTAATCTATCACAACTTAAAAAGCAGCCCAGCAGAACTACATATTCTTGATGTTTTGGGGAAATGAGGTGACATGCAAGCAGGCCTAAATCCTAACTATTTCATTTTTGTAATAACTGTATGATTTTTCACTAATGCAGTAAACCTTCTCACCTGGATTCTCATCCCCCCACATACTTCCATATAGTTACTTTCATACACATTGTCTCATGTTCTAGCTTATGAACGATATTCACCTCAGTTTGGAAGGTAGCCAAGACCTAAATCAGGTGTAAACTAAAAATCAGGAAAACTCATTTATTTAGTGTACAGGAAGACCACATTATTATTAAAATGTTAGACAGAAGTGTAGCTAAACAGTGTTTATCCGTAATTTGTACGTCAGCAACAGAATAACAAATCCAAGCTCTCTACCTATGTATCATGAGAAAGAGGGATATGATACTCATGGAAAAGTAAAATGGCACCAATTGCTTAGTTCTAATTCTCTCCCTTGCAGAAAAGTTGAGGATGTCTATCTTCACTCCTAAACTATGATGATACTTCAGCTCTACTAATTTAGTGTCCCTGCTGTAATTTGTAACCAAATTATTTCGTCAGGAAACTCATGAGACCATATTGTCATCATTGTACCTATTCATAAGCATTTCCTGACAAACATACTAAGTTTAATGGCACATATAAGAGGATGAACTGCATCATGCAGTTTTGAACTTCATTATAAGCTGCTAAAAAAGGGCCTTCTGCAGAACAATTTAAGGCATAAAATCTTTTGACACCTAAACCAGTTCCTTAGGGCTTCTCCAATTCTATAAACAGCATACAAGGCACACACAAGTTTTGTACTACAGACCTCAAGTCTAACATCTTCACTTACATACAACTAATATACACTATCTTTCTTTGAAGACTGGGAAAAGTTTGAGTCAATAAGCTCAAGCACAAAAACATCCTGCTATGAGGCTGCCTCTTAACCATAAGCTCACTGTTGTCTAAAAGATGTGGGGGCTCTTTTGCCAAAGAGAAGAACCTTTGGCAGAGCTAAGGTTAATACGTCATTTATTTGAGTACTTCAAATCGCTCTAGTGGTTTTGTTTGTTTGCTTACCCAAATAGGGATGGGGAGAGGATTTTGTTGTTTCTGCTGGACTGCTTCTTGGTTTTGTTTCCTCATTGTTTGGTTTTTGTTTTAAAGAGGTGGGTATTTCTAGAAAAGGAACTTCAGTGCTTGTACTACTAACCTGAGCTAGGCCCACACAGCAAAACAGCAAAGTAGAACACAGTGGATCATGGATTCAATGCATTGATCTGGATGCATAAATGGTTTAGTTTTACTATATGTTTGCACACAGGCTTTTTACATAACTGAAAAGAGATCACAGTTCCAGTTCCTGAAGAGATTACACAACTCAATACAAAGGGAACACTGGATCCATGTGAAAATATAATCACACCTTACCACAATTTGAAAAGTAAGAGCAACTTGCTAACTTCTTTAAAAAGCAAGCACATCAACAAATACCAAACACTCAGAATTTCTGACACTGGCTCTTGAGTGGACCCAAAATAAAGAATGGAGGGAAGAAGCCTCATAAAGAGAAAACATCTGCAGGGCAAGACACTAAACAGAAAGATTTGGGTTTGAAACCAACCTCCACTCCAAGGGTGGTAATCTTGAAGACTGGAACTTTTCCAAGTCTCATTCAGCAGCTGCTGGCTGAAACAACCCTCTGGATGTTCAAGGGAGCTTTCTTTCTACCACCTCCAAAAATATTGCTGTAGCCCCGCTGCAGAGAAGCTTTCTGCTTCACTTCACCTTCTTACTCTCCAACCTTCTCCCTGCTCCTTACTTTCTCTATCCCATTCTTTGTAACACCCAGCTCACAAAAATTTCTCTAATCTATACATGCTCAGCCTTTCTCTAGGAGGAGCAACCTTCCTCTACCCTTCAAAGGTTTACTAGCAACCAAGGAAGCAGAAAGAGATCAACAAGCAGCTCCTCCCGTATCACATTCTCATTAAAACAAAAAAGTCTCACCTCCAGTAGATTAACAAAGTCACTAACAATTCTGCAATCTACAGAAGAAAGGAAGAACTCTAGAGATGAAGGCAAACACCAACACTTTTATGATCTTTCACAGATGGTGAATTTGAGGAATTAAAAAAAAAAAAAAAAAAATCTAGAGAAAACATGAAAAAATCTCCCATGGTAAAAATCTGACAACTTTTTGTAGCACCCAAGGAGTTCAATTAGCATATGCTCACACTTCAGAATAATCAGTAATGCTTGGCTGTCCTTAAAAATAGCTATTGTTTCAGACCACACACTTAAGTTCCACAAAGCATTACTCAAAACAGAATGTGTGGTGTAAAGCATGGCAGAAATCAGCATGTCTTAAAACTGTGCATCTGTCATATGCGCTTCATCAAAAGCAAGCATGCACACACACATTCTGGCAAAGGAGTGACTACTGTTCTTTGTGATAACTGACATAAAGATCCAGAGGAACTTCTAAAACAGCCCATAGCATTGCTAATGGAAGCTACTTCACATATTTAACTCTGAAACAACAGTTCTAGTTAATCTCCTTATTAGAAAGATGATGTTCTGCTCTGGACTCTAAATGAATCTGTTTGCCCTTGCTGCACTTGTGATAGAAGGGAAGAGCTTTGGCCTTAACTTTACAA
The DNA here is from genome assembly GCF_028554395.1 of Pezoporus wallicus. Lineage (NCBI taxonomy): Eukaryota > Metazoa > Chordata > Aves > Psittaciformes > Psittacidae > Pezoporus > Pezoporus wallicus. The sequence goes on from NW_026642179.1 coordinate 1,455,974, forward strand.
CTGAGCATATATCTTAACTATAGTATATTAATCAAATAAGCAATTAAGATCAGATGATGTATGTGCTGCCTGAGGAGCCACATCAAGATTCTTAGGTCAGGGTCAGATTAAGGCACAGCTATGACAGGTGAGCATCTGTTGAAGCCCCTTCTGTGACTATATAATGTTAAGAGCTATTCAGTAATAAACTGAATTAGTTCTCCAATACACATTCCTGTGTAACCTGGCGAACCCTTGAGAGTAAACAAGGAATTGCACGACCTGGGAGGAGTCACCTCGGGCAGGTGTGGTTTCTGAAGTCTTAAACTGATCTTGAAATCATTGCTTTTATCATAAAATTTAAGCACTTCTGGAAAATATCTTTTACAATGAAAACAGTTTAGACTCTCTAGTCTCAGATTAAAGAAAACATTAAATTGTTATCATGGCAGAAATTAAGGATTAAAGTGCAGATGCAACAAGAAGAAAGATATAAAAATGGCCCTGACTTCCCCTATAAATCCCCTTATCTCTGCAAATCATATCTGTTTACTCTCCTAACAAATAAAATTTTACTGTGGCAGCTTTCACCCTCCAGAGTTAGGACAGACATAGAAAGGCACGCTGGATTGAGCCATGCATCAGTGACATGTCAACCAAGTTCTAAATGAAGAGCCTTCTGCAGACTGAAGCAGAAGTAACAGTTTTGATTTTGCAGACTGAGGCTGACTTTGCAATTCTGGAAGTCAATAAAAAATGTTTGACTCGTAAACTGAGAAGATTTGGTCTGGAAGTCACTGAGAAAAAATAAATGTAGTGCTCCCAGCATGCCAGTTTGACAGGGTCACTTTGTTTTTCTGACCACAATTCTACTTTAAAACTAACCTTTCAACAGCTGCTCAGTTTCAGTCATCAATCCTACTACTGTTGAAAAGCAATAGCAAAACCACCAATTGATTTCAACAGAACAGCATAAGGCTTTTGATAGCACTTAGCTTATAAAAGCCTTACAACCCACAAAATGACCATAAAAAAAATCTCAGTATGATTTAGACAGACAGAAAACATCCCTGTTGACCCAACTAAGATCACTAGAGACCTACATATATTTTTCAACAAATGGAAGGGTTTAAGACTTTTCTTTTTTTTTTGTAAACCAAGCCAAGGGTATGACAGAAAACAAAACCTATTTTATCTCAGATGCAATCTGAACATCAATTTTGTGACAATGTAGAAAATCTCTGGATGTTAACCATATTTAGCAGGCAAGCATAGCCCCCTGACTAAGGCTGCATTTTGTAAGCTGCAATGGGTCTACACTGACTTGCAGGTTCTGGGCAATCTGAATTCAAGGCTGTGGGAGCAGTGATGCAGAAGACATTGCTGAGGTCAATCTGGAACATTCACATGCCCAGCACAGCCATACTCAAGCCTGTTCAGTAGTGGAGCAGTGACACTCCTTTTCATATCATTCTTCTAAAGTGCTCACAAAACACCATTCCTGTCTGCCCTCCAAAGGTGAGGCAGTAGTTTATGACTCCTGACATTAAGGTCATGATCTGTGGACTGCAGGGGGCTTGGCTGTTTTCATGCAAACCGAAATGTGATTTAGCATTATTTCCTTTAAGAAAGAATTCAGACATGTAAAACTGAGATCAGTTATTTAGGTTACTTTGTAAAAATAAAGAAACTTACATTGATATGAAAGGTTAACAGATGTACGGGGGGCTAGGCCAAGCCACTTGCTTAAGCGTTACTGCTTGCTCATGCTTTTCGTACTTACAATGTACAAGGGGGTAGATCAAACCGCTTACTTAACAATGTTACTACTCATTCATGCTTATTGTACTAGCCGTATATGCTAGAACAAAATATAAGAACGTGGCTATTGCTAAGAGGTAGGGACCGTGACTTAATTCCCTTGGCGCCTTTGGACAACTTGATTCCCTTGGCGCCTAGGACGGCTGAAATTGGCTCTGCACTTTGGACAACAACCATGCCTCCAGGGAGCATGTGTAAAGACTAGAGGTGAAAAGTTCAGGCTCAAGGAAGACTCGTTTATTTCATCTTGAGACCTTTGCCCATGACCACCTGGAGGCACTGCGCAGGCGCAAAGTACTTCTTAGCTCATTATAATACGAAGCAGGGATAGGACATGAATATGTATAGGCGTGTTGTACAATCTCATGCATATGTATAACTTTAGAGGATAAATATAAAGGGGAAACAACGCTGAGGTGTGCACGCTTTTGGAGGAGTTATCCCCCATGCGCCTCAGCACCGAATAAAGCATACCTACTTTACGACTTTAATGAGTTGTGGAGTCTATCCGTGCATCAACATAACTAAGTGTATGGAAAAGTCAGTGGTTATACTTTTTCTATCTAATGTTGCAGCAACCATTTCTAAACCTATGTAATTTCCTATATGCTCCATGGTCCTTTCAGATGAAAATCCATTTTTGCTAGTTGTGATGCATAACAAGTAATAAATTGCAAGGGAGTACTCTCAATTTTCCTCCTGACCTGATAATTTCTGTCAACATACTTCTTCATTTATCAGGATGCTTACAGAAAAAATGAACATTCGATTGCAAATGTGTCAAGATGTGCCACCAGTGCTCCCGGGCCACCTCTCACCTTCTTCTAAATTAGCTAATGTAGCCACAACACTGTTTACCAAACTGGAGACTATTCCCCCCTAATTCCACTACAGTGAAAACACTTGAGACTTTTAAATGGAGCAGCAATATTGTAATGCAAAGCAAGCCACAGGACCACTAAAGCTCTCCTATTTCACTGCCCTTCAGGCAACTATTGATTCTGAGACACCAACAGGCCTCAAAAGGGAAAAAACAAAAAGACAAGTAAAGAAGTAGACAATTCCTATGCAAGTTTCAAATTCAAAAATCATTACCTTCACTGAAACATTTTACCACAGAAAGTTGTCCCAGCACAACATGCCAAAATGGATGTCTTTTCACCTCTTTAGTTTGCCTGCTCTTGCAAATCCACTCAGTTAACAGTCTGTTCCTGCCTTTTAGTACATCTTTTTCACATTATCTAGCTCTTCTGAAACAAAGAGATTCTTCCCAGCCCACACAGTGAGCTGTCATCACTTTATCAACTGTTCTGAGCAGTTACAGTTTTCTGTACACTAATTAAAACTTCATATAGAACCTGAGCTAATTAAACCCCCTAACAAATTAAGTATGAAACAAACTGGCTGTAACTAGGTATTTACATTATGCAGATACCTACTGATGAATGTGTTTGTAGTCTTCTTTTCCCTCCTGCTTCTTTCAGCAGCAGTCAACAGCTGTGGGCATACAAAGAATCTGTAACAATTCAAGATTCAGATGTTAAATCCTGAGGTGTTTTTTCCTCACAGTCATAAGCCCCATTAGTGCCTCTACAATATGCTCTGTAGTGCTATATACCTGGGGCTTGTTTCTATTCCTGAATTCCACAATTCTACAGCAAACTTTGATTATTTTTCCCTCCTATTATCCTCACTATATGAATGAGAATAAAATAATTTATAAATTTCTCATGAGAGTCTACATGCAAGAACTTCTCACAGTCAAATAAAGTCCAAAAAATGGTTCAGTAATACATTTACACATTGCCCTCAAGAAAAAAAAAACAAATGTAGCCCAAACCCAAAAGCTTTCTGTGAACGTGCTGTTTTACACTTGCCATTTCTAAGCAAGAATGTTGCAAGATTTCCTATGCACTACTGAAAAAAGTGGTTTTCAGTATATTACAGTTCAGTAAGTTTTAATGAAAATAATACTTTTCAGATATTTTAATGTGATACACTTCAGATACTTTTAATGTGACACTATCAAGTCAATTTTGAGTCAGACCAGCTCCTACTAGATTTCAGACCAAGTAAAATATTCCGTGACTTTTGTCTTAACTCCAATGGTAATGCTTCTAAATTAGTAAATCTAGCCCTGAAATGCTTGTATTCTTTCTGCACCAAGCAAAACAAAACTCCTAAGTGAGAACGTGAAAGTAATACTAATCATACTAAACTTTAACAGTTGCCATTGCCCAAACAGAGAAAAATTCAAAAACTACATAAACAATATAATTATTAATAGTAACTTGGATCATAAAAATCACATCAGATGAATCTCTGTCTTTATCTATGTACAAAACATAACCAAAATAATTACTTGTTACCATTTTGATCTGCATTAGAACTCTGTCTGAACCCTTATCTTAGACTATAAGCATCTCATTCTGGTGAAACTACGTTTAGTAAAATATTAAGTAGACTAAAATGAAAATATGATACATTTAATTAGAAAAACTGACCATAAAAATTAAACCAAATTATAGGCTTTAGTAACAGAAGGCTTATTAAAAAAAACACAGGGTTTTACCAGCTAGTTATCCAAGTGCAATTCTACTGAGAGCCGCTGGAATGTTCTCACTAGAATGACACACTGCAGCACACTAATAAATAATTCTAATTATACTCTACTTGCAAATTCTCTGGAACTATTTTAAAAGTGCACAAGCCTATTAGAGAGTATAAGCAAAATCACATAGCAATATTATGACTTGATTATTCTGGCTGATAGATTCTGGAGTGCTCAGCACCTTTTCATATGAATTACATCTTGCAATAACAGTACCTTAAAGAACTTCCAAGGTCTTTTAAAGATGTTTTTTGTGGCTCAATCATAACTGCGATGAGCATGAACTTAGAAGGACACTGAACTATGTTCACCATCAAATAAAAAATGCCTCTATAAAACTCTACTAAGGCAAATATTACTGTTTCTCTTTGGACTGTCTTCCAGTTTTAGAATTCCAGGTACCATAACATTACCTGAAAAAAAAGAGAATGAAACTAACCATCCTGTGGTCCAACTCATTCTATTTTTTAATACAGTTTAGATTTAAAGGGCCGGCCAGCACAGCTCTATACACAGACACAGCATTACATTATAAAATTAAATATCTATAAACAGTCTCAAACTTAAATGTAATCAGGTCAACTGAGTTCCTGTACTGTAAGCAACAGAGCACTTCATCTGCATTTGTCACCTTTGTCTATCAAAACACTTCTTAAAAAAACCCAAATCTTACAGAATTATAGAATAGGTGAAGAAACTGTTAGATGCCAGGAATCCTAGGCACAGTTGAAAGGAACCTTTGGAAATTGTCCAGTACTCCCCTCTCGAAGCAGTGTTAGTAAGACCAGGTTGCTCAGGACTCTCTCCATTTGGGTTTTTAGTATCTCCAAGGATGAAGACTTGACAATCTTTCTGGGCAACCACTTCCAGTTTTCAATCACTCTCAGGGTAAAATACTAAATGTTTTAAATTCATTCCTTGTACCTCAATTTGTGCCCATTGCCACTTTTTCTGTCACTGTATACCACTGAGGATAGTTTGGCTCCATTTCTTTACACCGTCCCATCAGGTGATGATAAAATCTCTTCCTAATGCAGTCCAGGATGCTGTTGGCTTTCTTTGCTACCAAGGACACGTTGCTGGTTCATATTCAACCCAGCATCAAGCTCTGTAGCTTCCTGCAATGTTTAGATTCTGATACACTTAGCTTATTGTATTTGGAGACTGAACATCTCCCATAGAACAGTAAGTTATGAATAAATGTTACTATTTTAATTTCCAATTTTATTCTTCTAATACATGTTGGTCATAATACAAATTCAGCTTGAAAGCACTCTGAACTTCACAGTACTAATCTAGTAGAAATTAGGAGTTTAGTATTTGCTTATTTAAGTTGTGATCTAATAAAAACCTCATCCAGAAGATACTATTATGAGGTAGTGTATACCCCACAGACAAACCTTACTACATTTACAGCACAGAAAATCAGGAAAAAAGTACTAAATACTTAAAAGAAAACATAAAACCTTTTAAAAGAAAATGTGTTCCTCCTTCTCACATTCCCATAATGATTCAAGTCATGGATTTACAGAGAGATAAGCCTCACTGTGGAAAAAAAAATAATCCGTCCTCTGCCCTGCCTCATATATACTGTTCAAACACCAGGCTTTTGCAGAAAATATCTACAATCAAAAAAGGCAGGAGATGTGATTTTGAGAGTTAGGAGAATTGTAGATGACAAGGAACACGCTCAGCTGGAGTCCTGCTTCATCTCCAAAATGATGGAAGCAATCTCAAGCCTCTGCTGATTATTGAAAGAGCTGACATTAAACTTGAAGGGCCCCAAGCAGAGACTAAGACGTTACAGCTCAACACTAACACCTTAAGTACTATGCAGAAAGACTTTACTTCCATTACAGATCAACATATCTCACATATTTACTTGAGATAAGAACATGTGTGTTGGCATTTTATTACAAAACTATTAAAATGCTGCAAATTCAAACACTAGTTTATCTCCCTGTAACTTATTTGTGAACTCTCAGTAGGATTCTAATCACAATATAGACTGAAAAAACATCAATGACCACTAAAAAGCATTTGCCAGCACAGCAGAAATAGGTTAGGTGTCATTTCCAGCCTTTGAATGTTGTTTTTTTAAATCTTAGAAAATACTCTTCAATGACCAGATTATTTAATTATTCTAGGATGATATCCCTGCCTTACTTTACAACTCTTGCAGAGCACTCTTGCAGAGCACTATCTCTTTTCCTTCCAATGTTAAAAGGAGAGAAATGTCTTCAACATTGCATTATTTCAACAACCACTATTGATTTCTGGCTGATATAATTTCAGAAACAGATTTCAATTTGTTTACTTCTTCTGAGATTATTAATAACTTCCTCTATATACTGTGTTTAATTTGTTAAACTACAGAAATTAAATTCGAGTACAGGCCTTAGTTAAAGATGTGTTTTGTGGTTTTGTTCCAAATAATTCTACATAACTTAAAATAACATTCCACTAGGCACTAAATACAAAAAAGCGTAACCTTTATGTTCAGACTTAGATATAAGCACCCTCTGCAAGCATTTAGCCTTGCAACTCAGATGCTGCTGCAGTTGGGCTAAGGTAAACATTTAACTACATAGAAAAAGATTTCTGTTTTCTGGGAAAAGTCTCTTATATGAAACTCACACACACACAAAAAAAATCTGTCTAAAAGTATAAATTACATAAGGTAGATTAATATAATTTTAAATCCTTTGCTTCTTGTCATTAACAACTTAATTACTCGAAAAAAAATTTTTTTCTAACTTCCATATGGCAGTCCAAGCCATTTGATGAGACTATTTTTAATATTTGCATTACAGTAAAATATAGAGGACTTTATCATGTGCTAGTTACTTTATAGGTATCTATTCAGAAGATAATCTGTGTCCCAAAGTTTGTGTAGAACAGATGTTAAAAAAATAGACCATTTATGTACTTACTTAAAATAAGAAATGGAAAAAAACAGTTTGATAATTTACCTTACTGTAATGTACTGTAATGTAACACTGGTGTGCCACTTCCACAACCCAGTGTACACTGTTTATTCAAAAATCAAACAACTTTGTTTTCTTTTTTAAAGATTCTGACTCTAATTCTCATGCTGTGAATAAAAGATATGTATTTATATCAACAATAGATGACACATGCTATAAATGTTGAAGTCTAGATGCCTTAGATTTCATTCCCACAACATTAACCACAAGCTATTATCACCAGAATATGTGGTGTCCCAACTTTGGAGCAGAGTCCTTTAAGCGCTTCACCATCTGTGTGCACTGCTGTGGCTGGGTGTAGGGTAACAGCAGCTCTAACAGACCTAACCCTGTCATAGCGTCCTTACCTCTGATGATTATCAGCTAGGAAGCATTTCATGAAAGTGCAGAATCCTTCCATGATACCATGAGGGATACATGCTTTCAGGGTCTGTGAGAAGCTAAAGTTCTGTTTTTCACATCCAACATGAAAATTGAGTACTCATCCAATTGAGTACTAATGGTACTTTATCACAGATAAAAATCTATAATTTCTGTTAAATAAAAACACCCCACACTTTCTCATGGCCAGCAAGGTAAAATTTCAATCACTGAATAACACAACTTGCCACCAAGAACAATTTGCTATTTTGAAGGGGAAAATGGCAATTTTCGTTTTTTTCATTATACCATGAAAAGAGAATACAAAGTAACTGAGACTATGCTGAATTATGACTTCTGTCATGAATAATAATTCTGCGTATCCCACTGAAGAATATATCCAAGTATATAGGTGATGAAAACATCACATTTACCTGAAAAGCCTGTCCTTCTAGTTTTGTTAGTTTTGCTGTGGTTTCAGACCTCTAGTTGGCCAGTTCACATGCTATGGAAGCAGTTAGAGCAGCAGATGCATAATTTACAGTGCTCTACCTGACAATCTGATGGAAAGTGGGCTTTAAAAGACAGATCTTCTCTGGAAAACATTACTTCCTAAGCCAAAAGGGGACTAATTCTGCAGGGATGCAAACTTAAGCAAGCTTTAGAAATCCTGTGCCACACAAAGCAAACAGCTGGCATCTGCTTCAGCCAGTGGTTTCTAATTGTGCTTTCTGGATCAAACCATTATGGTTGCACACAGAGTACAGATAGTCAAATACTCCCAATTTCACCTTCTTTTCAGCAGCTAAGCTGCACCAAAAAAAAACCAAACAACCAAAACCAAAACATTTAAAAGGAAAGTAAATGTTTTTCTGATGCTAATTTTTCCCATAAGCAGTTCTGACTCCCAGAGGTATACTGGCATCAAGCCACAGAAATCCTCATCTATAAAACTGGGAATGAAATGCAAAGTGACCTCATCTCACCAGTGATCTGCAGACTTCTGAAAACTTTTAGCTTAAACAATTCAAAATCAATCCTTCACCATGTTCATTGCAGAAGTAACTTATCTGGTTAATGATTTATTTACAGTATATCTATTAGAAGTCTACTGTTTTCGTAGCAGAGGTTTACACATGTAAAAAGTTTCATCACTTCTAATTTGAGCAGCACAGAGTTGACTCAGTTTTGACTACCAAACCCAAAACTAACATGTAAGCTTGTTCTCACTAGAGAGATTGTTTTCTATGCACCTCTACCCTTGTACAGTTATTTACACCCATGGGTAATGAAAGTAAACCTGTTCCAGCACAGAGTCAGTATGCTGAAAAAGTGTACTTTTTCAGTGTACTGAAAAAGACAATTGTCTAAGTTGCAGGTAAGGACAGTCATGCTGAAGGAAAGCAAGTGGCTGAGGGAATTTGAACGGAGACAGCCTTTCAGGACAGAAACATTCATGTTGTTTCATCTGCAATTAAAACTTAATTTCTCTAGTTCTTTAATGTATACACATTCAGAATATACACAATAACTGTCTCAGTCTTCTTAAGAACTTTTTTGTATTACTAAAAGAAATAAAAGTTCCAGGCAATATGTTCTTTAACATGGGCAACACCATAATTTGGTTATCACATCTGCTGTCTAGGTGAGAGAAGTGTTCATGTAGTTAAGTCCCTGTAAAGTGAATAGAAGAGCTGGATTCTGTTTGGACAACCTACATCCAAGTACTGCAGCATTTAATTTTGAACAAGCTGCCATATCATTAATATTCATGCATAAGCTTCCTGTACAGTGAAGTCTCTTACCTTCTGATTTCACTTGCAGTCACTTGGCTGCAAGAGCGTCTGAAACAGACCCGAGTCTTCCCACAGTTGCTAGGAAATCTCTACTATGGCTCTACCACAGAATTCACTGAGCTGAAACAATGTAATTATTTCCCTATTCAGTATCACAACAGACACCACAAGGGTGGGAATGAGTCCAACATTGCCATGAATAAGCAGTGCAAAAAAAATGACGGAGGAGAGAAAGCCAACCTGAGAAGCGCATCTTGAGCCAAATCCTTCTCGGGAGTTAACTTCTGTTCTCCTGTACCATGGCCTGTTTATCGGGTTAAAACTGCCTTAATCACCCTTTCCATGGCATAGTCACAATCTGCACGTACTCCAACAGAAACTAAAGTATGTTCCCAAGCTGTGAGACAGGTTCAAACATCACACCAGAACCATTTATTTGCCTGCAAAAGTTGCAGCATTGATAATGGTGCAGATGGTTTTAGATTTTCTATTGCAGTGGTTTCAATATATATGAAATAGTAAAATACTAAATTGTGCCAGTTATACCAATATTGACTCCAGTCTAGTGATCTCGGCACCACACGACTTCAAAAACTAATGTTAAAATAGCCAAAAAAGGTCAGAACTAAAAAAACTAAACTAAAATAACTAAAGTTCTTTTTAAACCATAACTTTTCTTGTAAGTGAGCAGCACTCACAAAACACCCATTAGATACTTGTAAGTCAGGGATCTTGGAGCCAAGCTGGGCCTACATGTTTATTATTAAATATATTTTTCTCCACTAAGCACTTCCTTCAGCTACAACAAACATACATGCAAGTACCTTGTCTGCTTTTTTTTTTTTTTTAGCTCATGTAAATCTGTTGTAGCTGTAATACTCACTAGCAAGCATACTGAAGTAGTGCTTTATTGAAGCATTTATACAATGCACAACAGTTTCATCAAAAGAGAGTAAAAATACCAGAATCAAGTATTCAAGTTATATAAACAAATAAAATGAACATGAACAGAATAAGTACACAAGTGTAACTTGGATGCTGGAGCAATATTCAGTTCAGCAGTGGACTAATCAGACCTATGCACCCAAGTATGTTATGCACTTTCAGAGCTCGACAGCCATTAGGGAGCATTTGAGGAGCCTTCTGACATCAGACGTGCAGTAGGTGCAGCCTGTAGGTTCTGCGGGTTTAGCCCTTTGTCTCTCACCTACCACATCTGTCACATTTTTCAGCTTCAGGTAAGTGTTATAAGCCTCAGCTAAGTACCATCCGCCAAGATGCAAGATCAGAGGTTTAGTGATTAGTTTGAAAGCTGGGGTGGAGAATACCAGAGAAGCACAAAACACTTCTTTTAGCAAGAAACTTCAGAAACATTTAAAATAGAAATAATCGCTTTAGTTTCTTCACTTTCACGTTCCTGCTACAAAAAGATGACAGCCTGCAGACAAACTTACAGCGTAAATAAACAAACACACAGTCCAGCTAAGGAATGCCTCTTCCTTCTTTTCCCCTTTTGCCCTAGTTTCTAAAAATGCTTAGCGCACTGTGAGGCCTGGGGCGGAGGGGGAACGAGAAAGAAGAAGAGGAGCCGGAAAGAAGACCAGGAAAGAAGAGAAAGCGAGAGAGCCGCCAGCCTGCAAAGAACCGGGCCGGGCAGCAGGAAGGCCGCCTGAACAAAGTTTCTGCGGTGGAGAAGAAGGCCGTGGGAGGTAGGAGGAGGAAGATGTTTGTCGGAAAGGATGAAAACTACCGAACCCCGCAGGCAGCTGTACCTACCGGCCTCGCCGGCGGGGCGGGGAAAGCGGCCAGGGAATGGCGGGGGGAGCGGGGCGAAGGCGGGCTGCTGGGCGGTGTCACCGGGGGAGCTGTGCTCGGCCCGGCGGCTATAAAGAAATGGAGGCGGCGGTAAGTGGCCTGGTGGCGGTATGACCGAAGTGAAATTGGCCGTGCTGGGCGGCAGCGGAGCCGGCAAGTCGGGTAAGGCAGGGAGGAGGGCGGCCCCAGCCTGACCTCACCACGGGTTTGGGTGCGGCGGGCGGGAGGAACCCCATTAAATGTGGAGTGTGCTTCTTTTCTCCCGCAGCGCTGGCGGTGCGGTTTCTGACACGGCGGTTCATCGGGGAGTACGCGTCCAACGCTGGTGAGCCTCTGGGGACAGGCGGCGGGAGCGGGTGGTGCTGTGTGGGGCCTCCACCCGGGGCCGTGTGGGGGAGAAGGCAAAATGCGAAGCTTCAAACCCTTGAACAAGGAATTGGGTAGAAACGCAGTTCCACAGAACTTCTCGGAAAGGTTTAAATTTCTGCTTGCTTATCAGTGATAGTTCCTAATGAAGTGTGAGCTTGAAGGCGGGAGAAGGTGAGCCAGGTGTCTATGGAGAGATCACTTAAAACTCCAGTAAGTACAAGCGGGCTGATGCGGTGCTTGTCACAAAGCAACCGCGGAGGGGCTTAGGAAGGAAAGATAACAAGGCTGCATGTGCGAGGCGTGGGTAGATTATAGTAAACTCAATCTGAGAGGAGATAGAGAGTAAAGAAATAGACTGGAAAAAAAACCAAACAGCCCCAATACCTGTTCTGTTGCATATCTTCTCCTCAGTTCCAGAGGAGAGGTGAAACTGTATCAGGCACTACTGGTTAATTAAAGCATAATGCAAAGCCTACTGCTTTTGCAGGAGTGGACTGATTTGATAGCTTTGTGGAAAGCCTTGCCATGCTGAGGATAGAATTTCTCATTCATGCCAGAACAAATACACTGATCCTTAGGACACTTGTGAGGTCCTGGGAGATGGCAAAGCAGGATTTGAACTTTTGCATCCTGGATGGAAGCATTATTTAACTGATACACCTTTGGAAGTCTGCCGCTCCAGCTTCTGGAGCATGAGAAATCCCAGAAGTTAACAGGGTATGGAGATTGCTGCCTGCCTCACTTTCCCTGCTAAAGTGGAGGGGTCTTTCCAAAACCATTTTTTTACGAAAAGAGTAGCTTCCCAAGGTTAATAAATGAAATGTAAAATAGTAGTACTAAGCTGAAATGCATTGAAAATACCCAAATGAACTTATTCTGAAAGTGGAGTTACAGTTGTGCATAAATGCTCTACTGATACTTGTTACTATACAAACACAGACTGAAAGGGCAGTTTGTGTCCCAGATGGCTTATCCAGTTCTAAGCTGTCATGTGTAACTTATGAAGTTATGTAGTGCTTTCTGTATTTTAAGTAATCTAAACTAAAACCAGGTTTCCTTGTTCTGATCCTCCAGTACTGCAAGTCTCAGAAAAGGCACATAAAACCCCCAAAGCATTTTCATTTGTTAACAAATGGTTGTTGGAAGATAAGTTTAGATCTGTTTCTAGAGAGGAGGAAGGGGGAGTAAAGTGGGAATATGGGTGATAAAGAACCTCCCACTGTCAGTAGAGTCAAAGTATGTGTTAAAAATTTAATTATGGAAACCACCAAAAGGCTGCATATTTTAATACCCTGAGATGCTTTGGGCTGGTAGCTCACCATGAACTCTTACGATGCACATGGAGAACACTTAAGATGAGTATGGTACTGAAGATGCTAAATCCAGAGATTGGAGACCTTATCTATGCACTTAATACACAGTTTAAAGTGTATTTTCAGTAGTGCCAAAACCATTTCTTGTCTTTGTAGTTCAGTAATTCGTGAGAAATTATACTGTAGGCAGCCTATTGATGACTAGTGCCATGAACACAAGTTGGTTACAGTTGCTTAGAAAAAGCAGTTTAAAATAATAGTAACAGTCCGTCGGCAAGGGTTGCTAGTGGTCTTGCAAAGTCCTAAATCTGAGAAGTGACACTACAGAAATATTTTAGGATCTGGTCTAAGGACACGATCCTGTAAATACTATTGGTTTAATGCTGCCTATTACGAAAACTCTTAAAGTGCCAGATTTCATGGTAAATAAACATTATGACTAAATAATGATTTTTGTACAGAATCGGAACTTACACATAGCCTGCTTATTACTTCCATAACACTGAGCCTTGGTATCAAGCTGAGAAATCATCAGCATTTAGCTGACTCTAAATGTTGTACATCCAGTTTACCTAGATTTTGGAAGAGGAAATCTAGGATCTGACAGTATTCATTACATCAACATTTTGACAGAACACCACAGTGAAATGGTGGTCAGTTTAAGGGGCTGGGCAATTCGGGTGTTGAAAATGAAATTGTTTTAAATACACACTGGAAACAAACCTAACAAAAAATGCCACCACAAACCAAACAAAAAATAAATCAAAAGAAACCACCAAACAAAACCCCCCAAAAATAAACCACGAAAAACCACCCAGACTCCTTGAAAATCTCGACAATACTCAAGGAACCTTCAGTATTACCCAGTCTCACTTTTGCTGCCTTTTCACCACCATTCCCAGTTACTAATGCTGGTTTTCTTTGCATACTATATATATTTTTAGAATGCATCTACACTAAACACTTATGCCTGGATGGGAGGCAGATACACTTGGAAATTTATGACCCTTGTTCACAGGTAAGAATTTTTGGGAGCAAAGACAGGCTGTTCTTCATTTTACCTGGGTAATGGCAAAAAGTGTCAGGAAGGGCATGTCTGTGTTACAAACTTTTTCTCTGGTCTTAGAATCTCTGATTGCTTTTTTTGATAAGGCCTGAAATGTCCAAGGTCCTACACCTGGGTCGGAGCAATCCCAGGCACAGCTACAGGTTGGGCAGAGAAGAGATTCAGAGCAGCCCTGTGGAGAAGGACTTGGGGGTGTTGGTTGATGAGAAACTTAACATGAGCCAGCTTCAGTGTGACCTCGCAGCCCAGAAAGCCAACTGTATCCTGGGCTGCATCAAAAGGAGCGTGACCAGCAGGTTGAAGGAGGTGATCCTGCCCCTTTACTCTGCTCTCATGAGACCTCACTTGAAGTATTGTGTGCAGTTCTAGTGTCCTCAGCATAAAAAGGGCATGGAACTGTTGGAACAAGTCCAGAGAAGGGCCACGAGGATGATCAGGGGACTGGAGCATCTCCCATATGAAGATAGGCTGAGAAAGTTGGGGCTGTTCAGCCTGGAGAAGAGAAGGCTGCGTGGAGACCTCATAGCAGCCTTCCAGTATCTGAAGGGGGCCTATAGGGATGCTGGAGAGGGACTCTTCATTAGGGACTGTAGTGACAGGACAAGGGGTAACAGGTTAAAACTTAAACAGGGGAAGTTTAGATTGGATATAAGGAGGAAATTCTTTCCTGTTAGGGTGGTGAGGCACTGGAATAGGTTGCCCAGGGAGATTGTGAATGCCCCATCCCTGGCAGTGTTCAAAACCAGGTTGGAAGAAGCCTTGGGTGATACGGTTTAGTGTGAGGTGTCCCTGCCCATGGCAGGGACATCTAGTTCCAACGTCCCTGCCCATGGCAGGGAGGTTGGAACTAGATGCCCCAAAGGTCCTTTCCAACCCTAACTATTCTATGATTCTATGAAATTTGATAGTTGCTGTGGCTCAGAACTGCTGAGTACTTTCCTATTTCATGGAAGAAGCCCTTAATTGCTTATTTTTTCTGTAAATGCTTTTGGTTTTTGGAATACTACTAACAAATAACTTTTCCCACTTCTGCCTTATATAAGTAAACACAGAGGTAAGTTACAGGTTACAGTTTTCTCAGATACCCTAAAAGGATGAAATTTAGCCTATAAAGCAAGCAGTTTATTAAATGCCTGCAGAAATGGTCAGAGCAGACTGGCCTGGATGTAAGACTTGCATTCACAGAACTCATCCAAGGAAAGCCATAATGCAGGCTTGCATGTGTTGAAAGCTGAACTTTGATCATAGTAAAAAGCTTTGAAATAAAGATTTTTCTATCCTTTCTTGCTATAAGAGGAATAAAGAAACTCGGGTACTGTGTAGCACATGCAGGCCTATGTAGGTCTGTCTGACTAATCACATTAGTGTGCGAGGTTCCCTTCTGGGCAGTGATATTGCCTTGTATCAACTAGCAGAATGACTGCTAAAGCCAAAGCACTGAAAGTCTGATCCAGGCTTAAATTCAAGGACTTAAAACTTAACCCAGAGAGCATGTAAAACGAACCGCCAAAAACAATCAGCCTTCCCAGAGACAAGCAACAGGTTTGCATGTCCCAGGGCACTGGGGATCCTGAAATAGCCCCTGTGCCATGTAACATCATGGAGTCCTCCCTTGCCATACAATCTGTCAGAATGTACTGTGGATTTGCTTCCACTTATCTTGGTCCCCTTTCCTTGGAAGGGGGGGACTTGGGTAAGACCCAAGGCCTTACCATGGAAACTGTGCTTAAACCATGACACATATTAAATCTTGTGGCCTATGAACAACTCTTTATTAAGATACTTGAAACTGGCAGCTAGTGAAAGCAGATTAGATGACATTATGGGTAGAGGCTTTGGTTGCTACAGTTTGGGCTCCTTTTTCCTTTTAATTGGACCAGAGATCAGTTGTGTTAAGGGCAACCCCTGTTGCCAGCACTCTTGAGCTGTCCTGTACAGTTCTTCCTTAGGAATGAGGCCTAACTTTAGCTGTTTCTTGCTTTCTTCCTGACTTCTAAGTGCCTGCAGAGGAGTAGGTAGCAAATAAGAGTGTAGTACTGCTTTTTGTCTGATAGGACCGCTGATTCTAGAAAGAGATAGATGGGGTACAGAGGTCCTGTATCCCACGGTAGCTGGGAAAGAAAAGCAGGTCCCAAGGGGGCCAGAATGCGGAAGGAAGAGTTGCCATTTTTGCTTCTGCCTCCTGAAGTCTTCTTGCTCCCTGAGGTTTCTCTGTAATAGCTGGATCCCTGTTCTGCAAAGCTCACTTCATCTGTCCCTTCATCTGTCTGTGAAACAGCTGTTACACACACAAGTCATCTTTCCTGCCCCTAAACCTGCTGCACAGTCGCCGCAACATTAAAAAAACCTGTTGGATTCAAGATACCGAAGTCTTCAGACAGTTCTGGAAGCTTGTTTCATCTCATCATTCTAATGCATCCCCTTTCACTGCCAGCATTCCATCCCTCATGAGAAGTTAAAGCCTTCCCTGACCAGCTTATGATGCTACTGTGCTGTTCAGATCCTGAGCTAATCAAGGCAACTAGGGTGGGATGTCAGTGGAGATTATACATTGTAAATAGCAAAACACTAAACTAGTGAGAGAATAATTTAAATGGTGTTCAAATTGCAATTCAAGGTGGGTTTTCCAGAACAAAAGTCAAGGGTTGTTTGGGTGGATTGTTTTTTTTTATCCTGCTAAACTTCCAGTTTTTTACCTATCTTGCATCACATGGCCTTTCTAGGCGTTGCTAAATTATCTGCAGGGATAGGCTATTTTAAAATGGTTTTGAAATTTCATTCCTTAGCTTAATGGGACAGTTTGCAGCTGTTGTTTTCTAGAAATCATAAGTGCAACAGTTCCTCCTTGGGGTGATTGGACAATTAACCCCCTTATCACTCAAGTGACTTGTCACGAGTTTTCTTAAAGTCAACTGCAGATTGAAAGGAGATGTTTTTCTTAGCTCTTTAGAAATTTATCCTATGGGTAAGAAGTGTTTCAGACTTGAACAAAGCAAAGAGGAAACAAAACGAATGAAGAAACAAACAAAATGAAAGGTTACTGTAGTCAGACTATTAGGAAGATGCAAAACGGAGCTATAACAAGAAACTGCACAAATATTGATGGCTTCTGTATGTTTCATTCTCATATAACTACAAAATATTCAGCGTAAGTGATGGCTGTACAGGTTATGCAGTTTTAATGTTTAAACAAACTTCTTTGTAATGAACTTGTCAGTGGTCGAAAGTGCCATCTATATTGCTGGTTATTTATTAGGCTTTTGGAGCAGGACTCGCCTGAATTCAAGGCCAGCACCTAGACCTATTAATATCTTTTGCAATAAAAGATACAGCATTCTCACATTCACAGTGACCAAAAAAGAAAATGCTCTGAAGTGACAACAGTAACATTCTTTTTGCATGTGTACTTGAACTTCTTTCAGCCACAACGGGGGAAGCTCTCCCTCACAGATGAGCTCCACTGGGCTGATGGATTTATCGTTGTTTACGACATCAGTGACAGAGCATCATTTGCATTTGCAAAAGCATTGCTGTACAGGATCCGAGAGTCTCACATAGGAGCTTGTAAAAAGTAAGTGGCCTTATTTTTTTTTTTTTCCCCTCAGCAAACATACACAAAAGCTGAGAACTTGTCTGTGAGCTGTAGGCATCCTACTAGCAATTAAAATCCAGCAGCATCCAAGTGGCATAACACAGTACCAACAATAATGTACTGGAAGGTAAACTGTTGCAAATTGCAATCTATTTCACTGTATCCAAAGCCAAATACATTGGGATTTTTGTTCTTATTTCTTATAGCACTACTATTTAAATATCTGCCATAAATCTCTCTGCTGTGATTTACATGGGTAGGTGAAAAGCAGCACAGTTAGTCTATGCTTTTACTCACCCACTCTATTACCAATAGAGATGCACCAATGTGGTGGCTGAAGAAAGTTCTTCCCACAATAAATTAATGTAATACCATGAATGTCTCCTAAACTGTCTTTAGCAGTGACCCCAACATTATTTGTGTACATGGATGACCATATAGTAGGAAACAAACCACTTACTTTCAAAAAGAACCACCAAAACCGCAAGCCTGAGTACATGTGGTGGTGTTTATTCCTGCATCAGTCAGCTGAGGTGCTTCCTAAATATAAAGAAAGGATTTCATTCACATTTATCAGAAGCGGAGTGAAAAGAAATCAAAAATGTTTTCTTGTGCATCTTGTTGCATCTATATTCTGTTATCTACAAATGGAGATAGTGATCAGCTTGCTGCTTCATGAAGTCCAGAAGCTGACAATATACCTAGCAGTATACAGTATGAAAACTACAGTGGCTGAAAAATACAACACTGAATACAGGAACCAGAATGAAAACTTACTGATGGAGAATAGCTTGTCTGGAAAATCTTGACATGTGACTATGGCAAATGGAAAACTATAATTCCACCTGGCAAGGCTAGGGATTTGGCTTGTTCTCGTTTGTTTTTTCAAATGCCTATTATCCTGACCATACATACTTTTCATACACAATCTATATAGTGCAGCATATAGCACAGTATTGTAACATATCTTTAATTGGAACTTTTTTTGTTTCAGAATGGCTGAGTCATCAGTATTTTTGGTTGGTAATAAACAAGATTTATGTCACATGAGGGAAGTTGGCTGGGATGAAGGACAGAAGCTGGCAATAGATAACAAGTGCCAATTCTGTGAACTGTCTGCAGCAGAACACTATCAGGAGGTTGTGGCAATGTTCACAAAAGTCCTGAGGACTATCACATCAAATTTCAAAGTGAAGGAAAAGAGGCGACCAAGCGGATCAAAGTCAATGGCCAAGTTAATCAACAATGTGTTTGGAAAGAGAAGGAAATCTGTGTAAAATTTGGGTTACTTCTGAGGTAGGAACAGGATGAAATAATGGAACACAGTTTTCAGAATTCAGTTTCCTCCAAAGGTCAGTGTCTGGAGGAGTAAGAAGAAACCAAAGGCAGGATATAGTAAGGTCAAGTGAACATGGTCTAGACCTAGAAGACCTCACCTTCTATTTCCAGTTCTGCTACAGATTTACTGTGTTAGGGCTTTGTCACTAAGCTGCTCCTCTCATCCTTTATCTTATATTCCTCGGAGCAGAGTTTTAGTCTGTATTTATTAAACACCAGCATGGTCTTGGATAGGGCTTCTAGGTCTAACTGAAGAATGAAAAGTTACTTCCAATAAACTCAGCCTTGCTGATTAAAATATTACTTCTGAATTCTGAGATGTGGTTGGGGTTTTTTATGCAAGAACACTTACACTAAAGCAAAATACTGCTGCTTCATGTAATAATATATTTAACTGAAGGAAGGATGGGTTGGATCCTTGTGTGCTTAAAGGTGCCTAGCACCTGCTAAAATTTATATGAATTAAATGCTTAGCCACCAAATCTACAAGAGGTATTTACCTGCAAAGGCACCAGAAGTCGCGAATCAGAAAAACAAAGCACTGTTGTCTCCTGTTTCAGGTTTGGTGGTTTGTTTGGTTTTTTTGGCGCTTTTTTTTCATTTTGAGTGGTTAAAGAAAGTAGAGAGGGTTGAGCAGAATGGGAACTGAAAAGTTAGTGAAATGTTAGTCAGTGAGCATCAGACTGTTTTGGCAAGGTCATTGTTTAGTGAAATAATTTTATGGCTAGGGCCAGCATTAAGGCCAAGGGTAACATCTTGTGCTGATCCCTTTCACAGACCAGTTTTCATGGGCTGCAAAAATGTTTCTGTGCCTACTCAATTTTAGATGGGCGTGGAGGCTTGAAAAGCACATAGATGGGTAAAGAGCACAAGTTCTTTAGAATGTCTGCCTGGATTTAAAGGTCAGCCTGCTGGTAAGACCTGTACTCCTAAATTGCATAGAGTGTTTTTCTAAGGACCAGTGTCTTTACAAGTCATCACTATGGTATTGAAATGCCACTTGAGAGATCACTAAGGAATATGTTAGCTACACTTTTCAAATGTGGATATTAAACATCAGACGGGTCTAAATATGTAGTCAAGTGACATTCAGAGCTCTTACTGTAGGCAACTAAAGAAGGGCTTAGCCCAGTGTGTTTGAAAATGCTGTGCTTGTACAGAAATTATGAAAGGGAAGAGGAGTGATCTGAAGATGAATTACTGCTTCCTAACCATTTCACAGGACAGCTGAGATCCAGTCTTTGGAAGCTGCAGAGTTGAAGCCTACCTGTGCTCTGAAATTTTGCCTGCATTGAAATTTGTACCATTACTTTATCAGTCACAGCAGAATACCAATTTTCAATTGTCCACCCCATTAAGATAATACAAAAAACCTATATAATCTTAGCATTACTGTTATTAAAATGTGCTTTAGTTTTATAAGTGTTGACCAAAGATCACTTCTGTTTTTTAAGGAAAAGTTACTGTTTATTTCACTTGTTTTAAGACTACCAATATTGGAATATAGTTCTCAGTGTTGACAGGCACAGCGTTGCTTTATTTCTATGCATATGCTGCTCTGCCATATCAGGAGTAGTATATTTAACTATTAACAATATCTGTGAGGTTGAATTTGAAAACTACTCATGTATACCCTTCAGCTTTCCAGCACACAGGGAATTCTAGAACTACTGATAAGACTGTTGATCTGTCAGGTAGCTGTATCTTGCCAGCAATACCATTACCAGATTTGAGAACTCTTAACTGTATTTACAGCTATGGTATTAAATAAACTGGATATAAGATGGATGTATTAATGCCTTTTTTTTTTTTTTCCCTTTTACTGTGGCATCAAGCTACAGACTTCCTGTTTTGACTGCTACTGTAAAAGTGAAGCACCATGCAGATCTGGAATTCAAATTACAAAAGGAAATCTGGGAATCAGACACTTGCACAAAAAAGAGCCTCTAGCTGTGTTTCCTGTACACAGTGAAGAAGCCTTCATGTACCTTTATCAAGTGAACAGTAGAGAACTTTTTAGAAATTCATTATCCTTTAAAAAATGAGATAGTAACAGAGCAGCTAATTAGTTTTGATTTGCTTCTATTCATAGGACTGTGGACTTCCAGACAGGCAGAATCTGCAGTATACCCCACAGTTTCCTTTCCTTTTTGTCTAGATGGGATAAGTGTTGGAACACAGACCAGCTACTTTCTGGCCGAGAAGATAGGCCGCTCTCACCTGAAATAAGCTGAAACAACTGCAGAATGCGTTTGGACTTAAGTATACTAAAGCACCCATCATAGACATAAGTTGATGTTCTTAGGGTCAGAATTTCACTTGCCTTTTATTGCCAGTAAATGCAGATGAACAAGAGTGCAGAATTTGAGAAGGAATTAAATTTTAAAGCAGAGATACATGTTCTCCCTAAGTGTATTTTGTTAGCGTTTTTTTAACAGGTTTTTAAAAGAAAAGATACTTAAATGACTGAGATTGCTGATATATTGCTAAGTATTCTTGGAGTTGTAACACAAAAGGTAGTATCTTACTTGCTCAGACACATTTGAAAATGTAGCAAAGTAAATGATGTAAGTGGTGTCTGGTGCTCACCCTTGACAGTGACATCACCTAGAACATATTGAACTCATTAAAGAGAGTGGAAATGGAGTTATTTATTTTGCCACAGATTGCTTCGGCATATAATCCCATCCTTTCTCACTAAAAGATTTTGAAATCACAGTACAGGAGTTAAAAGTTTCCTGCTGTTGTATCTAGAAGTCCTTGTTTATATGAACTTTCTAGTTTCAGTAAAATTTTGCCTGAGAAAAGCACTCAGAATTGATGTTCTTTTCCCCCTGTCTTCAGCTTGTTTTTACTTTAGAAACAGTGACATAAAAGCAGAGAGATTCTACTGAAGTATAAAGGTAATAGCCCCTGGGTCCCAAATGCTGTCTCAGAGAGCTTTCAGGTGTTTTTTGAAGCTCTTTCTCACTACAGTTTTGAAATAAACAGTCAAGACAAACACTACCTCAGCTCCTTTTCCTGCTTTTACGTCTAGGCATTAAACTATTCCTTTTTGTAAATCCCACTACAGTCACATTCACAACAGGGCAGAGGGGAAAATGTCACATTAAAACTTAAAGCATGATAGTCCTGGAAGAAGGAATAATTACGTACAGTATTGAGTAGACAAACCAAACATGCTGGTTCTAATACATTTAAATCAGGATAGCAACAAAAAAGGCAGCTCAGAAGTTTTGATGCCATAATATACTCTGAGGACAAAAGAAACTACTGCAGGTTTTTTAGCCCATTGCTAGAAGTTGATTTCTAAAACGATGGCAGGGTGAACATTGAAGTGCAAAGACCTAGTGAGTCATGTGGGACAATCTTGTTGCTTTCCTTTCTGTCTATCTGACTACGTTGCTTTGAAGATCATGCACCAGTAGATATCTGAAGATGTCTGATCCTGGCATTCTGTCCATCTAGTAGGCAGGGAGAGGGATGGATACTGTGGCTATCACCCTGAACAGGTATTTTGCTCTCACTGACAGCTGAATACAGATCACTTGATAGTTTTTTTCAGAGGACATACTATAAAGAAAAGGGCATTATGGATGCCATTCAAAGTAAAACCAAAGTGTAGCAAGTATCCAAGAATAAGCTAATTTTATATCAGGGTGTCTGCTGGAGCAGGTGCTTTAGGCTAATGAAGTTTTCATATAAATCTACTTTGCTTATAGATAGAGGAACAAACTCCAGCTCTGATTATTATGCTTGACTGGAATCCTTGCCTGTCTGCTGTGAGGCAAAAAAGACATTAAAAAAAAATTAAAATGAACACAAACCAAACAAAAAAAACCCAGACTACCAGGCTAATAGAATAATCCAGAGCAATATGCAACTGTACTCTATATTTTAAAAAATGAACACTCTACACCTCCTTAAACCTGGCAACAGGAACACAGGCCTCTTAATAGCCTAAACCTGCCCATGCGCAATAAACCAAGAAGCTAAATTTTGATGTGCTATTCAGCCTGTTTGAAAAGTAAAGTCTTTGTTTGCATGCCTAAATGTGGATCTGGGCACCCAACTGCCAACTTTTATTGTTTTAAAACTTGGGTTTGATATTTCCCTAAAAAAAGCAGAGCTGTAAATGCCTAAGTGTTTGGCTTGGATTTTTTTTTTTTCCTGACAGTTGATATTATGCAAGACAGGCAGGCTATTCTGGGTAGGAAGCTATTTTTAAGCAGACATTACTCTTTTCCAGAAACAGACTGTAAGTTTCTGTCTTCTTTTAATTGCTTTACAAAGTAAATTGAGTCCCTCTGGTTACATAATTAATATCCACGTTTAGCCCTATATATTTGACATGACTTGAGCCATTTACTGCTGCATTCATTTTTTAAGACGGGCTAGAAGTTCAGATATGTGTTTAATTCCTGCAGTGCTCTGCAAAACATCCAGAGGTTTTACAGCAGAGGCCTCTAACAGTACAAAGAAATATGTAGTACAAGCAAGACAAATGGAGAACAGGGTTTTCATTGTGGGGATTGAGCCAAATTATCTAAGCAGGTCTGTCCTCTCGTACACTCCCAAACTCATATTCAGCATCAAAATGGCACCACATCCATATTACATAATAAATCTTATTATTTGAAATAAATGTAAAGGAGACAGAAATTAAAACAATTGACCTTAAAATTGTAGGCATTTGGGTATCTAGTGAAGATTTAAGTTTTAATAAACACAACTTTTTAAATAGGCTTTGCAGCAGATTTTGGTTGTGTGATTTTAGTTTTTTTGCATTTTGTTTGTTTGGGCTTGTTGTTTGTTGGTTTTGGTTTTTTGGGTTTGTTTTTTTTTTTTTCTCCCAGAAGGGATTCCTAACTTTTCAGGCGAATTCCCTCCCAGAATAAACTTTATTTTAAAGGTGCTGTGAGCCTCTGAAAGTTGAACGCTGCTCGAGGAGGAACCCGGCAGCTTTATGCTTCCTATAGCTCCCTCTCGTGGTCTTTTGCTCACACTTCATCTCCTCGGCGAGCAGCAAAGCCTTTCGGCTTCTCCTCCTTAGGCTGAAACATCAATGCTAATAAACCCAAGAACGTCGATCATAAGGTAAAAACCCTGCTGCCTTCCAATACTATAAAATTCTGCTATCGATTATGCTGAGCTTAACAATATGTCATTTCATAGGCTGCATTTGAAACTATCCGTACTAATAAAACTGCAAATGTTGATAAGGTTTTTCTCACGGCTGACAATCCTCAGCTCAGCTGTTTCGCCGAAATAAAGTTCAGCTATCTCATCTATGATGCTGAAAGGTTTCTTGTTAATATACCATCCATGCATATTAATATCCTCAAGAAGGGCTTGAAAGCTTCTATCATTTTTCCACCTACACTGCTGACCTCCACCTTGTCTTTCTACAGCTTCCTGAAAGTATTATCCCCAGAACATGACAGGGAGACATGGCAGGAAGCTAAAGCAGAGTTAGGCAAGAGTGTTTTTTCTTGTATCTGTAAGCTGCAGTACAGATACATTACTTCAATCTTTAAATAAGCAAAGTCACTCACTGGGAAGATGCCAAGGTTGGATTCATCTGGCCCAGTGCAGGTCTGCTTCTAGACTCCCATCTAAGCTAGATGCCTTTCTACCAAACAATTTATCTCAAGGTGATGCCTCAAATAACGCAGATGAATCACTCTCCAGAAGTCATTAAACTCTCCACTAACTTTAAAGGTAATTAGAGTTGGGGATCTCTAAAGTTAGGTGAGATGAATCATGTTCCAAATATGGCCTCTTGGGGCTCTTTGCTAGCTATTTTGCCCTTCATCTTCAGCACTACAGAGCCCATCTGTCCTACTTTACAAAGTCAGTTGAGTCCCTATGGTTAGACAATTAACATCTAACTGGAGATGACCATTGGGTCATTTAACGCTAAATTTATTTCGTATGATTGATCAGGGTGCTGGATTATATTTGATCCCTGCTGAACTTCACAAAACACCCTGAAATCCAACTGTCACATGTTAAATTAATGGATGGACTGGAAATGAAGCTCAGGATAAGTTAAGTGAGTACCGCCATAGATTGCTTCCAAGCTAGCTCATTAGAAACTAACTAGCAGACCTTGATGTTTCACTGCAGTCTGCAGCAAAGCCATATTTTAAATGCTTGCCTACGGTAACTCCAAAAGCCAAAGGTGGAGCAGAAAGATAAATCAGGTCTCTTGACTCCCAAAAGCTAGTAATTCAACCAATCAGTTGTTTTCTGACTTGGAAAATATTTTTCAACAATTTGTGTGTGAGCGAAGGTAATAGCTCACTTTGTGACTTATTCTGATAGCAATTACCAGCCATATGGTAAGCTCATTACCTGCAAATGGACACTATAAAATCTCTGCATCATGTATGCCTTGATTTGCTGTTGAAAGTCTTCCTCTTTGTAGTTGGAGGATTTTGCATCAGATAGCTCCAATCTTAAAACATTTCATAAACCAGGAAGCTTAACTAAACAACAAAGTTGTTCAGTGAGCTATTTCTTTTAGACCACTGATGTGAGGCCACAGTCACACCAGTTTCTCATCGCATCTCCAACTATTACAGCACTCCAGTATGCAAACAACAGTATGAGAAGCCCAGGGGTATGCATGTTGCTAATGGACCAGATGGCTGCTGCTAGATTATATACAGCAGACAAATTGTAAAATGCCTTTTTCTCACTGAAGAGTGCTATTTTTGGTCTCTGTCTTATATTCAGAGATTTCTTTTTCATTAATCTTAGAGGAAGACAATGCATTTTGAAACTTTACTTCATATTTGGCTGATATTTACTAACAGGTTCAGAAATTCTTAGTGGAAGAATATACTGAAAGGGCAGTTCAGGAAAGGTTCAGTGACTTTCTAGGCTGGAGTCTGAGCTGAAATATTGTTTAATGCTTTTTTCTACTTATACAATTAAGTTATAGAAGATAAGAGAAATTCCTTCATAATTTCTTCCACATGAGGTATCACAGGGTAGAATCTTTTACTTTGCAACAAGATGCCTACATGCGAGAAATCCTAATTTAAACACAATCCTCATCTACAATAATGGATTACTAGAAATGCTTCTTGCTAGCATATAGTTAGGCCTAGTTCTTCAAATTCTCTGCATGAGAATACCCTCTGAGTGAGCTTTCCTACTTACTAGTGACAAGTCACATAGATAAAGCTGCTTGTGTATAAGGGTTCTTGTGATTGCTGGGCTGATCTAAATGGATGCACAATTATATGATTAAATACAACAACATTTTTTACTAACTACATATAATTTTGGCTGTCACTCAGAATTCAATTGCATTAGATGATTCAATAAATTACTGAGGTAGTCTGGGATCTGTCCTATACAGACCTTAGGGAATACTGCAAATACTGAGCTAAATCACATAACTTAGATGCAAATGGAAAGCTTTACAAAAGAACTTATCTATACTCATCTTTTATAATGTTTGAAATCTCTTTGTTTGCTTGCACCTTTGATCATGAACACAGATTTATAATCAAATACTATTGTGCATATAGGTGTTTCTGAGCATACAACAGTGTATGCAGTTTAGCCTATGTTAAAACAAAAAAGCTAGCATGTTTGTCTGTCCTGAGTGGTCCAGTTTGGCTTCACAGAACTAGTTAAACTGATTTTTTTTCCCATCTAGCCATTAAACTGTGCCCTGAAGATATTTTGTCTGTACTGCTGCTGTAAGTTTCTAGGAGCCACACCAGTTGTGCTCAGCTCAACAAGTTACTCTTTCTCCTTTTTGTTGTTGCCTTCTCAATCCATCTCGAGCCTCTGGATCTTACTGATGAATTTAGTAGCTGCGGGTATGTATACTCTGATTACTAATCCACAGAATAGATATAGTACATCCTGTTATCATGCCCTGATCAATTTTTAACAGAATGCATTGATTCATGTCTTGGGAAGTGGAAGACAGGGAAGAAATGTTTCCCTCTCTTTTTTTTCCATATGCATACACAAATGCACATATGATACATCTTCTCTGCTTTCATGAATCCATGCTAACATTTTCAAATACAGGTATACCTGAACTGAGGTCAAAGTAGGGCAACACTTTAAATGTGTATACTAGCACTTGTCAGGCACAAGTCACAGGACATATAGTTAATACAGACCATGTATCAGAACTGCACTTCCACAGAGCATGTACACCTACATGCAGAACAGAAAGCAGAAAGAGAGAGATGCTGGTATAAGAGAAGTTCTGAAGATTGTTAGTAAGAAGACATGGTAGCCAGCAACACTTCCCTGCAATTAACCCATATGTTTTCTTCCTATTGAATCCAAATGAAAGGATTGGTTTTGTACCAGTTACTTACTAGGTGATGCTTTGGGCCAAAATTACCATCCAAGTAACACAGACATATTCCACATGGGCCCTCTTGATAATCACATGAAAAACTGATCTAAGCTAAATCCAAATGAGCAGGTTAGAAATTAGAAGCAGTCCAGTCCAGTCTCAGCACATCCACCCTTCACAGCAGGGATGCACTCAAAGGACTGGGAAAGTGCATTGACTAATAAAGCATTTGCCTCCCTCGTTCTGCCGCTTGTCTGAAATTGCCATTTCTCCAGACCTACAGAGCTACCTTGTATCTTTGTAAGGAGCACAGACAGAGCCATTAGTCCAAATGCTCTTTTTCCCCAGCAATCCCCTTTCCTTTGCCCAGCTGAGTAAAACAGATAAAGGTCTTTGGTTTTAATTTGACTAAACTTGAGGTCAAATCCTGCTTGCTGTTATTCTGGAACAAAACCAGAATGACTCCAGATTTACAGTGGTACAAGTGAGAACTAAATTATGCCCCGAAAACTCATTTTAAAGTCTTTCAGACACCTAAACAGATGGATAAATCAAGCACAGATTCTCAGGTCAACCTCTACCAGAAGGCACCTCTCATCTTACGGTAGAAGTAAGTTGCTATGATAGCAGCTAACAATAGAAACGGAGATACAGTAAGGGAGGGGAATTTTTTCTTACCAAACTCACTTGATTTAATACAAAGCATGCAAAATTAATGATGACTTTGAGGGATACCTGTATGTTTTACAGGTTTATAAATTGGTTGTAGTAAAATCTTATACATCCTATATCACTAGGTATTGTTTCAGCCTATTATAGGAGATATCTATCTAGAGTTGACTGAATTGTATTAATCTGATCCTAGTTTAATGATGCCTTAACATTTTTATGGGAGAATTTAATGTTTGCAATATCCATGTTCCTTATTTGAAAGTGTGACTTATAGGTTCTCATCTTCCTTAAATTATGAAATCCTTCAGCTAATAAAGGAAAATGATTATGGTTTGCAAAAAAGGCAAAGTCATTTAACAATCCATATAACTGTCTATTGTAGGTCTTTGCATAATAATTGTAATTTAGCTATTAGGAGTTCTAAAAGCAGTTATCAGTCACATGCTGCAATTCTGAGGAATAAGGGAAAACTCAAATTATTTAAGGGCTTTGTACCTTTCAAAGGAAGAAAAAAACACAACAGAAATTAATAATACTTTTAGCAATGAAAAAAAATGTTCTACTGAAATAATCAGTTGTTGATGGCAATTTTTCTAACTATCCAATATTAAAATTTTCAGCTTTCCTTCATTTCACTGTCACAAAATGATCTTCATTTTATACAGATACTTCTGTAAGCAAGAAAAGCCAGGTTTGGAATTGAACCCGCAATTATTGATGCACAAGTTTTTCCATTTTCACCCTAGGTACATGAAAAGAGGTTATCAAAGAAATCAGATGGACTGTAAACCTGGAAAATATTTCTTTTTCAATTTGAAATTACTATCTAAAGTTGACTTCATATCTAGGGTATATCTTGACTATTTCCTTTATTAATGAGGAAATTGCACACTTGAATCCACCTTAGCTAACTGTATGTGCTTTCATACTTCTTGCACTTTTGTTGCAGCTGCAGTTATAAGATTCTCTTCTAAGATCCCAACCCTCTTTCCTGCAACTCACAGCTCTCCTCAGTAACAGCTGCACCGGGAAGGTGGACACATGGCTGACGTGGCCATCCTCACATCAGTCCCTAGGAAGATTACGCAGCAAGTCTCCCTAAGAAGCCATTTCCAGACACGTAAGTGACAAGAACACAACAAGGAACAGCCAGTACTTATTTACCAAAGAAAAATTTGTTCCTGTCCAACATGATCACTTTCTATCATGAAAAGTGGTGTCTGTGGATGCAGGCAGAGCAGTGGATGTAATTTACACCTTGAATTTCACAATGCTTTTAACACAGTCAAAAGTACATTGTACAGATGGACTAGACATGAGGACTATGGAAAATTGGCTGGATAGTGAGGCTCAGAGGATAGTGCTCAGTGGTTCAAAATCTATCTGGGTCTGTTTCTACAAGCATTTGTCAGGGGCTGACACTGGGTCTGTCACTATGTAGCATCTCCATTGACAGCCCCTACAGGAAAAGAGAAGGCACCCTCAGCAAGTTTGTAAATTGCACAAAGTGCAGGGCAAGAGTTGAGATGCTTCAAGGCTTCAGAGAGAACCTTGGAAGGAGACAGAGACAACCTGTAGGACTGGGCTAACAAAGAGCTTTCATGAAGTTCAGCAAAACAAATAGGGACCCCTACTTCTAGGATGCAATAACTCCATACAACAGTATGGGCTGGGGACTGAGCAGGTTAGAGGGCAAGTCCACAGAAAAGGAGTTGGTGGTCCTAACAGACAATGTGGAGGTGGGTCAGCAGTGTGCTCTTGTCACTGTTAAGGCCAGTTGCATCCTGAGCTGTGTTAGTAAGAACAGTCATCAGATTAAGGAAACTGCACTTTGCCCCCTAATTGGCACTTGCGTGGCTGCTTCTGGAAGACTGCAGTTTCTGTCCCTCCAGTGCAAGAGAAACAGGCTGGAGTTAGTTCAGCTCAAGACTGTGAAGATAGTTAAGGGGCTAGAGTATATTACACGCAAGTGGAGGCACAAGGAAATGGGTTTATTTAGCCTGGAAAAGAGAAAGTTAAGATGGGATTTCATTGCCCTACTAGAGGTCTGTAGAGACCACAGAACCAGCCTCTTCTCTGAAATGCAGAGCAAAAGGACATGGGTCAACAGCTGTTAAGTCACAGTAAGGGAAATTCCAACTGGATATAAGGAACAACAGTAAGAGTGGACAGTGGACCCTCTGTCCTTCGAGATGTTCAAAAGTTGATTGTGAAATGCTCTGAGCAACTTGAACTAACTCTAAAGTTACGCTTGATTGGAGTAGGGAGTGGACTAGGTGAATTCCAGCTATCCTGATCAGCTATATGTTACATAAATCCTTCCTTTATTCACCGCAAAGCTGCAGTGGAGGTAGCACAGCTTCTAAGCTCCAAGCTACTGGGAAACTTCTGCCTGTCTAAAAGAAAGACAGTGAGCTAGAGGGATACTTTCTGTGGACCAGGTTGGACAATACTGACAGTCACTGGCAAGTCCTTAAGAATAGTCATGGAGAAGTGTCTGGTCATATGGCAGTTACAAACTTCTTCCTCTTCCCTGCGATATCCTATTGCAAGCTTATTTATAAAGAATTTCAGTGTAGTCTTAATGAAAACTAAGATGAAAAGATGAAAATTATCAAAATGAGTATGTCTTAAGTATGACTATAAGAATAACTAGAATATCAATTATTACATATTATAAAACCACTGTGATAAGATAACTGTGCCTTCACTTCAACTCTGACATTTGTCTTCCAAACACAATCTTGTCCCGCTCAGGTTATATTTTTTTGTAATAGACATAGAGGTCAAGACACAAAATTGACAGATGTGCAAGGCAGACAGCTACTAACAGGCATTGTAGCAATATCTAGAATGAATGTAAATCTTGACATTCACCAACTACCTGTAACACAAAGCACCATTTAAAGACCAAAATATAGACCAACAAAACCATATTTTGAGTACCTTCTTTACGCTCTGTATTTACTATAGTGCTAACTATCTGTTGTTGAGAAATGCTGACCATCTTACACACCAACTGATTTTTGCAATGACAGAATCCATTCTGTAGATGCATCTGCAGAACACACTGAGAAAACAAGTGATAATGGCCCGACAGAAAATGCATTACTTCAGTGAATTGCTCACTTAAAATAGGTGCAAAACACACAGAGGTAAGTTAAAAAATAAAGAGATGTCAGGTTAGTAAAGGTCAAGAAAGAACATAATCTGGTTTTATGCATCCTGTGGCTGTTAACTCCTTTGAGAAAAGTGGCTTTGAAGAGCCTATTAGTTTCTTACCTCTTAAGAATTATTTCACTTATTGTTACAAAAGGTTCTGCTCTATCTCTTTGGATGGATAGTCTCTGCTTGTATCTAACCCAGCAATGGCTTTAGGAAAAGTGTTCTGGATGCTGTATGTCCTTAAAAAACCCAAACATAACAAAAAACTCCAAAGAATAAAAACTTTTTACTTTGAATCAAACATTTAAACTATTTAAAGAGACCAGCTAATGCTGTCTGTATGGGTATTAAGAAACACAACAGCAGTTTCTAAGGAAAGCCTTTGATAAAAGAATTATTACAGTTTAAAAAGAAAAAAAAAAGCTCTTAAAGTGTCAACTTTCTCATTAGAAAAACTGTTCTCAGTAGCTCCCTAAAGCATATCAGCTCTTCCTGCATCAAAGGAGCTTTTGCAGGATCCTTAGACAATTTAAAACTATGTGAAGTTCTCAAGCCCCAAACAGGTATGACAGGCACTTCTGCCCACCACTCATTTCTGAGAGGAGTCTTCTAAATTGTCCTTTGCTTTAGCCATTTTTCATAAGCCTCTGTTTCACCTGCATTACTCTTGTTGCTTTGATTCTCATTTATTTTCTCAATGACTATCAGCAATCTTTACAGGAAAGATGTCAGCACTACAGATGTGGCTCAACATCAAGAGAAGGTGTTATGCAAGGTTTAGGTGGTGAAAGATTTGATCCCAAGGTGCTGGAATCACTGAAAATCTCTTGACTGGCATCAAGGTGCTGTGCATCAGCTCACGTAATATCAGGTTCAATGAAGAGTCACAGCCGTAATCTTTCCTTCTACTTTATGGAAAATACATCTGGGTTTCAGTGGGGCTTTCCATTAGTGACCTGTGAGTAATTTAAGGTAAATAGTGTTGAGAGTTATTTTTATGTTATTTACAGCATAAATACTTAAAGACAGCTATAGAATGCACATCTTAAAACTCAAATGTTCTATGATTTGGGCTAATATAATACACCATTGGAAGCTGATTACTTTAGTTAGCTAAACCATAAAGCTCTATTTAAATGAAGCTCCATACGACTAGTAAGAAACTGGGCTATTAATAATAATTATTGAAAATGTCACTGATTTCAGATTATAAAAATTAATAGGCCATCACCATTAAAACATGTGCTCTCCATAATTACACTGTGTACCAACTTGTGTGTGATTCTGTCTGTAGGCTACTTCAACACTCTTTTCAAAGCTCTTCTTTAACAAAGAAAACAGGTGCTTTCAAGGCAACTGAGAGAGGTTTAAGGGAAGAAACCTTTTTCTGTTCAGGTAACAAACCAGTTACCACAGGAAGAATATTCTTCTGCTAACTCTTCGACAGAAGAAATATTTAGGAGCTCTAGCAACAGGCAAAGAAAGAGATGTGGGAAATGTACACTGGCTGGATCGTAGATCCAGGTTCTGGAAATCAGGAAACACAGACTCTATATAGAAAATAACTGTTTCAGAACTCCTGACTACATGGAAGCCCACTTTTCAAGTGACTGAGTAAGGCCTTACATCTTCTACAAAAAGGAGGATTAGCTTCCAGCAAAACCTATGAAAAGTGATTCCTTTATAGCTATATGCCTCAGTTTCCCAGTTTGCAAAATTTGTGTGCTACTTCAGATGTTTCTTTAAACAAGGCCTGGAAACATTCGTCTTACAATATGCCTCATGTGTATGAACACTTGCCATATTATTATTCACAAGATTGGCAAGTTATTAATATAAATCAAATGAGGTTCAAAATGATGCTATAAAGCCAGAAATACCTAAAACCAAAGTGACATTTTAACTTGGAACAGGTGCCTTTACAGTGAGCTACACATCTAGAAATCAATCTTGGGGGCCTTTAAGTAAATAGCTGAGTTTGTCAATTTAGAACATTAATGCACCTAGCAAATCATAGCTGCTAATGTCAACATATTATCCAAGTGTAGGGGACATACAACAATAAATGAGATGGTAAATATTTTCTAAGGAGAGGTCAATATTTGCTATGCTTGATGCTGTTTAATTTCTCAAATCTATTAATGCTTAAATGGCCAGAATGCAGAGGTGCATTATCGCAGCCTCCTGCTGACTCTGGAAGGAGCTTGGGTACAGAGCACCTTGCAGATGGAAGGTGCCCAACCTGTCTCATACAACACATGGGCCATGTATAAATCCCAGTTAATTAATACATTTTAGAATTAACCCCATGCAGAAAGGCTCAAGACATGACCTAGGACCCATTTCAGATCACAGTCACAATTTCCATAGATTTTGCAGTGGACAATCTCCATCCACAGGGAAGAATCTTCAGCATAAATGATGAATTCTATGTGCTGGTAAGGTCACTGGATGACATACTTTCTCTTTAGCCAGAGGTTCTTTAAAGTTCCTGCCTGTAGAAAGTTACATGTAAATGAAACGGAAACTGCAACTAGATTATATGGATAGGACCATATGGCATCTTGCTTTTTACATTTTTTTTGTGGGGTTATGACACTATCACCAGTACTTCCAGGAACCTGACATCACTTAGTTAATGAGAAAGAACAAGTTTTTTCCCAAGCCACATTTTCCAATCCATACCCAAATATCAATCACCTCAAATGATCAGGGTGTTCATATTTACAAATGTAAGCCCATATCTCTTTTATAATCTGCAGCAACCTGTTACATTAGCAAAACAAATTAAGATTTACAGCCTTTTTTTTCCATGTATGTTTTCTTCTACCATCCCAAATACCATTACCAATCATAAAAAGACAGGAAAAGTCACCAGTTATACCTAGTTAGCAACACAGATCTTCAGAAAACTGGTGATACAACTTCCATGTGCTTGCTTTTTTGGAGAAGGGCAGTTTAAGGAGGAAAAGCAGTCTGAGGCACCATTTGCTACACCTTTCAGGAGACTTGATTTGCCAAAGTACCGAACACTTGTCCTCCAAGACTCTGTCTCAAACTGAAACAGTAAATTCAGAAAAATACATCTCAGTGTCATATATGAAATTCCAGTCTAAAACTTGCCATGTTTTCCTAAGTTCACTTGCCAACTATCCATACAGTCCCACTATTTTCTTCTGAGTTATGCTAGTCATCAGCAAAGAACACCACGTAATACCACCATGTAACACGTCAGGATATTTTCCTGACTGATTAAATGCAGATATGAGTGTCACAGGAAGAAATATGAGCGGATTCCTGTGGGCTGGTACGATATGCCAGCTTTGTCACCTCTAGTTGTCGGTGTGTAACAACTCAGACTTCCCATGAGAACTTTGAAAATGTTAATACTCAGTCTAACTCAGCTCAACACCGTAATCTCCTCAGAGAATTAAACAAATTAAACTGAAACAGAGAGAGAGTGACCTTGGATAAGTTGCTTCAGCAACGTGTGCCATTTTGTACTTCCTACCTCAACCGATGCACTGGTTATTCTGCAGGCAGCCTAGGACAAGGTGCTTAGCTGTTTAGGTGGTCGTAGCTTGGAGCCTCTGGCTGCAAGGACAGTGCAAGAAGGAACAACCGGCAACAAGGTCTGCACTCAGAGAGTTACATAAACACCCTTCATCTAACTTTTCAATACAGCTCTCCCTACCTTTTCAATACAGCTTTCCCTACCTTTTCAAAGCAGTAGCAAATCTCTAGCAGAGCACAAGCACACTAATATAAAGGTACTGAATTTACAGATGTATCTAGAAACAGAAAGAGGATTTGGGACCAAGGAGAACAAGTTGCCTGAACTGAAAAGAGCCAGGGCGTAACAGTTTAGATGGTTGACTTTGTGAAATTCTTCATTATAGACCCTAATGTCCACAGAAATCTTCTCAGAATTATTTGCTTCTGTGTGCTTGTAGGATTATGTTTTCCCACAACAGCATAAATGCTGTGCTAAAACATTGGCTCTCTGTTAAGTCATTCAAACACTCAAGACAAACTTTTTTAAAACCACAAATCTGACTGATCAACAGTATTCAAATAAATTACATTTATTGTCTGCTATAGGCACCAATCCTATACACACTGATCAATCCTTTCCTTCTGCCTCCAGTTATATATAACTTGATATTGACAAACTTCCCCCCCCCGCCCCTCCCCTTAACCACCTTTTTCCAGGAAACAGGTCCTACAGTTAGGATATTTTTCTCCCTTTTTTGACAGGCCTGTACATGAAGATAAGAGCTCTGTTGGAATACTGAATAACCTGCCTGTGTACACTGTTGCTCTAAACATATGGATCTAAAATTCAGAACAGATATATCATTGGTGAAGTCCAGATAATTGATTCATAAGTCAGTTGCATCAGGCAGGTTTTTTGATGGTATCTTTATAAATAGGTAGGTGCTTTCAAAGTTCCTGATGGTATCTCTCATACTGACATGAAAGGCATTTGGAGGTTAGAATATGCTAGTTATGTAACTTGTATTCTTAGTGCAGTCCATGGGGGCTCTGAGCTTCTCAAAACAATAATCCAAATATTTGGGTAAATCCTATGTATATTATACCTTTAGTATTTAATATTTCAGTCTTTTTAGTAACTTACTAGATTTTGTTAAATAACTTTGAATTCTGCACTTCCATGTTGTAAAGAAAAAGCATGCTTATTCTTCAAAATTAGCATAAATGCAAACAATTCATGGCTTGAAATTAAAAAAAAAAAATTCAAGTCAACAAAAGACTGCCTGCCAGCCTCTTATTTTCAAACTTCACAAAACCCAGTTTGTACAACTGAGTAGAAAACAGATCACTAAGTCCTTCAGAAACAGTTTAATGGGTCTATACATACATTTCTTCCTAAGTGAAACTTTGGACCAAGCCATGGGGACAAAAAAAAGCCAAACACCCACAAACACTGGACGTGGTTCACACAGAGCACAAAAAAGTGCTGGGCAGCCCAAATGACTTGGCTTACAAACATGAAAAGCGAAAGCAAGATCAGCAGCTGACAGAACCCCCTGAGCTTATCGGAGGAATTGCCTTCTAGGAGTTGCGCGCACAACACCTGCAGGCTACTTTGAAAACCTCTTACCTGGTATTGAAAGAGGGGATGATGTTGCTAAAACTGGTAAGGATATTTTTCCTTCTTCTTAGATCTAAAGGCTTAAATATTGATCACTTTTATGCACACTTTCCACTATACACACATTTGTCTACATATAAGGCATATCAAATATCTCCTCCCAAAAATAAAAATATTGTAGCAGAAAAAAAGAATTGAAAGGGATCTAATGAAAATTAGGTATATCCACAACTCCTAGGTTGATTAGCTGAAAAAAATGCACATCCTTTAGAAAAAGATTCTATTCCCTAGATGCCCTGGCTACTCACATTATGTACATCACATCACTGACATTTTCAATTATTCCGTGACATACATAAAATTAAACAGTGTCTGGTACACCCTGAGACATCTCACCTAGCACTTTTCACGCATGCAAACACTCACTACTACTTTGAATTGTGTAACTGTGTTGAGTTATGAATATACAGCTAAAACATTTACAAGCCCAGGGGGCTGATTCTGCTGTCACACCTAACTGCATGCTAGAAACACCCCTAGGAGGCCAGCACAGTAACACACCCCAAACATTTAG
The DNA here is from genome assembly GCF_028554395.1 of Pezoporus wallicus. Classification (NCBI taxonomy): domain Eukaryota; kingdom Metazoa; phylum Chordata; class Aves; order Psittaciformes; family Psittacidae; genus Pezoporus; species Pezoporus wallicus. Next base: position 1,492,886 of record NW_026642179.1, read on the forward strand.
AGAAGCAAGATAGAATGAAAATCAGTAGTTCGGAGGCCTAGTGGCATCCGAAACTGCCCAGGTTAAGAGTTTTGTGGTGCTGTTGGGGAACTGCTTCAGGTGAAGCGTGTGTCTCCTTTGTTATCATACACAGGCTGTATAGACAGTAAGTACACTCTCATCACTCTCCTGAGATAAGCCACTGAGATATTTCACTAATTAGAGCCACCATTACAGTTTGCACAACAAATGGCAGGCAACTTCATTGAGGATGATGAGGCTCAGGCAGTATGTCTATACCCAGAAACTAAGGAGGGCCAAGGCGCAGGCCAAGGCTGGCAGTGCTTGGCCGCAATGTCAGCACTCTCATGGTGTATTTGGGCTTGCGAGTGACAGTAGAAGCAATTCTGATTAATAGCTGTGTCATTCTGCATAGTTTTAACCGAACAGATTGAGCTATTAGGGGAGATGCATTTTGCTTTACTCCATGGGGTGGGGTGCTTGATTTAAATGCAAGCTTTAAGGCAAGAACCCCTGGAGACCAAAATTTACTGTAAATTAGTTGCAAAAACACACAATGAGAACTTTTGTGAACCTCACAACTGGTAAAGTTATCATTATTTCAGGGGTGCAGTTTGGGATGCCCTTCATCATTCCAGAGGGGCAGATGGCGGCCTTAGGGAACGCTATCGGTCCCACCCCTCGTCCCGGGCTGGGCGCCGCCACGCAGGGGCCCTGCTGTAACGGGATCCGAAGCGCCCCCTTGCGGCACGGCGCACGGGCCTTCCTCCTTGTGGAAGCGGCTGGTTAAAACGCTCGATGAAAGCAGGCTTTTCCTTCCCTGCTCCAGCATTCATCTCCTCATGAGACCTCCTAAACGGGTCACGACACAAAAGCAGGGAAATTTTATCAAGAGGGAAAACACCCGATACTCTTCCCTCATATTTTTTTATCCCTTAAGTTCACACAGAACTAGGAAAACTCATAATATAGCATCAAAGGGCCTCTGCCCCCACTTGACAGCATCTTTTAAAAACCAGCAGTGCTTAATTTGAATGAACTTTCCATTCCTCAGCATTACAATACGGGTGAAGAGTTTCTTTGCTGCTGACAGAATAAAAATACTGGTTTTAAATGAACAAACATGTCCAAGGGTAGCGATTCTCACACTCTGGAGTTAATGTTTCACGTTATTCATCTCTCTCTCTTTCTAATTCAGAGTTGCAGAGTGTATGTTTTAGCAGGATAAAAGTTATTTTCTCAGCGTGCTCATAAATGAAGCTTTAAAGCAAGCTTAACATTATTGCATCAATTTTAAGAGGCTAAAATATCTTCTGTTTTAATATATTTCCATTTTCAGTACTTGGCAGTAGTGCCAAATCACAGAAGCATAAGAACACACACATGCATGTAAACATCTTTCTGAACAGCCTCTTCCTTGCTGTCCTATGTCGCATTTACAGTAAGGATAGAAAAATACATTTTATACAACTTTTAACTCAAGTATCTATGTAATTATTGAAATCTTTTCACAATAAGGTGAAAGGAAACCACTTCTGAAGTGCAAAATGCATAAAGCATTGGTTCACCTTTCGATGCAAGCTTAGGAGCAGCAAGAGAGGGCACATTATCTGGCCACTTACAAACGGTCCTGTAGACACTTGCCAACTTGCTCTGAAAAGCTTCCAGAAGTGCCAGTATGGGAACCGTTTTCCCCTGCACTTATCCAAGCTGAGCCTTCCTGGTTGAACTTCCAGCCGGGAAAAACTTTAGGGCCAAAACCTCTGTATTAGAATAGAATGACCACTGCCAACTGTACACTGCTGCTGAAGAGGGATGGAGAATGATGCCAAACCCTCTGCTGCCTCTGGTGTTCCCAACAAAGAGCAGGTCCCTTTGTGACAGGAAATCCTTTCCTCCTCCACTGCAAACAATTTAAAAGTAAGTCCATCTGTTCAAACCACTGTTTAACAGGATTACTTGAAGAGCTGAAGGCAGGAGGGTGTGCTGAGCCCCACCTAGCATTCAGCTTCCCCACCGGGGGGCTGAGATCTATCCGAGAAGTGAATTTAAATGGACTTTCCATTTTCATAGAAACAATAAAGAGAGGTAAGGCAAAGATGGATTTTTATTTTTTTTTTTTACACAGATCAGAACTAGATGAGAAGGTATCTAAATAGGAACAGGCAGCTGAAGAAAATAAGGCTTGAAGAACAGACTGGAAGATTGTAAATGTTTAGACCTTCTCTGTAGTGCAAGTTTAATTCTTTTGCACCTTTTGTTCCACTAAGACTGCTGAACAGAACAAAGGACACATCACTTATGTTCTCCTGTTTTGTCAGTCCTTCATAGATTTTTATTTTCTCTAATAGCTTTTGCACATATTTCTGACATTTGAAACCAAATTCAACCAGCACACCTTCAACCACCTCAAAACCACAAGGTAAGGGGAAAATCCCATATCTGGATGAAGTCTCATGGAGTGAAACCAGTGAAGAATAGTCTATGTGCTACTGCTTTCTCATGTGTCTCCAATAATCCCAGTTTTAGGTTTGTAATTCAGATTAGAACTATGCACTCTTCTACAGATACCACCATCCTCCTGGTAGCTAGGCGTTACAAGTTTTGAAGGAGCGTTTTTGCAACAGTTGTTGTAAGTGGGCTGCTGAAGTACTACATACCCTAAGGTGGCAGCACAACACCCCTGTCAAGCATTGCTTCTGCAATGACTTCTGCAACATCAAGGCAGAGTAGATCAACTGCTTCGCAAAACTCAGTGCCCATCAGCCATCATCCTTGCAGTTCATCTGACCCACCTCCAAACTGAGTTACCAAACTCAGGTCTCTGAGAGGTGAGAAAATTAGGGATAAATGAGTTGTATGTCATAGTGAGGGCTTTGCATACAGCAACAAACACTCCTTTTCTTTTGGAGAGTTACATGAGTACATGAGGTTAGTCTTCTGACCTCCTCTGTCTATTCCAAAGGCAAGTTTTTTCCTCCTTCTTCCTTTCTTTGTCTGGCCCCTCAGATCCTTAGGTCCCGAGCTGTTGTCTCACCTCATCAAAAGAAGATCAAATCTCTCCTCTTTCAATGTTGTTACTGTCAGAATGGTGGCATTCACTGTCTTTTGGATCTTTTTGTTAGTGGCTTGCTCAGCCAAGGCCCCCAGGGATACACACTGTTATTGGTGTGGTCTATGGTATCTCTTCTAAACTTATGCTTCTTGAATTACTAGAATTTCTGTGTGTAACTTTACAGCATCCAAAGGACTGGAAATCCTTTCAGTCACTAAGACTTAAATTTGTCCATAGAGCATCCCTCTGGACAGTTTTTTACAGTTTCTTATAGTTCATCTGGCCACCCATTTAACAGGGAATTCTTCTACTCTTGATCACCCTCTTTAAGCATCAGGTACAAGTGAAAGCCAATTCCAACTGTATCTGCCTCATTCCCCCACATCCAAACTCTGGAGAAGGATTCAAAGATGGAAAAAGTCTCATGAAAACATCCTACACAAACTGGACCACTAATGACCAAGCCTCGATCTGAGCTCAGCTGATTGCATCCCATGAGCCTGACATGCAACTGTTAGAGCTATGATTTATGGAGGCATGCGTTTTTCACTTCTTATTGTACTTCTAGGACTACATTACAATACCTGAGTGCCTCATAATCTACAACACATTTAATCTTAATGACATCTCTGTGAGGGGTGGAGATGCCATAATTTTCATTTTGTAGATGGACAACTGGGGCACATTACAGACTATGGTCTTGTCTAGAAGTTATATGAGCAGGTAAGGTTCCAGATGGAGACTGCTATATCAGAACAAGGATATCCACAGAGAGGATTATATTAGCATCAGTATATTAGAAAATTCCTCAATGCAACCACTAAACCTCAATAACATCCACAGTTTTCTGAGGGAAGCCATAGAGAACAACCTTCTATGTGCCGGCACATCTTGTATATCATAAAAACCATGAAGCCAGTGTCACAGGATCTGTTCTAAGCATACCTGACAGAGCACAGTAGAAAGCTGGAATGTCAGTACTGTCAAGGCAGCAGGGATGCTTTCACTGCTGCTTCCTTTCCTGTCCCTGCATGGATGTCTGGAGCAGTGGTGCTCACAGCTCTCTGTGAAGAAGAGGGCTTGGGCTATTGCACTCTGAGGATTATTACTTTCATACTGCATGACTGAAAGAGTCTCAACAGCCATACTTCTTCCTTCTTTCAGGGAGTTTTAACACTTACATACAGTGTCAAAGGAGCCCTCAAAAATCTAAGAGATTGTGGTTTTATGATTTTTCTTTTTTTTTTTTTGGTCTTGCAAAAAATGTAGTGGTGATAAATTTACTTAGAAACAAAAAACATTTTTCAAAAATACCTAATTTACAAAGCCTTATCATATTTCAATGACTGATGGCCCTAGGTTTGTTTTCAGATTCCTACTCCCTGAAGAGAGCATGGTCTCTCAGGGTCTCAGACAACTCCTTTTTTGAAGTATGGTCCCTTTAGTCCTATTAGGGTCTACTGTTCTTCTCTGTTGGCAGGCTTTCTCCTGCTCTAGTCCAAACCAGATTTATAGTTTGGCCAGAGATAGGGAAAATCCTCAAAGATAATAATACTGGCATTATCCCTTCATAATCCTTAGCAGTATGAATATTACATTTGCTGTTTTCCAGTCAGATGGTACCACTGCTGGCTCAAATGGTTTATTAGAACTGTTTTCTACTGGACCTACTTTGTCATGGACCATTTCCTGTACAATTTTGGGATGGAGATTATCTAGTCACACTAACTTGATATCATCCTATTTGCTTCCAACCCAGATGAATGCATTTCTGTTTCAGGTCCTCATTCCCAGTACTTATTTTGCTTTTGCTTCCGTATTATGTAGCAGCATCCTCCCTGAAAACTGGTACAAATTATTCATTATGATTTTGACATCTACGCAGAGAAGCTTCTGAGTTTCTGAAAGATGCATGATTTGAAACAATTTTAATAATTTCATACCAGTTTTTCCAGACAGCACCCTGCAGAATATTTTGCTAGTAAACATCCCCATAAGCATACCATCATATAGTTTGTATAAACCATTGCAGCTCCAAACAGAAACACTAGGCTATCTCAATACTTTCTTTGGAGCAGTGTCTGAGAAAAAAGACACAAACACTAAGCTTTTTTTGCACTCTCAATACTGTAAGTTAGGAACGCTATCATTATCATCATTTGCATGATCATTTAGGATTTGGTTGCATGTTCTGTTCTCAGATTTAAAAAATCATGCAATAAAATTGAAAAGTATTGAGTAGCAGATTATAACCACCTGAAAAAGAAATCTGACAAGGAACCAAAATACAGCTTGGGGTTGCTATAAGCAGCCTTGCTAAAGCTGTTGGCTCAATACTTTCAAATATTTTGCAGAAAATAAGAGTATGTCAGATTCCCATTTTTTGAAAGATAAATATAATTTTAATGAACAAATATATGAACACACACTTTGTTGATGTTACCTAAAATATTTAATTCAGCTACTTATTCTAAATGTCTGATTCATGCAGGGACAAATATTTATACTTAGAGTTCTGCTGTAGCATGAGGCAAATAATTGAAATAGGAATATATCAATAAGTATCAATGTTATGGTATAATTCCAAGAAAACACCTGTAATAATATAACCAATACTTAATTATTAAAACCCCCAAACAAAAGAACACCAGAGGCTAAGAGCCCAAAGCAATATTTGTCTTCCTTTTTGTGCATAAGATAATAATTATATAGATGTCTTTCTTGAATGTTTTGTTTGGAGTTTTTTTCCTATAAGAAAAGGTAATAAAAAAAAAAAAGCCACTTGACACCAAATATTCTTGATTGAGTTATAAACCTTTTGTCAGACCTGATATCAGTTTCACACTACAGGTGAAAAAGAAAAATTTGACAAGTGTCATGTAGCTTCTTGTTTCATCATAAGCATTCATCATTGCTTCAGTAGATAAGCAAGAATCCCTTAGCTTTCTTAATCAGACTCCTACATACACATTGCCATTTCTTTTTCTGTGGAAATCTCACAGATTCTCTCATCCATACCTCTTTCAGGGAGCTAAATTTTGACACTTACACCAATTCCTAACATGAATCCCCTGGGTAAATAAAAGTGACTAGCAGTTCCAGGAGAAAAAAAAAACGTAAAAACCACAAAAGCAAAAACAAACAAAAAGCCAACCTTGAAAAAAATTCATAGGTCATAAAACACCTGGAAATTTTAAATAAAATACATGGGCTTTTATGAATAGAGCTTTGCTCTGTGTTGAAGAATGTCTTTATTTTTAGATGTTGCAATTTGCCTTTTATACTATTAAAGCAGTGGGCCCTGGAGGGATATAACAGAAGCCCAGTATTTGCTGGCTTAACATAAGCATGCCCATCGTATTTCTAAACACTGAAGTTAGATAGGGAAGTAGGCTACAAGTAGATTTGCAAGCAGAATCCTGTGTGTGTCAAATCAAAGCTTTAAATTATAGAGATAACAAGGTTACATGAATAGCTTCAGTTAGAATGTGAAAAAGGTTGTACCCCCTCACAACTCTGCAGGAACAAAGCAGAAGCATGATAGAATCACAAAATCATTTAGTTTGGAAAAGACCTTTCAAATCAAGGCCAGCCAGAAGTTCAAGCAAAGCCTTTGAAGACTAAAACTTTGCAGCTGGATCATTTGTGGGCACACTATCTGTCAGGTATATTATCCAATTCAGCAGTGTTTATGCTATGATACATTCAAGCTCTGTTCAAGAGAACTGTTGTTTTTAGGGAGACTAGGCTTCCAAGCCTTTGATGTCAGGTATTTGAAGTGTAGCTCCATCCTCCATCAAGATCTCACAGATTATTCTGGAACAAACTAAAACTTCAGGCAAGCTTAGATCCACCTCCTAACTTACCCAAGGCAAGTGGCTGGGGCAGAAAGCACAGTGATAATTCAAAATGATACAAGCAGTGCTATAGGAGGTCAGTTTCTTTGTGACCCATTTAGACATTTTCAACACAAGGTTACTACCAGTCCAGTTTTGTTAGCTTGGAGACTTTAATAAACCTGAGGAGCCAAAAGAAAAGCAACAGTTCTGTGCTTTGTCATCATTTTATGTAAACCCCATGTCAAATCTGAAATTTTCCAGGGTAAATATTATAAACAAAGAAGTTTGGAAAAGGGACTGAGATGTGATTAAAACAATACATACAATTGCAGAAATCAAGCAAATCTGACCAGCCTTTTGGTTTTATAGCAGAACCAGCCATATATTTTTAAACTTGAAGACAGAGAACACATTTTATTAGACCCAACAGCATAGCTGGAAAAATGAGATCAACTTTTGGACACTCAGCCCTTCTTTGGAACTGAAGCAGAGTAACAGCCTATTTCTGCTTCATTAAAAATGGAGGGGAAAAAACCTCAGCAATTAATTCAAACACTTTTACATAAACTGGCCATAAACAGGCTCCATTTTGAATCATAGAATGGTTAGGGTTGGAAAGGACCTTTGGGGCATCTAGTTCCAACCTCCCTGCCATGGGCAGAGACACCTCACACTAAACCATCTCACCCAAGGCTTCTTCCAACCTGGTTTTAAACACTGCCAGGGATGGAGCATTCACAACCTCCATGGGCAACCCAGTCCAGTGCCTCACCACCCTAACAAGAAAGGATTTCCTCCTTATATCCAACCTAAACTTCCCCTGTTTAAGTTTTAACCTGTTACCCCTTGTGCTGTCACTACAGTCCCTAATGAAGAGTCCCTCCCCAGCATCCCTATAGGCCCCCTTCAGATACTGGAAGGCTGCTATGAGGTCTCCACACAGCCTTCTCCTCTCCAAGCTGAACAGCCCCAATGAACAGCCCCAACTTTCTCAGCCTATCTTCATATGGGAGGTGCTCCAGTCCCCTGATCATCCTCGTGGCTCTCCTCTGGACTTGTTCCAACAGTTCCATGCCCTTTTTATGCTGAGGACACCAGAACTGCACACAATACTCCAGGTGAGGTCTCACAAGAGCAGAGTAGAGGGGCAGGATCACCTCCTTCGACCTGCTGGTCATGCTCCTTTTGATGCAGCCCAGGATACAGTTGGCTTTCTGGGCTGCAAGTGCACACTGAAGCCGGCTCATGTTCATTTTCTCATCGACCAGCACCCCCAAGTCCTTCTCCGCAGGGCTGCTCTGAATCTCTTCTCTGCCCAACCTGTACCTGTGCCTGGGATTGCTCTGACCCAGGTGTAGGACCTTGCATTTGGCATGGTTAAACTTCATGAGGCTGGCATCAGCCCACCTCAAACGTGTCAAGGTCCCTCTGGATGACATTCCTTCTCTCCAGCGTATCAACTGAACCACACAGCTTGGTGTCATCGGCGAACTTGCTGAGGGCGCACTCAATCCCACTGTCCATGTCAGCGACAAAGATGTTAAACAAGACCAGTCCCAACACCGATCCCTGAGGGACACCACTCGTTACTGGTCTCCAACTGGACATTGAGCCATTGACCACAACTCTTTGTGTGCGGCCATCCAGCCAGTTCTTTATCCACGGAGTGGTCCATCCATCAAATTGATGTCTCTCCAATTTAGAGACAAGGATGTCATGTGGGACAGTGTTGAACGCTTTACACAAGTCCAGGTAGATGACATCAACTGCTCCACCCCTGTCCATCAGTTCTGTAGCCCCATCATAGAAGGCTACCAAATTGGTCAGGCAGGATTTGCCCTTAGTGAAGCCATGCTGGCTGTCACCAAGCACCTTGTTGATTTTCATGTGCCTTAGCATGCCTTCCAGAAGAATCTGCTCCAAGATTTTGCCAGGCACAGAGGTGAGACTGACTGGTCTGTAATTCCCTGGATCATCCATTTTCCCCTTCTTGAAAATGGGGATTATATTTCCTTTTTTCCAGTCGTCGGGAACTTCACCTGACTGCCATGATTTTTCAAATATGATGGCCAGTGGCTTAGCAACTTCATTTGCCAGCTCCTTCAGGACCTGCGGATGGATCTCATCAGGACCCATGGACTTGTGCACATTCAGATTTTTAAGATGGTCTCGAACCAGTTCCTCTCCTACAGTGGGCCCAAGGTCTTCATTCTCACAGTCCCTGCATCTGCCTTCCAAGACTTGGGTGGTTTGGTCAGAGCCTTTGCCAGTGAAAACAGAGGCAAAGAAGTCATTCAGAACCTCAGCCTTCTCCAAATCCTGTGTAGCCAGTTCTCCCAAGAGCTTCCTGAGGGGGCCTACATTGTCCCTAGTCTGTTTTTTATTTGCTATGTACCTGTAGAATCCCTTCCTGTTATCCTCAACCTCCCTAGCCAAGTTTAACTGGGCCTTGGCTTTCCTAACCTGGTCCCTAGCTTCCCAGACAACATCCCTGTACTCTTCCCATGCTGCCTGTCCTTGCTTCCACATTTTATAAGCCTCTTTTTTCATTTGAATTTTCCTCAGTAACTCTTTATCCATCCAAGGAGGTCTCTGGGCCCTCCTGCTGCACTTCCTTCTGGTTGGGATGCAACACTCCTGAGCTTGTAGCAGGTGATCCTGGAATATCAACCAAGAGTCTTGGGCCCCTCTGCCCTCTAGGGCTATATCCCATGGAACCTTACTAAGCAGGTTCCTGAAGAGGCCAAAGTCTGCTCTCTTGAAGTCCAGGGCAGTGAGCTTGCTGCATGCTCTTCTCACTGTCCTGAGGATCTCAAATTTGACCATCTCATGATCGCTGCATTCAAGGCTGCCCTGGAGCATCACATATTTCCAACAAGCCCTTCCCTGTTGGTGAGCACGAGGTCAAGCACGGCACCTCTCCTTGTCGGCTCCTCTATTACTTGCAGGAGGAAGTTGTCTTCCACACAATCGAGGAACCTCCTGGATTGTTTGTGCCGGGCTGTACTGTCCTTCCAACAGATGTCAGGGTGGTTGAAGTCACCCATAAGAACAAGGGCCTGCGAGTGTGAGGCTTTTCCTATCTGTCTATGGAGTGCTTCATCTGCAGGCTCTCCTTGATGAGGCGGTCTGTAACAGATCCCCATAGTAATGTCTCCCATAGCTGTTTTCCCTTTAACCCTAACCCACAAACTCTCTGTGGACTGCTCACCTGTCCCCAGAGAGAGTTCCATACTCTCCAGTGTACCCCTAACATAAAGATCAACTCCCCCTCCCCACCTGCCAGGCCTGTCTTTTCTAAAGAGCCTGTAATCTTCCATTCCAACACTTCAGTCATAGGAGCCATCCCACCAAGTTTCTGTGATGCTTATTATATCATACCCCTGTAGACATGCACACATCTCTAAGTCGTTTAGTTTGTTCCCCATGCTACAGGCATTTGTATAGAGGCATCTGAGCCAAGCTCCAAATGAAGCCGGTTCATTGGCTGGAGTGGCTGGAATATCTCTACATTGCTCCGAGCATTTATTATAGGTGCTGGCATGGAATGATATCCCCCTCCCTAACACATCTAGTTTAAAGCCTCCTTGACCAGTCTGGCAAGCCTCCTACTAAAACTGCTCTTTCCCTTATCAGACCAGCTCCACCAGCCCCCACTAGACCTGGCCTACAAACCTGGGTCCCATGTTCAAGACTCCCAAACCCCTGACTATGGCATCACCCTTTTAATCGTTTATTAACTTGGTTAATCCTTCTAGCTTTTTTTAGGTCCTCCCATCTGTCCTTGAGAATTGACGAAAAGACTATCTGAGCTCCAGAGCCCCTAACCACCTCTCCCAGGGCTCTGTAGTCCTTCTTTATGTTCCCCAGGCTATTACTATCTATATCCCTAGCACCCACATGTATCACCAGGAGTGGGTAATAGTCCATGGGACTTACTAGAGCAGGCAGCCTCTCTGGCACATCCCTGATCCGTGTCCCTGGTAGGCAGCATACCTCCCTTGAGACTGGGTCTGGCCGGCAGACGAGTGCTTCTGTCCCTTTCAGTGTACAGTCCCCTACTACTACGATCCGCCGGTTTTTCCTGGCAGCACCAGTAGAGATCTTCTTTACCAGGGCACCAGCCGGCTGATTCTGGTGCAAGTGAGTTTCCTCATTAGCCTCCTGCAGGACAGCAAAGCAGTTCTGCGTGGGGACAGGGGATTTAGGAGGAAGCCCCTTGCTTTTGACTGTCCTTTTCCTCCTTTTTTTTTGTTGGTTTTTTTTTGTCACTAATTCCCAGCTTCCCAGGTTAACGGCCTCCTTCTTTCTTTCATGAGATAGAGGTGAAGCTCTAGGCCCCTGCACCGTTTGGGCGTGGAGCAAGCATTCCTGCTTCCTCTCAGCTTCCCTGACATCTCGCAGCCTATTAACAGCATCCCGCAGCTCAGCCACCTGCTGCAGGAGGACCTCCAACAGGGAGCACCGGGTACAGCCTTGCCCATTGTGCACCATTCCCTCACCAGACCAGTGCAGGCACTCTCTACACTCCGAGCTCTGCACTGCAGCCTCCCTTCTCATCAGCTCTGTCTGGCGGCCTATGCTGGCAGCCAGAGCAGAGCTCCCAGACCGAACCCCAGTCATACAATGAGTGCTCACCATCCTGCTCACCTGCCCGCACGAACAGCCGCGCACACTGCCTCGACCCACTCGTTTTGCCTGCGCAAACTGCCTCCACCCGCTCTGTTCGACGCACTCCCCGGGGCAGGTTTTTAACCAATCAGGGCTGGTGCCGCTGCTTCAGGCTCCGCCCCGTGTGAGTCAGCTGCTCGCTCTCGTCAGCTGAGCTGCCGGCTCCTGGGCAGGTCCTGTCGAGGACTTGAGGCTCCCTCGGTGGCTCTTGTCGCTCTGAGTTGAGGCTCCTGGACGTTGATCTCCCCCCCGCTCCGGTGTTGAAGGCGTCCTCTCTCGAGATACTCACCTCAGCAAATCCTTTATTTGAATTATTTTCTGGGAGGTTGGAGACCTTGGCTGCCTCCTGAACCCCTTCCTTTGGGTTTTCAGCAGCACTAAATCCTACCTCCTCCGGAAGGGAAGGAAAGGGTGCCTGTTGCACATGAGCTCTATGCATGTACTTTTGCAAAGCAGAGAAAGGACAACCCATGTGCCTTGGTGAATGGCTGTACATGAAAGCATGTTCTGTTAAGACAAAATTTAATCTTCACTTGGTTTTGCATCCTGACTATCAAAATAGTGAAGGGACTTAGAGTAAAAATAGCAATGGTTCAGCCAGTACATTAAAAACCACAAGACCCATTAAATGGAGTTTCTAATAAAAATTCTTCCTAACTGGTTAATTGCAGTTGCTAAATGATTTCTTTTTATAGTAAAAGCTTTATAATTAACAAGCCAGACATTGATTTCTAGTCATTATCAATTTCTCTATGATTATTATTGCTTCTATAATAATCTTCACTGTATTAACATAGATTAAGAAGCTCTTTAAAATAGAGCAGCTTCATTAGCTCTTGCTATCACAGGAGGACCTGCAGAACTCCACACTTCAGTTAACCACCATGCAGAAGCTGAAAATATATGCTACAAGAGTCTATTCCTAGGGGCTGATGTGAATGGAGGAGAGTGAGAAAACTCGGCACTGAACTCCAAGCACTTAACTCCCAGTCAGTAAAGCTTCTAAAATCATTAACTTGAACAGCCATGTTAACAATATTTTTGTGTTAATCTTTATTGCTACATTAATGAAACATCTTTTATCCTATAGACCTACTACATTTGAAAAACTTCATAAATCCCAATTGCAAAACTGGAATAATTTCAGCTGGGTAAATGAAAGTGTGCTAAAACAGCCTTTGAAAAACACAGCAATTTAACAAAACACAATAGCATAGGAGAGGGGCTGAACAGCTCACCCTTGTAAACCTCCTGGCTTTCAGGCATTAAAACAACACTAAGTGAAGCAGGAGTTGGGATGGCACCTGAGACACACCATTTTGCTCTTATGAAATGTGCCAGGGGATCTTTGCAGACTAAGAGGCTGTTTCTCACTAAAAAGGATAGCAGCTGCCTCCTAATTTTTGCTTCATCTTTCCCATGGAGATATGCTAATATTTATAATAGTTATGGTTGTCCTTTGGACACAGATCACTCATTTCTGCCTGCGAATAACTGAATTCAGTGAAAGTTTTAGTACACTCCATTTTATTTTAAAGTTCTACTGACTACTTTGCACTGAGATTCTGATGCATGATTCATATGGCTGCAAAGAAGTCATGTAGAAGGCTGGCAACAGGAGAACACTTTTCTAGGCTATACAAAAGTTATTTCAGATATAGTTCTCAGATTAGTTAATTAATGACATACAGAATATCACCAAATTACTCATGTTTTGGGTGACTATTCTTCTTAGACATTCCAAGTGATCTCACTGAACTCTTCTTCATGAATATGCAGAAGAAATCAAAACCAGGGCTTAATGGAAAAGGGCTTTGAAAATATCATGTGATGCTTTGTACAATAAACGTAACAGCTGAAGCCATTGTATGCAACTCTTCAACAACACGATACAAGCTTACAACATATGAATCTGGACTTCCCCACATTCCCAAATATGTCGTGATATGAAGACCTGGTTTGGTCTGTCGGTAAGACTGAGAACAGCTGGGCAATTTAAAGCTTTTTAAATGCTGAAACTGAGTTGAGCTCAGACCTGTCCTTCTGTCCTTGCTCATTTTACCTAAATTTTGTAATTGTGGATGACAGGATAAAAGAAGAAACTGCATATACTAAAAGAGAATTGTACTGACAGAATAAAAAGATATTTTTTTTTAATAAATTCTCATATTTGACATATTGCCTCTATTTTTCACCATAGTTGAAAAAAGGAGATCTGTTGGAGCCACTTTATCTACACGTTATCTACAATAACCTTTTCTATTCCTAAGAGTGTAAGTTGTGGGATTTTAAATCAAACTTCATAGATTTACTATCCTAACTCTGGCTGAAACAATGCTCAGCCTTCTCTTTGCTTCTGCAGGAACTAGTAGATAGGATTCTACCTACCCTGTCCAAAAATTGGTCAAATGCTAAGGGACAATTTTTACTGTTTCCTGTGATTTGTCCAAGTTCATCAAGAACTGTTAGATTGATGCAATGCTTTTTAAATTCTCAGAAATCTCAATCCAGCACTCAGAAGATAAGCAGGAAATCCTTGTTCTTTTCATAGTTCTGCTCCATTGAAAGTGGCATAAACATGGAAAATTATACAGGAAGTACAAAGTGATATAAGATCAGATCCTTGGAGAGCCTGTTCAAGGAAATGCCACACACATGCTTAGCTTTAAAGTAAACCTAAGCTAATTATTAATTTATCAAGATCTAGATGTGAATATGAGGGACCTGGGCAAGGGTGTGGTAGCTTTCTTGGATAAAGCCTTCAAAAGAGAAGAGGGTGGGATTGGGCATTCATTTTCCAGAAATTTTGATTGGTGGTCAACAGTTAGAAATAAAATAATAATTAAAAATTAATCACAGTATTTAACAATTATTTGGTCATCATGAATAATTTTTTCTGATGCTGCACAGTGATTTATGAGCCTAAATCCAGATGAGAGGATGTTAAGTATACCGACTGTGTTCAGTGTAAGACTGTACAGAAACAGAGGTGGTATCAGAGAGCTTTGAACTAGTTCTGGAACTGGCAGCACTAACTGGGACAGAAGCAGGCTACTTTGCTTTGCTGTGAGGCAAGGTTAATTTGCCTAAGCCCAGTTTCCTGTTAGCCTGCATACAAGCAGAACTAAACATTGTGCCAAGTGCATGGAATTGGTTTGTGGCTATGCAGATATATACCTCTTACTGTATTACAGGAATAGCAATGAAGATTCCACCGGACACTGTTAATGGGTCAAGGAAAGCACAAACTTCTTGATTCCTCCCACTGCAAATTCACTCTTGGTACTACTGCCAGGACCTGCATTAATATCTTTGTGCAGTAATGCATTTCCTGATATAAACAGACCAGCCCATTCAGGGCTAGCTTGAAATTTCTAATATGTATATCTAGGGTGATGCAAATATACTCTAAGATCCTTTGCCACCTGCCTGCTTTTAAAAATTTTAAAACAAGCCTTACTTCCATGTCATGAGACACGGAGATTCATATTTCACAGCCTTTATTCATGATGCTCAACTGAGACTTGATTTAGGAGAAGTGAAACTTTGCTATGCAACTGTACAAAACTATTAAAATAATTGATCTGACCATAGCCATCAGTGAAAAAATGAAGATGTAACCAAGGACTCATCACGCCTTTTGAAAACAATATGATCTAAGGGAATACATGCATTCATTTTGCTTTTCCATTCACCTAAGAGGGTACGGAAACTTTTATCTGATGCTACACTGAGGTATAATGTGCACTGATATGCCACAGATGAGGAATTCCCAAAACTTTCTTTGATGTCTTTCAGTCATGTTTCCATCAAATAATTCACTATAGTAGGAATACACACAGAAATTGCAAACTACTTTTTACTAAGGAATGGTTTTAGACAAAACTTGTGCTATTTCTTTTGCATCTTCAATCCAAATCTTTTCTATCCTGGTTTTATGTATCTGATCTAGAGGGAAAAATTGCACATATTCATCTGAAAAAATTATGGAGTGAGAAATCAAACTTGGGAAAGAAGTCCAAGCCTTTCATCCTGTTATACGGAGAACATGAAAGGGCTACACCTATGAAAATATTATTTATCTTCTAAACTTTTTGTCCCAAGGCCATCAGAAATCTCTCTGTTCTTGTTTGATTTATGTTTCAACAATTTTTTCAATAACCTTTACAGCCTAATGTCTATTGAACAAATACTCTGGAAGTGCTGCAGAGAACAGTTATGTCCTAATACAGCATATATAGAATAATAAATATATTGAAACCAATCTATTTTCTCAGATATGAAGAGTACATAAATGTAATTGGTATTATAATTTATGACAAATATTCTATGGCTACAGTAACTAGGGCCCTGAATTGTAACATAAAGAAGAGCTTTGCATCTTCAGTATCTCGTTGGATAGGCCTGTGCATTGCCTTCTCTAAATTCAGTGCACGGCAGGTTTAGATTCACACTACAACACTCAGAACAGAAGTATTTCTTATAAATGGTATCGAGCAAATTCACCTCGGTCCAACTCTATTGAGAAATATCTATGTTTCATCAGAAAGTGGACTAAAGCAATTAAAAGCTCAATATCGTGTGACGATATAGGTGTCTCCTCTCCTGTTATGCTATGGTCCTACCTCATCACCACTGGAAAGGAAAATGGCCAGGATGTGATTCCCCTGCTGCCACAGGTGAAAGCACTACTGGTAGTAACTCTGCTTGCATTTCTTAGTCATCAAGTTTGCATTCCACTATAATTTTTTTCACTTTTGTGTGAGAAGACTCAGGCTAACAAGACTATATTGGTCATTCTCAGAAGAATTCCTTCACAACTACGAAGAGTAGTAAGATGAATTGAGATGAATTACTGCCTGATATCAGAGATAGTAGGGTAATGATTTAAAAACCCCACAAACCTAAGATATACTTAGGTTGTGTTCTGAACCTCATATACCACTCGAAGAGTGACATGATATCTATAGCTTAATCTAACTATATTTTAATTGTATATATTCACTGGTGGTTGTTCACTTTTCTTTATTCCTTATTTATTCTATTCAGAATTTTTAACGCAAACAGATAGCAGATTGAAAGAGACCATTTCCATTATTTTTTTTTTTCTGAATTTCACAACTAAATTTGCTTTGGTAATATAGAATTCAAATCTAAAGCACATAAACTTTGAAGAAGTTAGCACTAGGTTCAACTGTGGCTTCCAAATTGCCCATGGTTCATGAAAGTCACTCATCCACACTCTCCCCTTTGCCCTTCAAATCCCAATTAGATTTGCACTTTATAAGATGAAAATGTGAAATAATTTGCAAGATCAGAAAATTAGGCCCTGTGCATTAGACAGTCTATGTCTCTAGGCATTTATTTATCTAAGTATAGCATGGTCTGACTGCTCTTAAGAGATGTAATAACAAAAATATTTTATAGTCTTATAAGTCATGAAAGTTGTATTAAAAGAAGTTATTAAAATTATTAACTTTTAAATGAAAAGATTAGTTTGAACATGAATCTTGAAGTAGGAACAAAAAATGGTTTGATCATAAAAAAATGTAAAAAAATCAGTGCTAAGAGGGATGAATCCAAAGGACAGATTCCTAAAATCGTATCCATGGATGGCAAGTTAGTGGGTCAGACTTCTGAACAGGAAATCCATAAAAAGTAATTCTGACAAGAAATACTTTTATGTCTTGTGTTTGTAGCTTGAGTTGTCTTGAGATGATTAGCCCTACCAATTCAGTGCTCCTCAAAGAGGTGTTACAGTAGCTTCTGGTGTAAACTGATAGCAAGGAATAAAGTAGCAGGCTTCAGACTAAAGTGCCTACAATTCCTCGGTGGCAGGGCCCTTTGGGCCCTTATTCTTTGGCAGATTTATCCTGTTATTTCCTTTTCCTCTCCCTTTCTCTTTCCACCCACCCACAGTGTTTATTCACCCCAATTCTAGTTCAGCTGAAAGAGATCCTGGAGGTGCCTTCAAGAACAATTTGGGGTAACCATGTAAAAAAGACCCCTTTGCAGAGCACATTCAGATGCTCCGAGAGCTTCTACCCTTGAACTGGTACCCTACAATCTCCCCAGGCTGTGAAGACACAGATGTACTATGTAATATCCCCCTGACATTATTTATACTGATGGAAGGAAATTAATTTAAACTGCATGAAGCTAAAGTAACTGAATTTTGCATGAGGAGAAGAATGAACTGGGAAAGTGAAATCCATATTCCAATCTGATACAAGGACTTTGCATTCCTGAGAGTACCTTTTATACTCCAAATACAACGTTGGAGGAGTGCCTGCCTATTTGCAAAGTGTGATGATGAAGAAACCAACATGGATGAGGTCTTGCAGTCTTTCCTCCCACCCCCTACATCAACGCATATGCCCACTCACCCAGTGCCATGCCCCCGTAGTCCATACCACACCAGTGGTCATTTGTGTGTTTGTCTAGTCCCTGGCTTTGGAACCAGAAAGGCTCCCTCTCAGGACACTAATACTGGCCTAACTTTTCTCCAACTACAGCTCATTCACAAAAGATTATTTTGTACCTGGTTCTTTTGTTCTTTTGATCGAATGTATTTAAGCTAAGTATTAAGTGAATCTAACCCAGAATCCATTCTATTTGGTATTTACATACAAACACCTCTTCTAATATTGAAAATGCTAGGAAATTATACTGAGTTAACAAAATTTTGATGTGTGTATTTAATGGAAGACACAGGTACAAATATGATTTATCAATAATATAACCATTTTCATGACAGATATTTTAAAAAAGTGTTTCAGAAAGAAGATGGCTATAATTTCCTAAATGTTACAGAACAAGATAATAAAGTCCTAACATCACTGAAAACACATGGTGTTATTGACAGGACAAGCTCAGAAAAAAGAATAAAATATAGAATCCATTTGATTTAGCCATATTTTATTTATCTTAGTAATTATGATTACTATCCCTGCATCTTTTATTTTTAGCAGCTTTACAAGGACATAGCTAAGTATTTCCAATAATCTTCTTAGACTTGGGAACTCGGTATTTTCATTTCTAGGATACAAAGTCATTTTAGGTGAGAATTTAGGAACAATAAATAGTCAATCATTAATTTTAGCATCAGCCAAACTAGATGAAACAATGAGAGAGAATTACAAAGGAAAGTGCTTGGAAAATATATTGACTGATTACCAGTATTCTGTACAGCTCTGTACAAGTAAGTCATGTCCTTCAAATCTGTATCAGCAGGATGGCAGTGAAGAGATGCACTGAAATAATCAATTTGGCTTTCTCAGAGCCTTTGACAAGTTCCTCACAAGAAGAATCTAGTTATATATAAAATACACTAATTAAAAGTTGACTTTCCAAAAAAAAAAAAAGGAAGAAAACCCTCAAAAAATTAATAACTTTTAATTTTTAATATGGAGCTCTTCTAGCTGATGAAAAGTGTAAGAAAACAGTCCTTGTATTCTTGTCGCCGGAAAAGTCCCTTATGCTCACTAGCTGCTAGGGGAAGGCTGAGCAGTTTCCAGGCATAGTGGGATGCTGACACGAGTAAAGAGTGACTGCAGAATCAGAAAGGGGTATAGAAATCTGCCAGAGACTCTTACGAGATTTGTGCCTCTGCACAAGGAGCATTAAATGGTCCTTGGCTGACCTTGTAAACCAACACTTTGTAACTGGAATTCATTCTGAATAAATGTAAAATAGAGCACACGTATTTTAATGTGGAAGGTATAGAATGTGAGAGGACACTTAAATGAAAAGGTAAGAAAACCTATTTGTTCTCAAGTATCTAAAAACATTTTGCTTAACACATGCAGATAGTTTGGAGTTTTTCTGCTTTTGTCCTGTGATATTAAATCTGAAGTAGGTTTTACTAGCACAACAGAACTAGTGTCATTATTTCACTAATTAGTCCCATCTCTGCTGTTAGCACTGAAAACGCTGCCTTTTTCCCCCCAGTTTGCCTCCTTCAAAGCCATGCCAGATGGGCTCTGTTTTGAGACTGTAAATTAATAGCAGTATTTTGATCAAGCTGCATTTGAAATGGCTATGATAATTTAAAAAGCATGTTAATTCTGAGCCACTAGAATGAGTGGCTGATGCTCTACAGCTCTCTGTTTCCAGTGGGCAGCTACAGATACACAAGACTATGAACAAAAAACAAAGCAACATTATCTGTCCATGGTAATGACAAGCAACAAATCATTTGATTTCTGTAATATAATTTTTTTTTCCAGAATAAACACAGAAACTGACAGTCTGTTTTGCTTTATATTTCTTTTCCCCATCAGCTGTAAAAACCACCTGTTGTGCCTGGAAATCATACAATGCATATAGCATGCAGGATCACACACTGTTCTGAAAACTCTGCCTGTACCTCGGTGTAACAAGACGAGTTACAGATAGAAAACAATTTTACAGAAACTGAATTGTCTTTGCTTTTGCAGTCTTCGTATTGACTTAACACTGTGTTGATGTAGTTTGCAAGAAGCACACATTTCATAGTATGGTAGTTGTAGAAAAGGTACAGTATCATTTAAGTAATATGGCTACGGATTAGCTATTAAAAGGTAGGGAAAGATGAGAACAAATATCTACCATAGCAGAAGATATATATGGCAGCAGAGCTCCCTATTCAGTTATAAACTCATTTCTTGTTGTTTCTTGTTGGTTTTTGTTTTTTTTTTGGGTGGGAAATGAGGAAAATGTCAATATTTGAAGAAACATTTGAGACTTTTCTGGGGCTTACATTTTATTTTTAAGCAACAAGTGTTTTTTCCTCAGATGAGGTGCTTTTGCTTCTTGTTTCAATTTTTTTTCAGTTTATTTTAACAGAAATTATGAAAGTACTGCCTCCCAGTTTTGATAGACAATGCAGAAACTCTTCTGACACCTCTGGAGCATTCGATGTTGGCAACAGCTACATAAGGAACATTGTACTTGCATGGACATGCTATCAAAAATATAATGGGGTGGTGGAACTTTCAGAATGTAAATACCTGCATAAGTAATGTATAGAAAAGAGATCATTTTTTTAATGTAGACTGCACTCACCTGATAGCAGGCTTGAGTTCCACTTAAACCCTGCTTTAGGGTTCCACTAAGAATATTTGTGAAGCAATACCTAAATCATCATTTTGCTCTTGCTCCCCTTAGGCTTCTCTATGAAATTGGCTGAATCCCTCCCTGCGGTCATAAACCAAAGGAAATGCTTGCCTTTAAGAGACAAACTAATGGTGAGGCCTGGGGGAATAGCTGTACCTGTCAGCTTGCTGAGAGCTAGAAATGGTCTAACCTGTTTGTTATAGTGCTATAGTACAGCTTTTTCTAAATTCCTGAAAATAAAGTTTCTGCATGAGTGCTGGAGTATGTCTATGTGTGTGCAATGCTGATGCACTCCCACATTTGCCTCGTAAAGGGATCGTACCCAGACTTCAGGCTGGATCCCCTGGCTCTGTGGGAGGAATTGGTTGTGCACAGACTAGACAACCGCATTAAGTATTCTGGATCCACTGTTACTCAATACTGTACAGTGAAATTCTTTCTGTTTGCAGTCCCAGCACAATGCTAACACCAATCAAAGGAACAGCTTTGCTTTGGGAATTGATTCCAGTCAGAGACCAAGGCAAAAAAGTTGCTCAGCTTACCTTTTTTTCAAAGCTGTCACTACACAGAACCGCAGATAACTAAAACAAAGGGTATTTTCCACAACAAAAATAAGAAATATCCTAATCTGTCTAAAGGTAAAAGCCAAGCTCCAACAAACCTCAACAGTTCATCTAAGTTTTTCTGATACTCAGTATTCATTCACATAAAAAGAAAATATAACTTGGAGAAATAGGGGCAATGGTATCATACACCATAGTTTAACCACCATTTCACTGTAAACACATCTAGCTGCTAGCAGAGATGGCATAAATAATGTTGTCTCAAATGTGCATTTGCAGCAGAGTTTCTGTCTAGAGAGGGCTTAGTTTGCTTCCAGTTATCATTTAAGCCTGCAGACCAACATGACATACCCAGAATCTTTCCCATCACCTACCTCATTGCCTTAAGAGCAAAAACCAGGCAAAAACTAAACTTTTCACCTTATGCCCCCAAGTTGGTGAAAAGCTTTATGGTATGTTCTAAATATCTGGATGCTTTCAAGTTACTTCATCAGTATTTGAAACATACTCAAAGCCTACCAGCCTTAGAAATTGCCAACACTCCTTCTAGAACAGTCAAATCTAACACTGCAATGGGGTTTATTTCAACCTATCAAAGAAACTACCAAAAGTCTTCATATCTGCAGCACAGTGATATTCCTAGGAGGAGATTCAGGATTCAGTAGGATTTAAACAAAAGCATCTAATACCTCTAAAGACAAGATTCAGAGTGATTCACTAGGTCACTGTTTTCTCTTACTTAAAAAAACTTCTTAATTCAGGTTTTTTTTTTCACCTCCCATCCAGTTGAAAGTCTGTTCTACAGCCACATTCCCCTTCTTTCCAAGCTAAATTTATTCAGGGCTAGTTTATATAGATCTCTTAGCATAGTTGATCAACCCTGCTCATAAGGTCAAATGGTTCTTTTTCTCCTGGACATTTATCTGTGGGTGTTGATGATTAAAGCTAAAATCCACCAGAATGTATTCTTTTTGGATCTAAATCCACATAAGACTTTAGGTTACCTCGCTATGCCACTGCGCACTTCTGGGGCTGCTGTTCAGCATGAAAATAAAGCTACAAGGTAACTCTGTTCACATCATGATAAATTTTTTTTTTAATAGGACACTTCCTTCTGAGTTGGAGCAAGAGCACCCCTGCATGTTCACAAAATGCACATAGGCAATACAACACACACACGAAAATAAAATTAATAATAAAATAAAATAAAACAAAACAAAAATGCACTAGTTACAAAGCTTGATAACCAGGATGGAGCATTCAATACAAAAGGAAGGAAAGAACTTAAACCCCATGAATCCTAGAGTAAATAAACAAGTCTAAAACCCACACTGTTGCAAGAAGTCCACCAGGACAGCTCAGCAAACATAAACCAGGCATTAACAGAAATAATTACAGTTTTGGGGCCACAGTCGATTTAGTGATGGAAGGCAATGTGGAGGAAGCAGGGTGAAGAGCAGCAAACACAACCAGAAAGCTGGACTTTGGCAGTCAGCATGATGCGACTGGGTCAAAATGGAGGTGCAAGGGAGACGTGCTAACTTCTGTTCATTTCTGGAATTTCTATTCTTGTTCCCTTTTGGAATCTCTATTCCTGAAGTCTGAAGTTTGGCCAGTCTCCCCTCAACCACACTTTATAGCACCCTGTGAACACTAGTCATCATGAGAGGCCTTTGTAGGAGAAAAACAAAGTTCAGCTGCTGAAAATGCTCATACTCCTGAAGTAAATTGAGCTACACCAATTTGCAGTCACGTCACACCAGAATGAAATAGCCATTAAGCTATTATTATAGTATGCCACAAGCCATATGCTTAACTTGTACACGGCTTCTTAAAGAAGTTGTTGCTTTTTTCCTTTTGAAAATGTAAGGCCTCTTTAAAACCTCTGAAATGTATTTTTTTTCTTTTTCTTTCTTCAGATTGTTCTTAGCTTAACAGCAGTACCACATTTCTAATTAAATGGACAGATAGGATGCTGATAACATCTGCTTTTGTAATAAAAACTATTGACGTTGTTGACCTGACAGATTATCTGCAATAGACAGAGCACAATGGCTAAATCTAAAAAGCACAGGAGGAAGAGCAGCTTAGCACAAGAATGCATATTATTATTATTATCCGTTCTGCTGCCTTTTGGAATTATTAAGAATGATTATAGAAATTATCAGTCATCTCTGCCTCTTGTTCTGGCGTATAAAACAGAAACAGTGATTGAATGTCATGAAGAACTTTGATCATTTTTTTCTTGATGCAGTGACTTTGTAAGGTGAGCTTCTTATTTTTTATGGTAACGTCTCTTACAGGAATCCCCAAGATTTATGACAGCAGGTGCCATCTTTCAGAATTTTTGTCCCATGTTGTATGGTGCAAAACTTCAAACAGTAAAAGAATATCCTAATAATAATTGACACCTCTTACAAAGTTTTTTATTCATAAATCTTAACACTCCTATCAAAACACAATCCTGATTCCTATTTACAGTTATTGGTATTTTGGTGTTTGCAGTAAAAACTTTTTGGTGTTTGCAGTAAAAAACTCTGTGAATTAAGGCCTTCAATTACCTAGTAAATACTTACTTAGCAGTTATGCTACTATGCTTAAAACCCCAGCATTCAACAGTGTTATATATTTTCCTTAATTAAAGCTCCTATGCTGTGGCAGAATCACTGGTTATGTTTTGGTGTCTCAGGGAAAAAAAGCTAAAGTTTCTTCTTTTATTTTGAATATAGTCTTGTAATTCTGAGCATTAATCAGCATACAGTAATGATTACAAAGTTGTTCTCAAAATTAATTGAAGATCTCTCTGACAGCTGCATAACTGATAAGGTGTTTGTTTCAAAAAGATTTTATAGACATTACTACTATGGGCAAAATTCAGCTTTGGGACCTTAACATTACTAATATTAATAGTAAAATAAAAACATTCTACGTCTTTGACTCTATTAATATAGAGTCAGAAAATGGTCTTGATGGCTAATATATTGCATAAAATACCCTTGAAACAGTGTTTTTCTGATTTTCTAAAGACATATAAACTGAATCTTAAAGGACATGCATCAATCTAATAACACCTATGTAATCCTGATAAAGTTTAACAAAAAAAGTTCCAAAGCAAACCTTCATCACTTGGCCACATCCTTATAGTTTATTATTTAGGAATGCTACTATTAATGATGATAAAAACAACCACCTCTACCAAAGCTATAAAAAACTTCTGCTACTTAGGTAATTCAAGAGTTAATCTTGTACCACTTGTCAGTAAAAACCTTCTTCAATGTGACAGCCCACTAATCTTTCAAGTGCACAGGAGCCATCCTGCTGACCACTCTGGGGGAGGCACCAGCTCTCATATGGCTTCTGAAAATCCCCTCCATCTCAGAACCAGCAGAACAGCAGCCGACAGTCCTGCCACTAGGGAGGAGCTCACTGAACCTCCACTTCCCTCCTCTGCTGCCAACAGCAGCATTGTAACTGAGGATGTTTTCATAGCTCATCTGGGAAATGAGCTGCCACTCACTTGGTTATATCTGCTCTTCTCTTCGAAAATATTATCACATTTTGCATACATGCACCCATTTTGTTTAGAATAGTAAACTCGCTTGTTTTAGCTGAAAAATTCTGTAACTGCATTGTTTCACACAGTTTATAGAATTCCTTTCTTCTTGCCAAAATGAAATCTTTAAAATACAGCCTTTCTATAAATTCAGTACAGAGTCTTTGCACAGCCCAACACTGTCTGACCTTGAACTTTCTTAATTCTAGTGAAAAGCTAAAGTCTTTCAAACTTCTCTGTCTGACTAGACAATTTGTTTCTGAGGACAATTCACCACTTTTTAAGTCTTATTTTTCTTAATACAGAAATGTTCTATTAGCAGCACCTTCATCTCTGAGAACTTTCTTGTGACAGCTTTTGCTTTCTACTCCAAAGGCCTTGGAAAATGCCTAATAGCTAAACTCATATTATACCTTTCCATCTAAATAGCAACAGCTTCCGTTAAGGAGCTCTGACAAGCTTAAAAATCCTTCTTAATTTCTAGCCATCTTTTCTTTTTAAACTTGTTTATGCAATGGTTGTTCCTGCAAATTCATTTTTCTTTAAGTTTGTTGTGGTTTAAACCCTAGCCAGACAGCTTGTTCACTTGCTCCCAGTGAGTGGTGCCAGGGTGACAGCAGTCGAGCCCCCCCCCCCCCCCCAAGGCTCTCCCCTTCCAGCAACCAGTGTACAACACAAATCACCACCGCTACCACCAATGACAATAATGATAAGAGAAAATAACAAGGGAAGAGAATACGATACCACCGGCCAAGTAATGAGTCCCACCCGGAAGCCTGTGTCCTTCTGGGTAACTCCCAGTTACTCCCCACCCCAGGCATGACGTGCTGTGGTATGGAATACCTCTTTGGCTAGCCTGGGTCAGGCGCCCCGTCTCTGCATCCTCCCGGCTTCCCCTCCACCCTGGCAGAGCATGAGCCTCACAAAGTCCTTGGTCAGGGTAAACATCACTTAGCAACAACCGAAAACATCGGTATCACCAGCACTGTTCCCAGGCTGGAAGTCAAAACACAGCACTGCACCAGCTACCACGAAGGAGACACATGACTGCTACTGCTGAACCAAGGACATTATCCACCCCTTATTCCATACCATTCACCTCATGCTCAGATCCCACATTTTCCCACCATCTCTCTCTCACATATATACATCCATATACACACAGATCAAGAGAAAAAGATCATTTTCTTAGTGCATGGACCAATCCCTATAATGCTGCTGAGTCCATTCAGTCCATGATGTCAGGTTCCATCTCTTGTAACAATCTTTCAGGGCAGGAAAGGATCATTGCCTGCTGATGCTGGTCTTTCCTTTACTGCGGAACTCATGTGGTTCATCAAAGTTCATTCTCTGTTGGGATGATGGTTGGAGGGAAGTCAGGGCTAGTCGCTGGTGACCTGGAGACATCTAGTCGGTGAGCTATAAAAGTATTACATAGCAGGCAACAGCATACAATTAAGTTCATTGGCTGTTTTCCCCTAAAATCAAATCCCCTGGAGGTATACATCAGACTTCCCCATCTTCCCGCATTACCCACCAAGTATATCCAGGTCCCTGAGCAAAAGCAATCCCACAAGTGGGTTTGCCTTTACCTGAAGCAGGAATAACCCAGACTGCCTTCCCAGCAAATTCTTCATATGCATAAAAGGAACTCTGTCCCCCTCTACAATATGTAAAAGTTCTGACTGGGCTGGGCCAGCCCTGTTGGCAGATCCTCTGGTGTTGACCAACCAGGTGGCCTTTGGTAAGTGTGTATCCCAATGCTTGAAAGTTCCCCCACCCATTGTTCTCAGTGTAGTTTTTAACAGCCCATTGTACCGTTCGATTTTCCCAGAGGCTGGTGCATGGTAGGGGATGTGATATACCCACTCAATGCCATGCTCTTTGGCCCAAATATCTATAAGGTTATTCCAGAAATGAGTCCCATTGTCTGACTCAGTTCTCTCTGGGGTGCCGTGTCGCCACAAAATCTGTTTCTCAAGGCCCAGGATGGTGTTCCGGGCAGTGGCATGGGGCACAGCGTATGTTTCCAGCCACCCGGTGGTTGCTTCCACCATGCACATGATGCTTGCCTTGGCGGGTTGTCGGCAGTGTGATACAGTCGATCTACCAGACCTCCCCATATTTATACTTCAACCATCGTCCTCCATACCAAAGAGGCTTTAACCGCTTGGCTTGTTTAATTGCAGCACATGTTTCACACTCATGAATAACCTGGGCAATAGTGTCCATTGTTAAGTCCACCCCTCGATCACGAGCCCATCTATATGTTGCATCTCTGCCCTGATGGCCTGAAGTGTCATGGGCCCACCGGGCCAAAAATAATTCACCTTTATGTTGCCAATCTAAGTCCATCTGAGCCACTTCAATCTTAGCCGCTTTATCCACTTGTTGGTTGTTCTGGTGTTCCTCAGTGGCCCGACTCTTGAGTACATGGGCATCTACATGACGTACCTTCACCACCAGGTTCTGCACCCTGGCAGCAATATCTTTCCACAGTGCAGCAGCCCAGATGGGTTTACCTCTGCGTTGCCAGTTGCTCTGCTTCCATTGCTTCAACCACCCCCACAGGGCATTTGCCACCATCCATGAGTCAGTATAAAGTACTGCCGCTTTTCTCGTTCAGCAATGTCCAGGGCCAGCTGGATGGCTTTCACCTCGGCAAACTGACTCGATTCACCCTCTCCTTCAGCAGTTTCTGCGACTTGTCGTCCAGGACTCCATACAGCTGCCTTCCATCTCCGATGCTTTCCCACAATACGGCAGGACCCATCAGTAAACAAGGCATACTGCTTTTCACTTTCTGACAGTTTATTATATGGTGGGGCCTCTTCAGCACGCACCACCTCCTCCTCTGGTGACATTCCAAAATCTTTCCCCTCTGGCCAGTCCATGATGACTTCTAGGATGCCTGGACAGCTGAGATTTCCTATTCGAGTTTGCTGTGTAATTAGCGCAGCCCATTTACTCCAAAAATTGAATCTCCTGTGCAGGTCCCTTGACCTTACTCCATTTTATGGCAAAACTGATTTTCAGCAGGATTTGGATTATTTTCCTCCCTTTCTCAAAGACTTCTTCTGCTGTATCACCCTGCTCCACACAATAATGTCATCAATGTATTGCAGGTGTTCTGGAGCTTGCCCCTGTTCCAGTGCAGTCTGGATCAGTACATGGCAGATGGTAGGGCTGTGTTTCCACTCCTGGGGCAGTCGGTTCCAAGTGAACTGGACACCCCTCCAAGTAAAAGCAAACTGTGGCCTGCACTCTGCTGCCAAAGGAACTGAGAAAAATGCATTGGCAATATCAATCGTGGCATACCACTTGGCGGCCTTTGACTCTAGTTCATACTGAAGTTCTAGCATGTCCGGTACAGCAGCACTCAATGGTGGT
This sequence comes from Pezoporus wallicus, assembly GCF_028554395.1. Lineage (NCBI taxonomy): Eukaryota > Metazoa > Chordata > Aves > Psittaciformes > Psittacidae > Pezoporus > Pezoporus wallicus. The sequence continues at coordinate 1,521,053 of NW_026642179.1, forward strand.
GTGACTTCATTCAGGCCACGATAGTCTACTGTTAGTCTCCATTCTCCATTAGACTTTCGCACTGGCCATATGGGGCTATTAAAGGGTGAGTGGGTCCTGCTGATCACTCCCTGACTCTCCAGTCTACGGATCAGCTGATGGATGGGAATCAGGGAGTCTCGGTTGGTGCAATATTGCCGCCAGTGCACTGTTGTGGTCGCAATTGGCACTTGTTGTTCTTCAACTTTCAGCAGAAGGATCTTCTGGGAGACCAGGCAAGGTGGACAGCTGCTCAATTTCCTCAGTCTCCAAAGCAGCAATACCAAAAGCCCATCGGTACCCTTTTGGGTCTTTGAAGTACCCTCTCTTGAGGTAGTCTATGCCGAGGATGCGTGGAGCCTCTGGACCAGTCACAATAGGGTGCTTTTGCCATTCCCTCCCAGTCAGGCTGATTTCAGCCTCCAGCACAGTCAACTCTTGGGATCCTCCTGTCACTCCAGAAATATAGATGGGTTCCACCCCTTAACAGCTTGATGGCATCAGGGTACACTGTGCACCGCTATCTACTAGAGCCTTATACTTCTGTGGGACTGATGTGCCAGGCCATCTGATCCACACAGTCCAGTAAATCCGATTGTCCCCTACCTCCACCTGGCTGGAGGCAGGGCCCCTCTAATGGTCGTCACAGCATTGGACACTTAAGTCGTGGTAAAAGGGATTATTCTTTGTTATCACAGGAGCTGGAGTAAAATCAGCTCTTCCACTCCATCTGGGAAACTGCTCACGAGAGACTGAAGGCGTAGCTCTCATGGGACGATCAGTCTTGGTCCTTGCTCCCCTCTTCAATTCACTCACCTGTTCCTCCAAAGCTGAAGTAGGTTTCAATCCCACTTTGTCATGTCTTCTCCGTAATCCAGTAGGTAAAACCATAGGGTAGCCCATGGCATCTACCTCCTGTACCTCCTGTGTCGAACAATAGGATGCCTTTTGTTAATAGCTGAGACGTGTGTTGGTACACGTGAGGAGCTGGATAAATCAGATAGATTGTCCCTCAATTGTTTGAGGTCCTGGGACAGTTTTTCCACAGCTGAGATGATGGAAGGGGTAAGATTGTCTTTGAACTCTCAGAGTTTATGAACCATTTCATCCACTGTTAGTGGTACTATGTGATTCCAGGTTGCCAATGAATGGGCATATGATGACAGTGCATTCCGTGTAAGTTTTCACCACATGGATCGTGTACATTCAACTTCATCAGGATCTGTGGGTGTATCCCCCTTATTTGGCTTGATGTGATAGATCTTCTCTACGATGGCTGATTCCCTCAGAGACTGGATGCCTTTGTCTATAGTAGTCCACTTGGCCGAACGACTCATAACATCATCCCTGTATGGAAACCTGTCTTTCACAGCTGCCAAGAGCCGCCTCCAAAGACTGAGGGACTTTTTCTCTCTTGCAATTGCTTTGTCAATTCCCCCTTCTCTAGCAAGTGATCCCAGCTGCTTGGCTTCTGTACCTTCTAGTTCATGACCATCAGCCCCATTGTCCCAGCATCGGAGTAACCAGGTGATGATGTGCTCCCCTGGTTGATGGGTAAAATCTTTTCGCATATTCCGCAGCTCAGTTGAGGTCCAAGGTCAAGAAGTTACCTCTTCTTTTTCTTCTTCGTCATGTGATGATGACTCCTGATCAGATGCTGGACCGGGTGGTGAATTCATTGTTTCTTCATCTTGCTTCACCCTTCTTGCCTCTTTTTTGCTTGTTCTCTTGTGTACAAGGGCAACTGATACTGGTACGAATTGGTCCTCTGGTTTGGCTGCAGTGATTATCACTGTGGTTTGAGTAGCAACTGTACTTGTTGCTGGGGGTGGTGCAGCTGCTGTGCTTGGAGCTGCGGTAACCACGCTGCCTATTGCAGTCAAAGTTTGAGCAGCTGCTGTACTTGCCACTGGGGTAGCTGCGCTGTTCATTGCAGCCAAAGTTTGAGTAGCGACTGTACTTGTCGCTGGGGTGGTGAAGCTGCTGTGCTTGGAGCTGGAGTAGCTGCGCTGACTGTTGCTTTGCCCTCAGATCCGCCGACATTCTTTTCCTTTTGAAGGTGCTGGATAGCGTTGAACAAGGCCCTGTAAGCATAGGCCAAGCCCCAGCACGTTGCCATGATTTGTCCATCTCTGGTATGGCCAGAATGACCACACACCTCATTTAAGTGTTTTACTAATTCTTCTGGATTTTGCAGTTGTTTGGTAGTGAAATTCCAAAGTACTGGATGGGCCCACTGACCTAGGTACTTGCCCATACTATCCCACACACCCTGCCACTCATGGCTGTCCAGCCTCAGGGAAAATCTCTTGATCCTCCTACATAGTCGTTTGACCCCAGACAAGACCCAAACCTGACTCTGATTAACTCTTGAAATCAGTCGTGGGCAAAACACACTCTGTATGCATGCCAGCATGGTGATTCCCATCACCATCAGCAAACAAGTTTCGACAGCATTAAAAGGCCATTCAAAAACTTCAGAACTCTCAAATGTAAATGGTCTGGGGGTAGGACTGGGAGGGTAAAAGGATGTCTCCTTCACAGGTTGAGCACCTGAGAAGGAGAAAAAAGATGTGTAATTGCTAAGCACTTCTATTATATACCTCCCAAAGTATAAAGGTGGTGACCACACTGGGAACATAAACCAGATCAGTTTCATGATCAATGATTCTATTGTATTACAAGTCATTACCATAAAGTACAATGAGACAAAAACCTTAGCCCAAGCCCCACACTTGAAAAACACTAACACAGCAAATACTGGATGGAAGTAAGATATGATATACTGAAACTGTGAGATCAAGAGGAACAACCTTGAGAGCCAATAAATCAGCATTGTGACGAGTGACTATTAATCCGGTCAGATCTGTCATTATCTCAACCCCTCGTGCCCCACGTTGGGCGCCAAAAGAACTGTCGTGGTTTAAACCCAAGCCAGACAGCTTGTTCACTCACTCTCAGTGAGTGGTGCCGGGCTGAGAGCAATCGAGGGCCCCCCTTCCTCCTGGGGCTCTCCCCTTCCCCGCTCCCAGAGGAACGGGGAGGAAGATTGAAAGAGTGCAACTCCCACGGGTTGAGACAAGAACAGTCCAGCAACCAATGTACAACACAAATCACCACCACTACTACCAATGACAACAATGATAAGAGAAAATAACAAGGGAAGAGAATACAATACCACCGGCCAAGTAATGAGTCCCACCCGGAAGCCTGTGTCCTTCTGGGTAACTCCCAGTTACTCCCCACCCCGGGCATGACGTGCTGTGGTATGGAATACCTCTTTGGCTAGCCTGGGTCAGGCGCCCCGTCTCTGCATCCTGCCGGCTTCCCCTCCTCCCTGGCAGAGCATGAGCCTCACAAAAGTCCTTGGTCAGGGTAAACATCACTTAGCAACAACCGAAAACATCGGTATCACCAGCACTGTTCCCAGGCTGGAAGTCAAAACGCAGCACTGCACCAGCTACCACGAAGGAGACACATGACTGCTACTGCTGAACCCAGGACAAAGTTACAAACCAAGTTGGTACCATGTATACAGTCCAATGCCCAAATGAATGTAAAGCTACTAAGGTGATAATAAATACAATGGAGATTTAGAAACATTTCAGATAAACCTGGATTAGTTTCTTACTGTTCAATGCATAGGCTATCAAGCTTTGCTCTGGCTCTGAGAATGTTAAATAATTTAAAAAATGGAAGATAATTCAATATGCTTGGTCACCTAGAAGTGGGAAGAAAGGGGTCAAATCTTAAGTGAAAGTGGAAGACAAAAACACTAGTTTCTCCTCCCCCTCCAAGCCCTGTATGTACTTCCTTAGGTCCAGAGGCTTACTCATGGTGGCTGCAGTGTGGTTAAGGTCATGGAAGAAATGTGGAGATTATTATCTTCACAATTTAGAACATGAAACAGTAGATTTAGTTGAAGTATAGAAGTTGTCTGTGAAGGAGATCCAGTTTTTGAAGTATCATTGCAAAATGAGCTGTGGAACTTTGTTCAACATTGCATTGAGAGACATTCCTGAAATCTTTTGTGGGGACGAGGTGCTCTTTATTGAAGGCACACCATTTGAAAAACTGCCTTGTGGAACCCCTCTCCCCATCCCTTGCCTTTTATTTTTTTTTTCTTTAAGGGTATTATTTTTATTTCTTTTTTTTACATCTAAGTCTGAACAAACATTTGGCTGATACAAAGAAGGTCTCCAGGAGCTTGACATGAATATTTTATGGGGTTTACTTTAAGGGCCAGGACAAAAGCAGTTTTGCCACCTCATAGTCCACATATGACTCATAGTCAGGGAAGTGGAAGCTTTTCTGCTCCCACATTATCTGCTCATGTTTCTGCTATTACATCATCAGGAAAAAAAATCTCACAAAGGTAATTTTACTGAAAGGTCCCATGAATTTCCAAAAATTTTAAAAACTGAATTTTTCAGTCTCTTAACTAGTAGTTGTTTTTTTTTGTTTGTTTGTTTTTTTTACACTGAAGTTTAAGTAAATAAACACTTATGGGTGTTGGCATGGACTTGAATTTTAACCTAATGCTCCATCCCAGTATCTGGGATGATTCCAGTCAGGATTCCAGTTACTGACTGGAAATATCTCTCATCTCTCTGAAAGGAGAACTTTCTCTGTTCTCCCTTCTAACAGTTAGCTTGTGGTACATGGGCATCCTTATGCATCCCTAATGGCTTGACAGAACCATATAGAGACTGTTCATTCTCCTTTGTATCAGAGCAGAAGCAAAATAGAAAACACCTCTTTACCTCACACATATATGTACACACTCACATGCACACACTTATGTTTTTTTTAACTCCTCCTTGTAGGTGACAGAAATTGAACTAAAAGAGAATCTAGCTGCGATATCACCTTGGGTATTGCTTCTCAAAGTGCTAAACACAGTAGATCACCCACCAGCCACAGTTTCAGCAGAAATTCTCTGTTAGCACTGTACCACTAAGAAAGTTAATGTGCCAACTCTGTTCCTTTTAGCAGTATCTGAAAGAAATCCTAATGCTGCCATATTAGCAGCAGCTTCAGCAACACTAGCAGCCAAGAAGCCCGAAAGGGCAGCAGCCAGTGTTTTGTGTGTTGTCTCTCACACCTTGCCCTGGGCTCCCTTCTCATGATTACTGCAATCTTTGTAGACTTGATAGGACTCATGTGACTTTACTTAATATTTTCCTCCATTTATCCTCTGGCAGAAGCACATACTGTATCAGGGATAACGTTTGGTTTGGCCCCCTTGGCTTTCAAAACTCTGCTCTCCACAGTCTCTGCCTGTGGCACTCTCAGTAGCACAGGATTGCATTAGTAGAAAAAACGAAGCTAACTATGGATCATTGAAAGGTAGTCCTGCTGTAATCCCTAAGAAAGCAGAAGATGTCAATACCATCCATCTTAATGGCTTATATGTTTCTCGCAGCACAGCTGCCAAGCAACTAGCTTAGGGGGAGGATGATGAATTTAATGGGACAAAAAGATCTCATGGAACAGACAGACTGTGGTCCCTGAGATATTATCAGAAGAGAAGCTAGCATGGGACAGAAAAGGCAGTCCTTGGCGTGACATAAGACCGGAGGAAACATTCATTGAGGGTGTAAAGAAAAAAACATTTATTTGTGCGAGGAGAGGTAAAAAATCCTTTTCCCACAGAAGCAGAACAGCCAAAAGCAAGGAAAAAGCAGAAGACGAGAAAAGAAAATCTGGAGGACAATTAAAAATTACTTCTGTATTTGGAAATCTATTCTTCACAATGTAATGGAATTGTTGGAAAATACATTACCTTACTTTTGCTACTGTGACTGTTAAATAAGGAAAAGAGTAGAAGGATAGTTATTTTTTTTTATCCCATTAATTTAATTTTCATTAAACACAAACCAACTTATTAAAATAACCAAAACCTCACGAACAATTAAACAAACTGGACTGTGCAGTGTTCAGATGAAAGACTGTACCAGAAATCTGTGGGTGGACATAGAACAGGAATGGATAACTTTGGGAACATAATGTTGTTTACAAGCTACCATTATTAAGTGGGATAACTGCATCCTTGCAACATTATGCTTGATGAATTAAAATGAAAAAAGAAGCCAGGAAGCAACATACTCAACCCATATTCATGGAGGTGAAACTTTTATAGTGTAAGTAAGCTGTCATTAATATCAATGTATATATACCCAGGTCCTGATTAAGCCGCAGTAAACTTGGGCTTATGCTTCCTGTGATCTCAGTATTACTACATATTATTATTTTTGTATATCTATACAAACCTCTCAGACTTTCTGACCTCTGAAGAGGACTTCTAAAACAAATCACATGTCTTAAATCCCTCCACTTGAGTCAGTTACCCTGACAGTCAGTTTTTGGTCTGAACTCTCCCCCAACAGCACAGCTGAAAAGCAGAAGCCATTACAGAAAGACTGGAGCAACTCAGACGGCACAATGCATCCACAGGGTATATAAGGAGCACTTATCAAGCAGCCCTTAGTTGCCATCACCGCGAGTGCTTTGAGGTAAAGGACTGTTCTTCTGCCAAGAAGCACCACACACAGTAATAACGAGACAATGGTGATATTTAGATGAAGCTTTTAGCACTTCTAGGAAGTACTCCATGACACTGTCTGGAGTACCTTATCTCCATCTGCACAGTGTTGTGACTGAGGTGTACTTGGAGGGGCTCTCATCCCACGCCTGAAGAGGGTGCACTTCTAAAAGGGACTTTCTTGCTTTGCAGCTACGCAGAACTTTTCTACAAGCTAAAGCTTTAAATCTTTCTGTACATCAAAAACCTCAGACCCCATGGCCCTTCAGGAGTCACACATCCCATAATTTGCTCTGGCCAGGCAGCAACTACCACTTGCAGACGGAGGGAGTGAGGAAAGGAGACTGTGCAGGGAGATGGCAACATCTCTGCCCTACTGAAACTAGTGACACTACAACACCTGCAACAAGACAAAGTAACTGCATCAAAACCTACCAGTTTCATTATGCTAAATTGAAGCTGTAAATGCTTTCTGCAAATAACAACCAAGGCTGGTAGCTGTGTAACGGGATCCTGCAGGAAGTCCTTCACTCTGGTGAGTACATGGATCTCCAAGCTCTCAGAAGCATAAAAGATGGTAAAGAGCTATAGTGCTCCTGAAGAGCATGCCCATACAATTTTGCAGAATCCAGTTTCTAATCCTGATCAAGGCATTATCCAAAAATTTTAATTTTTAGTGTCAGTCATTAACGCCCAGGTTGGGGCCAGCAAAGCATGGCAAGCTCCCTAAATCTGCTTTACATGGGAGATAATTATTTGAAATGCTTTTGTTATCATTGGAACTTTTAGATGCAATAAGTGCAGAACTGGCAGCAGCAGCATACGCTGTGAATTAGAAACGAGGGGCTATTATTTACATGTGAATAATATCAGGTAAGTCAGCTTGCTCTGTTCCACAGTGAAAGCCTCCACTGATCTTTGCAGATTAGGGCATCAGAAGTGTGATCTTTTTGTTTAGGCCTGCATCCTAAGTAAATGTATTACTGTTGCTAAAGGGAATGTTACAGGAAGCTTGGAACTGGGGCTGCTTTTTCACTCAGAGTACTGATTTTGTTCCAGGTTATAATGAAAATTGAGATAAATGAAAATGTTCATAAAATATTTCCAAAAATATTTATCTTTTTTACAGTATTTCCTTTCATTTAAAGCCATCCCACCTCAGATTTTGAGTACTGAAGAAAATAAGATTTAGAAATAAAAAATCATTTCAGAACAAAGAAAAGTGCATTTTGATTTAATTTAACTGAGTATATCTGAATTTCCTAAACACTGAACTATTCCCAGAAAACATTTTAGTGTCATTAGTGGTTGAGACACCAATTGTTTCCAACAATAACTGTTTTGCTGAAAATTTTCTACCCCCCTCTGATTATTAACTCCATAGTCTTTCTTCTCCTTAATCCCACCTAACCCCAAATCTGAAGAATAACTTTAAAATCATAATCCTATTGATGCATATAAAAATTTCAACTAATGCTTCCCAACAAGCAAGGTAAAACATTCAGTGCTTAAATATTGTAATAAAGAGATTTTTGTACCGAATGACAGTTATTTTCTTTATGATCCTGACACTGGAGAAAAAACACTGAACTGGTTATATTTCTTGTTTTAAATATTCATGTGACAATGTTGAAGAGAGAATTGAATATCAGAATGAAAAAACGACAAGAAAAAAATGACTACAAGAAACCTCTAGACATTTATCACAGGCCTTGGGGATCCAAACCAATCAACTTCTAAAATCTGCTCTTTGATTGAGACGCCCAGTTAAAGCCTACGTTATTAATATATGATTCTGTTTAAAAAGTCTATTAATCAAGCAGGGATGAATGATTAAGTGGATAAAGCACTAGCCTTTGACCTGACAGACAACTTTCACAAATCTCCTGCGAACTCAATTCATAAAAAAAGAAAAAGAATGCTTCGATAGCTGTATAAATTATCTGGAAACAATGGTTCTCATTGTTTTCCTCTGTGTCATTAAACGATTTACATTTGCATGCAAGACCACCTCCATTATACGATTGCTAGGCTGACAGCTTGCTACAGGATGGGTGTGATCAATAAAGACTGTGCTGGTTGTGTTTTATCTAATAATAACAGAAACAAAAAAAATCTTTCAGTACTCTACCTTTGTTTTCTAAGTTTTTAGAAGTCTTTTCCAGGCCTTTAGAAAGATCAATGGAAAAGGCCTCAACCCTGGAAACAGCTCTGTACACTGAAATTCTTGTTTTAATGTGTTTTGGTTGGATCCTGGAGGAGGAAACACAGAACAGATTGAAAACATTCATGCTTTAAGGCCTGAGGATCCTGAACAGTTCAACAAGGAACTCCATCACTCACTGCTAGCTTCCAGGGGTACTGGAAAACCAAAGATTTCAATGAAGTGTGTATTGAAGTGAGTATTGAAATTAGTAGCAAAGTAAATAGATGGCTCTTTTTAATAATTAACATATTTAAAGTATTTTATACTCTACTAATATTGCTTTTTCTTTTCTTTTTTTAACATGCACCAGATTTTCCAGTGAAAAACACTGTTTGTACCTTTTTGCACTGGCAGTAGAGATAGGAAGGAGTTTAAAAGTTCTGGTAGTGAAAGGCAAGAAGGGGTCTGTGTCATTGAGCATCATATGGGAGATTCTATTGACTTCAGGCACTCAGCAGGCTGCAGTGTCTGCTCCTTTTGTCCTTGTTGAAGAGAGGGAATTGGTTTTTTTTCAGGGCTTTGAACACTTTTTTTCCATGCTAAATTACCCAGTTACACTAGCTCTATCTGCTCTCTCACTGAGCATTTAATTTGTCATCATGCAATATTTATTAAATCATGCTGTAAAATATTTCTCAAACTTGGTGTCAAACTGGTTTTGGTTCTTACCAAATTTATGAAATACTAACTTTATACAGATACACAACAATTATGGGCTTAATGTAGAAACTCCTTATTGAGGCTCTGTATCTATGCTATACTGGTGGTTAGATTTGATCGTACATTGATCCTGCTGTTTTGAAATGGGGCAAGTTATAAACACTGTCTATAATAAACACCCTTGGCAGTTGCTGGGCTTACCAACTTTAGATAACTTTAGATACAAAGCAGCAGAATACATCTCACAGATCAGTGTAGTATAGCTGCTGATTAGTGTACACACTTGTCCTTTAATGAAAGCACTTCTTCAGGCAACATGCAAAATCTTAGTTAACTTATAAAGTAAATTCCTAAATATTAGGGATTACTATTCCTAAATATTAATAGTTATATATTAATAGCAATATAAGTAACAAAAATTCTGCAGGCAAAATAATAGATTGTGTAACATTTGGGAAATTATATTACCATGACCATTTTTCTAGATGATAATTGATTGAAAATTAATAACCAATTCTGTTGTGGATAAGGAGTAAAGGAAATGATGCTACCTACCACAGGCTCTCTCCCTCAGTGAATGGATCCTGAAAGGAAAACAGCATGAAATATTTATTTATATTATTAAAATAAGCAACAGTGGTGTACAGGAAGAGTTGCGTTTTATGCTTGTGGTCTCTGCAAAACCGCTTATATTGGTATACTGTGGAGGTTTGGGATTTATTTTTTTTTTGCTTCAGATGGTATGACAACTTAATGCCTTTTATAGGGTTGAAAATTATGGGGGCACTTGAAATTTTTCTAATAACAGAACCAGTATTGTTTTTTTACTCACTTTTCCATCAGAGCTTCAGAGCATTTTCCTACTCCTTTTAGCATCAGAATATTTGCCCAAACAATGTCAAGCTGTTTTTGGTTTGGGTTGTTTTTTTATCTGTGAGGTACAAAAATGAAACTGTCTTGATTTCTGATCCTAGTCTTGTGATTCTGATGTATTCCAAGACCAATTCAAATATCCCAGAAACTATCGCAGGGATGACTAGAAGATTTCCAGTGATAATTTATAAATTCAAGTATAATTGCTTTACTGACCCTTTAATTCATTCCACAGCCGTACAATAAAGTGTGCCTTCTCTCTAGGAATGGTTTGAGATGGATGACAGAACAGATCTGTTCTCCCAACTCTCTTCTTTCTGAGAAAAAGAGAGGACAAAAGTCCACCTTGCAGCAGAAACTGAGCTCTGACACTGGAAGCATTTGAAAAATAGCGACTCCTATTCTTAACTGCAACACAGTCTGAGCAGAAATACAATGCCTGGCTTTGTTACATACCTAAACTACACAGCAAACACAGGGAGTTTCTTAAGTTACATCTGAAGACACTGCACAGATGAATATGTCTTCATCTTGCAGATGAAGTGAATGCTCCTTAGTGAATGCCCCATAAGACTGACTTGATGAAATTAGGTGGGCACAGGAAGTGCCAGAAAATTCAAGCTTTGAGATGAAACACCTGCAGGAAGCGATCCCACCAGTGGTATATACTCATGCAGTCTCTAGCTTTTTGTGGGTTCATTTCAATTCAGTAATTAAAAATGAGGCATCTGATACCAAATGGCCAGAGATACCCAGCTGGGATTCACCACTATTCCACCAAGTGTTGCTGTGACAAACAATTCACTGCTGACATTAGGTACGTAGCCACAGAATTCATCAGTTGTGCTGCATGAGTACTGCTTAATTCTATAATGTCATAGAATCACAAAATTATTTGTATTGGAAGGGACCTTAAAGATCATCTAGCTCCAGCCTCACCACCCTCACAGGAAAGAATTTCCTCCTAGTATCTAGTATAAATCTACCATCTTTCACTTTAAAGCAATTCTGCCTTGTCCTGTCGCTACATGTCCTTGTAAAAAGTCCCTCTCCAGCTTTCTTGTAGGCCCCCTTTATGTACTGGAAAGGCTGCTCTAAGGTGTCCCCTGAGGCTTCTCCAGGCAGAACAACCCCAACTCTCATGTATGATAATCTTCTATAAATAAGAACTAGGTACTAGGATATGCTATTGTCAGGTGAGCTCAAAGTGAAAGCTGCACCTGCCATTCAGGTGAGGGATCTTAATGTTGCCAGAGGAAGTATGGGAACAGTAGCCATGCACAGGTGAGTCATTACCTCCTCCCAGAGATCTCAGCTAAACTGCTGGGATGTAGAAGATAAGCTGGCAAGAAGGGTTACAGACTTTGTGTGCATTTGGGCTTACAAAGACATTTTGTTTCAGATATGTGGAAAAAGAAGTGGAGTTCCCGTAACTGTCACCTAATGAGGTTAGTCACAGAGAACCACATTCACACGAAGGGGAAATCAGTGCACACACACTAGCCATGATGATTCCAGATTAGCTGAGGCCAAACCAATTTTCTTTGCATTCTTCATGTCATGAGCTAGAACTGAACAGCTAATTCAACAGATAATATTGTTAAGTTGTCACAGACTAGGTATTTGCAAAGATGTAACAACTCAGAAGCAAAGGAGGTAGAGAAGGTCTAGTGCTGTTGTTTGACTGGGGTTCAGTGCTAAATCCCACTGCCCCTGGGTGCTCTTTTGAGCAAGAGCTCACTGCCTGCATTAGATACAATGTGATAGATCTTTAAAAAAATTTCAAAGATAAAAACCAACTAGGATGGGTGTTAAGGGGCAGTTTGCAAAAAAAGCACTGAAACTTCAGTCAGTCCTCAAAGTGATCAGCTACTTTCCATTTTCTCACAACATAATGCCTATTGAATTGAGGGATTTTTGCTAGTCCCTAGCTAGAAAAAACTAGTTCCACCCTTAACTTTTGTGAAGAAGTGCGCAACACCTCACTGGGAACAGTCTGTGCTCCTAGGTCAGATAAAATCCTTTCTTATTGTCCAACTTGGAACTTGGAAATGCATGTCCCCACAAAGAGCAGAACTTCCTGACTGGAAGTTGTCTTTGTAAAAATCCAAACTAAATTCTTTCTTATGTATGCTCCACATTCCAGACAGCTCCGTATCTGAACTAATTTTTGAACTTTACACATTTGTTCTAAATCCAGACATATTTCTGCATTGCACTGCTTAACAGTAACAACACTGTCACAATGATTAGGAACATTTGTAAAAACTGTGAAATACATCTGACATGGACAGACTTAGTGCCAGTAGGTGGAACAACAGGGTCAAAAAGGTTCACTCCCCATAGTATAGACAGCAGTGAGTTCAGTTAAAGACTGGATGTAAATTCTGAACCTTACTCCAAACCTGTCGTTACAGCAACAGAAAAAGCCCTCCTCTCACTCCATTAGTCCCTACTGGGGCTCAGACTGATCTTTCAACCAGTTTATCTACTAAAAGTTGTAATGCTTTTTATTCTTCGCCTATCAACTGAGATAAGAGATCAACGCTGTGTAAAGGAGAGGGACAATACCCGCTTTTGGTACACAAGGAAGACTGGGGTTAAAAACAACACTTCGAAACAAATACAAAAATGCCCTATGTGTTTTAGAAGAAGGATGAACTAGGAGAAAATTTTTTTGATACACTCTGGTCTTGGGACATACTGCCTGGAATGCATTCATGTTATGGCTACCTAGAAGGTTATTTGCTTATTATCTTGATTTATGAAAGACGTTTCTTGTTAAATGTGTAAGTAAGTAAACATTTTGTAAAAGAGTGCACACAATATTCAGAATTCACAAATGCCAAGAAAGGCTAAAAGACAAAATCCCGTATTCTTTAACCACCAGAAGTTTTGAGTATATTCATAAGCCTCTAGGTAATCTTGAAAGGTCAACAGACTTGGATTTTTTTTCTGCCTGAAGGGAATATAATTTCCAGGGGGCAGGTTTGGCTGCTTCCTGCTCAATGCTAGCTGTTTAATAATACTCTAACTACAGACATGAACATCCAATTAGGAATATTATTTTTGTTAAGTAAAAGTTAAAATTCTTTGTATTTACAAAGTGAACAATGCTTACAAACTGTAACTGGTTATAGGAAAGGCTCCAGGCAAAAATCTGGCTCAGGATCTAAATGTTAAGAAACTCAAGTGAGCAAAGTAATTCCAAATTGTGGTTTGAACCTTTCTTGCTATTTTTTTAATTATTTATTAAATTATTTATTATTTTAATTTATTTATTGTTTATATTATTCATTAAATGTGTAAATTTTCCTGATTAGTGTTCTCACTAAGTACCATGTCTGAATACTGAAAATTCAGTGAGGACTATAATGCTGTAAATAAGTGAAGCAAGAAAGCAAGCTAAATTCAGTTTGTGAACTCTCCATTCTTAGAGAATAATTTTTAAAAATTGTCACTTGATATTAGAAAAAATTGATTATGCTTTGACAAGACATAATATTTATTAAATTTACTAAGCTGTTTTATAGTCTTTGCATAAGACTTATAAAGGTCATTTCACGTCTCCCCCCCTCCCTGCACCGGGGCTCTCCCCTTCCCCGCTCCCGGAGGAACGGGGAGGAGGATCGAGAGAGTGCAACTCCTACGGGTTGAGACAAGAACAGTCCAGCAACAAATCACCACCGCTACTATCAGCTAAAACAATGATAAGGGAAAATAACAAGGGAAGAGAATACGATACCACCGGCCAAGAAAACGAGTTCCACCCGGAAGCTCCTGTCCTTCCGGGTAACTCCCAGTTACCCCTCACCCCGGGCATGACGTGCTGTGGTATGGAATACCTCCCCGGCTAGCCCGGGTCAGGCGCCCCGTCTCTGCTTCCTCACAGCTTCCCCTCCTCCCTGGCAGAGCATGAGCCTCACAGAGTCCTTGGTCAGGGTAAACATCACTTAGCAACAACCGAAAACATCGGCTTCACCAACGCTGTTCTCAAAACTAGAAGTCAAAACACAGCACTGCACCAGCTAACACAAAGGAAAAAACATGACTGCTACTGCTGAACCCAGGACATTATCCACCCCTTATTCCATACCATTCACGTCGTGCTCAGATCCCACATTTTCAATACACCATCGCTCTCCCACATATATACATCCATATACATACAGACCAAGAGGAAAAAAAAATCATTTTCTTAGTGCATGGACCAATCCCTATAATGCTGCCGAGTCCATTCGGTCCATGATGTTCCAAGTTCATTCTCTGTTGGGATGATGGCTGGAGGGAAGTCAGGGCCAGTCGCTGGTGACCTGGAGACATCTAGTTGATGGGCTATAAAAGCATTACACAGCAGGCAACAGCATACAATTGAGTTCACTGGCTGTTTTCCCCTAAAATCAAATCCCCTTGAGGTATACATCGGACTTCCCCATCTTCCCGCATTACCCACCAAGTATATCCAGGTCCCTGAGCAAAAGCAATCCCACGAGTGGGTTTGCCTTTACCTGAAGCAGGAATAACCCAGACTGTCTTCCCCAGCAAATTCTTCATATGCACCACGGGAACTTTGTCCCCCTCTACAATATGTAAAAGTTCTGACTGGGCTGGGCCGGCCCTGTTGGCAGATCCTCTGGTGTTGACCAACCAGGTGGCCTTTGGTAAATGTGTATCCCAATGCTTGAAAGTTCCCCCACCCATCGCTCTCAGTGTAGTTTTTAACAGCCCATTGTACCGTTCGATTTTCCCAGAGGCTGGTGCATGGTAGGGGATGTGATATACCCACTCAATGCCATGCTCTTTGGCCCAAATATCTATAAGGTTATTCCGGAAATGAGTCCCATTGTCTGACTCAATTCTCTCTGGGGTGCCGTGTCGCCACAAAATCTGTTTCTCAAGGCCCAGGATGGTGTTCCGGGCAGTGGCATGGGGCACAGCGTATGTTTCCAGCCACCCGGTGGTTGCTTCCACCATGGTAAGCACATGGCGCTTGCCTTGGCGGGTTGGTGGCAGTGTGATATAGTCAATCTGCCAGGCCTCCCCATATTTATACTTCAACCATCGTCCTCCATACCAAAGAGGCTTTAACCGCTTGGCTTGTTTAATTGCAGCACATGTTTCACACTCATGAATAACCTGGGCAATAGTGTCCATTGTTAAGTCCACCCCTCGGTCACGGGCCCATCTATATGTTGCATCTCTGCCTTGATGGCCTGAAGTGTCATGGGCCCACCGGGCCAAAAATAATTCACCTTTATGTTGCCAATCTAAGTCCATCTGAGCCACTTCAATCTTAGCCGCTTTATCCACTTGTTGGTTGTTCTGGTGTTCCTCAGTGGCCCGACTCTTGGGTACATGGGCATCTACATGACGTACCTTCACCACCAGGTTCTGCACCCGGGCAGCAATATCTTTCCACAGTGCAGCAGCCCAGATGGGTTTACCTCTGCGTTGCCAGTTCGCTCTGCTTCCATTGCTTCAACCACCCCCACAGGGCATTTGCCACCATCCATGAGTCAGTATAGAGATAAAGTACTGGCCACTTTTCTCGTTCAGCAATGTCCAGGGCCAGCTGGATGGCTTTCACCTCGGCAAATTGACTCGATTCACCCTCTCCTTCAGCAGTTTCTGCAACTTGTCGTCCAGGACTCCATACAGCTGCCTTCCATCTCCGATGCTTTCCCACAATACGGCAAGAGCCATCAGTAAACAAGGCATACTGCTTTTCACTTTCTGACAGTTTATTATATGGTGGGGCCTCTTCAGCACGCACCACCTCCTCCTCTGGTGACATTCCGAAATCTTTGCCCTCTGGCCAGTCCATGATGACTTCTAGAATGCCTGGACGACTGGGATTTCCTATTCGAGTTCGTTGTGTAATTAGTGCAGCCCATTTACTCCATGTAGCATCAGTTGCATGATGTGTAGAGGAGACCCTGCCTTTGAACATCCAGCCCAGCACGGGCAGCCGGGGTGCCAGGAGGAGCTGTGCTTCAGTGCCAATCACTTCCGAAGCAGCTCGAACCCCTTCATAGGCTGCCAGTATCTCTTTCTCAGTTGGGGTATAGCTGGCCTCAGATCCTTTGTATCCCCGACTCCAAAAGCCGAGGGGTCGACCTCGAGTCTCCCCTGGAGCTTTCTGCCAGAGGCTCCAGGTAGGACCGTTCTCCCCAGCTGCAGTGTACAGCACATTTTTTACATCTGGTCCGGTTCGGACTGGTCCAAGGGCTACTGCATGAACTATCTCGCGTTTAATTTGCTCAAAGGCTTGTTGCTGCTCAGGGCCCCATTTAAAATCATTCTTCTTCCGGGTCACATGATAGAGAGGGCTTACAATCGAACTGTAATTTGGGATGTGCATTCTCCAGAACCCCACTGCACCCAAGAAAGCTTGCGTTTCTTTCTTATTAGTTGGTGGAGACATTGCTGTTATCTTGTTGATCACATCTGTGGGGATCTGTCTACGTCCATCTTGCCATTTTATTCCCAAAAATTGTATCTCCTGTGCAGGTCCCTTGACCTTACTCCGTTTTATGGCAAAACCGGCTTTCAGCAGGATTTGGATTATTTTCCTCCCTTTCTCAAAGACTTCTTCCGCTGTATCGCCCCACACAATAATGTCATCAATGTATTGCAGGTGTTCTGGAGCTTGCCCCTGTTCCAGTGCAGTCTGGATCAGTCCATGGCAAATGGTAGGGCTGTGTTTCCACCCCTGGGGCAGTCGGTTCCAAGTGAACTGGACACCCCTCCAAGTAAAAGCAAACTGTGGCCTGCACTCTGCTGCCAAAGGAATGGAGAAAAATGCATTGGCAATATCAATCGTGGCATACCACTTGGCTGCTTTTGACTCTAGCTCATACTGAAGTTCTAGCATGTCCGGTACGGCAGCACTCAATGGTGGTGTGACTTCATTCAGGCCACGATAGTCTACTGTTAGTCTCCATTCTCCATTAGACTTTCGCACTGGCCATATGGGGCTATTGAAGGGTGAGCGGGTCCTGCTGATCACCCCCTGACTCTCCAGTCTACGGATCAGCTGATGGATGGGAATCAGGGAGTCTCGGTTGGTGCGATATTGCCGCCGGTGCACTGTTGTGGTCGCAATTGGCACTTGTTGTTCTTCAACTTTCAGCAACCCCACAGCAGAGGGATCTTCTGAGAGACCAGGCAAGGTGGACAGCTGCTCAATTTCCTCAGTCTCCAAAGCAGCAATACCAAAAGCCCACCGGTACCCTTTTGGGTCTTTGAAGTACCCTCTCTTGAGGTAGTCTATGCCGAGGATGCATGGAGCCTCTGGACCAGTCACAATAGGGTGCTTTTGCCACTCCCTCCCAGTCAGGCTGATTTCAGCCTCCAGCACAGTCAACTCTTGGGATCCTCCTGTTACTCCAGAAATATAGATGGGTTCCACCCCTTGACAGCTTGATGGCATCAGGGTACACTGTGCACCGGTATCTACTAGAGCCTTATACTTCTGTGGGACTGATGTGCCAGGCCATCTGATCCACACAGTCCAGTAAATCCGATTGTCCCCTACCTCCACCTGGCTGGAGGCAGGGCCCCTCTAATGGTCGTCACAGCATTGGACACTTAAGTCGTGTTGAAAGGGATTATTCTTCGTTATCACAGGAGCTGGAGTAAAATCAGCTCTTCCACTCCATCTGGGAAACTGCTCACCAGAAACTGAAGCCGTAGCTCTCATGGGACGATCAGTCTTGGCCCTTGCTCCCCTCTTCAGTTCACTCACCCGTTCCTCCAAAGCTGAAGTAGGTTTTCCATCCCACTTTGTCATGTCTTCTCCGTGATCCAGCAGGTAAAACCATAGGGTACCCCGTGGCGTATACCTTCTGTATCTCCTCTCTTGAACAATAGGACGTCTTTTGTTAATAGCTGAGACGCGTGTTGGTACACGTGAGGAGCTGGATAAATCAGATACATCGTCCCTCAATTTGTCGAGGTCCTGGGACAGTTTTTTCACAGCTGAGATGATGGAAGGAGTGAGATTGTCTTCGAACTCTCGGAGTTTATGAACCATTTCATCCACTGTTAGTGGTACTATGTCATTCCAGGTCACTGTTGCCAATGAATGGGCATATGATGACGGTGCATTCCGTGTAAGTTTTCGCCACATGGGTCGTGTACATTCAACTTCATCTGGATCTATAGGTGTATCCCCGTTATTCGGCTTGATGTGATAGATCATCTCTACGATGGCCGATTCCCTCAGAGACTGGATGCCTTTGTCTATAGTAGTCCACTTGGCCGAACGACTCGTAACATCGTCCTTGTACGGAAACCTTTCTTTCACAGCTGCCAAGAGCCTCCTCCAAAGGCTGAGGGACTTTTTCTCTCTTGCAATTGCTTTGTCAATTCCCCCTTCTCTAGCAAGTGATCCCAGCTGCTTGGCTTCTGTACCTTCTAGTTCGTGACCATCGGCCCCATTGTCCCAGCATCGGAGTAACCAGGTGATGATGTGCTCCCCTGGTTGACGGGTAAAATCTTTTCGCATATTCCGCAGCTCGGTTGAGGTCCGAGGTCGAGAAGTTACCTCTTCTTCTTCTTCTTCGTCATGTGAGGATGACTCCTGATCAGATTCTGGACCGGGTGGTGAATTCATTGGTTCTTCATCTCGCTTCACCCTTTTTGCCTCCTTTTTGCTTGTTCTCTTGCGTACAGGGGCAACCGATATTGGTACGAATTGGTCCTCTGGTTTGGCTGCAGTGATTATCACTGTGGTTTGAGTAGCGACTGTACTTGTTGCTGGGGGTGGTGTAGCTACCGTGCTTGGAGCTGGGGTAACCGCGCTGTCTGTTGCAGTTGAAGTTTGAGCAGCTGCTGTACTTGCCACTGGGGTAGCTGCGCAGTTCATTGCAGCCAAAGTTTGAGTAGCGACTGTCGCTTTGCCCTCAAATCCGCCGACATTCTTTTCCTTTTGAAGGTGCTGGATAGTGTTGAACAAGGCCCTGTAAGCATAGGCCAAGCCCCAGCACGTTGCCGTGATTTGTCCATCTCTGGTATGGCCAGAATGACCACACACCTCATTTAAGTGTTTTACTAATTCTTCTGGATTTTGCAGTTGTTCGGTAGTGAAATTCCAAAATACTGGGGGGGCCCACTGACCTAGATACTTGCCCATACTATCCCACACACCCTGCCACTCATGGCTGTCCAGCCTCTGGGAAAATCTCTCGGTCCTCCTACATCGTCGTTTGACCCCAGACAAGACCCAAACCTGAATCTGCTTAACTCTTGAAATCAGTAGTGGGCAAAACACACTCTGTATGCGTGTTAGCATGGTGATTCCCATCACCATCAGCAAACAAGTCTCAAGAGCATTAAAAGGCCATTTAAATTAGTCCCCTCACCCCGGGCATGACGTGCTGTGGTATGGAATCACCACCGCTACTATCCTAAAACAATGATAAGGGAAAATAACAAGGGAAGAGAATACGATACCACCGGCCAAGGGTCAGGCGGGTAACTCCCAGTTACCCCTCTCTGCTTCCTCACAGCTTTCCCCTCCTCCCTGGCAGAGCATGAGCCTCACAGAGTCCTTGGTCAGGGTAAACATCACTTAGCAACAACCGAAAACATCGGCTTCACCAACGCTGTTCTCAAAACTAGAAGTCAAAACACAGCACTGCACCAGCTAACACAAAGGAAAAAACATGACTGCTACTGCTGAACCCAGGACATGAGGCTACTTCAGCACACACAGAAACAATTCCCAACAATTTAGAACAGGATAGGAATTACAACGTCAGATTTAATTGAGAGTAGAGAGGTGATTAAACAGGATTGCACAGGATTACTTTGGAAAGGTTAAAATGCCTGTTCTTCAAGTAATAAGAAAATTTTATATAACAAAAGCAACAGGCAGGATTTCATGGTTTTGTTTAATGTACTAAAAGGATACACTGAGCTACTTCACACTGTTCAAGGTTTGGGTCTAATCCTGGATCCAAAAAACTAACCCCCACAAGCCCTAATTCCTTTTTGTATTGGTATCTATTGCAGAGTTCCAGCATCTCTGACATTCTCGAGGAAGTTCTCATATATCTAGAATTTTCTTCCCTCTACAAAAAGCACCAACCTGTATCTGCCATTGCTGTGAGGATATCCTTCCTACCAAATCAGAGAGGGGGATGAAGTGCCAGATTATCAAGAGCTGTATGAAATATCTCATAGCCTTTGAGTGTGTTTGTTTTGTTGTGGGAAATCACCATCTCTTTCTTTTATTACTCAGACTTTAACCTGGGCATCTCTGGTAATATTTGATCTACTGATCTAGCAAACACTATTTTGATGAACTTTATCTACCTTCACAACTGAAAAGAATTACCCTCTAAGCAGTGGGGTAGCCAGCTTCAACTTAGCTTCCATTTTAAACAACTATTCTGTTATTCATTAAGAAAAAAATAATGTTTTTTTTTAATCTGGCAAGATGGTTAAAATTTATGAGCTCTACCTCTAAATTCTTGATTATTTCTAGTTTGAATTTAAGTAAAAATCTGGCTTAATGAGCTTTTATGCATTTGATGTTTCTATACTTTCTGCTGAGCACCTTTGCTTCTCTGTCATTCAGCAAAACTTTCAACTGCGTTTCTCATTCTAAATCTACTTAAGCGTACGTGTATTGTTCTTAAATTCTGGTTCCACTTTGCCTGTAAGCCTTTTATCTGTTCAGGATTGAATATCCCTGTTGTCTATGCAGTATTTATGTACATCTGGTTGTTTCAGATACATTGCAACCACAAATTATTCATGTTACAAAGAAAGCTTAATATAGATACTGCTAGAAATATTATCGGGTATTGTTTATAGTTACACGCCTGGTTTCTATCTAGTTCTGTTGAAAAGAATGAATAGAAATCATATTTAGCACTTGCCTGTGACATAAGCCTGAAGACTACATGGTAAAAAATATCTGTCATTTGCAGCAGAGTGTTTGTCCTCACTCTGAGCGCTAGTCTGATAAGGCAGGCTTAAATAATCACTTCCCCTTGCCTGGTTTTAATTAAAGTGACAGTAAGTAAACACTGACTAGAAATTGATCAGAATCAATGGCCTTATGGCAAACTGGCAGAGAAAAATCTTGTGCGTCAGTTAAGATCAGCCCAAAAAGCCAGTTTTTAGGCTGTTGTGTGGCTTGTGACTGGAAGCTAAGAATTTAGATCCTGGAATACCAACAAAAAGGGGAAAAACCACATGAATAAGATGAACTGACAGTAGAGAAAAAGGCATGCCTAACAGGCCACCTGTCTGGTTTTACCCAACTAGTGTTTCAAGAGAAGAATGAGTAACAAAATGTTTGGATTTCTGGTGTCTGACTTAACCGCTTTTCAACAATTCAGCCACTGGAGCAAGTTCATAGGCTTTGGGGTTTCTTTGAGTATATACTTAAGCTAAACAGCACAGATGTGGACCAGCATATATCCAGTTGTTTTGCTGCCTAGTCATTTACAAAACCAAAATATTTTCCCTGTACCTGTCTTCACAGTCATGCCCTAATCTACACTTATTTATTCCTTTTCTGTTGAGTGTTCAACAGCTACCAAGTTATCAATGAAAGTAATATACAATCATAATACGCATGCCTCACATTCCTACCTTTTGTTGATATGAGCCTCGTCTCAGAAAGGTTCAGGTGATCTCACTTAGATCTCTTTCTTTGATCCAGTGCCAGGACTTCCCTCCCCTTGTAGCACTACTTCAACATTTCTTCCTGTCTTTTTCTCTGCCCACACATGAGGCACCCTATGTATTTCTGAGGTAGAATATCATGTTTGTTTTAAAGATAAATAAAGGTATATTTAAAGTCTAATGACTGGAGTTTACTCCTTATCAAGGTCCTTTTATAAAAAAAAAAAAGAAAAGAAAGAAAAAAAAGAAAAAAGTTGGATTTTCACTTTATTTTTAATGTTTTTAATGCTAAGGAAATTACACTTCTGAGTAACTAGTTTGTAATTTGTGATCAGGCACGATAGTGGAGGAATTTCATTACATGTACGGTAAAAAGAGGAGAATGCATGTACATTTGCATGTCTGTGTACAGGTAAATAAATAGTAAACCACATTGATAACAGAGGCCATTATAATTTGAATAAGATTATATTCTCTCTAGGAGAGATAAAGGGTAATGAAAGACAATTCAAAGCTAGTTTGTTATTACTTCATCAAATGCCTCAGCCTCAAGCTGATAAAATTCCCTTGTATAGCTCCCATGAGACATTAACTGCAATGATGCTGCCAACCATTTGTAGTGATCTCTAAAAACATTAATATCACTATTTAAATGAGTTTGTGATGTAGTATAACAGAGGGTAAAGCTAGAGGTGAAACTGCTACATAAGCTCTCATAAAGCAACTAGAAGTGTGTTACCAAGCACGACAAAATGAATTATTTTCATAACAGACAGGTGCTCCAAAGAGACTTTAATAGACTTTTGCAGAAGACAAGTTGGAAACTTGGAAAGTGTTCTGTGAAATAACTTTCACTGTCCTCACCACCCTCAGTAAAAGCCAGAACTTTTGTTTTCCTTTCTTTGCAAGCAAGTAAGGAATATCAGACTCCAGACTCTTAAGGAGTTTGACTCAAGTCTATTTGGTTCCTGTATTTCCCTGGGGCTCTGTCATGTTTCCTCATCCTTAATTGTTTTAAGAATCTTTCATTTTGTGGTCCAGTACCTACAAAGTTTGGGCAAGGGTCCCCATAATTGCCATAACACTGCACATGGTGTAAAACTAAGCATACATGTTGGTCTCTGCCACACAGTGACTTCAGTGACTTACAGGTCAAAGATGGAGAATTATCACAAGGAGCTCATGTCATCCAGAGAACACAGATCAGAAGCCTGCCATGGTTTTGTATCAAGGGCTTCAAAGGAAAAAGTGTTTAGATCCATTGTGTTATAGATCCATGCATTTTTACTGTGTTAAGCCCTCTACCAGAACCAAACACACCCAGTTTCATATAGATTTAGGAAGTTGCTGGGACTGTTGACTTGCAAAATAACTTGTAAATCTGAAAAGTAATTAATTCACATTTTCTGAACCAAGGAAGTGATGGGCAAAATAAGACAAGTAGGACAGCTGTTTGTCTTATTTTAGATCAAAATGTGTATTTAAAAAAAAAAAAGTAAATTCATGCTTGACTACAGACTTATGTTAAAATCTTTTCAGTGTAAGTCTGTTAACTGAGACTTTCTCATGGGGACTATTTTATTAACACTTGGAAAGAAAAAGCACAGAAGTAAAAAGTACTGCTGTCACAGTGTCTCACTTGACAAGCTTTGAGGGAATTTAAAATTCTTTGGTAGAAGTTCAGTCCCTTCCAGGAATACTCTGGAAAACCAAAGCAATTTTAAGGGGTAAAATAGACTGGGCTGAGGGATAGCCTAAGGCTAAACAACCACCAAAACTCCAACCCACCCACCCTCTGCCCCCCAATTCATAAAAAAACCCCACCCCCAACAAGCAAACATTCTCAGCAACCAAACCCCAAACCAAAAAGAAACCCAAGAAAACCCACAAAACAGGGTTCAGAATCTTCTTTTGGAAGCTAAGCCCAACAGTTACATGCTTGTACAGCACAAGGACTGCCTTCCAACATCAATAACAAGTTAGTAAAATAACCCCTTCACAAAGACTAATAAGTGGCTGCTGATCAGAAATTGGCCATTGGCCATTCACTTCTGTTATAAAACCCAGGAATAACTAAGTTAAAATAATAATATTTTTATTTGAAATTTTACATAGAAGATCAGGTTTGCTTAAAAATAATTATAAAACCCATGAAGGGATAAAGTGCACATAATGCACACAAATGCTGGAAAACACCATTGAGGTTTTTTCATACCCATGGGTAAGGCAATTTTTCTCTCTTCTGCTCATCTATAATACCTAAGACTTGATCACTAAATAATTCAGATTGTTCTTAAATTGCCTTCCAAATAAAAAGTCTTACTGGAATCAAGAGGCTGTTGCCAGAATAAAGTCAAGGAGAATTAATACGGATATTAATGTGGTTATTCCTTGCTAGTATTAACACAATAGGCTGTTTACCCTCACAAGAAAGGACACTACAAACGTTTAAAACTATTTTTGGGGTTTGATTTTCAGTATCCATTTTATAGACTTCCTTTTGTAATAACAGGTAATGTTGCGTATGTGTGTCCCCTTAATGGGGATTTTTATTTTCCTTAAAGGGCAGAAAAAGGCATTTTTAAGATATATAGTCTCTTTCTCTTACCCAAAATTAACACAGTCACTAAAAAAATCTGATTATAGTGAAATAGGCAGAGACTGACATGTATGCTTTGTTTCTCCCTTTACAATTACCAAGTGACTTAGGATGTTTCAAGCTACATAGTAGTAAGTGCATTCAAAGCTTCCCCTTGCTCAGAACTTACAAAATAATGAGGATAAGAGGGAATTCGCAGGGAACAGCTTTCAGCAATTAACATTTTTTTTTCAAAGCTGAAGTTTCTTAAAGACATCATACATATTCTTCATGGTGTCTTTCTGTTTCTTTGGTTTTCTTCTTTTCTTCTCCCCCTCTCCCGAAGTTTAAAATCAATTCTAACATGCAACACTAGGCAAACAAAATACATGTCCATCTCTTCGAGGACTGATATTTCAACCCCTGTCATACACAGAGACTACCTTAAGAGCTTACTTGTCAAGACTGTTTCTGTCAGCAACTGAATCACACCCTTCTGCCGAAGACATGTTGCATCAGGACTCTGGCAGCACCAACTGTTCTTTTGCAGCAGAGAGGTGACACTTGCTTTGATTCCAGGCTGTTCAGATGAGGAGTGACTGCTAAGAGGCAGTGCTCTTCAACGCAATATGTTTAAGGATATGGGCCCGACCCACGTAAGGAACGTCTCTACTGCACAAACCAAGGGGAGAAATAGAAGGAAGAACCCTACCTGACAAAACCCCAAATGGTGTGAAACCACGCCCAATTTCAAGGTGCATTATATAGTCAAGAAACATCTCTTTTATAGGAAGTTTATCAATTCACTAATATTCACACTACACGGATTTAAAATTCAAAGTATGACAATTAGGAAGCCATACCCTCACACAGTCCTGTCCTCACTGAGATTATCAGAAAAGTATTTCCATTCATCTAGTGAGAGCAGAACTGGGCACACAGTTAATGTCAAAAGCCAGAAGGGAGGAATTAACAAAAATATTTACAATAAAATTGCATTTGTAAAGATTTGACCAGAAACCCGAGACTAAAGGATTGTCCCTTCAGCCATAGAAACACATGTAGACATTTATCAGTATGACAGATTGCACTTTCTAATGGTTTATGGCTTGCTAAAAAAATATATTTAAATGCATTTTCTTTGGACTATGCAGAAACATCCTCCTTTGTCATCAGAGTCATCTTGACAACTGTTGTCACCTTCCCATGACAAAAGTCTCACAAAGTTAGGGTGAAAAACATGCAAGCCATGCTTAATTCATTGAGAAGCTGTCTCAGTATTATTCTTCAGAAAACTGTGTTGTGATGCAGATGGAGTGAGAAATTGAACTTTTTCATTTTCCAGCAGAGGCCCACTTCCTAGCAGCTTTGGGTTGGGCGAAAAGAAAAGTACATGAGTGGCTCAGTGACAGGATTAAAGAGCAAGGCTGAGATTAGCCTCAAATCCCACCTGAACTGTAAAACCCCGAGGGTCACAGGACAGTCCTTAGGATTCCCGCATCCCTCAGCCAGAAATTGTTTTCTCTATTTGGCTGCCTTTGTTTTGGCCTCCTTCCCAGAGGTATATCTCTAGAGAGAGGAGTGGAGGTGCTGGTGGCTAGCTTTGTGAGATGCAGGCAGCATCAGGCCTGTCTCTCTCTATAACCGAGCTCTTCTGCCTGTGCAAGTTGTCTGTAACAAAGGTAGAGTTCCCTCTGTAAATGATGGGCAACTATGCCAGCTATGCTTGAAAAGAAAAGCACTGAACGTGGCATCCACAAATGAAGTGGCAGTTTTGACATCTAAAGTGCAGAAATGGCTTTGTGAATCCCAGCCCCACAGCTGCTAACTCTGGGTTTTAGAGGCATCTGAGTTTCAGGAAAATGAACTTGGGTTTCAAAATTTTCATTCACCAGCCTTTCCCCTGGTACAGCTGGGCAGGCATGGGTGCTAACAAAAACCCTCTTCTGTGAGATTAAGGTACAGCTGAGGTCTGTGCATCCCACTCAAAAGGTGGGGCACTGCAAGTAAGTGCTGTTACACAGATTGACCTTGACTGACGCTGCAGCATGAGTCTTGTCACAGCTGGTTTTAGTAGAACTATTAATGGAAACTTCAGAAAATGCTTATGAATATTATCCCCAGCTGGCGATGGGGCTTTCACAATAAGAGATGGATCTGCAAAATCAGCACAGATCCACATTTTCATTAAACAGTTCAGATGTTTTTCGTGTTCAGCTCTTTCTTTCACATTGATCTGCAAGGCTTGGTTGCAGATCCAGCTCCCCAGAGTTGATGGAGATTCATCTCTAGCACCTCAGTCTCACCCAGTCTTCGCAGGGGTAATATTATATATTTTCCACAATATTAAAAAAAAAAAAGCTAAATGTGTATTTTAGTGAACCAAGTAAGTGGTATTGCATTATTCTTTAGAAGAATTTGTTCCCTGGGGAATAAGTCGGGTGAAGATTTTCCAGTCATATCTCAGACCTTCTTAAAAATCGCAGCAGATATAATCAGTTTTTGAAATGCCCTTTATACCTGTCAAACTAAATAACATTACAGATTTGTCTGCTCACAAAAGTGTGATGTCATATAGTCCCATTTGCTGCAGTTCAAGTCATTATCTATCTTGTCTGAAAGTGCAGCGTGCATGATCTGAAAGATCAATGTTGGGTTTGTTAAAGGGGAAAAACCAAGTATGACAGCTGCTGAATTCTCAAATGGAAAATCAGAAGTCAAGATGCCATAAAACATGGCTGTCCCTGTGTAACTTAACTAGAGACAGGTAATTTCCTAAACTAGCTGCCTTTTGCTGATTAAGGCAACTACCAGGAAGCGCTATAGGAGAGGAAACACTAGAGGTGCTTAGCTGCACGTGTTTCATTTGCAACTGTTACATGAGAACAAATCAGCAAGCGTGAGAGAAGATAGCATGCCATTTTTGCACAGATAACCAGAGGTGCTATTAAACCGACTCTTCAGGCACTCCTGGTGGCACTGTGCTTCAGAGTGCCAATGTCTCCGTCCATTCCACTCCTGCACTAGATACACCTAGCAGTGGGAGACAACTGACTGGTATTTGGCATCCCTGCCAGCCATAAGCTGCAGGGGTATAATGTGGCCTATGGAGCACAACTGGAAAGACTAGATTCAAGGGCTTGAAGACTGAAATGCCTTTAGGCAGAAACTCTAAGTACCAAAGGAGTTTTTGATGCACAGAAGAAGAGAGGGTCCTGCAGTGTTGCTTTCAGATTAACAGTTTTCCAAAGACGTGCTGAAACTCTCAGCCTAAATTTCAGAGAGCTGTGAAGAAATTAATGTATGAACCTAACTGTCAAATCTGTCTTGTTACTCAGGGCCTATTCCATCCTCTAAAATACAGCATTTTCACTTGTTGCCTATTATGTCCTACCCTATTCACATACCAAAAGACTTCTTTTTTTGTTGCTGTTGTTTTGTCCCAGATATATCAGTGACATTTTATCGCTGACCTGATTTCAGGTAAATAGGATTGTAAAATGTCACTGTTTGTGTGAACTTTCTTTGGCTAACACGATGTTTGTAAGACTTCACTGGAAGTCTCCATACTGGGAGGGGGAACAAGGCTAGACCAAGAGTCTGAGAGGCAAAATTCCTGCCCCTTAATGGGAAGGAGCACCCATAGGAATGCCACTCTGTTTAGTGCCTTTCAACTTTTCCTGGCATATCATTTCAAGACAGTATGGTTTTAAGAATTTTGCTAATTGTTTGTAGTGACTCCTTACCGGTCATTATATGCATTTAATGATAAAAGTCAAAAGAGTACTGCTAATTAGTTAACAAAATGAAAGGTTAGGAAAAAGACTGAACTGGGAATAGAAATACTGAGGTATATAATAATCTGTAGCAAAAGCAGTAGCAGTTGAAATATCTATGAGGCTATATCTACATGTTAACAATCAAAATTATTTTCCAGAAATAAGTTATAAACTTAAGAAAGGCACAGGTTCACAGAGAGAAAAAAGAAAACACTTATGTTTTCTATTGTTAAAACAAACCTATGCTCTTCTGACAAATTCTTAAACTTTAAACCCATTTTTTCTCTCTGCTCTGTGTTCTTTCCATATTTATGTCTGACACAAGCATCTTCAAGAATTGCAATATTATGATAATTTATTGGCATAGATTTTAAGGTATGAATTTTGGCTCACAACCCCAGAAGGCAATACTGGGAAAGTCCCATTTTTAAATGTAGAGAGTACTGTGTCTGCTTTGGGGCAGAATTCTGCCTGTGTTGTTGATTAGCAGTGCCCTAAATGAGGATGTCCTGCTTTGAGCTGGGGTGTCCTTCACCTATATTCTTAGGCACCAGAACATTCCTAAACCAGCTTAGTCCATCTATTTCTACAAATAACACTATGAGTGTTCAGATACACTTGACTAGGCAGAAGGGAATCTCTTAATTCCTGGTATTCAGGATGGACTTGGCTATTTTACAGTGCATTAACCATACAAAATGTTTTATTTATTTAGCTGTCAAAAAAATATATGGCCTGCCAACTTTATTTCAACTTCACTTCAAACTGGCTTCACCCTTCCATGTGACTTTCTGACAATATTAATCTCACAGGCTGTATGTACTGTAATATACATATTTCTGGCTATTAAACTCTGGAGTGAATTCCAGTTTTCTTCCTATACACCTATGGAGGTATTCACTTCAAATCACCCATGTGCTATAAGCTGATCTACATTTTTATAAGAAATACTATACCAGGTCACATTCTTTACCAAAATCTGTCTTTTGTTTTACTAAATAATTATACCTTTTTATATATTTACTATGTATTTTATAATATTATATATTTTGTGTGCATATTCAGTGTTAAATTGTCGTTGACACCTAATAAGTGAAACACAAAGATGATACATATATCTCCTTGCCTGTTCCATCTTTGGAGCCAGAATGGGAACAGGGTAGGAATGCTTTCACTGTTAAGTTTCAGCATTTTTCTTTGTGCTTGAATATTTAGCAGCTAGCCTCAGGGACTGATGATCTCAGTATTCTGGTCCTATAAATGGGACAATATGAGGAATCTTAAAAATGTGAAAAGAGCGAAAAAACATATCCAAACCCCTCATTTCTGACTGAAATAACATATACAAAGTTTCTGAGTAAAGATGTCCTTCCTACAAACTTGATACTGAAACTTCTTTCATTTCTCTAACAAAATTATTATGACAGAAAAAATTTCCAACATATCATAATGAAATCTTCTTTTTTCTCTGTCCCAGTTGCAATTAGTAGCTTAAGGGTAAATTTTTCGAGCCTGCCCATAGTGGGAGGGGAGCCTGGGGCACTGAGGACGGAGGGAACGGAGACATCCGTTCTGACAATACACATTGGTGGTTTGTGACATTTTCAGTCATGTTTAAGCAGGTAAAGGTACGCAACACTGGCTTTTGGTGAGATTATGGGCCCCAAGGTCAAGCTCCACTGAAAACAAGGGGGTTTACATGTATGCAAGAACCAAAGCAATAGGTGTTCAATTGATTTTACAGCTATATTCTTGCTGAGATTAAAACATTCACTTCTCCCTAAATCTGGCATTTACTAACTTCCAGTGATTACACCCCTAACAGAGTAAGAAGCGCAAAACCCACAAGTGTCTCCTCTTTTACACAAAGTGGTTTGTCTTAACTACAACTCATCTTTCTCAGCTGTTCTTAAATGGCCTTACACACCTCACCTACCTGACTGTATCAGAAGTGAGGTAGCCAGCTCAACTGCAAACCAGTAACAAACAGTAACAAGAGACAAGGGAATGGAAGGGGGATAATGTAGTTACTGTAGGGGTATCCTGCTTCTACAGCATTTTTCTCTTCTCAAGATTACAGACTTTGTTATTTCTAATTTTGAAAGAAAATAAGAGTTTAGCCTGTAAGTTTAAAGCATACAAAAAGCATACTAAGTATTAAAAAAGGAAAATGTTGTTTCCCTTAGCTGGAGTGCCTCCAAAATGTACCCATATTGGGGGTGGTGGTGAGGTGTTCATTAACAATTTTGTCAGGTGCACATATTTTAGAATAGGTGTTCTACTGATGTAAACACTTAAGTCAATGAAGTTTCACGTTCATGAAATAAAGCTATAATTAATGAAAGTTCAAATTCAAATGTGCAATTGCAAGAGATTACTAAAAAAAGGTCTGGCAAAATGCAAGCCACCCCTAACTCTATGATCAACAGGATTGCGTTAAGTCACTCAGTCATGCTAATTCATCCAGTTTTATTACTAGCTCTTCATTAACACTCACTCTCTGTGTAATTATGCAAATAGATCTGAAGAAAAAGAAAATTTATTTCAAACCTGTTTTTTAGTTCTGGAGGAAGTGTAATAACAACACGTTTTTCAGACACTGAAACGTAGCGCCTATGAACATAACACCACTAATGGCATTTCATTAATTTAAACCCAACAGTTTCCCCACATCAGTGTGGCCAACCTTTTCGTATACCTACATCTAACTTTGACCTAACGCTGAAGTTCACTTTCCCCTGAGGTGGGGGTTGAACCTGTTGTAACTGCTTCTTCCTTGATTCTTCTGTGGTATCTCACTACTTAGGAGATACTTGGCTGTATTTGAATCTCCACTTTTGGGAACTGTATTATCTTTCTGTTTGCAATTATATGTCCTAGCTTCACATACCAGGCATGTTTGGGGTGTGAAACCAAATAAAATAAGAGAAGCAGTTGTGTTGGCTTCTTTAGGAAAAGAGGAAGATGTTGTGTGGAGGGGTGCTCCAGGAATTGCCATACCATGCTACCTGATGTGCCAGACCTCTCCATCTGTGCGCAGATATGATGCTGTCTCATCTGCAAAAGAAGGTGGCACTTGAAAGTTCTGAGCATGGCAGACAAGGGATCAAGAGATAGTACATGATTTAAAGAAGAATACTGTTTTTCTATACACTTGATTTAGGGAACAGTCAAATCAGAGGCATTTCATTGCTTACTCTAAAAACCTTGAATCTGCAGAGATTTGCTATCTCTGCTCAGTGATGCTCAGGTCAGCAGTCAATATGAAACCAAAAAGATGTGAGTGAGAGAGACAACATCAGCATTTGCGAGCCCAGGCAAGATCCATCTAAATGCTGGATGGAACTTAGAGTCTGCTCAAAGATCAGTGTCTGCCTCATAGCTAACAAGGGGAACCAAAAGGAGACATTAAGATAATTTACTACCAACCGGTTATCTCTAAAACAATCATAGTCATGTGCTCTACAAGAATCTCCAGCTTTCTGCAACCCTCATAGATCCCACATCATATCACAAATTACAAGGAGCAGTGGACAAATCATGCATGTGTGGTTCCACTTCAATACAAATTCAACCTTGACATCCAAAGGTGTCCCTGGAGTTTTTACGTTAAAGCATCGATCCTGAAAAAGCAATTTCTCTTCTGTTTGTCCTTTGAAACTGGCTGTGTCCATTACTCAGCACATTCAAAACTGAACCTCAGGAATAGCAGAGCAGTAACAGCCCAGGTAATTCTGATTAGTACAAAGACCAAAAATAAACATTAAATTTCCTCTCTGGACTTCTCCTATAAAAAAGTGCGAGAGATTAACATTGTAATTAACTGCTCTGCTCACTGAACAGCTGCAGGATCAGGTTTCACGTTTGACTTCCTTGTTAAGGAAGGTTTGGGTCTGCAGGATTTTCTTTTCTGTAAAAGGGAAAATTAATACTGAAGTCTTGGCCACAGCGAAAAGAAGAACTAATCTTACTGTCATGCTGTGGGAGTATGAAGTTGAATGGAACTTCTTTTAAGACAGGATGCCTGAATTATAGGTGCCGCAGTGTTAAGCAAGCCATATGACTGAATCTAAGATGGGGCAGCACTACTTGGAGAAAACCCCTCTTGTGTGAATCTGAGGAATCTCTTCCCAGCTCTGCACCCAGTTATGTATACATTCATCCGGATAACCGATTGCCAAATATTGCTATGTGACAGATATATGAAGTTATCTGCCTCTTGATTTTGGTTGATAACATTATCCAACAAATACATTTTTCATCTTATAAGTCACTAAGGAAAAGAGCTGGTTCCACTTAGGTCATGCTATTTCAGCTTTTTAGGACATCATCAGGCATAAAATAAACACTCAGTCGATGCCCTGCCCCAGAGAAGGACCACTGCATAGCAGTAAATTCAAAACTAAAAGAACATATTATTATTGTAAAGACAAGATAAATATGAAATGCTGTCTCTCTGGGCACGTGCACACATATACTTCATTGCTCCGTGATCCCACTCCTCACAAAAAACAAACTGTTTAATTCTGATTTTTAAAGAGCAAAATCATTTGCTATATTGAAACAGCCCATTCATCACATAAAGCATTTGATTCTGTCACCTCAAGTACTTGTTAAATCACTTCCAGCTGCTACAATCAAGGGCTAGGTACTTCCAAGGTCTGACACTTTCTGAGCTCTATTACACCTTTAAGTATGATTCTTCAATCCAATTCTAGCCTTCATAATAATCAAGTGCCCACTCCACTTAACTTCAAGGCAACTGGGGAACCTGGAATTCTCCATATATGCCTGTATCTGATTTTCAATTAGATCTCTTCAACCCAAGACTGAAAGCTCCTGAATATCAGCTAAGTATTAAAATGGCATCATTTACAACTGCAACAGTGTCATCAGTAGCACTTCCATTGTTAAGCTCCTGTTTTTCCCAAGTCCAAACCAGACTGTTTAGACTGAGGCTGGAATTAAATATACAAGGAAGAATTTAACTGCAAGCATGCGTGGTGCTTGCTATATAAACAAACTCTGTCTGATCATACAATTTGGTTATGTGGGTTTTAACTAACTTGCTGCATATTACTAAATTATGCTTTATGTGCTTACAAAAGGGGGTGTCACCGACGCTGTAAACACTGAAAGGCAGAAGTTGGTAAGAAATGTAAACATGACCCTGGCTGTTAGTATGTTGCTTGTCGTATTAACCTCACAGTTGAAACACTAACATAAGTCATTCCAAAGTAAGCATCATTGTACTGAGGAATTTTTTCCCACTTCCATTGCATAAACTAAACTGGAAGAACATCTATTGGTTTTCCTTTTCTGTCTCTCAAAGCATTAGCTCCTGTCCACCTCAGGAGCAAGTCACTTAGCTGTATTATTGCACAGCGATTCTAAAGACCCTGCCACTGTTAGCTGCACGTAGATTACTCGAATATCCCTGTCCCCTTCTTGCTTGATCAGTGTCACCTGTATTTGCATGTATGGCAATCCTGCAGTTGGATAGCTACAGATGTGCTTTCTTTTTCTTCCAATGAAAAAGAGACTTCTGTTGAGACAACCTGTAAAAGAAAACAGCAAAAAAAACAAAGTGGGAAAGGAACCCACAGAACTTCAATTTTCACTTCTTCTGACAGAGGAGGAAAAAAGCCCCACACTAGAGAACAACTGGCATTTGGCTTCCCTTTCTCTAGAGCCAGCTACTAAACTGAGGAAATACATATCCATTTAATAATAATAGAAAAAAAGAAAAAATTAAAACTCCCAAATAGTAAAAAGCCCCTTACAAGAGCAGCAGCACATGGCAGACCGCGTATAGCTCCATTTCGTGTGGTTTTGTGCACTGCATTTGGGTTCTTTCATCTAGTAAGGCACAAAAGGGAATATTTTTCTTGTGGTTGGCTCATTCCTCCAACACTTTCAGGTACTAAATCTCTACAAGCTAATAAAACTGAAGTTCCCACTGCAGTTTTTCCATGAGAGGCACACCTGTGGCACACTGTCCACTTTCCTGAAATGTGTAGAGACAAAAAGTGGCCTTAAAACTGTTCTTTACTGAAACATGGTTAAAATTAGACAGTGTATTCAATAGTTATTAGCAGGGGCAGACAGACAGATAGATAGGAATTCAAAAGCCTAAGTTTTTTAGAAGATCAGCTTAAAAAAAAGGTCAAAATGTTCTGACTTGCAGAAGCCTTTTAATTTGGTTATGGGTGACAGCAGAAGGTTGGTGGGGTTTTTTAGTGTTCCAGTTATAGTATTTGCCTTTTTTTTTAACTCTCCATTTCAAAATAATATATTTTTATTTTCTCATGGCAAAAACTTCAAATTTTTCCAGCATAATTAGCTTAGTAACTGAGCTGCCTAAATGCTCTTGGACAGACTTTATTAAACATTAGAACTGATTGTATGCAATGTTTTTAGAAAAGAAACTGTCTGCTATATTTTTTAAAAAACAACTTTCCTATACTCTACTCTGAATGTTACCGGTAATGTGAACATATTTCACATGCAAAGCTGAATATACAAAGCAGCTAAAATTGCAGATGTTGAAGAACACTCTCAGTATTTTTCAAATTGAAAGCTTCCTCTGTTATGTCAGAAAAGCACCCAAAATACACTTAAAGCAAATGCATAAAATAAAGGCACTTAAGTTGGATATTTTTTCCAGACAGCACTGCCGATTTCAGGAGGGTCAGGAGCACAACCTGTGACCCTTTAATGCTTTCAGACTGGGAGCTGGAAATTCCAGATGTGGCACTCCTCGCTGTTAATGGGCACACGAAAGCTGTTTGGTGACAGTAGAGAGAAAGAGAAGCAAAGGATAAAGACACCATGAAGCATAGATGAGAAGAGCTAAGGTTTGACAGAGATGCATTGACTGCTGCCCTGAAAGAAAGGAAAAAAGCAAAGCACTATAGCTTCTTCTAGTCTAGTGAATGAATAAATAGAAGATGACAGAAAGTCTTTTGGATGCTTATGAATGTCAAATACTTTTAAGTGGCTGCCTTTCCTTGTCACTTAACATTAAAAAGCCATATAAAAATACACTTATACTCAGTCACTTGGCTAGGGACATAAGGCTAAGCTTAGCTGATTTATAATTTCAGTATCGATTAGATACAAATGTTATGGCTGTCTTTTCTTTTAAAACAGCCCCCCACCCCCTGCTACTTTATCCATTACCTTTGTATAGTTCTTCCACCATCTGTGTGCATTACTTAAACAGATTAGCTAGCAGAATTGTAAATTAGTCCCAAAAGAAACCCTTTCAAATTCAAGATCTGTTGTTTTTTCTTTACTTTTTTCCTTCCCAGAAAAAAGATGCTTGTAGTAGATAAATACACAAATACATTTTGAAAAACAAGCATTATAGTAGTTTGCTGGTGCATGAAAACTGAACAACCTAAGAAATGAAAGCATCTAATCCTTCATAACTAGAGATGTACATTTTGCTTTCTAAGCACAAGAAATAACTGATCAGAAAATCATTATTGTTTCCCATTCCCCCGTTAGAAATTCCCACTCTTTCACTTGTGCTAAGATGTAAATTAACTCCTTACTCCTTATGACTATTCACAGATTAAGTGAACAGGAATCGGTGGTCCTGATGTAAACAGAGGTAAGCATCAAAGGCCAGAAATTATAAAATTACACCAAACAGGTGGACCAGTTGTTGTCTGTGAAAGCTAATTCTATCACAATAGGTTGGGAAACCCAGGAAGAAATCAAACAGCAGTTTGTACTGGAAGGAGTTAAAGTTTTCCTGCTTGTAACAGTGAACTGTGTTACTGTTTATTAGGGAAAGGAATTATTTTTATCTCCTTCCCGTGTGCCAAGCAGGCGTACTTCAGCTGCACCATTCAAAACTTTCTCTGTCACAGTTCCCCCCACTCCCCACTCCAATTCGTTCATCTGCACAAGCAGATTCTTTTCCTTTTACCACTCGAACACATCTCTGCAGTGTGTCTATA
Source organism: Pezoporus wallicus (assembly GCF_028554395.1). Lineage (NCBI taxonomy): Eukaryota > Metazoa > Chordata > Aves > Psittaciformes > Psittacidae > Pezoporus > Pezoporus wallicus. The sequence continues at coordinate 1,557,324 of NW_026642179.1, forward strand.
TCGATAGCCTTATACTAAAATTAAATCTCAATGAAAGTTAGGTTTTTTTGGTAGCTGCAGCAATTTTGAAACCACTTTTTAAAAAAAAGTCCAAAACAAACAAACAAAAGATAACAATTGAACCAACTAACGACAACAAAAAAAAAAACCACTCCCAAATCCTGTCTCTCCTGGAGACCTCATTTTACTGAGGGTTTTAGACTAAGGAGAGATACTCACAAGGTTTTTAAGGGGAGAGAAAGCCCAAGGCGAGCGGGGCTCCTGTGCAAATACATTATTCCAGAGCACTATCATCTTACAAAATAGTATTAAGTGCACAACAGGATGATAGCATGATCTCCCCACAATCTTGTTACTCTTTTCCCTTTCCAGTACATTCTTCCTTGGGTTGGAGTTCAACTACATACAGTGGAGAGAGGACAAGGAACATAAGAGATCTGGAGGTGGGGGCAAAGAGTGATAACAAAGAGTGTTCACCACAAAAATGATTTGCTGGCACTACTGAACTGAGAGGCAGCAAAACCAAATTTCAGTTGTAAAGATTTGTGAAACAATTTCATAACGGTAATATATAAACATAACAAAGTAGCAAACTAAATTCTGTGCACAGTGTGAAAAATAAGCCATCCCCTCATCTCACAGTGACTGTATGCTAGCTATTACCATTAAGGAACAAGATCTTCCAGATTTTTTTGCTAGTTCTGCAAATGTGTCACCTCAGAGCTTACTAGTGATCAAACAAGCATTGTTAAGAATGAGTAGAAGAGGAACAGTGAACAAACCAGAAAACATTGTCATGACACTGTGCATTCACATCTCATATCATCTGCGTAGTTCCAGTCTTCTCTCTCAACAAGGATATAATCAAATTTGATAAAAGCCATGGCAGGAAGGAAATAAGAACTAGTAAATGTTGCACAGCTTCTGCTGAAGGAGAGATTCAATAGGATTCTTCATAAAGGAAGAGGTAGCAGAAAGAAGGCAATAAATATCACGAGAGGCACAAAGTGTCTGGGTGATGATTGTTCACAGTTTCTCAGTTTAAGATGAAAGAGACTGAAGGATGAAAAAGGGTGTTTCTTTATTTTTTCCTTTTTCCTTTATTTTTGCCCCACCCCACAAAACAAGCTGCTCACTGGAACTAGACATGGGGGGATTGCGTGTGTGTATTACTTCAGTTTCCTTTTCTCTTCTATATATTTTTTTAATCTTTCATTATTTTTTTTAACCCTTCTAAACTTTTTGTCATTGTCAGGGGCTATTGAATCAAAGATGCACAACCTCAAGCACATCAATAAGTGCTTTGTCATTTGTGGCCACTGCCAGGGGTGTAACACCGTGCCAGAGAGAGCCTCCATTTTCACCAAAAATGAGATTCCCAAATACTCATGTACATTTTCTTAAAGTTACCAAACATGTAGGTTCTATGAAAATAGGCATGTGTCAGCAAGACCATGTCCAGCCGCCAAATGCTATGAGGTCTTGATGTTTCTTGGAGGCTGGGAGGGGAAGGATAGCAAGATTGAGAAAGTGTCTTCTGGAGCAAGTTCTGTTTAATAACACAAAGACTGTAAAATTATGGACACCTCACTCCCATAAGGAACATCAAGTTCTTCAGACCTTCCAGTGCACAAACTGATATGACACACCATTTGAAAACTACACAAAAGACTTGTTGTCCCACCTTGTCAAAGATGTTTGTATTTGGTATCATGCTGCAGTGCTGTAAGTAGCAACAGTAGGAAGTATAATATAATACAGAGAATCAGGCACTTGAGTTCAGAAACATTAATAAAGGATAGAAAAAAGCTGTAAAGGGTGACCCTTCTTGGAGAAGGAACTATCAAACCTTTGGAAGTTAAAAAATGGTTTTGATCTTTTGATCAGTGAACAATGAACATTGTGCATTTATTTTACTATTTCTTTCCTGTGTTCAGTATACATTAGACTTTTTAATATAAATTGTATTACCCATATAATCACCTTAAGAGAACTAACCCCATTAAGACATAGTGACTTTACCAATACTCTGCCCTTCTGATTAGAACAGGAGAGGTGGAGATCTACCTGTCCCACTGCAGGGCTGGGAGCTGCATACACAAGCCACCTCCCTGGGACATTGCTTTCTGTCTCGGATTCTGTTCTGCAAAATAAAGTTAATTATACAGCTCTCCCCTCCGTTTTTGACTGAGCCCTTTGAACTGCACTGCTGAAAAGCCATTGAAGAGCAAGGTATTAGAGATCAAAACCAGATGAGAACTGCAGACATAGATCCATCATCCACGAAAGTTTTGCTTTGGACCTCAACTTCAAACTCTTCTCCTTTCTATCAGGGTGCTGGCAGAGGATATAAATATGCCCACAAGCTTCAAGAAGGTTCAGATACAAACCTGAATGTGAACTTTCTGGTTCCTGCCCTTCTTTTGACTTTAAAGCTCATCTCAACAGCAGCCTCCTGCACATGGTACATTCTCATTGAAGTGCATATTTTCCCATCTAATACTAAGCACTTCAAAGCACACTGCCCTGTTTCTCCACTGCTCATTGGCTTCAGCAGTGAACAGCAGCTAAGTTGCTAGTATTATGTCTAGCTTCTACTTCGATACAACATCAAAGGGACATATGTATATTTTAAAGAATTACAGCTAGAGCTGTGCAAAAACTTGCCTTACAAGCCTCAAACCTTAGTAGCATGTTTGTATCTTCACCTTTCTTTGTATTATCCTTTTCATGCTCTGTGTTAGGATCACAGAAAAAATGTTGATAGAACAACTCCAATTATCCTAAATAAAACCGAGTTACTTTAAAGGTTCAGATGATAATGAATGATGTCCTTGGTGTTCACAGGCACTGGGGAGACTAACTTGTTTCAGTTAAGAAGGAATGCCAAATAATCACACAAATAATACATGCCTGAAGTTTTACATGCTTGGCTTCCTTCCTTCTTACTCTCTGATGTGTATTCCCCCAAGTTCTCTCATTCTCTCCAAATCATTTGCATGACTACTCTGCCTCCCTGAAATAACAGTACAAACAAACTCCCTGCTCTGCAAAAATCCACTACCCTATAACCCATTTGAGAAGTTTTCAAACATACATTTGACATTTTTTAGTTTAGGGTTGCAAGTGGATGTTAGGGATGCTGAAGTTGTTTACCTAAAGACGCTTCAGGTGCCCCCATTACTGGGTCACCATGCAGTATCTACAGCTTTCGATCTTTCACATACTCGTCTTCTCAATACCTCATGGGAAGGCAAGAAGTGCTAGTATCTCTGGTTTACAATCATGAAAATTAAGACAATAGAAGCAAATAGCATGATTTGGGAAAGTACTTCAGATCCTAAATCACTTAACCCTCATTACAAGCAATGTAGTGCTGTGCTCCAGGGACAGTATGGGTAAGTCAGCAGCCTCTTATACACTGCTCACTGGAAACAGCAGAGTGCTTCTCCAGGGAGCGACCTACAGGCTTTTTCTAGAAAAAAGAAACATTAGACATATTCACATATGACTACACCTAAATCAGAAAAGCCTTTTTGAGAACAGCAGACTGATTTCAGGCCTCAATTTGAAATGTTTGAAGTGTCACAGTGTATTACAACATTCTTGCCAGCTCATGATCCTTGCCCCATTCTGGCTTTCTGCAGGAGACAAGTTCTGTTATATTTATATCATGTTATAAATATCCTGTGATATTTGGGGTTGTAAATGCAATTCAGGCACCTGCAACACAATGGTTTCTGAAAAATTCTATTTTTGCATGAGTTGGTTGCAATGAAGGTTACTTCAATCTCCAGAAACCTGAAGCACTGTCCTACCTGAAGGGCCATCTGCAAAGAGACCGTGTTCATGGATAAGCATACACATGTGTGTATCTATGCACAACTACATAGTGTCACTGGTTACTTCTGACTCTGTTTATTGCTCAAAAATTCAGGAGAAAGTGACATACAAACATGGCTTGTTTGGAGCATTTTAAAGTACTGACCATTAGCAGATACCAAAAGTAACAAAACAATAAGCTTCCAACGAACTTATGCACTTGCACTCGTGAAGTCCATGGAGTTGATTAAACCAGTGTAACCTGAAGTATTTTTTTCATCTTCTTAACAAATAGAAGACACTCTGATAAAAAACAAAACAGAACAAAAACAAAAAAACATCTCAAGAAAGGCAATAGAATATAAAATTTTTCCCTCTTGCTGGTATTTATAGATGACAAGGCATGAAATGATTGATCATGCACTGTAATGATGGATAAGGACAATTGGCTGAAAGGTCAAAACTATTAAGTAAATAATAAAAGTAAAAAAAGAGAAGATGGCACATTTCTCTCTGAGGCATAGTAAGTTTAAATGGCAGGAAGACTTCATGTCATCATCACACTGCTTTTGTTTAAGCTAAAAGAACACTGAATGGTAATATTAGCAATTAGTTAAGCACTTTTGTTTGTTCTTTGACAAGTGAAATATGGGCAGGGTTAAGCATATTTCAATTACTTCCATTACACATACTAATGATTCAAAATTTATATTCTTTTTTTGCAAAGTTTTTCCTTAAAACCAGTGTACCATAGTATGATATACTTACTATTTTTTCCCCATTCATAAGTTTGCATCTACATAGTCAAGCACAAATTAAAGAAAAAAAAAAATTGATAACTACAAGCCAGAACTTTTCCTTATTTCAGGAGTTACAGATCTCTCTAGATTTTAGTATAATTACTCCAATATAGTTATTGGATTTTACCCAATCTGTAGATGTGATAGTGTGTGTGCTGCTGCAGTGCAGAGGGGTTTTCAGTGGTAGCATCTCCTCTTTATTCTATAGGCTAAGCTCACCTGTCTCTGGGAACGGAAGTTCAGGGAACTCAATGTAGTACCAACCAACACACAGGAGAACCCTATGGAGCTTGTGACTGCACCTGAGTGATTATGACCCAGTTCTCCCGGGTATGATGCTACAGACCAAAAAGCTCTGAAGAAATTCTTAATACCTCCTAACACAGCAACACTACTCTGTGAAGGAAGTTTTTCACCATACCAACTATCGTATTTATTTATTTCAATTTTATAAAAGCATTTTCATTAACATATATGATCAATCATGGCATATTTTGTTCTTTATAAACAGTAGCTTGGGTTAGTTATGGTTTTTTTTCCCTCCTTTCTTTCTTCCTAAAGAAACCTCTGCAAAAATATCTCTATTACACCCACAAATCACTGAACATACCTAGCATTTCCTGAAGAGATTACGTTTTTTATTATTATTATTTTAAATGTGACTTTGTGCTAGTGCATTTGTCAACATTAGAGTAATTAGCTCAAGTTTCATCAACTAGCTGGTGCAATCTGTTCAGAAAGCAACTTGGGGAATGTTAAAAATCCTAATAAGCTTCTCCAGCTTCTCAGGTAAAGCCTGAGGGATTTGATTTCAGTTCTGTCTAAAATGAGAGGAAGTCTTTTAGAAGATAAATCAATACAACTAAAAAAATGTAAACACAAAAAGAGTAACAATAATGCTAATTTTTCTAATGTTTCAGGTCATTGCATACTTTTTAAAAGAAAAAAGTATTTTAAAAAGGAAAAACTGAACTAAAGCAAATCTGGAGCTCCAAACCTACAAAAGCTTCCATGCCTCAGCAACCTCACATTTGTGAGTAATCCCACTGAATTAAAAAATATTTGAATCACAGATAAAATGTTACCCTGTATCTACTCCTAGTGAAACAGATATACTGCAAGTAATTTCTATATAGTTCTTAGTTCTTGCTTTTCTTGGGGCTGTTTGTTTCCACACATACGTACATTTGTGTATTTTAAGTGCAGATAGAATCACTTCAGGCAGAAAAGGAAAAACATGCTTCTGAGTTACTGGCTGGGCTTAAACTATGACATCAATACTCAAAAATTACTTATTGATAGTGATTTGTCTCCACCAAAAGGCAACACAAAAAAATGGAGCCTCTGGAAATGCCTTAAACAGCTGCCTGATCAAAAGCAAAACATCATTAAGGCAGCCTTTTTCCCTTAGCAGCCATTTACAAACACAGTTCAGCAAGACAAGAGGTTTGGAAAACTTTTAAGTAGAGAAGTCACTCAAAGAAACTACATTAACAACATTGGATTGTATAGTAAGAATGACATGGGGATATACATTAAGGTACATGTATACATTAAGGTACATGTGTACACAAAAGTACACCTTGGGTAGATGGTGACTTCACTGAGGTAGTTGTAAGGAATGAACTGATAATGGAACAATACAGGAACAAACACAGACATGGTTGCCTTAATTCAGCAAAGTCCCACAAATCGTGAGACGAAAGCACACAGGCACAGCCTCAGTAGGGATGGAAGGGGAGAGAGGGAAGCTTCACAAATGGCACTTCACAATGAAACTGGGAATGAGCAATTACAGTGTGGCTCAAAATTCCTGCTCTCCCTGGTATACCGTCCATCACCTGCTCCAACAGAGCAGAATTAACAGGCTTCTGCATATGCTATTTGCACAGTAAGAGGACCAGCAGACAAAAAAAAAAAACAGAGAAAACTTTTTCTGAAAGGAAAATTGCTGAGGAAAAGGCCAGTCACAGGTGCCACAGACATAAAAAAAGAGCACTGTGCTTCACCAGCAATAAAGAAAAAAACCCTGACAATAGCATCCCGCCTGCTTGATCACTTCACAGAAAGTATCTCTTTTCTTGAAAGGTGCCTTCTCTGAGACATCAAATTAGGCTATAATACATTTACTAATTAGCAGTAATGTACTAGAAATTACAACTTGCAGGGGTTTAGCTAGTACTATTTCTCTTGCAAACAAAATTAAACATGCTTTTACAATCTGTTACCCAACAGTTTTCCTGGCTTTCCTTCTGTTTTGCCTCACACCAAGAAAAATATAGGGCCATGTTTTGATCTTTAGGCAATACACCTGTGCACCCATCTTCTGAACACCGCTGGGCTCCAGAGCTAGGAAAGCAGGGGGCAAATACTTCTTTGTTGTAATGATGGGTAAACTCAGACATAAATTGTGAGTCACACTTTGGTCTATGCCATGTTTATGTGGAGTACAGATACCATAAATTCAGGCCTCAGCAGTTAGCTCATAAAGCTGAATCTGCAGCATCCTCTTCCCAAGCACAGAGTGGGGATGCCAGAACCATGCTGTTCCACAGGCTGCACAGCAACAGCATCTTGGAGACAACCAAAGTGCTCTAGAACAGCTTTAAAGTTGCTGTGGCTTAGACTAGAAACTCAGGCAGCCACCAGGGACTCTCAGAAATACAAAAAGGAGAAGCAGCTTAAATCCCATGTCTACCTGTGCTGTAGGTAAAGAGTTGGGCCAAAGGTCATTCTACTTGCGTAGGGCATTAAACCTGTACACACACAAAAGTTTTCTCATTCCTTCCCCTCTGCCACACAGACCAGAAGCCCCCACAGATGGATGTGCACTGTAACTGGGAACAAAGCTAAAGTTCTGTTGCTAAAGACCACCCCATCAGGATTGCAGGAAGCACCATTACCCCTTAGGGAGTCAGAGTTCTCAGGTGCCTGGTTAGTAAGCCCCATTTGTATCTCACATTACAGTGACTGAAGTATGGAGAGTGGATTGAAGTATTCCATCTCAGATCATAGCAATGGGCGCTGAAAAAAGGTTTAGTTTGTTTGTTTAAATAATGTTGTTGGTTTAGTTAGTCTGGTTGGGTTTTATTTGTCTTTTTCAGCATGGCACAGAGCCTACTATTATTCACTGTAATAATGCTAATTATCATGATCTTTCCTGTTGCTTTTCCTGCTTCAGTAGCACAATAGTGGCTTTTGCCACAACTTTTGTTTTTCTGCCTAGTGCCCACTTCTTGCTCATCCCTTTTGAAAGTGTGGACAATACCCTATGTGTCTCCGCTCTCTCTCCCTTCCACAGAGTTTATGAAGAGTTCAACAACTTCTTCAGTATAAGAGGAGTGGAATATGTGATTCAGTCATGCAAGTGACTTGACAACAAGCACCAAGACTGACACTTTTTACCCAGTCTGTATGAGAGCAAGAAAAACAAGAGAAAGCACGTACAAGTTGAGAGGGAGCAACACTTACAAGTTCCATTTGGGTTTTGTTGCTGGTTTTGAAGCTCTATGTGAATAAGGGGTTATGAGGAGTTACATCATACATTCGTTATTACACACAGAACACCAATAAATAAATGTAAATTTCATAAACTGTATTTATTGTTAGAGCATAACACACATTTTTCAGTCTATTGACAGATTTAATAAAAACTATATAAAAAATATACAGTATATATAATTACTTGTACTGCTCTATAGTTAGCTAGGTTTCCTTCCATATAGCAGTTATACAAGTAACCTCTTTTTCCCTGAGCTGGCAAGCGTACATGCTATAACAAACACTCCAGTCTAGAGCTCTGAAAGACTGAATGCATTAAATACTTTTACAGCTCAATTTGAAAATTGTTTTTTATTTCAGCCCTTCATGGTTGAATTCTGCTTATTATAGAGTACCTTGAGTGGAGGTTTATTTGATCCACTGAGCGCAGCAATTTAAAGATGGCCACAATCTGAGAAAAGTGCAATACCTAACAAAGAAATTAAACTAAATATGAAGAATGGCATTCAACAGAGTGATTCAATCTCACAGAAGTATGGATATACCATTCGTTCTTGCTAGGATGTGGCAAATAACAGTCAATATCCAGCTGGTCCTATCTCAGGCCAGACTTCAAGTTTGCTTCCAGGACCGGTATCTCTATTCGACAAAGGCAGCCTCAAAAGGCAATTTAGAGATTCTCCTCATGCAGGGGAAGTCTAACATGATATAAAGACACTCCTCTGATATTTCTATTTGTTGGTGGTACAAGACATGCAGCTAGGCAAATGGTATATGGAAGAAAGATCTTTACGGTTAGCTACCCCTGATTACAGAAACAGTGTGCTGACAGCAGTTGCCAGAAGACATAATAACCTTTAGATTGCCCTGATTTATACTTCAGCAGCCAAACATCTCCCTTGAGAACAGCACAAATATTGAGGTGGCTTAAAATCCTTGCACACGGTTTGGCAGCATCTGAGGACCTAAAGAACAGAGCTGCAGATACACTTACACGTACTGAACAGCAAGAAGAAACGTTGAGTGACAGTTTTAGTGTTCCATTCTTCCTGGTAGGGTGTCAATCTATTTGTAGTCTTTTAAAGCAGTACAGCATGAGGTATTTCAAACGAGATTAATCTGTTGACAAAACAGGTCTTCCAGTGGTCTGCATATTTTATTAAAGTGCTATAGCTTCTAAGTTACCATAAAATGGTGGGGTTCTTCCCCATCTAAACAAAAGTCTCCACTTTTTGAATACCAGTTGATGAATCAGAAGATAGTTGAGAAGATTAGATGTTCATCTACAGTTCTGCTGTAGTTGATCATAATAATAAAACTATTATTCAATAATTCAGCAATGGTCCTAAAGTGAATTGGCTTATCTGCTGTCAATTATTCAGAGGGTAAGCAAGTACAGCAGCATAACCAGTAAACAGCATGCGCATTTCTGAGCTGCTGTTCAATAACAAAGAAAATGGGAACCCTAGATGAGTTTCTTCAAATTTGATTTTGCAAGCTAAGTCTACCTTTGATATACAAATGGAGTCTCACTGAGGTGAAAAGAACTAATTCAACAGACCTGAAGTTGTGAGACAAATCTGGTGTGCTATAGACAGGTATCTAGAGATTTTGTAGTTGAAGGGACTAGTACAGCTGGCTTTTACATATTTTTTTGCTTGCCTGCCTGAAAACAATATTGAACAGAGAATTTTTCTTGAAGTACTGCTTGACATCCTTACTTCATGAAAAGAACTCTCCAAATTCCCAGAGTATTACCCCTTATTTATATTGCTGCACTCATGCTATCTCTGGCCCTTCCCGATTCTAAGTGTTGCCAGGGTCTACCTTGCTCCCAGTATAAATCAGAGCAGCCTTAGAGAGTAGCTGCTTCCCAGGCTGCTGTAAGAAGGGAAAGAAATAAATTCTTAGCTGTGCCATGGGCTCTGTGCCAGTGGAAGACACCCTATAGATATTTTCAATCAAATACTTGCATCCTCAGAGCAGCATAAAATGTCTAGCCTGAAAAACGAATTGGGCCCTTTGGTCCCTCCCCTTTAGGGATGCAGAAATGAGCCAAAGCTTGTTTATCAGCTCCAAATATACCAAAACTTTGGAGAAAGTTTGGGTCTATAGCTGTATTTTATAACACGAGCCCATTCCTACCCCTGACATATCTTGCTGTGCCTGTGATTAGGAAAGGTTATGGCTGTGAATCATGGCTTGAGGAAATGTGTAGTACACCTGTGTACAAGAGTAAACTAAATTCAGTTTGCTATTTATCTACTGTATTTATCTCAGTTAAGTAAACTTCGAGTTTGTCAAGATTTCCTGCTGGAAATTCTCATGATAATACGAGTATAATTGCCTTTTTATTGCCACAGACATCTGCTACAGTTTTCAAACAAAGAAAATACTTCCCTTCGCCCCCCTTCCCTCCCTCTCCTGGCTTTGTCTGTAACAAGAGAAAGATCCTCTCTTATTTTGTGTGTGTGCGCCTCTCAAAGCCATCTGAGGGGCAGCACAAACCAATCAGTTAACCCTTCTTCCTTCAAACCCTCTTGCACTTTAGAAGGACAAGAAATGAAAAGCCGTACTATAACAGATTTTAGTCAATTAAATTAGAGGTCCGCACTCTAGAATGCAGAAGGCATTAGACATCTCTCTCAAATCCTCTGATTTCCTACTAAGGATCTTGGGTGCAATCAAAAAGACTTTGCCGAAAGTAATGTGGCCAAGAAACCCTTAATCCACTGGCCCTTCTGTATTCTGCAAAGAAACCCTGCATTCGACCTGACTCTAAGGTGTCCTCCTGCCATTGGAGCAGAAACACGTGAAAGCACATGAACACATCAGGCAAAGCTGATGGTATTCTATGCCCCTGTGCCACCTGGTCCCACAAAAAGACTTGTGCCCTCATCCTCTCACTGAAGGAGAATGTGGGGATCACACCTTTGTATGTATTGAACTTAAAGACATTTTGGTATGAGAACTAAACTAAAGAAATTGAAACAAAACTGAAGCAGTACCAAGAAAAGCAAATACTGTCCTTCAGCTAAAAGGCACTCCAGAAATGTTTTGGTAAAGAGTTCATGATACCCATGCAGAATCTGTCTTTACTGGATAGACCCCAGAGGAGGAAGAGGGAAGATAATCTGGAACAAAGAGACCTGCAGTGAAGACATTCAGAAAAGCCTCTCTTGCTGCAGGCTAAAGGTAAGCCACCATCTGCCCTAGCTCATCATCACAGGACTACGAGTTAACTTGTCAAGCACCTTCTCTGGGATTGACTCAGAGTTATTGGAGCAATCACCCATCATATGGGGATGAGCAGGAAGCTGAATGCTGATGAGTCATCTTTCATGGTGGAAATATAAACTGGATGAGGAGAGAGAATATAATCTATAGAAGAGACTGAGGCACAGACACAGATCAAAGACATTGATTACTGTGGGATGCGTCTTTTAAATCAATTTTTGTTCCCAGCCTTGGACTAGCTGCTGGACCTCTGCGGGAGAAGGGCTATTACACAACACTGGCCTCCCACACGCAGATATCAATTCACATAGGCAGTTCTGTGCTCAGCAGTCACTTGTCTGGGAGTATGATGTGGCCTGGTAACTGCATGTTAAGGGGAATAGCCTCATCTCATGGTTTGTTGAATCACTGCAGGGAGCAGCAGTATTAAGGAACTGCTGCAGTTTGGAAGGAGTGCTATCCCCCTGTTTCATCAGGCTAGGCTACAGAGAGCTGACTCAGAAATCGTTAGGTCCTCCAGTTGTAGCAGTGGATTTCCAACCATGCCCAGAGGGAGGAGGAACACATGGCAGCAGTTCTATGCTGATTCTAAGCATCTAGACAGCATAACAGGGGGACTTTGAGGTGGCAGCATAAGACATAGCTGCAGTACTGCTATAACCATGGGGTCAGTTGCTAACTGCATATAATATGAGGAGATTGTATTGCACTTCTTTTTTTTTTTTTCTTTTCAAAAACAAAACCAAACACCACAGGTCTTCAAATAAGATCAAATCATGAGAAACATCACTGCCAACAAGATCCAGCTGGAGTCTGGTATGTAGGAAATCAAAGCTCTGATCCTGTAGTCAGGCAAAATTCAGACATACAGGTAAAAAAAAAAAAAGTACTTGTATTCTTTTCATATCTCAATCTTTGTTATGATCCTTCTAGTGAAATGTTAGTGATTAAAAGTACTTTTTGTAGATTATTCAATTTATTTCCCTTAACATGTGGGGTATTTATGAGATTGTCAGAAAGACAGCAAAAGGACAAGCACTTCAGAAGCACTGTGGTGCCTAAATCTCTACAAACCCATCACTATGTTCTCAAGGCAAACCTCAGAATACAGAATGCATTAGCACAGAAGAGGATCACCTTTTGCTATGATATAGGATCAAAGGTGAAGTCTGTACAGGTGAATTAGTTCTCTGTTCAGTTCTTATTATATGTATTAATTGGATTAAAGTATATAAAAAGACCAAAGCTCAGCACTTTACACTTCACCTTCATGAGGGGTTACATTTTTCCCCAATTTTTCATTAAAAACAATGGCTAAATAACTACATTGGACCATCCAGTGACTCAACATGGACTAGCACTCAGATGGACAAGCATTAAACATCTGTAAACGGCACCACTTCTGCTAGTACCATACAGAGGAAGAGCACTTAAGTGAAGTTTTCAAATATTGTGGGTTTTAATCAAATGTATTCCCAATGATAAGAATCACTCATCTAGTCAGCTACCAAGGACAGATGGATAAATTAGATGGCTAGCTGGTAACCATATGCTCTGATACAAAAATACAACCATTCTGTTTCCCTTGTTAATAGCTCAGGAAATTTGAACCAACTTTAGTACTAAAAAGCAAAAAAGGTATTTGGCTGTCTGAAAGTCATCATACAGCACTTGTACGTACACTGCTCACTTTAAATAAAGGCTTGACATTATGTTATAACATTACACACCAGTTACAACTTTTCAAGAGACAGAAGTGGTTGTTAAGTCAGGGGGAAACGTATACTTGAAGTAATTTTTCAAGACATTCATCACTGTTATCCCTTTGAGCAGCACAATTGTTCAAAAGTCAATGAAGCCTCATTAGAGAGGTGACCTTTGGGTGATTTCACCACATTGAGAACTGAAATCCAGGGTGTGGCCAAGGGGCTCTGAAAAATACAGCTGCAAAATAGGCCACTTGAAAACAAATTCAAAAATTAAAGATACTTTAGAAAAAATACTGAATCACAGTAGCTATGAGCAAACCCTGCTCTGCCTTTCCACTTTGTTTTTTAGCATTTGGTTTGAAGAAGAGAACATGTATCCTTCACAGCCCTAAAGACATCAGAAAGAGTGACCTTAGTTCTTAGTTTTTCAGTGCCTGTGAGGACATAGTTGTAGAAAGGAAGCAAAATCCAGCAGCTTGAGGAACCCACTTCTTGTATGTGGCACTTCATGCCTTAGGATTTCTTCTCCTTGAAGTGAGGAGCGATTTCTAGCCTTCAGATTGAAGAAGTGCTTGGTAGAATGGAGAAGAATAAGCTGCAAAATGAAAAGAAATTGAGTGTACCACTCAGGTTTTCCTTTTCTCTGAGATTAGAATACAGAGTCATTACCACATTTTCCTGCGCACCTTTCCAGAAAAGTGGTGTGATGGTACACTGAAAAAACAGTCTGATCACTTAAATCAGTACCAGTTTGGCTGAACAGGCTGGGGATACAAAATGTACAAAATGATGAAAGGCTTAATGAGGGATAGAGTCCTCCTAGTGTCCAGCTAGTCTGGACTAACATACAGCAAGCCTTACTGCTTATTCCTCCCCATCCTGTTCCCATATTCCCCACCCACTCAGCTCCACCGCTGCAACTCTGTAGAGCTACAATCTAAACTAGCTCCATGGCAAAAAAAAAACCTAACAGAAAGACCCAAACCATGTGTCCCTTCAGTTTTCTCTTTGCTTTAATAGCAAAGGTATCCAAGCTTATCTTCTTTTCCTTGTCTGTCAGTGCAGTCGTATTTAAAGGAAAAAGCAAAACCAAGAAAATCCCCTGCCCTTCCTGGTACTACTACTACTAACAGTAACAACAACCACAATAGTAATTACAAAATAAAGCAGTGTGGATTACAGACTTTAACACAAATCTGACTGCTTAACTCTCCCTTTTGTCAGTAATAATCTTAGACAATTCTTTATAAACAACCTTGTCAGTCATTTCTTCCTCTGCTGTCTCCCTTACTATGTGCCCAGTAACAAAATTCAACATCCTTTTGTTTATATGGACTTAAGTTCTTTTTAGTAACATTAATATTAGGGGACTGGAATGGGGGTGATTGCGGAATTTCTAGTACAGTGAAGTCCTGAACCAGGACTGGAATTACTTATATCACTGAAATTCTCCTGTTCCTAATAATAATAAATTGAAAATGACTACTTGGATTATTTCTGTAAGTAATGGGATCACATTAAGACAAGTGCACAGAAGATAAATACTGGATATAAACTCCTGACAGCAAGACATTTTGGAATGAGAGATGGGAAGAAGTTCTTTTCCTTGAATTATTATTGATTTAGAACAGAAGAAAAAGAGCCAAAGTTGTAGCATTAGAAAAGGCACTGGACTAGCCAAAAGCAAAAAGGGAATGGCAAAGAAGGAGAAAATATAATTACCTAAATAACTTACACTATAAGCCTGCAGCAATTCAAAATATGTGTTGGTCTAAAATTTTGTGTGTGATCATGAAGAGAGCATTGTTATTGAAATTCTTGAGGGGAGTGGAAATAGGGAAAGGAAAATCAGGCCAATTAATCTTTAGCAGTTGATTCACTTTGGACTGTGCTTTAATGGTTGAATTTATACCATGATGAACAGGATCTGTCTCTGACAAACTTTCAATGTTCTTTTTGGGTGCACCTGTATTTACTGATCCAGGAGCTCTGTAAATGAAAGGAAAAAGGGGAGGCCAGTTTGTTTATTTCTTTCTATACAGAGCCCAAGAGTTGTAAGAGAAAATTCCTTGCTTGTATGGAAATGTAGGTAAAAAAAAAAAAAATCCTGGAAAAGCAAGTGGCATATTGTCTTGTGATTAAATATTAGGCAGGTTGATATAAAACTATTCTGTTTCTGATTATTAAGCAGACCAGGTTTTAGTGTCCAAGTATCAGTGAAGAGCCAGTCTTCCTTACTGGTTGGGCAGACTATGGGACAGTATCCTCACTTTTCAGTGAATTTGTTCAGCTTGCACTGTAGACCCATAGTAGCTGCAAAAGCAAAGGGGAAACACTCTACACTGGGAGGAGCAGGGGGAGAGATGCAGAGTGGAGAGCAGGACCCAGTGGTATGATGAGCAGGTCAGGACTCCTCTACAGGCATTACCCCCTAAAGTAATAAATGGTAAAATAACATTGCTCACCAGTCAACTGACAACTGTCAGCCCCCTAGTAAATGAAGTGAGAAAGAAAGAGGGAGAAAACTTGTGGCAGGGACTTAACTGCAGGTGCCAAATCAACTCAGAGGATGCCCCCTACATGTTGTACTGGTGACTTTTATCAGGACCTTCTTCTGCAGACACTTTCCAACACAAAGAAGCACAACAAATCTCCATATTCAGTTAGATGCCAGGTAGCAAAGACAATATGGATAAATATTAATTAGTTTGTGGGAACCTCCTCACCCCTGCCAGGGCTCTGCTATAGGGGTGGCTTCCTGCAGCAGGACAGCAGCACACCAAATTTATTGAAGTTGCATGGCTACATAATGTAGCCATGCAACTTCAATAGTGGGGTGGAGGGGAATTTCACTGTTGTGCTGCATTTCTCTTTTAATGATTAATGACAGCTCCCAGGGATTCTTACCAGCCTTCATCCCAATCTTTTTTTAAAAGCAATTAATAGTGTTAATGTCTCATTGTGTTCAGCATAGTTGTAGGCAGGCTAATTTTAAGCTACCTGCTAACAATAAATGAAACTCTACAGGGACTTTGCGATTTTTCTAGTGCTTCAGCAGTCATCTGACAACTCGTGAAGCAGGAGCTGGCTACTGCTGAGGCTGGGATTCCCACGGCAGCAGTGGGGGGGATTGGGAAATTCATAAACTGTAATGACCCAAGATCCAAGCTATCCCAGGCTGAGCAAGGCTAAACCCAGCCTTTCAAGTATATTTACATTGCATATAGGCACTTCACTGTGCTGACTCCTGAGGGCACAGCAATTTTCAGAACAACTCAGAGCAAAGGAGCTCTCAAATCTGGTTTTAACAAAGTCAACAGGAAGCAGTTCAGTACTCAAACCTGGGGATCATCACCTGCAGTGTGAACATGCCCTCCCTTGGCCAGAGAGGAGTCTGGAGAAACCAGCTGAATAACCTACTGGTAGGGGAGCTGAGCATGCCCTTAAAATATGCCTGCTATTTAATATGGCCTTGGATTTCTGATGTGCTGAGCTTATTTTGGTTTCCAGTAGAGTCAGCAAGACCACAGAGGATCCCCTGCCTCCCTGAGTATGCAATCTCAGTCAAGGTGCAAAAGTAAAGATATAGGTACCGACAAATCCCTCCCCAATGTCTCATACCCTCTAGCTGTCCTGGTATCAGACCTCAAGGAACTACCCTACTGGTACTCCGCCAGTGAAACCTTTCAATTCTTAATACCTTTTACCTAAGACTGCAAGCAGGAGAGTTGATAATAGACTGCTGTGGTTAAGAACAAATTCAGGAAGACTTAAAATTTGTGTATTCCAGGCTCACAAGTAAACACCTGCCACTGTTTAGCTACCATAATAGGGCTATCAGCAATCAGTTGGGTCACCAATAAATAGATAAAAATGGAATATATGCACACAGATACAGTGTTTCCTGCATCATAAATAAGATCATTGCCAATATTATCTGCGAAATGATGAGAGCAAATCTGCAGCAAGAGTTATTCATAGAGTAATCACAGGAAAACAATGCAACAAACTTGTATTTCTAACTTGAGCCTGGTCAGAACAGCATAATGCCACTGAAAGAACATGTAGACAGTGTGGTTCTGCCCATTACCTATAGATTAAAAAAAAAACCAACGCAAAAACATCTCTTTGGCAGAGGGAATGTTTACAACCGTACTAATCAGGTGCTTCTCATACATTTTTATTCCACCTTGCACCTTCTGTTGTAAATCAGGTTTTAAAAAGCAGATAGCAGTGCTGTGATCTTCTGTCAAGAATGAGAGATGTTTGTTTAATGGGCTTTTAAATTGTTTGGTTTAGAAAATACATCTACCACTGCCAACACAGTAACTTCCCACCATATTGTTTTAACTTGCTCTGGTTTCATGCAAATAAAGCTCTGCTTGTTTGCATTTTAATGAACCACTACCTCCTAGTTTCTTTGTAGTCAGCTTGTGGTTGCAATCAGGTTTTGGAATATGCTCTTTTCAACAGTTCAAGAACAAGAAAAAACACTGATTTTACCACTCAGAACTTGAACAGATGCTCTATTTCAGTGCATCTTTAAGGTTAAAATGAAACGTAGGCGCTAAATTGAGAACATGGTTAGGAGACTTGGGCATGTGGGTTCTACATTTCACTGTCTTGGATTCTGTGAAGACTCCTTTAAGAAACTCAGCTGGTTTTTAATAGTTAGTTGAGATGTACTGCTTTAAGCATATCCCTTTATCTTGCTCAACTATGTGACGTATATGTCTCAAACACTTTTACAGATCTGATGAAATATAGTTTATTATGTATCTGTATCATTTTTGGAGGTCTTTTTTCTATGTTTCTATGTAGACTGATGTACGTATCAGAGAGTCCAATTAACTTTTGTTTTCTTGTCAGGTCACAACTGAAATTGAAATGGTTTTCAGATTTTCAACAGTTTCGCACATTTTTTCCCTGTTAGGTCCATTTTTCAGGACTCTAAAACACATGAAACTTTTAAATATAATTTGTTCTTAATGGCAGAACAACTTTTTTCTATTGCCTGTGGATGCATCTATGCAAATTTGCTCCAGTAAGAGCAATAATAGTGAGCCATTTCAGGTCACAAAACCACTCAGGATCTGACTAGAAAAAAAAAAGAAGTTGTTTCTGAGGACCTACTAGTTTTCCTTAAAAGATATAAAATTAATGTGCTGATTAAGTTAGAAGCTAGCCCAATTATAGAAAATTCCAGAAGTCCTTGGATAGCCAGAAATTCCCTAAAGCTAACAGCAGATGATGCTATTTATACTTTGCTGTTATAAATTACAAAACATTTCAGAGAGTAAGTGAGGCTTGGGTGATAATACAATTATTAAACCCACATTGAATGGAAGAAGTAAACCCCCCTCCTTCCCTGATCTGTAACTAAGGTTTCTGGTTTCAAAAGACTGAGAAGCTTGATGAACTAGTTAGTAAAACCAGTTGGACTTTTCAGGTTTTTCAGTTCTTTCCTTTTCAGGTAAGAAATTACAGACAGTCTACCTACGCTTTCTCCACTTATATCCCCTCAAAGCACACAAATTAGACAGAATTTATATATTGCACAAGAGAAGAATCACTGAGAAGGGCTCCAAGCACAAGAGGATTAGTAACAGTGTTTTAAAGAGTACTAAAATGAAACAGAAAGCTTTCAAGAAGTGGAAGAAGGTATTTATACCAAAGAGTTACTGACAATATGGATTAAGTGAGAATGACCTGAGTCAAGCAGACTCTGCAAAGTAATGAAAATAAATAGGTAACTGATTATTTGTCCATATGAAATCAAAAGGAAAAAAAAAAAAAAGCTGCTGCTATGTAAAGAATTAGACACAGAAACTAAAAATAATTTAGATATTTTTCATAAGCTACACTTTGGCTTTCAATAAAAGTCATATTGCCAAACCTGGCGTCAAAGGCAGGATAGCTAACAAGAGGGGTAAGCTTATATAGATCTGACGTAGGAGAAAAAGGAGCTTGATGGATCTGTGTCAAAACACCAGCTAATGTCTTCCCAAGTTTTGTGAAAAGAACAAGGGCATGAAATAACAAGTTATTTCATGAGGGTTTAAAAAGTATTTACATTCAGGCAGCATGAGACATCATTAGAAACTCTGGTTTCATACCTGTATTCAAAGCACGGGGAAGAAGTGAGCAACTCTTTCCCTTGATGAATCATCTGACCTTAATAGTACATAAAGTTTCAGGAAAGAAATCTCAAGTAAAGAATTTTGACAAGAGAAATGCAGGATAAGAAAACAGTGACACAAGTAGGGAGTAAGATAAAATGCAACACAGGTTTGCTAAAGGTAGTAGTTGACAAACTTGACATCCTTCTTTGACACGATTTTCTAGACAAGGGCAATGCGGCAGATCTTAATTTATTTGGTATTGAGAAAAACAGTGGATTTTGTGTTACACATAGCATTTCTAGTTAAAAGGGAGAAGACGGGTTAGGACTATATAGCTAGTAGCTGTAGACAGCAGCTAAAATGCAAAAACCAGTAGGGCTGGCAAGAGTAACTGAAAACACTTTCTCAATAGATGACTGTGCAATGACCTTTACTTTCATTCAATACCCTGACACACAATAAAGGGGCCTGCTGAAATTTCCTGGGAACCAAGGAATTCAGAAAATATTGTCAATATACAAAATAATCAAAATACTGAACAGGAGGTGGGACTGCATCCACATTAGTGTTTTCATTTGGAATGGTTACTGCCCTCTTGAAGTGAACTTTGAAGAGGCAGTCCAGTTGATAATGGGTCTTTGCTTCATAGGACCAGTCTGGGCCTCCTGCCAGTTCTCCTCTGCCTTCATTGCACAAAGGCTTAGGGCATGGGAGTCTTCAGCACAAGCTGTTTCACTCAGTGAATATGCTCCTGTTGCACAGTGCTACTTGCTAATGCAGACATAGCACTGGTATCCTTGAGGACTATACTCACAGAAAATATATGTAATGTACACAATTCCAGGTCATACATCTAAGATTAAGAAAAAAACCTTCATATTTGGAAATGCCAGAGGGGAAAAGAGGTTACTGCTTCATCAGAAGATGAATTTTGAAACATAAATGTAGTACAGTAAATGTGCCTATGAGGACAAGGAATGTCAGAGCAGACTACCAGCGAAAGGCCACACCTGCACCTTCACTTGCCTACATGTAACTCCTGAGTTTGGGCTACTATATCCTCTGTTCCAGGGCCTCTCTGTCCCTCTGCAGCTCTCAACCACCACTTCCAAGCAGGACTAAATGAACAATTGCACCTCATCTGCTCAGCTCCCAACAGGATGCACCCAACAGCCCTAGTTTAACAGAGACCACCATTTGCCCTCTTGAAAGAATGGAGAGGGACACTGCCACTGCTCTGGCCTCTTGGGACAGATGCCAGCTGTGGAGGGAGGCTCAGCTTTTCCCATTGACCACCCAGGTGAGGAGCACAGCAGCTCTATCTTGTACAGAGCACGGGACAAATGTGAATCACTTCACTGCTGGTCAGCTTCCTGACTGCAGATGCTTGCCTGAGCTGCTGCTGAGGAACGGTTTTGAAGTTATTTTCCTTGAGCAGAGAGGTCCAGGACTGTCTCCACCCATCATAGGAGAGGTACTTGTGAAATTTTCTGGTTCAGAGAGGTTCACACCTGCTGTCTTCCACCAAAGACCCAGTTTGGGTATCTAGGAATGGCTGATAGCCCATGCTAAATCTCAGTAATAGAGTCTGGGGTTAAAAAACCCTGCAACAAACCTTCAATAGCCAAACAAAAAAACTCTCACACCAACAGAAAATATGACATAGATGTAACCAAAAGCTGAAAAAACACTGCTATGCCCTTACCCCACCGGAGAGACAGGGAGAAGAAAGGCCTGAGTATATGAGAAATAGAAGGCAGTTAAATGTGGTGCACAATTAAAAGGGATCAACATAGGCCGTCTCCTCAGCTGTGCCTTCCCTGCCTTCGTCTTCAAGCTAGTGGTCCTACTCCATTAGCAGTGGTAGTAGAAATCCTGTGTTTGTTTGAAGCCCCTGGAATCAGTCTGCAAAAGAGTATCCATTCAGAGCCAGTATTACGAACTATTCAAATTAAGCTGGTAGAGTTATTGTTTTCTAAGTATGATTGAAAGGTATTTAAGAAGGAATCATTTTGATTCCTTAGTCTTGGTTAAGAATTCAGCAGGTGGAAACCTCTCCAAAATCTGCCCTGAATTGTGGAATGTTAACCTATTTAAATTACATTATGCTCAAAAGCTATAGTGCTGCACGACATGGAAAATTCCAGAGACAGCTTGATTAATCAGAAATTAAGAATTCAGATGCTATTTTATAAATTAATGATTTAAGTTCCCATTTGTACAAATGCTGGGGT
Source organism: Pezoporus wallicus (assembly GCF_028554395.1). NCBI lineage: Eukaryota > Metazoa > Chordata > Aves > Psittaciformes > Psittacidae > Pezoporus > Pezoporus wallicus. The sequence continues at coordinate 1,578,749 of NW_026642179.1, forward strand.
AAACAACAATTCTCAGAAACCTCCTAGTGTAGAAGGAACAAAAGAGCCCAACAGCATATGTTAGTGTCAAAGTAGTTCAAGAAGCATATTTACTGAAGTTCCTTGGTTTAGTGTGGGGGTGTGCGTAATATGTATCATAGACACAGGATTATGTTATATGGGCCAAATTCTGCTCTCAAACTTCAGCAGAAACTTTAAACTGGTGTAATGGAAAATGAACGTGCTTCCTCCAAAATCCATAAATCTTTTTTGAAATAAAGACAAAAATAGGAACTAAAAATATTTACCATCTGGAAGGTACATATAGTCAACAAAAGAAAAAAGATGCAAAATAGCTACCTACTCATTAAAGTTGATTACCTTTTCCATATATGCAGAGCCATCCATCGAAGTTTTCTTTTGGCACCAAGCTTACTTGCATATAATGGAGATGGTACTTCTGTATTGCCCTGAAGAGATCCGGGTGGAAGAAAAAGCCCTTTTAAATAAATAAACAAATAAATCAGAGGGGAAAAGGTGTTTCCAATTCTTGTGTCAGCACTGCAGGATCAGCTAGCTGAAGGGTCAACGCAGGAGTGAGTGGGGAAGATGGAGGTTGAGTGGGAAGAAGGGACTTTTCAATCCAAGTTCACTGCTAAAAGGTTGTGTTATGTACATGTGCACTCAACATCTAAAACAAAAGAATAGCTAAAGTTCTACAAATCAAATAAGTAGGAAGAAATGGGAGAGGAAAAGTTTTAGTGTTTAGTGCCAGATAAGAACTAAAGGCCTAGGCAGGAAATATCCTTAAGCTTCCAGAGGTAGAGCCAGATGTATTGAAGAAGTTTGTCCTTTGTTTTTTCTGATAAAATGCCTCTATAACAATATTATGGGAGCATTTAGTTACTCCCTATGCTTGAAGTCTAACAGTTTCGAAATCACAACGCTCTTAAAATGAAATGTTATTTACCACAATAATTCAAACAGTTTTAAAAATACATGCTTCATTTTGTGCAATATGTTTAAGGCCACAGTCAAGGAAAAAAAAAAAAATTTAAATATATCCCCATTTCCCAGAAAAAAATTAACAACGCTGAAGGGTCCCTTTCTTCCCCTCCAGGCTTGCAACAAATCAGAGGCATTGCCTGAGAAATTACTATGGATAACTAGGGAAATAACTAGGAAATTACTAAGATGCTATTTTATTATGTCTAAAAGAATCCAGATTTAAGCTGATGTAAAAAAAGAAATAATCTGTTGCTGTACCCTACAATTTATCTCTCTGTTCACTATTTTGAATAAATTCGGGCAATCCCAGAGTGAACAAAAAGTGTGTTGCCACTTCTACAACAGGGGGCTTGAAAATGTCAATAGTGAATTCTAGTAAAAGAAGCTGTGAGCCAATCCTTCTGTCTTGTTATCCAAGGATAAAGAGACAGAGCAGAGTGAATATGCTGGTTTTCTTCTACACTACTAGAGACACACAGCATCTGGTGGAAAGGGACTTTTATACTCTCTCTGTGGTTTAAACTACTGCTACTTGCAGTTCCCATGAAATCAAGTGATTGCTCCATTACGCTCACTTCCATAGGAACTGCTTACAGTAGAGTACACAAAGACTGATATCAGATTAATCATAGGCAATTTGGAGGAAAGAAACCCAGTAAAACAGACCTGATCAGTAGATCTGAATGGCCTGTTATGGACTGCACATATTCCTACTTGGGGACACCAGCTGAAATCAAGCAAAAATACATGGAGTTTGTATCTCATGACATTTACTCAGTGCCTTGGAAAAAATACATGCCATAATCTTAGCACATCAGAAAGTATATCTACACAAATACATACACACATCAATCGCGTACTGGCAAGCATTCTAACACCTGACAGGGAGAGGGTTTCTGCAGAGATAAAGAGATGAATAGAGACAGAGCAGTAAATACTGTTGTCAACTCTTGAAGTAGACTATGTCTGGGATACATTAGAGGATAGTAAGGAAATGAGTGTGAAGAAAAAAAGCTATCGGGTAGACCCTAACTCCAAGGAACGTTCATCTAATGGACAGTTACTCAATGTTTACCAAGTTCCCATGGGCAGTTTTACAGGTGTTCACTGAACATGAGAAAACATCAGGTTTGGGTCAGTAATGAGTTTTAGTATTGCTTTCTCATGTATGATAATGCAGCATCCCTACTTCTTATGGAGACGAGAACAACCAATCAAGAACAAGTTATTTAAGAGATACCAGCTGTTTCATATCTTACTGAGATGAAGGCAGTATTAGTTTATGGTCTGGGTATAATCCGGAATCTACCCCTAAAATTGCCCTGAGCAAAGTTAACCAGTTGTGCTTCAATATAATTATGGTAGATTAGAACATGATTTTGTTTTATTCTGTAGGGAGACAGGATCCTCAATTTGTATCATCTTCTGGAAGCTAGCTTCACGCTGTAAACTGTTATTTTCTTATGCTTTGCAATAAAGAACATAACCCAAACCCAAAAAGAATCCACCTCCTGACCACCTCCCCCCACACACACACCCTAAGCATTTATTATTCTAGCTTCATGTGAGCTTTGCTAGGATAATTTCTATAGTCAAGCCTTATGAACTACATGAGGTTTAGACTGGAACACCATTTTTATCCCTGCATCCAAATGCTCGTACTCACAAAAATAGCCAAAGCACTTTGGTTAGAACTTTTTAGCTCCGCATGAAGGCACTAAATGAATTACAGTATACACTGTATTCAATAACAGTGAATACTTCAAAGCTTCCTAATAACTAGGGCATGAATGTAAAATGTGTTGCTCTGCACATCTAAGAGTTTTCCCCTTTCTCATCATGTTCTTTGAAAAGGTGGCTTTATTCAGATTTTTGTGACTGTTCTTGTTCTACAAAAGCACTTTTAGGATTTTATTGAGGTTTACATACACCAGTGTTCAAGACGAAAGGCTTTCATGTCAATTATTAATAACAAAATCTTTCATCTGTCTATTTAAAAAAATAAAAACATGATCCTTTTTTTCCTCAGTTTGATGTTTAATTTAGAATGAAAATCAAAACTCTTTAAAAGTTTTCCTCACTATCACAAGGGAAACGATGATGTTTTTAAGAATTCTCTCTATGAAGATAATGCCAGCTAAAAATAAAATAGAAAATAATAAAATAAAAGTCTTAATCCTTTTTGAAAAATGTTGAGCATACTTAATGATTTCAACAGGAGTAGAAAGGAACCCAGGATCTCATGGAATCAGAACACAAAAATGCTGTTTCTACTAACATACTTGGGGATAAACAGTTCATTGGCTTAGAAAGCGACCCAACAGGGACTTTCAGAGCTGTAAAAAATTTAATTATTTCTATAAAGAAAACCCTGTTTGGTTTGACATCTATTCCTCAAAAACATCCCAACAAGACCTCAGACCATCAACGTATTACCACTGAGCATGAGAGTTTGCCCTTTGATGACCTGGATGTCCTGGCGTCCTTGCTCATCTTGTGGTGTAATTTCTCACTTACAGACCTCTAGGCCTACAGTACATGCAATTGAAGTCACTGGCACTCTGCAAGAGTAATTTTATAGACCTTCTTGTGGCATTGCTGCCTACATGCCATTTCAGGTCTCTTTAGGACCTCTGTCAGATTTTAGAGGCCACTTAAAATTCTAATTTTAACATGCCATTTCATTCATTTTATTTCTGGAGCACTAACTGCTACAGAAAAGTCCTCCTCCTCCAAAACAATGATCAGGTAAGTGTCACTTCATACATACTCCCCCCTAAAAAATTCTGATAGTTCTACCAAATTTTGTATTTGGAGTTTGAAATGAAAGGATTTCTTTTGAGACAACAATACTTGCAGTTCCTACATTTTCTTTTACAAAGTTCCTGCCCTTCTAATTACATTTGTGTTTCAGTTAAGATTTGGTGTTTCTAACACATACTTCATAATTTTGAGTTACAGATGTACCTTTAAGTACTTTCATACATCTTCAACAAAATAGAAGTGCTAGAACAAGCTGCATAACATAAAATCAGGTTCTCACATATTTTGTCTTGCTGTGGTCTCTCTCAACAGCTTTAGGAATCACACATATTAAAGCGTTTTGCTGCTACAATATATCCTGACTTCAGTTTTCTTTCACTTCTTCTTGCCTTCAGGACCAGAGAGTCAGTGTCTTTTTGAGAAGCAAAAGAAAACAAAAAAAAAGAATAACAATCCTGTGACCACTGATCTCAAATAGATGTTGAGTTCAGAGTGCAGGAGTTCTGCTCTTGGGACAGTGAAACTTGCCTATGCACACACATTTCTCATATGAACCACTATGGCATGAGTGGTAGAAGTCTATATGAAGTTCTCAGTGTCATTTTGATTGGTTGTGCTTCCATTAAGCTAAGGGGACAAGGCTGTTAAAATCAGGGGGGCTACCTGCAGAATTATTCCAAATGCCAATTTTAGGCATTTATTGACACTTGTGTGAACTACTTTTAATTTATTTTGTTCTTAAAAACATCCTTTAGCCTAAATCTGTAAGAACAGGACTAGGTCTTCAGTTACAGAACGGTTCGCAGTACAAAGAATAGCAACATGCATCTTGGACCTCATCTTGATGAGGTGTCAATAGACTTATTTAAAAAAATAAAAGATGGCAAAAAATAAATGCCCCAAATACAATTTTCCAGAAACTTCTCTCCCTCTGCCCAATGTAACTGCACTTCGGAGTGGTTCCACACTACTTTCTCAGTAGTCATTTTTATACTTTGATTGCCTTCAACTAGCAGCTCCTATTGCCAATAGAAGCTGAATTCTTTCCATGGCCTTCTCAAAAAATTATGTGAGCCTTTAAAAAGTTTCAGAGTCATTTCAAAATGCTATTTAAATACTCCATGAGAACGAGTACATATTTTGCATCTGACAGTGGAAGTAGGAGAAAGATACAAAAGCAACAATAGCCAGGTTAGGTCAGATGACTGGGAGTAAATTATTTGAATTCCCATTTCAAATTCAATACTTCTTAATCCTATAATCTCTGACATGTTATAGTCACTCTTATGCCTTACTTTTTCCCAATATATATTGAAGGCAGCAATACCCCCTTTTCTGAAAAGGTTTGAGAGTTTTGTACTAAAACCACCAGGTAAGAATAAATAATCATGAATTTGGGTTATTAAAGAGCTTAAGGGGCTCTCTTTTTCACATGACTGATGGTTGCCTTGGGAGGAAAATTAAGTCTGTGGGTGAGAGTCTGCTTTCTGTTACTTTTTTTGTCCTTAATTACACACTCAACTGCTCCTTACTTTTCTTATTCTGATTAAGCTATTGCTGATCTGGAAATCTTAACCAGATTCTTAAGTGAAATAAACCACTCATCTTTTTATTTGACAGTGTTGGAACTCTCTCATTGTATATGGAAGTACATTAAATACCTGTTCTTATTTTCCTTACTTCCCCTTCTGCCACTCCAATGAAGAAGCTAATCCTGTTTCACTTTTCCTGAGTGATAGCAAAGGTGTGATTCATCTGCTCTAATTTAGGCACCATCTGCCCAAGGTCTGAAGCAGGTACCCTCAGTTCCCTTTACTATAAATACAGAGAAACTAGCCTCTCCAGAGAGCAATTTATCTCATCCCAAGATGTGGGTGTCTAAAATAGGTCAGAAAAATCACACTCTGGAGATACCTATTGTATTTCCATGACTATTAAGGGAGCCTTAGGAGACTTGCTCAAACTTGGGCACATAACTTTAGACAGCCCACCCAGAATATCCACAAGAGCTGTTAAAATGGTCACATGGTAGTTGATTACCTCACTATAATTCTCACTGCAGGCTGATACAATCTAAATTGACCTAATAATACTTCCTGCATCTCACAGCACAGAGAAAGCCTGGCATAGGTGGTCATAGTTAGCAACTGTGAATTTGATGCCTGACAGTAATCAGGAGACAATAGTTACATTGTAAGCTTCGAGAGCCATTAGATGAACTCAACTCAGTCATCATCAATCAAACATGCCTCACTTTTACAGCCCATATATCGGGCCACCCTGCATGAAGAGGTGATGCTAAAATGTGCCACTGAGCATCTCTTTTCCTGTAATGACAAGTTCCTTATATCTAATCGTAGTAAATTAGTTACTATTGATTCACAAACGCCTTGCTTGTCCCAGCCTAATCATTAACCTTCTTGCAAGGTAGGAAGGTTTCCTATCAAAGCAAATCAATTTTAGATTCAGGGCCTCACTTAAAAACGCAAAACCAAAAAAAAGCCCTAAACACACACACAAAAAAAGTGGAAGCTCAGGATTTCTCATGATTGCTCAGAAGTTTGATGAGAGGTACTTTTGACAAAGTGATAAAGATGTAAGATTTATTTTTTTCCATAACTCTGAAGCACAATACACAGATCTCCCCAGCATGTGAGTAATCATCACTGTAACCACCACTGAAATGCAGCTGTCTCACAAGAGACTGTGGTACATGTTTCACAGCATACTGCAAAAGTGCATAACAGCTTAGGACAAGAATTAGGGAAACATATTGAGCTGCTGACACTCCTTCCCAAGAAACTTTGGTTTATATGGTATTAGCAGAGAGGCCTCAAGTGAGAAGATAAATTAACAAGGAAACTACCAACAAATTGAAAAGAAAAGAAAAATAACATTTCTGTGTGAAAAGCTTATTGGTACCTCCAGAAAGCTGCCTGAATTTGTCCTCCCCTTGAGTTCTCCTCTCCTGCAATCCCATTGTCAACACAAATACTTCATATTTTGAATATTACAGTTGCTTCTTTTACTCTCTGACTAAATCCCAAATCTTGGACTTCAAGCACTGAAGGTACTGAAGATAAACTATATACTGCCCTAGAAAAAGACTATATTCTCAGCAGCACTAATTTTCTTTACTCATAAAGCAGGCTTAAGTTAAATTCAATGTGGCACCACCACCACCCTTCCCCCAACAAACAATTGCTGTTTTGAACTCATATCACATTTTCCTCATTATTTCCTTATTTTTTAGTTTCAACTGTCAGTCTTAGCAGCTGTCCCTAATAACCTTATCCATAGCTTGGGCCGCCTTTTAATCCCACACAAACACCACAGCTCCAAAACACAAAAGTTTTTTTCTCTCAGTAATACCTTTCAAGAGGCCTTACACTTCTAAGTCACTCCAGTTCTTGAAATCTGACTTTGTATCTTCTCCATTTTGGGAGAATATATTCCCTGTTAAGATATAAAAAGGTGATGTATAAAAAAATTAAGAGTACTCACAAGAGTGAAAAGAGCACAGCTAACACTCCAGCTGCTAAGGAACCACTTAAGTTACAGCTGCCCACCTCTCCCAAATGTAAAGCATTAGTCTGAAAGGGGGGTGGAGGGAAGGTTTTCTTGTCTTTGGTAAAGATGAATAGGAAACATTTAGACTTAAAGGAACGTGTTTTTTTTTTTTCAATAAACTGTTATATTTTTTCTGTATTGAATGACAGAAACTGTTGAGCTCTTCCACTAACAGTCTTTCTCTTTGTTTTATATAATTTCCCAAGTCAACTACACTTTCTGGCAACATACACAGCTAAGATCCTCTATAAAAACATGCATATTCAAATTCTTAATATTTTCATGGGAAATTAATATTATTTTTTAAGCCAATATTTCATTCAAAGAATCAGGAGCATGCAGGAAGTTTGCACCCAAACGGCAGCATAGGACACTATTCTTGTTTATAAGAAAAAAATAATTAATAGACTAACAGTCAATAAAGCTCAGAATTCACAAATTTAAATGAGCATTTGTGTATAAATATTTGGTAAGCAGTTGTATAAATATTTCCCTTGCACACCCACTTCTTAATTTACTGTGCTTAGATCTAAGGGTACATCCTTGTATACAGTCAGCAATAATTTCCAATTTACATTTTAAATCAGTAAAATTGGACTAGAAAGATGGTACCAAAGAATAAAATTACCTCTATAGATTTACCTCTCAGGCCAATAATGGAACTGGGAATAACACCAAGTTCTCCTGATCTGTGTTTAGTGTCCTTATCACAGAAGCAATTTTAATTTAATCAAAGTTGTTGGAAAACAGAGAAGCACTTTGAGCAGAGAGAGTCTAAAATTTGTGTCTCATCTGTGTGCAAAAATGTAGTCAGATTTATGGCTTCGTATGGCCACCATATTTGTCCATAGAGGCTTGTATGCTTGTCATATACAAATTATTATTGTGATTATTGGTAAATGATGATCTCTTACCTGAATCTTAGGGAACCAAACTGAGCTGGGTGCAAAAGCACAAGGGCTACAGCCTGCATCAAAAGTATAGTCACCCTGACTAGCATAGTAAAAACTGTTTAGGTCACACCACAGAAGTATTCAAAAATCAACACTGCCCTGAATGTAAAATGAGACTAAAACCAATAGTTCGCCTGAACTTTGTTCGTAAATTCAAATTGCCAACAGTAGCAATGCTAGCTCTCACTGTTTTCTTTGGGACTGTTGTGATATTTGTTGTTCTTCTTAAAGTTCCAGCAGCTGTGGTAAAGGGATTAGGTGATGATCTTCACTTTCTTCTAAAATAAAAGTAACTTTCTCAAATTTAAGGAAATGTTTCTGAAACGTAGCCTGTGTATGGAAGGCTACAGGTTAGTTCTTCCTGTGCTCCAGATTAGCCAGACACAAACCAGCTCTGAAGCAAGAGTGCTGTTTAGCCTGTTTTACTAACACCTGCTAAGGGGTAAGAGCTCAAGCTGTCCCACTATTCAGGTTTTTGCAGAGCTGCTCGCCAATATCCTGCTGGCCTAAAGCATAGGCAGAGCAAATTCGCATTTACCCATTAGCACATATTTGCTCCATTCTCATTATTTTCTTGCCATGTGAGATGTGTGGGATGCAGGATGTTTCTATAGTCTAAGAGGTTGTGAAAACACACCTGATACTGCATATGAGCAAACTTTCCAGTGCTGTCCTTTCCATGTACTGCTCATAGATTGCTGTAAAAGTAAAATGGAGGATACAGTTCAATTTTTCATCTTGCAATTTTGATGCACTTGCACCTTTAGTGGGACTACAACACAGTCACTTTTCTAAACCTAAGCGATTGAGGGGAAGAAGATTTTAGCTGTTTTTTAATAGGCAGTCCAAACAGATGCTGTTCATACAATGCACAAGCAATATAAAGACAAGAGTAAACATCCTAAAAATATTCTTTGTGAGAAGTCACATGTGCAAAACTTGCTCCTATTGTTAATTTTGCAAGGACTGGCTAGGAAAAGAAAGGAAGGAAAAGAAATTAATGTCTGCAGACAACCAATGGAAAGGAGAACAAAGGATGTCTTCATATATTTTCTACTTTGCTTGGTGTTTTCCTGCAAGGACCCATCTGAATCTGATTAGTTTTGTTTATTATGCTTCTAGAGTGAAGAAGTGTATTCAGCGTATACAAATAAGCTTACACATTAAACACTTTTGTTTCTGTTATTGTCTGAATCTATTTAAGTTTTAAAATATAGAGAAATCAAGTTCAGGAGTCAAATTCTAAACATTTTTTGATCTTGTGTTCTGTGACTTCTCTTGCTCCCACCAGAAAACTATGACCCCAGTGAAATTAGGCTGGGTTTCTGTCTTTGTAAGCAGTTACATATTGATTCCTACATGAATTGTAACATGTACATTAAATACAATCCACCCTGCAGAGCTTGCCTCAAAGTTATTCATGTTCAAGGGACTATTATCAGAACAGTCAGAATTCTCAAAGTTCAAGTTCTAATTTTCCTAGTGTTTGAAAGAACCGTATCATTTACCAATACCTGTAAATTAAATCCCATTTCTAATTTTCATATATAACTTCATCCCAGCACATACACAAATCTATCTTTCAAATACTTTCTGCTTTTGATAATCCAAAGGAAATAAACCAGGCAACGTACAGATTAGATTTTTACCTGCTGCTCTGAGGCCAGATGTGAATATAATGAATACTAGGAAAACACAATTCTAATTTTGCTGAACCACAAGACTAGAAATTAAACAAGAATCCCCACTCAGAGAGAACAGGCTTCCTTTTGGAACATTAAGGGAAGATGTATGAGGTAAGAAAAGTATATTTGGGTGTTGGATGCCTTGATTTTACTTTTTTATTTTTTTCTATGAAATAACAAACTATATGGCTTGAAATCTCAGCAAGTTAGGCTCACAAATATTCCTGAAGTGTTACAGCTCCCCCTGCCAGGTTTAGGTTACAAACTGCATTTCACACACATACGCACAAATGCACACTCTCAGGAAATAAATTAACACCTATGTTAGCACTTACTGTCAATAATTATTACAGCAAAAGAAAAAATGCATGCACTTGATAAACAATGTGTGTTTAAGTAATTTTAGAAAACTTACAAAGAAGTAGATGTTAGTATTAATTTGCATACAATGCGTACAGGGGAAATACCAAATTATTCCAAGCAGAAAGGGAGGAATGAGCTAAGTACAAAAGCTTATTTCTGCTTTAATTTACTGTTTACTTTTCAATCTTCTATAAAATTAACCTATTTTTTTCTTAAACACTTTTGTTTCATGAATGATAGTTGTAGTCTAAAACTGCTGTCTGCTGACAACCTAGAACCAAACCCTCTCTGTATTGCACCATGTTTGGTCCATTTTTGGCTTCAGTAAAGCTGGTGATAGAAGCCTTAGCTTTCAAAAACCCATGCATGCGACTGATGTGAGGAAATCCTATAGGATGGTTTTGAAAGTCAAGCTATTCAACTAAAACTGTATGTGAAAGGGTAGAACTCAAATCTGTCATGAAGCCCCAAATCTTAAAACAAACACTTGGTAACTCTATGGACAACAGGCAAACATGCAGGATATAGAAACCTAAGAAGACCAAATCTGTCTTTCCAAAAACACTCATTAACAAAATCTTGCAGGGAACAAATAAAAGGTAAGCAAAACCACACATTTTATCAGTAGTTAAATTAAGAAAAGCTATTCATTTAAAAGTATAGGTTACTCTAATTTTATGTTATGGCTTTGATATACAGTGGAGCTCCACAGCATAATCTGAATCACATGAAAGACTATCTTCAGAGTAAGCTTCTTTTAAATTTAAATAGCGATAATTTAATGTAGCCTACATGGGACGCAGTGATATACAGTAGGTAAAACACCAGACTGAAACTCAAAAACATGGGATATTTTTCCAACTGTGGGATTTGTATTCTGAATTATCTTGCAACTTTCTGTTTTGGTTTCTTCTACAAAAAAGATATAAATGCTAACAACTACCCCCAAATCTTGAAAATACGTGCGAAAGTTTCTCATAGTAATAATATGTACTTATTAAAGAAAAATAAAAAAAAATTCACCATCCTCTGTTTCTCATCTCGTGCCCTCCCTAGTTTATGCATTAAATTAGATCCAGCAAAATGCTTGATAATCTTACAGTTAATTTAAAATGAGCCAGTCAGGCATCCGTCACTATTAATGCAAATTACCAGTGTATATGATGAATGAATTTTTTATTACTGGCTGTTTATACTATAGACAATTCAAAGTTTTCAGAAACTATAAATTAGGCCCCATGGAAATCATTGACTTGTTTAGGCATTAAAAAAACAGGTTCTTCAGTTTTTGCATTTTCAGCTTTTGCAAAGTCACTTATTTGAGATGCTTTTCATAATCATGACAAGATATAAGATTTCCCAGTGAGTTCACCATATCCTGAAATTCAAAGTGTTATTCTGGAAGCAGTTGGACCCTGTGGTAAGGATGAAAGGGGAGGTGTAACATGGCAGTTGCACTATTGAGTAGCTGTGAGAATAGAGAAGGTGCTTGCTGGGAAAGAATCAAAATCCCTCCAGGACACGAGTTATAATTTTAAGAGAAATGCCACTGGAAAAGCAAATAAAGCTGGAGGTGGAGTCTCTTTTATTATCTCTGTAAAATATGTTAGAATGGTAAAGTGTTTATTTGAAACTAAAAGACCACTTTGATCTCACTGTGTGATGGAGGTGACAACAGCAGTAAACAGTTGCAGAGAGTCTATCTGTCATGATTTTAGATGTTGAGCTTTAAGAATACACAGGGGTAGCTAAAATTGAGATGAAGATAAATGTGGTTATTTCCTCATGGTTATTCGATTTCACTGTCATTAGCATGGGAATTCTTGGCCATGAACAGAACCATATTCAAAAAATGTTATTCCACAGGCACATATTTTTCAAGGCTGTCCATTGCTAAACACTGAATACAAGGCCATACTTTATAAATTTTCGTCCACTGTTTCACTGTTATTCCTTTCACCACTTTAAAGGAGAAAAATAAGGAACAAATTCCTTTTATTTAATACCTTGATATTAAACCATTAAACACTTCTTCTGAGGCTGAGATCAACTGTAGGCTCATATCTTGTGCTGCTGACAACTGTAATAGTATGAGTATGGATCCCAGAAAAAGCTGTAGTAAATTGAAGCTAAGGAATTTTGGCAGCTTGAAGTCTCATGTCCTTTATAAGTGAAATGTTTTTCTGATGCCTGTTTCTTGAAAACCAAAGGCAAAGCTCCTGTTTGACAGTGATTTTTAGATAGCAATATGTTTAGTCCATTTGACGAGAAGTTTGAGAAGTAAATCCGAACTCTGAGTGCCACCAAATAAATAAAGGAAATTGACTTCCAGCAAATACTGGAAATAAAATTTGATAGCTAAAATTTCTGGCTCCCCAGATCATTAGTCATTTCTGAACATCTTACTTTTCCCTTCTAGTGGCTGGTTTCAGGAATCTATCTGGTAAGGGAGAAACTACACAAAAAGCGAATGAAATTACCAGACTAAGCAGGCAACAAAGAGAAGTCTTGTCTATTAGATGTTTTGTATTTCATAATATCATTATGAAGACAGAATAAAACTGTGCATGGTGATTTTGGGAGAGGACAAGTAACCAAGAATAAAGAAAACCATCTGTTCGGATGAGAGGTAAACAAAATGCACAGTAATTTGTGTGTTATAAAGGTCTGCTTTCATAATAAAAAAGATTTTAAGCCTCTTTTGTGTGATTAAGGTAAGTAAGTCTTAAAATACAGAAAGGTGAAACAGTCAACAAGTGAACAGAAAGAACAAGTACAGAGGTAGAGGACACAGCGTCCAGCGTCACTGTCCATGTCTAGAATAGATTGAGGCATGGTTTGATTTGAGTTTATATCTGTTATTGAGCACAGGAAATTTTGTAAATGGATAATTAGCATGTCCATTTGACAGCCTACATGATCCACCAGTACGTCTGAGGAAAAAGATCAAAGGAAAGAATTCACAGATTTGTGCACGCAACTATGAAGTTATTGTATGGCAGTTTTTGGTTTAACTACAAATTCTACTTGTATGCAAAAATGTCATTTACATTTTTTGCAGAACTTCTAAATTATCTTTCATTATTTATTAATTTAATCTGATGATATCTTATAATTAGAACTGCTGAGAGATTGACTACAGTATGGTACTTCCCTATAATTAGAACTACATTGTTCATGACTGTAGACATTTTTAATATACTCACTCACACCTCTTGTTGCTTGAGCCATGGAAAGCAACATGTCACTGAAAACTATGAAATGAACATGCCATGAAAAGAACTAAAGACACTGAAAATGTAATCCACACATGCGAATACACACAGCTGTAATTTTTTTCCCCCTAAAATCTGAAGGGAATGGCAAGTTCCATTTGAGGGAAAGAGGAGAGATAAAGGCAGAAGAAGAAAAGAATAATGATCTTTGAGTTGAGAGATGGTATCTGAACTTAGGTAATGTGCTCAGTAACATTCAACCAGCGCATGGACAGATGCGTTTTCATACACAAATGTTTCTGTTTGTGTTCTGTACAATGTTACTGTTTGTTTGCTGGCTCCTGACCTGTCACAGGTGCTTTTGCATATTGAGCATGAAGGTCCTTTTAAACTGTACAAGGTGTTTGCAGCAGATGTGCAATTACTAGTATAGTCACACAGCCAGTTGCCACTGCTCCTCTTACAAATGATAACTGGTAACAATTGTAGCCAATTTACTTACAAATATCAATCAGTATCTTCAAAAAACCTTTCTCTTTGGTTTTTGTACCTCTTGGCCATACCTAATTTTTAAAGAGGAATTTTGCTTTTAAAGAGGAATACTGCTACTTTTCTCTTGACTTAGAGCTCAAAAACAAAATTTCACAAGTTTCCATTGAAATGTTTTTGCCTGTCACAATAGACATTAAAAAAATTCTTAAAAAAAAGTCTTACCTGGAAAAGGAAGCAATTATGTTTGTTACTGGCTAGGAGCTTGCCCATAGGTATCTCAAGGGGTAAATCAGTAATACAAGTTAACTTGATTATGTATAAGGGAAGTTAGACTGTAAACTCTACAAAACAGGCTGTGCATCAGAACATCATTGTGTGATTATGAACATTGTGACTTTGTCCCCCTAAAGAGCTAATAATGGTTACAAATATAGGCCAAGAATAGTTTATTTTAAGTGATTTAGATGGAAAAAAGTTTTTCTAACATGGAAAGAAACAGTAGTAAAGTGTTTGGTAACCCAGACCGTGTTAAATTATACATACACGTCCCTTGGAGGTCTGGTTATGTAGCTGTGCATTTCAATATACGAATAATGACAAATGATAGCTACATCCTGTAATAATCATTGCTTTTTATTTATAGTAGTATGAACTACCTCCATTTTATATTGGAATAACAAAGGCATAGAGCTGGTCACTGACATTCTCCAACAGATCTTTCAGACATAGAATTGCAGAATGAGAAACGATTCCATTCCCTTTTAAAAGAAAGAGAAATCACGGAGTAAAGGAATCATCAAGCTATATATCTAACTTGATTCTCTTTTATTACAGATCTGACATATTGCTTTGTGCACCAGAGTTTTTAATGAGCACAGCAAAGACAAAAGAAAGATGTTCTGTTCTCACTGACCTCCCTGGGTACAGCAAATCCCTGAGGTGTGAGGCAGGGAGGCAGGGAAAGCAACTGAAGTTTTTCAAGAAAGCTAGCATGCTGGGATGGCAAAGCAGCAAAACCTTCCACTTTCCAGATGGAGCATTGTTAATATTCTGGATTTGTGGCACTGTGCTATTTTGAAACAAATAAAACAAAGCAATAAAAAATTAAGTTAATTTGCCATATGGCTGTTTATTACTCTGTGCTACAGCTCACAGACAAGTAATGTATGGTTTCTTAATATGGCACATCCACACACACTGCCCAGGTGCATACAATATAGAACACCTAGATTAACACAAGCCAAAGTCCTTTTGATTGCATTGAACATGTGGAATTGTGGCTTAGGGGATTTTCTCACATAGTTTAAGCATAAGATACCTTTGACAGCCAAGAGAGGAAAATATGCATTAAGGACTGATTGAAAGAGTAAAGGGAAAAGAAGCAGGTGGATGGAAAGGCACAAAAGATAATGCATTTGGTTGGTTGTTCAATATTTTTTATCATAAATTAGTGCCCAGGAACATAGCATTCTGACAACCCAGATGAACAGATCTGTCTAAGGGTAAAGTGAAACATGACCAACAGCATCCCTGGCTTATCACCTTTAGGAGATTTGACTGGATGAAAACTTCTGGTACCCAGCAGAGAATGACCAGAGAATGGCAATACTTCCATTACACCTCAGATACTTACAGTTGTGTTTAAGAGGGGAGTGAGGGGTGACATGCGCACTCTCCTAGCTACTTCAAGTTTGTAGTGCAACAAAATGTTTGTGTTACAGGCATTTCAAGGCATTTGAAAGGCACAAATATAAAGAGCGCTACCAAGCTAATGTTAAATTGGTCTCCAGAACTTTCCTATTGAGCATTAAGCAAACACAGATCTTTGACCTTTTTGTCTTCTCTTACCACAGTGGGTGTACCATGATCTTAAAAAAAAAAAACAAAAAAAGCCCCAAGCAATCAAAGAAACTTGCTAAGGATATTAACATTATGATTACTTTCATTTCCTGAATTTGTCAAAACAACCCTACCAAAAAAATGGCAACTGTGACACAGCTGCAATCACCTCACAGGTTTGGAGCATCTGGGTCTATATGTATGCTGTTGGAGAGCACAGGTATACATTCCTATATACTGCTACATGGATACAAAATCATGGTTGAGTATGCCAGCATCAGATTACAGGTAATTTCATCCTTGCAGTAGAACAGTTCAAATCCAGAACAGGTAACTTAAGAGCAGCTGCTGAGCTAGGCATGACTGAAGTTTTCATTTGGAGGAAGAGCGCTACCATTGCTTGTAGACACAGAAGTATATGAAGGGATAGTCCCACTTCCAGTCTCACAATGTTAGGTGACTGAGGCTTGCCTTGTGCTGACCATATAAAGCTCATGCAAAAAAATTTATGTACTGAGAAGTTGACTCCCAGAGCAATTATTGCTACACTTTCTCAGCGCTGTTCATGTAGGACAGTCATTTCAGAAAATCAATGAATATATATAATATCCTTTAAATACCTTTGCAATCAATGAAATCCCAACCAAAGGCCTAAAATAAGGAAATAAAGATGTGGTGCTCACAGCAAACCAAAAATAACCTAATTGTGTGGGGTTGTTTTTTTTTGAGATGACACCTCAGATATCCTGCAGGTTTCACTGTGCATTAAGTTCTGAGGAGGCATCAAGAGTTATTTGAGGGGAAAAGGCGTTGTAGCTCATTCATTCCAGTTCTGGATAACAAGGCAAACTTATCTCCTGATAGCTCTCTAGCTATTTTGATGATAGGAACCTCAGTACAAAGCACTTACGCATGCACTTAATTTTAAACCCAGCAGTAATCCTGATAGAATCAAGACATCTACCTTTGTGCTTAAAGTAAAGCATGTGCTTAAGTACCTTTTTGTATAGGGGCCTTAATTACATTATGTGTGTGAGAGGATATGCTAATTTTAGTTGGCTTTCCCAGGAGAGCCTTTAGTTAATAAAATAACTAGGTTTAATACTCCACAGAGTCATGAGGGAAGAGAATTCTGCTCCTCCTCCTATAGCTCAGCGCATGGTAGACTGTAATTTAATTGTTGGAAGCACAGAAAGTGCTGAAATGCTGTACATCTTAATATTGTACTGCAAGAAAATGTTTGTTTCTATTATGGAATACCTTGGGAAATTCACTGTGCAATGCTACCACTATTCATAACAGCTTTTGAATTTACGGACATTCAGTACCAGACTTTATCTGTTTGACCAGATCAGGTAAGAGAGAAAAAGATCCAATTAATGGGAATTTTTTAAAAGTGAATGAATTAAAAGAAACCCAAACCTCATGTTTTTTTTTTTATCTCCGGTGGGGAAAATTCAGAATAATAAAGAGTAGACCAAAATAAAAGTATGGCAGACCTGTTTGTAAATAATTAATTTGAATTCTGTTGTTATGATTTATCAATGTTATCTGTTTATATGTGCAAACCTGTGTAAATAGAGAACAGGTAAACTCATTGTAGATCATCACACATCATTCCCTCCATTGGCAAAATTATACAGATATTGAAGGGTTCATTTCAACTTCTGGTTCTCCACAACATGTCACCAAAATGTTTCCTACAATCAGCTGCTCCCAAAGCTGATTATAACTAATGTTTCAAGGTAACAGTTTGGGCTGGGCAGCTGCAGGCAGGTGGAACCCAAGAGCCAGGTTTTTACCTGAACCTTACACTGCACAATTTATACTGACAGCTGTGGAGTCTACCAGAGATTTTTCCTATTTAGTGGGCATATTTTGAATTGTAATATATGTATAACATGAGTTTTTGCATGACATTACATTGAGTAGCACAGACTAGACCTTCTTAAATGTATTTTCCTGCAGCTGTAACTGGCTTCAGGAAGTGCAAATTCCAGTAACTGTTCTGAAACAACTGGAACAAAGCTGATTCATATCAAATAAGGAACAAACTTTCCTTTTAATCACTATATTTGTTCTCAACAACAAATATTATTATGCCAAAATGGCAAAGAACAACAATTTCTACTACTTAGTAAGTACCTTGGGTTTAAGCCATACACAAATTTCAAGCTATAGAAGAATGACAGCACTCCATGTATTTTTGCATAAAGGAACCAAAATATTTTTAATAACCATTAGAAAGATATTAAAGTGAATAATTATAACAATACATAAGCATACAGCATTTTATTATTTTTTGCAGATTTTTTTAATCAAAAATTGATCTTTACCACAAGGTAGAGAATGTGATTCTCTACCACTGTTGTAATTTAGGATATGTTGTAATTTATCATCAAGATTTACAGTTAAAGATTAAAAAAAACAAATATTCCTTGGGAATTTTTAATTATAATAGCTGCTTTCTAGAATTTGCCTAGAATTCTCTGTTTTCCAGAGACTTGATTCACAAAGAGATTATGCACCTAACTACTATCGCACATACCTACATATTCCACACATTTTCTAAGGCTTGGGATGCAGTCATTCTTTTATACCCGTTCACCCTTCTCAGTAAGGAAGAACAAATTAGCAGCAATAACACATCTGTGAGAATTTGTATAGAAAACCTAAGTAGCTGTGGCTTTGGGCCTCTGAAGTGTGCTGTGTCAGTGTGGGTCTTGGCTGCAATCGCCTCCCAAATGCAGAGTAACAGAGAAATTACTATTTTAATAGCTACATGTTCAGAAGTGTCCTCCCAAAAATGTCGGCAAAGCTGACTGCTTTTCCGACGGTGTGTTAATAGTTGTGCAGGTGTACAAGCCCTCACACATGATTTTGGGAGAGGGGTTTGATAAAATGAGCCTCACTGTTAGTCAGGAAATTGCAGTTTTAAAAGTGATTTTCAATAATGTTACTATTTACAGGCTTAACCTTGTTTCCATCTGAGTCAGCAACAGACATTCAATGATTTCAATACTGGAGGCTAAAGCACTCAATATCTTTCAAGCTATAAGGTCAGAACACAAAATCTTGATGTATAGACCCCCTGCTGGCAAGGGAAAGAGGGAAAGAGATGAAGGTTTAGAGCATGTGTGTTCAGAAATTTGAGACCTCAGTTCATCTGCATCATTTTTCTGTTTAAATATGTATAAATTCCTAAGCAATAAATGAACTAAACTGGCAAGGTACAAATATTAGTCTAAACTCAGATTAAGTTCAGATATGTTACAAACAGCACCCAACTTCAATCACTTCAGTAATTAAAGGGCTTGAATGGCTTAAATTTAGTCACATGCTCAAATCTCTAATAAAAACAGACCAGATTGGGTTTTGATTCTTATTTTTTTTTTTTAATTTTTCATTTAACATCTGCCTAAATACTGACTTAGGCTCCAGGATTTAAATCTACTACATGATTTTAATTCAGAAAGAACAGAGATAGGAAAGGAAAGGGAATTCTTTCCTTTTTCTGAGAGGACACAGAAAATCATAGAATGAAAAGGACACTGACAGTCCACTTAATAACTCTCACCATCTTCCCCTTTTTTCTTTCACTGTACATTGAAGTTTACTAATTGCCATTCACTTCACAGGAATCAACTAATTTGAAAACTTATTACCTCTCCCTTTGGTTTTCTGATCTTCAGACTAAACAAGACCAGTCCTCTAAAATTTTGCTTGCAAGACATTTTTCTGTAGGTCTTTGATCATTTTTGTCACTTTCCTCTGGACTGCCTCTGCTTTCTTCACATCTCTCTTACAATGTAGTAAACTGAACAGGAGATGAGATTTGAGGGCTTTACCAGAAGATTGAAGAGATTACTTGCCATGATTTATATGTGACACTTCTTTTTATACATCCTAGTACAAGTGGTTAAAATTATTGATTTATGTACAGATTATGATCCTTTATAAGCCCAAACCCATTTCTGTCAAAACTGCTGCATAGGCGGCTCTCCCTCATCTTGTATTTGTGCAGAAGTCATGAGTTTGGTCAAGAAGAATCAAAATAAGCAAAGCACCTTTGTTTGTGCCTTATTAAACCATCTCCTATTTTTCCAATTTACTGAGACTGTTTTGAATTCTAATCCTGTCCTCCAAGGGGCTTGTGATTCACACTGGTTAGGTAAAATCCATGAAAATTATTATATATGCTCAATTTCACCCTTCATTACTGAAAACCAGAACAGGTCAAAGTATGACTCTTCTCCTTTTCTGCATTGCTCCGGTTTAGCAGAAAGCCACTTGTAACTTTATATATATATATGTGTATGTATGGGTATGTATATGTTCAGTTTTATAACTTGATGTTCTTACAGTACTTGCCCGTTCTGCATTTTCTTGGTTTATTTGTGGTAACATCTTTCAAATCATGTCATAATCAGATCATGACTCACAATTACTTCACTCCATGAACCTTGTTACCCTGCCATTGAAGGAAATGTGATTGGTTTGACAGATTCTTAGTCTGATGTATCTGTCAGTTCTTACTTATCGCTTTTACATCCTTTGCTTACAGGTGGGTTGAGCATTGCTCCTTATGTATTTGGCCTAGAATTCATTTATCTGCAATTTTTCCAAGTTTAAAAATCAGATACTATGATTGCCCATTTCCTATGGGAAATTCTAAGTTTCAGATCATTCTCTCATTTTCCTATTGACCTGTTCTGGATTATTTCAGTCCATCCACAAATAACAGAGGAAGCTCACATTTGTCAAAATGATCTCTAATTTGTTCTTTGCTTATATGAACCTCTCCTTTCCTTGTGCTGGACAGCTGAACTTGTGAAGAATAGAGAAAAACTCCTTGGGAATTTCAACATCATCAGTCCAGTAGCTACTGAGGGAACTAATGGGATATTCTACTGGGCAGAATCAATTCAAAACACACACCAACAATTTAACACAAGGCATGGGGTTTCATTTACTATTTTTTCTATTAACATCAATTCTATCCTTCAAATGATCCTGTCAGCTGATTAGAAAAGCTTTGCGCATTTGATCTTCCTGTTTTGTTTCTGTATAAACAAAAAAGGTATTTTGCATTTCAAAGAAGACACCTTATTCCTTAAGCCTGGTACAGGAACACAGTAGTGAAGCGCCAGTTTAGTATGTTCACAGTGCACCAGCTCACAATTGCACTGCAAATGTGAACACTTACTCAAGTGAACCCATTTGCTCTCATAAATGAGATGGCATGATTATGGTATGAGCACGCATATAAATAAATATATGTGTAACAATTTGCATACTGAACACTTGAAAAGTTAAATAAGCAAAAAGATGAAGTAGCTTGAAAGCTATTTCAAAACCAACTTTCACCATCTTGGAAAAAAACTAGCTTGTTCTTTATCTTAGCACAGTAATTATAGTTCTGTGCCACGTTGTTCCCAACCTATTATAATATTTTCCATGGATTTCTGTCTACACTTTCTCATTTATCGAGCCCTATGCAAAAGTGAATTTAACATGAATGCAGAAACATCAGTTAGGAAAGGTTATCCTTTGCATTTGGTGGGAGAACACATGCTTCATTGATGGTTTATCTACATTCATGTATAATGCAAAGTTTTAGTACGTTTTATGAACAAAGAAAATATATATGTAAAAATGTTGGTATAAACTTGGTAACATAATAGGGCTTTTACTTTTTCAGCCTGATTAGCAGAGAAGAGGAGAGACTAAGGAAAAGGACGGAAAGGATCTGTAATAAAGAAGTCATCCAACACCATAGCATAAATGAAAAGTCTAAAATTTGCCAAAAGTAAAAAGCAAATAATAGACCATAATTGTAACTCTGCACTATCACCCTACATTTCCAAGCCCACTTAAGACTGAACCCTGGAAATGAGGAATTCATAAATGTTAAATTAGACAGACTTTGCTCCGTGATGCAAACCATGGCTGTGACCTAAAGCAAGAATATACAATTCCTTTCAGTTCGAGAGTCTGTCACTCTCATTCCCTTTGATGCTCTTCCTTTACTTTCAGGAAGAGAGCACAGGGAGTTAAGGTTTGTGGCCTGCTCCCCTGTTGTCCCTCATTTTACAGGCACTGAAATCCAGATGAAACCTCAAGCTGCACAAGGAACACACACACAAAATCCCGTTCACTTTCATCACTAACTTTTTCCTTTATGAAAGTTTCTATCAGACAGCCAGTGAGCCTTATTATGCAGTCATCCAGCTCTAGTTACCACGTAGTCATTCAAAATGAAGCATTATAGAAACTCCCATAAAAGGTTTCTTCATCTGAACGAATGCTAAAGTCCTTTTTTCCTCCCACTTTGAGGTGTAGTAGAAGCGAATGAGTCTCTGTGGGCACCCTGGCTCCTGCAGATCACAGGGGCCTCTCTGGCCCCTTGTAACCTTCTCAGTTATCTTTACTCTAGTGATAGCATCCCTATATATAGTGTAGGCTGAGTCAGCAGCCTAGACTTACCATCCCTCTGTTAGAAACTTGTCCATAAGTATTAGCTGTAGGCATACGTTAAGTCACCTCGTGCCAAACTTCTCTGTGTCAAAATTACACATATTTACCACATGCCTAGAGTTTCTGGTGAAAGGTGTTACAAAGACTGCAGTCTCTCCTGTAACTAATAATATGTAAAAATAGGAACATGGACTTGGATTTGGTCAGAACAAAATGTGCTATGGGGGGCTACCCCAAGGAGAGAGAGGTGGTTCACTCTCTTCTGTCACTCACTGAATAAAACACAGCTGAACCATATTTAACTTATCAAGGACATGGGGCATCTTCAGAAATCAGCATAAGATTGCAGACCTGTTTTGTTCTGTGTTTGCATCCTGAGTAGACTACTACCTGTGCTATCTGTTCTTTGGAAAAAGTACCAAAAGCAATACTGATGCTTTTGGGGACTGGTGGAAACTTACCCAATACAATTAGAGCATGTGTTAAAACATCTGGAGCCCAGTCTATGCTACTGTCCCTACTGCTGCTGCTGCCTGGAGGAAACAACTAGAGATAAATTACTGGTCTTAACTTCCCTAATTAAGGAAGAGCTGGAGGGAATACATCACGGGCAGTAGGAAAGAAACTGAAGAAAAAGAGTTTTTTTCTGGTTTATGCTTCAAATGATTCATGACTTGCGATACATCACATGCAGTCCTGATTCAACAAGATTCTTAAGCAAGTGTATTGCTTTAACTTGTAACCCTGTCTGAAAACTATGGGAAAAATGAGTACTGTTTCATTCAAAAAATATTCAAAAAAGAGACTGTGGGCAGAATTTAAAACCAAGAGGAACTGGGTCCATTGTATTGTTTTCACCCTTTTTAGATACACTTTTTCACATTAGTCATTTGTAGCTGACCCCCTTCAGTGGAACTAAATATCGACGTGCCTTCCAGTTCAGAAATGTGTCATGTTTCACTATGACTTAAACAAGTCTGTGAGATGTAATAAAATTTTTAAGGACAAAGAACTCATAAACAAACCAGAAGTAACCTATTCTCAGCTGTGGTCATCTCCATGTTCACCTGAATGGCATGATCTCAGGATCTGTCATTGAATAAGTAATGCCTATAAGGCATTGTTTATAGAACAACAAACCTAGAACAGAATTAGACAAATGTTTTCCTTCTCTTCTGTCATAATTTCTGCAAAACTGATATGTTCCTGAAGAAAACTTCTATTCAGCACTCCTACAGGGAAAAGCACCTGCCTGTGTGACACAGACAATTCAAATGCAGTTCTAGGCAGAGTATAGCATGTACTGAAAGACATGTACAATAGTTTGTCATGAAAAGGTTGAGAGAACAAGCTGGTGTTGGGACGTGGAGGAAAACTTTGTGGCGGCAAAATTCAGGAAGATTGCATATGTAATTCCTTGCGTCTGAAGAAACAATAACTGTAACACCGGTATTGCAATTCATCTTGGAAACAATAAATGAGAAGAGGTCAGGAGTCGGAAAGCCTACTACTGGGTGTGACAAAACCGTGTTCCTTAGAACACAGGGAGAGGATGAAGGCCAACTATTAATTTAGGCTTTTGTTGTGATCCCTACAGCATTTATAGAGGGAGGGTGTCTTGTTTAAATTGATGATGCCATTTTCAGCAACATATTAAATTTTTGCATTTCTGGATATTAGCTGGATCTCTTTGCCTACGCAAACATGTGAAGGGACCTTCACCTAACGATATTGCTCTTGGGTGACCTGAGTTTTTTTGATCCTTTAATAAGACTCTAGAAATTCTAAGGAACACTGAAGGACCATGAACATTGTCCTACTTCCCCCATAAAAAAGTCTTAAGAGATATCTATAACATGCAAAAAGGTTTCAATTTCTAAAGATATGAAATATCTTTAAGTTCTTGTAAGAAGTAGAGCATTACACTTGGGTTTTCATTTAAATATGATTTCTGAAAACTAATAAAAAAATTAGAAATGTTGATGCACAGGAAAATGACAAGTGAGAAAAAAATTATACAAAAATATCTGAAGGATAGTACAGGGAGCTAAATGGGGAAAAATTACTTTCGCTTTGGAGAGAGCATTACTTAGGCAAGGCAATTTTATTAACACGGTTGGATAAAATACAAAGGGTTTTCCTAATCTCAGAAACTTCAAAAGAGACTTTTTTGGAGACAATATTAATATCAAAGCCAGTTGTCACTATTATTAAAATGTTCTTTGCTCTTCATTAGTCACAAATGATCCCCTCGACTCACAAAAAGGTACTCGGTAAATTAAAAGCTTTTATGTAACACTCCAACAAAAGTTGAATGACTCCAGAGTTAAAAGGCAACTCTTGTGTCTGCCAATTTTCAAAGTGATACCCAATTTCTTCCTTTTTTAAAGCAGCAATTTCCTTTGTGTATTTATTCATTTATAGATCTATTAAGAGACTGATGAGGAATGGACGATTAATGAAATGCTTTGTCGTTCTCAGTTCTCACAAGCAATCATTAAAGGCCTGATTTTGCATTGTGGGCAGCCTGCTGGTGCCATGTAAAGTCCCTCTAGAGGATAAACAGGTCCATCCATCTACAGGGCTGAGTGAGGCCTGGATTCATGTCTGCATGAGGGCAGAACAGTAATTCCTCGTGCTGGGTACTTTCTCTAACACACTATGTCTAAGCACTTCCAAAGAGTTTGTTTGCCGATCGCATTAGCCAGAACACAGCTCATCCCTCCAGTGGGCTGCATTGTGTGACTCTTAATCACTGCTTAATTGCAGTCTCACACTGCTGAACTTAATAGGAATTCCTTACCGACTTGCATGGTGAAAGACTGGAGGATAGGATTATGAGATTTTCTTCATGTACACTGAGAAATACCACACATGATGAGGTGGAAGTTATCGTAATTTGCCCACCCCTGAATGCAGGCAGTAGATTGCTTGAAACAATGGCCACGCTACTCAGAGCTTTCTTTCCACTGAGCTATACATCTTTCTGAGACTGAGGTTCGGGGACCGAGGTTTTGCTGTTGTTTTCATTGTAGTCATTTTTATTTCTATTTTCAGATAGTGCTGCTGGAGGTACCCTTTTTCTACTGTATCTTTGTTATGTGGTTAGGTTGGTGCCAGAACAGTGGACGCAGCCCTGAGAACCAGGTTTTCAGGATTTTATGCCTGTCCTGATACAGATTTGCCTCAAGCCCTCAGTTAAATCACGTTGACCCTTTGTGCCTCAATTTTTCTATTTATAAAATGGGAAGAGAAATGGTGGGCTAAGGCTTAATTAACACCTTTAGTCTGCAATAGAAAGGTAATACAGTGGTACAAAGTATTAATTATTATATTATCGATCTCTCATTTTAATGGATTTATATTTAATTCAGTTACAAAGAGACACTTTGTTCCCATAATAACATTTTCTACTGCCTTTGAGGCTTGTAGGAGCAAGCTTGTGGGAAGGAAACTGGTAAGTGTTTGAATTTAGAAATGCTGCTAGTTTCACTGTATTTAAAATGCTGTTGAAGTCGGAACGATTTAAATGTGTGAGATTTCAAATGTCTCATTGACACACATCGCAAATTCCGTCATTGCCTGAGGGAGCTACAGCAAAAGGAAAAGTTGGAGTCTTTTAGTTTCACAGTTAAGGCAGCTTTTTTTAAAGTGAGTTAATGATGGAGCGTTTGCCTGTGTGGTTGTAACAGAGCAATCTGTCACTGTGAGAAGGCTCCTGGAGTGACTATCAAGACATGTTAACTAGCAATGGTACCTCCATTTTACATGACCTGTTGCTCGCTGCCATGTTACAATATACTCTGGCAAGGTTCCTGTATGAGAAAAAGGAGTGGATCCACCTTCTGAGTAGAGACATGGGCCAAACTCAGCTTGTCAAAATTAAAGTTAAGGAAACTATGCTGACAAAACCAAGTTCAGAGTCTGTCTAATATTCTTCCTTTATTCTTGTCCTAAGCATTCAGATAATGTTGTTGTGAATTGTAGAGCATCTCTTGTGCTTTGTCATGGCATTGGCTTCCTCTCATATTTCCTTTATTGCACACCCCACAGTGCACTGCACTAAGGACATGTTGTAAGTACGCACTCATTGATCTTTATATGATGACAGATACAAATTTGCTGCCACTGTGCCTTATGCTGCTGTTCAAATGAAAATGAGTAGTACACTTTGCAGTATACCAGGCTGTGCCTTACTTTCCTGTATCCCCATATGCATTTATTTGGGAATACAATGGTGACACCAACCTTCTGGGCCCATCTCTGTATCTCAGCTCCAGAACAGCACAAGATTTTCATAAGATAAGCTCTCCTTCATTAGAACTTGTTTTCTTTGCAGAGGAACCAAGGTTTCTGGGCCAGAGCTACAGAGTGGTCTGACAAAATTCTCACCCTGCGTGCAAGAGAATCAGGACCACAGCTTATGCCTTAGCTAGACACAGATACTAGTCTATTTGTTTCATGGTTGCATTTTGTGTTTAAATGAGACTGTAACAGTGGTTTGCTTATGCTGAACTGAACAAGATTGACATGGACAATAGAATACAGACAGTGCTTTGTGGCAATGCCAAAATGCAGTCATGTTCAGCTTATTCTGCCCTATATGACTTGGAGTCAAGAATATCCTAACACTCTATCAGGGCAATAAAGTCACAAATGTGTCAAATTTGCCAATATCACAGGCTGTAGCTGTGACCCAGTATCGTGGATATCTTTCTTAGTTGATAGTTCTGGCAATGAGTGTATCTGGAAACAGTCACTCCCAGGTTCTGGATGACACAATGGTGTACTCCTGTCCCTGCAAGCTGAAATTCAGGCTCAGGAGATTTCCTGTTGGGTCATCTCTGCTTTGTTTCTGTCATGATCCTGTTCAAGGATTGGAAAGCGATTTTCATGTCACACTACTCTACACTGAAAGAAATTATTTGTTCCATATGTGGCAGTTATCAAAGTCTCATTTTATAGAATCATCTATATCCTCTACATGTATGAACCTCAATAAACTAATTTTCTTTCCATCCTTAAAAGCCTGTTCTAAACTCATTTGTTTAATGTGTTAAACTAAACTCAGTGTTAACCCACTTCCCCAGTTCCTTCCTGTGATGTTTCCCCAACCTGCCTTCAAATACCCTCTTACTCCATGTGGCCTATCACAGATTCTCCATCCACTTTTGTGTCCCCTACCTGAGTTTCTCTGTGTCTCAATAAGAGACAGCAAGTGCCATGGCCTATCTGATACATTAGTCACACTGACCAGTTGAGATGCCATCCAGCTGTGACCAAACAAGAGGGATGACTGCTGTTTTCCCTGTCTTTCCCTCAAGAAAATAATTAAAAATGATAATCTACCAGCAATTGTGGAAAATACTACCAGAAGACTTAAAGGAACTGAGGCCCTTAGATTTGACTGAACTTGACTCATAGGTGTGACCGACAGATCAAGCTATTTTTATTTTTAGTTAGTTTCCTAAGAAAAAAAGATCATGTTGCAGTATGGTTTAGTCAGTGGGATTCTGAAAAGAAAACAAGAACCTCTGTCATTTTTCCGCTGCTTTTTACATCAGACTTAATCTGATATATGTAGTTATACTCTGTCTTTTGACATGGAGCTGACGCAGAGCATTTGTTTGTGTAAGACTGAATATTAACAGGCCCTGAACTCTGCTGGGACCTCCAAATGTCACTGTAATAAAACTACATAAAAGTGACCTTATGAAAAGTTTCTCTAAGTTGTTACACATGCCCACACCTGAAGGGAATAAAGATATTAGGGTACATTATGAAATGTCCCAGAATAGGTTTGAAGGAAAAACAATGCTGGGGGAAACCTGTGTTATCTCACTCTTCAGTTTTCCCAGTTCAAGTTCTCCTACAGCTCTGGACCAGCACATTACCTGGGTGTTAGGCATTGCTTAACCAGTGAAATCATCTCTGCTTTCTAAAAAGCAGAGATACTTAATGCCTGTTCTCACACCACTTGGTTCAGGCTATCTTGTGTTCTAATGAACATATCACAGCAATAGCTCAGAGCTCCCCATATTTCCAAAAAGCATATGTTAAACAGTGTAGGCAAAGAGAAACCGTAACAGCCTTCACTTGTCCTAACAGTCCATCTGTTTCTTACTCCCCACTGAGCACATCTCTTTTCCTGGTTCCTTTCAGGTGCACTCTTACCTTATGTAACGTGCTTTTATTGGAGATTCATGCTGTGACCCTGTCAGAATTGCTACAGCAGGGGTGACCTCAGTAATGACTGTCCACAGCCTGCCAAGCTAAGTTGGTCAGTGTTAGCTGATTAAACTTTTAACAACATCCCCTGTGCGATAAAGGGCAAAATGACAACTTTGCCCATCGTCAAGGTGTCTGTATAATAAACTAATTAGTAAACCACACAGTCTGTGGAGCTTTAATGAGTGCTATTGTCTGGCCTCTGTAATAAAAACCCAGTCTGCCCCCTTTTGGGATTCAATTAAGGCACAGACTGTCATATGCTTGGCCTGGCTGATCAATGAATCCATTCCGACCTTTGTCGGAGCTGTTTGCAAGGTCAGTGGCAATAGTGAGGGAAGCCAACCTGGTGGTGGGGAGACAAACCCAACAGCACCCGACAGGCACCAATATCAGTTGCTAATGTCCTCCTGGTTGTTTGACATCAGCAGAAGTTTCTTTCATGAAAAGGTTAGTTGAAAGAGAACATGGCAATATGCTTATATAAAATTTATATATTTGAGTACCAGTATTTCTGAACAGAGAGGTTCCCCTGTTATTTTAAATGTTCATTAATACTTTCACATCTGCATATACCTATGCATCTGTGTTCTTTTCATGCACCATAATATGCTATTAAAATTTGCTCTCTAAACTGTGTTTACTGGTATATTCCAGATACCAGTACAAATCCAAAAGAGTAGTCCTGGCATACAGGTCCTGGCATACAAATAATACTTATTACTATACAATTCCTGAAGTTTCTAACCATTGAAATAATCTTTATGACACTCCAGTGCAACAAGTATATACATTTTAATTAGCAGACAGAAACTGAGGGAATGATCAAACTGGATGCTCACACAGGGCAGTGAAGGGATCTTTAAAAGTAAGGGTTTCAGAAGTTTTACTTCCAATTTCCATCCTCAGAAGGATAAACAGGAATGATGGGACTAATAGAGCAAAGACCTGTGGTGTCATTATCTTTCCTGACCAGTGGCTAAATACCTGAGCTCCAGTCAAATCTATAGATATGCATATAGACTGTATATATCCATACTGCCACCAGAGTAGAGCCAGCAATGCAGGAAGCATTATTTTTTATTATAGCAGCAGTCTAGAAGCAGTGTTCCTTCCACACCTCTCAAATGTAACTCTATTAGATCGTGTAGCATGGCAATTAGGGATTGTGTCCTATTGTGAAATGTGCACACAACCATATGAGCAAAAACTGGATGGAGTTTGTGACTTCACTTCTCCTAGATGAGAATCCCAACTTCTAATCAGCATGTTTTTTCCTTTCTATCCTCATTTGAATTGAATAATCTCATAGCATTTTATAACCTGGGGACTAAGAAGGTGTCTGAAAGGTGATTTTTAACTGTTGTGATGCAAAGAAAGAAAAAAAAAATAAATTCAAAAATCTGGTCTCAACTGTGATGTGATACAGAAACAGAGCAATCTCTGTAGGCATAACCTACATGAATTTACAGTAAGATGCAAATTTCCATTGGTCTTGCAATACCAAAAAGAAAACCCCCAGAAACACAAGGCTTTTACATGATACAAAGGTGATGGCTGGTATTTGCATTTCTGCTATTTGCATTACATTAGAGGTAGAAAACAAAGGAAATGCAGAACCATGACTTTTCTAATGTAGGCAAAATAGCACTTATCTGCTATCCCTTGACTATCCAGTTATAGCAAGCAGTTATTCAGTTATCAAACAAAAGGCATATATATATATATATATATATATATATGTTGGGTTTTTTTTTTCTACATTATCACTACTCCAGTGCCTCCATCCTATGCCTCTCTGAGTCTCTTCCTATCTGGCATTTCTCCATGTAACTTATCTTGCATTGTTTACTGTGATTCCTACCTACTTTATCTCAGTTGTCATTATGACCTTCCCTTACCAGATTTGTCACAAGTCGCAAAGACCGGCGATATTTAAGACACAATTTTCTGTACAAGAATTCCTTTCAACAGCAATAAGCAGTTCTCCTAGTAAGAATGTTTACTGTTTCCTATCCTAGCCCCAAACCACCTAATTCAGAGTTATGGGTT
Source organism: Pezoporus wallicus (assembly GCF_028554395.1). Taxonomy (NCBI): domain Eukaryota; kingdom Metazoa; phylum Chordata; class Aves; order Psittaciformes; family Psittacidae; genus Pezoporus; species Pezoporus wallicus. Next base: position 1,609,373 of record NW_026642179.1, read on the forward strand.
CTGATATGGCTTGGATACTTCTATTCATCTCCATTTGTGATGAATAAATCACATTATGAATGTAGTTCTATCTAAATCCATACAGAGGACAGATGTATTCAGAGTCACAAAATTATTTCAGACCATGAATTATATATTTTAGTGAGATCTTTGTGTCACCAGCCAAGTCCTTAGTCCCAGCTGTCTGCTAGGGCAGCATACTTTGCCAGAGCTCAGGAGTAGCCTGCAGTATTCCTCCAGTTACTGCCCCAGAACCACAAAGAAAAAGGTGCTCACAGCCCAGGCTGGCTCATGAAGCAGAGGAGAGGCTAAGTGCTAACTAAAGGAATATAATTTTGCATTTCTCAGGCCAGCTCAAGTGGTTATTGTTGCTGGAACAAGCCTTGTTATTCTACACCAGTCTATCATGCAGTAGCAGGAGGTTTGTGTATCTGAGAGATGTCACTCTGCTTTCCTCCTTCCAGATGCAGCTCTAGCAATTAGTTTCAGAATTTAGCCTAAGATGATTGAGAGTGTAAGCAGTCACTGTAAGCTGAGATTTATATATATTAAAAAAAAAAAAAAAGAAAATCAAAGACCAACTTATTAAAATTATATGTGGGTTTTTGTGTTGTTTTGTTGTTTTTTTTAATTTTGGAATTCAAGCAGGAGAAGAAGAACACTTTTAATTAAATGTGATCTCCTATTTTTTCCTATTTGAGTAATTCAAGGCTTAAAACAGGAAATTGCTCATTTTATAATATATTATTATTATATATATGTTTATTAAAACTACCAGAGTCAAATCTGAATTTAGATTTCAGATAGAAAACAGACTAACCTGTATATGTCTCCATGAATTTTTCATGAAAGATATAGATTTGTTTTCTGCTGTTTCTGAACATGGCTATAGGGCACTGGAATCTGTTCCTTTGTGTTCTGTAATTTTTTTCAAGTAAAAATCTGTGACAGAAAGTAACATAGTTTGATAACTCCAATTATGTTGCCCTGTGCTGTTGAACTATCCCTCAGATTTGCAAGACAGGTTATACTGTAAGTTATTCCTATATAGTTTTATAAGCCTTAAGACTCTCTATGCATATTTGCAGGTGCAGTAGTATATTATACACTTATAGGGAAAAACTTTTGATAATTCTGCAAAGAAACAAACAGTGAAAAGGCGTATGTAGATCTAAAATAATTCTAATATTAAAAAAGTTTTGTGCTAAAGCATTGCTTAAAACATTATGAATGTTATCCTTCCTGTCATTCTGCCTCAATAATTTGAACCTATGTTTGAGAGAAAATAAACAAAAACACATGAAATAATTTTTATAGTATTGCTTTGTATAATTTCTGAGCCTCTCAGGTCTCCCTTTACATCAGCAGTTCATTTACAGTCCTAAACTTAGAAATAACAAACAGTATATTTAGATGCTGCAAAGTTAATTCTCACTAAATGCACAAAGCTGTCACAAAAGTTTACTGGCCCAGACCACAAATTTAATCTCTTACTTTTACTAAGGAAATGACTAGGTGAAATCTAATGTTAGCTCTTGCTTATGATGAAATTTACTTTTTCTTGGATTTGTTGGTATATAGAACAGCACTCAGAAATGGAGTAATACGCAAGAAGGTATCACGGAACTATACCACTTGTGGTTCACCAGTAATGCTTAATATTCACCCACAGGCTTTTACCAGTTTGGCTTTTGGGGTGACGGGATTACTGTGAATACTCATCTGCAACACGGCTGCACCCACTGCTAGAAATGGAAAGAAGGTGTTGAGAATACTGCAGTTTCCACTGCACTCAGTCATTATTCACTGTGGATCTTTCCTCCCCAGTCCCATGACATCTCACTGTTCTTCACAGTTGTGAGGATTAAGCAGCAGATGTCTGAATAATATAAAATATTCTACCTACACTTTTTATTCACATTGCAGAATAATGGAAAGTATTTTAGGAAAGCTCTCTCAAGAAGCATAGTAAAGATCAATACAATACAAATAAACATCCCATAAGCAAAATCTTTGTTACACTTTGCAGGGGTACTTTGCATCAGCCTTAAGTCAGCTGTGGCTGTGCAAGATGTGGTTTATTCACAAGGGTCCTCTGCCCACAGAATACATCCGGGACAGGCAAATCAAGTCCAGTTACATTTGATCACTACCATGGGAGATGTGATGTAGGAAGGAAGCACAGAAAGAGCATTCTGACCCAAGAGAAGACAAAATATCTTAGCTAAATATAGGTTAGATGAAGTCTTGAAGCTGCTCCAACTTTTGAGAAGGGCTGGAGAGCTCTGACTGGCACCGAGATGGTTTGGAGACTGCCTGCTGTGCTGGTGGTGTGCTATGCAGATCCAAAGGATAAGCACAGTCTGACTTTTGTCATTCAGTGACTGGAAGATTGTTTGGTGATGTACAAAGCATGCGTCTTCCTTTTTCAGTGATCTTTCCTTGGATACATACTCACAGATACTTTAGGTAGAAACTGAGCTAGAGATTCCTGTGAATATTTGTAATAACTAGACTATTACTAATTTCAACCAAGTTTGTTAATTTGGGGTCCGAGTGGCACTTTAAATCAGAAGTAGCTATGAGATTGATCATGAAATTTATCTGGCATAAGATTGGTGAATGGGTGAATTTTGTGCAAGTGTGTAAACAAAACTCTTGCTGTCTTAATTTCCCTTTAAAAGAATGCTGAGTAATATTTGGTTTGAAAGACTCATTGGGAGGCTGAAGCTATATAAAAGGCCAAAAAACTGGGGCAAAAAAATAGAGGTAAAAAAAATAGAAGTAGAAAAGAATAGGAACTTTAATATACTCTCTTCATTCTTATATTTCAAAACATCTGAAAGAAGGCTGCTTTTCTTATGGATTTACTGGTAAAATCAGGAAGTTGAGCTTTTTCTCAAGTCCGCTATTGCTTCTTCACAAGAGATCCTCAGTTTTGCTACTTTGGTTTCAGTATGAAGGAAATGCTTGTAAGAGATTAGTTTCTTAATCAAGGGTTTATATACAATTCTGATTTAGCATTCTCGAAAGTTCACCATAGTTAAATTACATTCATCAGTCTGCTTTTTAGCTTCTTTGAAATAACTCCAAGCACAAGAGGCTGTGAATTTGTACATCTTCGAAAATAAAAACGACTGCTGAAAAGGATTTGGGCTATGATTTTTAGTGGTTTATCAACTTGTGTAGTAGCAGTTGTCATTCCCTTGAAAAGGGAAATGCCTTATAAAACCTAACCATTTAAATTTCATACCACCTCAGCAGGCCATATCACTGTCATCCCTTTAAAATAGAGATCCTAAGACTAGAATTTTCATGTTTGTCAACATTTTTTCTACTCCCACGCTAAGACACTGGGACCTGATTTTCAGAAGTACAGAACATCAACTCCAGCACAAATCTGTAGTTCAAGCTGCTCAGTGCCCATGGAGAAAAATCATGACCTGCAGATGCTTTTCAAATGTGACCTTAGTGACTTGCCCAAGGCCAGCTAGTGAGATGTAATTACTACTGAACTTAGACTTTGTGACATTGGGTTTTTTTTTAATGCTATTATGTATTTGTATTGTGCTAAAATTGAAAAACACTATAATGAGCAGGTCACCTCCCAAAGACATTTCCTCACTGTTCTGCTTTTCTCTTACATTTTTCTTCCTTCACTGAGAGCACAATGGCTCTCAGCTGCGGTGTGTGGCATGAGATCCAAGGCCAGCAGGAAAACATCTGGCCAGAAACCCAGGTTTTGTAGGTGCACTTGTTCTTTTGACCCCTTGGAGGGGATGAGCTGATTCAGCAGGGCACTGTGACCTAACACCGCATTATAGTACACACTAAACTTAAAGGGAGCTTAAGACTGTGTTTAATATCAAATGCCTTGTGCTTAGATGTGACTTTAAATGCTTACTCCAGAATTCAGGCCCCGGTAGGTAAATTTTGTTAATGCATAATCTACAAGCATCATGGATATATATCTATGTGCTGGTAAGGGAAGAAAGTCATTGCAGAATATCCATATCATAGAAAATGGTAGTATTTCTAAAACAAAATCACCCAGATTTTTTTTTTTTGGCATGAGCAAAAAGGAAAAAACATTTTCTTCAGCTAATCTTAGCAAATCTACTCGCATCACAGGGCACTAGACAGGTGCAGGTCCAAGCTGCACCCCAGGAAAGCATGCAGAGTGTGTTGCATCCAATGAAACACATGCCTGAATGTTTTCCTGAAGGGGGGCCTCAAGGAGGAAGCTTCCTTTCCCTGCCTCTGAAATGACCAGCAGATTATTCTTTTGAGATTTTCTCCCATCTAGTGTTTAACCACTCTCGCTTTCTTCCGAGCTTGCTCACAAAGCCTTTATCTTATTTGTCAATGTTTGATATTAAAATAAAAAAGGTACTAATCTCTGCAGTGACCTTTCTGCTTTATTTCTCCTGGAAAGGGATGCTGCAACTTTTGTAAGTAACTTCAAGGCAAGATATTATGCGGCATTCAAACATATGGCTTTTATCCAGTTAATCATTGTGCATAACCTACTTTCATCAATGTTCCGAAACTTAATTCCAGGATTACTCATTCCCCCAAAAACCCAAATAAGAAAATCAGAAGAACAGATCCAAACAATAGAACTTTTATGCCAGGATAATTAGAAAAGGAACCTATTACCCAGGATTATAATTACTGACTAACATATTAAATGACCTTTAACATTTACCTTAAGCCCCAGATTTCTAGAAAACCAGAAAGGTTATGAATGCCATATTAGTAATCTTTAATCTTTATTACTGCTGTGGACAGAATTTTAATGATTTTTAAATAGGCAGCGGTCACTAACATATCCCTATTAAAATAAAAAAAATCTCATAAAAAATTAAATGGATTAAGACTTCAAATGTACCATCATCAAAAGTATTATCTAATTATGGAGTTCAGTGAACAGGCCAAGTGAAATGGTTGGTAATATTAGTTACTTACCACATGGGAATGCCTGGGATTTATGCACAAATAGATTCTGCTTCTGTTGCAACATAGTAATTAAGAATTTGTCAGGGAAATTTGACCCTCTAGGGTAGATATTACTTTGTAAAATACGAATGGCAGAGCACTAGTCTCCTTGCTGCACATAATTTAACTTGATTATTTATACATCAAAGGGAGTCTTCAGTGACTGCAGTATAATATTTAAGTAGAGGGATATTAGAGAAAGAAGCATCTAGTGAAATCTTTTTCCCAAATCTCCGTGAGAAAATAGAGGAAATTTTCATAAAGCATTTCATTTTGCATATAAATTGGTGCCTAGATTGTGCCTGTGAATTTACTGCTGTCAAATTTAATTTTTCCTTAATTCTTCAGGCCCAGATGTGAAAAGCTCTGTGTGCAGGCTGCAATTTTCAATGCTTACAGGTAGCACCCGGATCAATAATGTGTCTTTATGAGAAATTACCGTTAATGTTATTGAGTATGCATTTTGCTTTGTAGGATAATAAGGTAATATCAAATGCCAATTCATTCATTAGAAGAAAGCTAAGAGCTTAAATGAAATGGGTGACAGGTTCGAAAAAAGATGTAGTTGTGGGCAGGAAGTCAAGAATGGATTTTTAATGACCTAATTCCAAAAGGTTTTTACCACTTATTTGCATTTGCTTCCTATAAACAATATTAACTTTGAAACAAAAGTGCTTGAATATTTAAATTGCAGTAAGTGATTCCACTTGAAGAGGCTATTTGGAAATGCTATGTTTCTGGGAAACTCTTCGCCTAGCCTTTTTGGAGACCACAAAATTAATTCATCTGATATAAAAATTAAAACAAAACTCATTTAAATTGATGGGCATAAAGTGAGCATATTGTGGGCATGGCAAAAAGCCAGAGGTTAGTATGTGAAAACCAAAAGAAAATGCTTTAGCTCTTTAAGTGCAATGTACTTCCAGCTTGGCAAATAGCAAGTATCGCAAACAACACAAAACTCACTTTTCTGTGAAATCTCATTCGGCTCTTTCCCGCACCTCCCATTTGAGTCCTAACTCACTGTTTTTGAGTTTTACAGTCTTCACTGGGTGGCTTACCCTTTTTTTCTCTGCACTGGATCCCCCAAGTGCAATGACTGTGGCACAGACTATGCTAGCTGCCCTTGCCAGGCTGATCCAGCACAGGCTGGAGCCAGAGGGAGGTTTATCTTCCTCCAGCGGGAAGGACCAAAGTTCTCATGTTTTACTTCACTGATGTCATTTACTAGAATATAACACAAGGTAGGAGACAGGCGGTATTCATAAGCTTACCTCTTGAGCAGCAGCATCCAGATGCTACAGCTTTCCTCGCTCCCACTGCAAAGTGTTATCCCAATTAAAACTAAGTACACAAGCAGCTTAATGCTAAAGTTTCCAAAGCCACTCTTCTTTCTAGAGAAATGTGGATACATGGCTCCCATTACATATGATGTCATTTTCTTCAGTTAGGTATCCAAATCCTCCAGAATTCCTGAACAATTATTTTTGTAATGTTTTCTATTTTTTTAAGAATACAACATTTTTGCTCTTTGGTGATAAATAAGATACTTGATTTACTCACCTTAAAGCAGCAGTATGAAAGCAAAGGGCTTTTCCTTTTTTAATAGCCAACACAGTAAAAACAAAGGACAGACACTAGAAAAACCTTTAAGTTTTACTTCTATTTCTACTTTACCTTCCAATAGCTGCTTTGCCTTAACTTTTTTTTTCTTCCCTTAACTTTTATTAGGACTCCTTTTTTTTTTTTTTTCCCCTTGACCTTCAACATCTCAAACTACAAAGGGAGGACTTCCTCTAATGCTGTTTCAATATACTGTATTTTTCTTTTAAGGAACCTTCCACTGATTTTTATCCTTCAGGGATCAATGGTTCCTTCAGTTCCATAATCTTACAAGCTACAGTAAAAGCAAAAGGCCCCCGCCCCTAGAGCCATAAGTGTTAACGTGAGATGGCAACGGATGTATTTTCACACTGAACTCACAACAGCCTAAGGAGAGCTTTAAAGTAACTTAGCCTAAGTCTCTCTCTTTGGGGGAATGAGATATGGGAGGAACTTTAGTATTAATGTTAATCTGTATTACAAAAGCACCTAACAGTCTCTATAGAGTTCAGGGCCCCATTAAAAGCAAGGATGGATAAAGCTGCTTCAAATGTGTATTCATTTCAGCATAACCTATGCATGCCTTTGCTTTCTGGTAGTCTCACTGTTTTCCACAAAACTCTTTTAAGTTTGAAAAGCGGGAAAAAGAAAGAAAATGGAAATGCTGATTCACTACTAAACGAAGCACTGTTCGCTTAACTGCTACAACCACTCAAAAGAAACAAAATGAATTGCTGAAACATTAACATAGTCAGTTGATTTACAAGGGACATTTGATCAAATTCATCTACATATCACTTCATACTTCTTGGAATGACTCCTTCCCCATTGTCTCCAGGGTCCTTTGCACAGAGTACCAACATTCTCTTCTATTCCATCACATATTATGTAGATAATTAACTTAATTTCTTCAGTACTGCTTACTTTGTCTCACTGACATACAAACATCTTAACATGATGCCAACCACTCCTACAGATTGAAAAACCCACCCGGAGGTCTACCTGGAGGAATGCACACAGAGACCATGTAAGTGGAGAATGGATCATCGAGATGAGGTGTGGTGAGCAAGGAAGCTGCCCTCCAACACTGGTTCTCCTGCAAAGAGGCTTGGAAACCTGGCTGGTGACTCTCTAGGTCATCCACTCTGAGGGAGTGCAACAATCAGCATCAGCAATTCACTTTAAGTTCCCCAGCATGCAAGTGAGCACAGTGGAGCTGGGCCCCTGCTCACGTCTTTTTCTGACACTATTGTACTGCCTCTAGAGCATGCCAACTTCTAAAATCAGAGTGGCATCAGAGAGACATTGATAATTTAACAGTCCTTTGATATGCACCTATGCTCACACTGGGATGATACAACTGAGGCAATGCTGTCACCATTCAGATTTGTTAGAGTTGATGCTGCAGTAAAAAAATACTAACTAGGGTTTAATGTAAAGCAGTTAAATGGGATTCAGAGGGAAGATAATGGTGCATATGAGTTATGCATTTGTGTTCATTTTCTCTAGAAAACAACAACATATTGGAACCAGAATGTGACAGGTTTAATTCACATATATGCTTCTAGTTCCTGTCTTTTGTACCTGAACTATATGTGCACTCCAGGGACTCCAGTTTCTACTTCTAGCATTAAGGGATATGAAAGCCTTTGGCTGGGAGTCGGTGACAAACAGCCTTAGCAAAAGTAAAAATACATATGATCAGCAGACCCTCTATATTTGCTTACCTTAAGGAAGAATTAGACTACCTCCCCCCCCCCCCCCATCTATCTCCTATGGAAATTCAGCCACTGCTCTTGATTTATTTGACATTGCTTACTGTGTTATCGCTGTTTCAAGAGCATCACCCTCTGCTACAGCCAGAGCTTTGAGGTTCCAGGTCCCTTCAATTCTGCTGTTGAGATCTCATGATTACTCCTTCCCACAGTTATTTTGAATCAAAACATTTCTGAGCTATGGTTTATATGACACATCCAAACAGTATTGCTCTGAAAAAAAGAGTTATCTTCTAGCAATCAAGTAGTCCTACTGAAATAAAGGAAGCCAAGAGGCTCCCTGGATACTTACTCCAAAGAGTTTTGGATCAAGCTTTTGACATGCTTCATCTTCTATATATTGTCTAAGGCTCTAACAAAGATATTTACAACCAATTATTAACAGTAGTTATTGTAGAGGTTACTGATGATCTATATAGACTGCAGTGGGACAATCACTGCGGTAAGACATTCTTCTCATTGCAGACGTCTGAGTAGTACTGCTACATTGCTACTGTTAAAGTGGTTGTGCAAGTGATTTCTCTTAATAATCTAATAAGTGCTTTGGGATCTTTCTGAATAAATGGTTTTCTAGAGCACATGCATTCCTCTTATTATTACTTATCTGCCTGAGTACTGTCACCCAGAAATAGAGATTCTCTCCATTTATTTGGTTTTGAAATAATACATAATCTGTTCAGCTATAGATCTCAATCATGTCATGAGAAGCAAAGCACTATCTGTTATAATATATTAGCCAAATACATTCAGACAAATAGATCGAACAGCAGCTTAGCAGAGACAACAAATTTCTCTAGTCCTTTAAGAATGTAAGGATGCATGGACTTTTTAATGTTGCTGTTGTGTTGTTTTGATTAAAAAAAGCACCTAGTCCCATATACAAAATACCAGGATAGTTCTTTTGTCTCATTTGTGCAGGCAGCTACTCAGTCTCTTTATATATTCACCTGTCAAGACACTGGATGCAGTTTCATACACTCTTTCCCTAAAATGAGGCCCACATCAAACACATTTTCCCTAAACTATTGCTATCTCCTACGTGCGGTTATCTGAAGATAGCACAGCTAGTTTGAATATAATTACTCTTAATTTGCTGAGTACTGATGGCATCCATCCTTCTTCTGTCAGGAGAAAATTTGATTCCTATACCAAAAAGTTTATCAAAGAAATTTATAATTTATACTAAAAATATAAGCACAACATGACCTGCCAACTATATCTGTGGTGAATTTTGACCGATATTTGGCTTAATTTCCAATTTAGGCCAAACAAGTCCCATATGCTAGAAAAAATCCTCACTTGGCAGATATAGTTTAAAATGGCATTTAAATTACATGAAACCTAGGAGTTTCAGAGAGCAGGAGAGAAGTCTGTCAAGGTAGCTACATGTTCAGTGCATGCTGAAAATTCTGACATAGCAGGGCTTATTTTTTTTTCCTTGCTTTAAGGATGATGCAACTATGCAGTCTTACTCTTTTCTACACTTATGTGTCTGCATCTATACACTGCTTAATATTTTATATTCATGTTGGAAGTCATATAATGATTTTTTGTGTGATTTTACATAGTTATGGTCACAGATAAAAGTCCTCGTGAATTACTTGGACTTGAAAGCACTGCCCCAATACAGCTAAGTACACAGAGAGAGAACAAAGTTGCATGTATAAAGAGCAAATTAGAAAGAAGTTCAGTAAAAAAACAGACTCTTCAAGTTCAGTAGAAATTTTCAGTAGAGTCCAGTCCTTCTAATTTCTTGTTTGGTATTTTCATGGTTTCAGGAATGCCAAAGGGCACAAAAAGTATACTTAATGCCTGTATATAGCAAGGAATTTGATAGATCATAAACCATTAGAAGTACCTGAATGATGCACCAGTAGTTAGGTATGGGTGTTTTTACAAACTTGGTGTTGATCTTGACTACTTCTTTGTATCGGTTATTTGCTAGCAAATAATGTTTATTAGCATGGTCGCATGGTCAGCTGCTGTTCTTAAGGGCTTAAATTGTTCTTCAGCTGAGGACCAGTTGCCCTTTGGTTGATGCAGCACAACTCAGTTCACATGAGCCATCTGCTTACTACTCAATTGAGCTTGCACAGTGCCACTTGCCTTGCTCTGGGTCCCTGGCCTTGACAGCAATTTCCGCTGGGTGAACACTCACATCCGCATCATCTGGTATTCCTGTGGAAAAGAGTGCTCATTATTTTACAGCCTTATTGAAAAGGTATTTATTCAGGTAGAACCAATCCCATTCAAACTAAGGAACCAATTACGAAACAATGCTAAATGAGGGAAAAACAGCAATAGTAATAAACAAGAAGGTAGAAAAGGGACAGTGTGAAGACACCTTGGTTAGCCATGGTGCAAATATCCTTTTACTGGCTGGCCCTGTTTCTTTACTGAGACTGGCACATATCATATAGAAGCAAGGAGCAGCAGTGACACATTTTCAGATGTGGATTTCTCATGTCCATTTTTTGTATGTGTGTGTATTCACCAGGTTACTGCTTTTCTAACGATTAATGGATGGCAAAATGAACCTCTTTGCACAAGACCACACAGACAAAGATTAACAACGTATAACCTATCACATGATAAAAGAGAAAAGATTATGTTCCATTGCAGAGTTAACTTAATAGTCAGGAAAGTCTCCTTCACTTCAGGAAACAAACAGAAAGTTCTCATAAAATTCACAGCTTCTGAAGATTGAGATCTCTTTCATAAAAGCATGTAACTTTTGCTGTCTAAATACTTAAACCATTTACTCTTGCATTTGGTGTAAAAAGCTGAGATTTACTCCTTTCAAATAAGTACTTCATAGAATGAGATAACAGAAAGTAACAAACAGGGAGGAAATAGCTGAAGCAAAGAAAATACCTCCACTAAAAAAAAGTTTATCTTTTCTTGGCACACCTATTTTCACCTATTTTATCAAAAAGGCTTCTCATCTTTCTGAACTAACACCAGATATTAGCAAACAGTAGTTATTGCCTTTCTGAACAGCGAACCAACAAGTATGTAAGGCACCCAAGTCCTCCTTCAACCTTCATCTTAACAAAATCTTAGTTAGATCAATAATAATAATAATGCCTGAGAATTCTGTACTGATCTTCATTCAGTGGGAAATAAGTTTGCAAGACATTGCACACTTTGTATTTCAATTAAAAGAAGGAAGGAGTTAAAATGGAGGGTAAGAAACACATAATGTCAGTCTCTCTTTTGGACAACTCAAGTGTAAGAATTTGAGATAGCTGTTGGTAGTCAAAACCACTTTTTTGAGAGGCTTTGTGGGGTCTAACTCTTGAATAACCAAGAAAGTACAGGGATCATTTTTAGTGTCATTTGCTTAGTTACATGGGCTAGAAGGAATGCTTTCTTGATGCTGAGGTTTTCTATGTATTGTTCTGGGGTATCTACTTCTGAAACAGGACAAGTCTAAGAAACATCAATAAAATATGAAATAACTTTTTTCCTCCTTCTAAATTAATTCTACACCACCACCCAACACATCATTCAGGTTTTAGGTGAAGGGTTAAGTCATGTCCCCTCCATCAGCATTTTCATGGATTTGTTTTCATGCTTCTGCAAACCATATCTCTTTCTATCACACAAGAAATCAATCTTGAGTGAGTTGATAATATGCCACTCCTCAAAAGAAAGAACTGTATGCCAGAAAGTGATTACACTGAGAAACCTGTTCTGAGTGGACAAAGCCAACCAGATCACTTAACAAGTGTGACAAAACGCTAAATTGATCTGAGCTGCCTGGAGACAGTTTAAGATTCCTTTTTGGGATGTTCTGTTTTAAGATCTTATTACTGTAACTTTTCAGTGACTATATGTCATGATCATGGGTTACTCCATTTCAATGTGTATTTATTTTCTGTTAATGTTATAACTTAGGAAATTCAAAAGGATGGAAAGGGTACTTGGTTCTATCCCTAAATGTCAACCATGTAAGTGCTTTGACTTTTATTTTCTATTTGCTTTGGTCAGTGTAAATTTCTATGGGTTTTGCTAGTTGGGGGAAGGGGATTTGGAGATGTGCAGTTCTTGGTTATTAATATTTGACTTTGTTAGTGCTATCTGTTTACCATATGGCTTCTGGAAAAAGATAGGAAATATTAGCTGGCGAGTCCTTAAAATGCGTGATGTCTGGGCGCACTCCTTGTGCCTGCACATTCTTTGCACCGCTGCTTCATTTAGCCTGTGAACTACGACTGGGGAGAACTGATATTAGGTTTTGATACTACCTTGCTTTTTACTTCATTATTTCATTCTTTTTACTTTTAATACACTTGGATGGTCAAGTTTGTTTGAGTGAATTCCACAGGCTTTATAAAGGCTGCTGTTTTGCCATATTTCTGGAGTAGAAAATATGAAGGCTGTTTTTACCCACTGTTTACATTCACAAAGCTGGATCCTGCACATAAATGAGTTTTTATACAAATTCCTGGGATTTTATACAAATCCCATTCCCCTCTTGCTCAGAACAAGTTACAAGACAGCTGTCTCCCAAAGCAGAAAGGGCTGTTGTTAAGAAAGCAATAATAGGCCAGGCTTAAGATCCTTTGCAGGGCTCCTTATTTGGGGACTTCTTTTACCAAAGGCTGAGAGGAACTGAAAGAAAATATCCACCAATATCAAGGGCCTGGTACTCATACTTGGCAGGGTATGAAATCTGTTTTTATAGGAAATCACCTTATTTTACAGAAAATTGAAGCTCTGTAAAGGATTCTTTTCCTTTTCTTTTCCCCAAACTCTATATGAAAACTTTTGGGGTTGGAGGTGATGGCATATTATACTGTGAAAAATTAGTTTATGCTCAAATGCCTTTTGCAGTCACAAAACCATTCCTCTCCTCTTCTTGCACGAAAAGCCAAGAATCAGGCGGAGCTTCTCCCCTGGGTTCTTTTTACTAAGACCATTTATGCTTTCCAAAGCTGCATCCAAGTCCTGCTGATGAAGCAGGACCGTCACAGCCTGGGTGCTGTACTGCAACATGTTTTAAAACAAGTCGTGTTTCTTGTTTTGGTCTATCTTTGTTTTTCCCTCTAAAAATTGTCTAAAAAAGAAGAGGATGCCTATGTCAGTTAGATTCACTGCAACTCCCTGAAATGCTACTGTGACTTTTATTATTTCCTTGCTACTGAGGAGGTTACGCAGTGTGAAGAGCAGTGTGTAATTGTGCTGGCAAGCCACTGGGTGTCAGCAGGAATGTAAAAGCTAGGCAGCTTTCTCCTTTCCATAAAATACCTCGATTCACACTAAATTTACAACAACGCTGAAAAGCAAATACTGGGCAGAACTTTTTCACTCTGGAACATGAATGGGCAAGTGTCCCCTACATAACTCAGCCCAGCCTGAAGAATAAAACTTAGTCCTTCTTCTTCATCATCTGCTACCTTTGAGAGCTGATTTTCAGTCAGTTTTTGACAACAGACCATAGGCTTAACTCGATGCCTCAGCCAGCTAGTAGAAAGCTCAAAATCAGGCCAAAATCATCATTGAAATGCACGCTGGGGCATAACACAAAGTCTTTCTAGCACATCTGCATTCCATTGCAATGCAGAATTTGATTACCATTAAACCATATGAAAGTTTTGCACAGTTTTCACCAAATTATTTTAAATGCATTTCAATAGCAGGCACAGATCATACTCTGCTCTATGTAAAGCCTGCTCTGTTCAACTAGCTGTTATACCAATACAGAGCAATCCATTGTTAATTTGGACCTCACCTCCCCTAAACTTCAAGGACTCATCTTTCTTTGGGATCCCACAAAAACAACAAAATAATTTAGGTCTGTATGTGTTTTTAAGGGTTGCCAGATTGCTGTTATTGGTACAACGGTCTGGCTGGTTGTGAGATAGAAATTGATACAGGAAACACACTCCAGCCATCACATTAGGAAAAACGTATCAGCTGGTTTTGAAGTATGAACATTAATAACAACTTGTAGACATATTTTTCTGGGCCTTAGTGTATGTCTTCTCGAAATCAGTAATGGATACAGTAGGATGAAACAAGAAAGAAGCAGCCACTGACACTTTTGAGGAAAGAGATGTACACACCAAGAAAATTTTGGATGATGTATTTTCCCTCAGAGACTTCTAGACTCACTACTGCAAGGTGATACCTGAGGATCAAACCCCTGTGAATTAAAAAATGTCTTGAACCTTTGTGGTCTTCAATGCAAAGTAAAGAGCATTCAGCTTAACAACTGAACAATTAGGTATTTACAGGCATACATGTTCTCCACACCTAATTCTCTGTAAATAGCACAGGGATGCTGTCACAGTGGACTCAGCCAATGGCTGCTTAGGAAATGCTTTTCCCCTTGAGAAGCACAGCTTTCAGAATACTGGCAAAGAAGTATTAGCTCATGTCTCACTCTGTGGAGTGGCCTGATTTAAATTGTTATATTCATAATGAACAAGAATGCACCAATTTACTCCCTCTTTTCCCTCTCCTCCCCTTTCATTGCCCTTTTAAGGTGCAGAAGGTCGTTTTAATTCTACTCAGAATTACTTCTCTAAAAATGTTGGGAAGTCTGACAAAAACATCACACTTTACTGCAAAGGCACCCAGTGAGCAACACTGAAGGTTACAGGAGAGCACCAGCTATAGCTCTATTGTTTTCATTTGCATACAAATTGTCAGCCAGAAGCAAATATTTTCTAACACTCAGTTGTGTAAAATCAGCTTTTTGGACTGAATTTTAATTTTATTTTTATCCACAAGAATTTCTAAAGAACTTAAAAAAAAAAAGACTAAAAGAAAAGAAAGCTGGAATCTGAACACACTCGAGGTAATTTCTCCAAATGACAGCTATTTTGAAATTGTTTGATAAATTCTTTGTAATACAGCAGCAATGAGGACTAGCAAGCAAGAGATTAAGACCCTATAATGCCAGGTGGTCTACAAATGAAGACAGTCTTTGGGCCAGAATTGCAAAACTAGATTTATGACAAGAAAAAACCCAGACATAAGGGAAGACAGCAGGTGGGAAAGTGAGGAAAAAGTAGGAGTGGTTTTTTTTTTGCATAACAGACAGTTTATCACCTGTGCTGAAAATGTCAGATGATAAAATACCACAGTGGAGTTTTTAGAGGTACTGAAAGAGGCTATGGTTTTACCTGGGATCTTAATAGATATGCCTGTGAAGCTTCCCCTGTTTCTTTCAACCTGCGCAGGAGAAACTATAGAAACTATGAGCTGAATTACTTCCACCCCTACTCATGAGCTTCATTTCAATGAGAAGAAAACATTAATAACAAATGATGTGAAATAGTAGATAACATAGAACAACCAAAATTATAACTCACCCATTTTATCCCTCTCCAGTATGCTCTTATATTTATGAGAGCTTCACTTCTCACAAAGGCTCTTCTATGGTTCCAATGAGATAATGTGAAATGGGACCTAAGCCATCTGACACATTATGGTGATGAACTCTGAACTCACCTTGGGCTGCTGACAGGCGAGTTTAGGGGATCAGTAATATCTCGTTAACAGCAGCAGGCTGTGGCTCCTGCCAAAGCTGGAAGCCAAGAATTTGTGCTGGGGGATGCAGTTAATAGACATAAGGGTCTTGTGGCAGGAGACTGGTTCTAAGGTTGTACATTTACTATGTATTTTGCAAGGCATTGACATTTTGCTTCTGCTATTTTTCCCCAATAGAAATTGGTTACCCATAAAGAAATTAAATAAAACTCTAGCATTATACAAATGAGTTTTAAAATATTTATCAGTGTTAAGTCTGTGACAAATGAAGGTCAGCAAAATTTAATGTTGTATTGTCTACTTCTAGTGGTAATTCCAATAAAAATATCAGTGAAATACTAATTTAAGTGCATTTTAAAAGCTTGCAGCATTTTGACTTTGTACATTTTATTTTCTTTGCTCTTGGACTGTAAAAGATTAGGCACACCTGCAGTAAACAGATAAAAGTTTGCTCGGAGAGATTTTATTGTGGTTCTTTTTTCTATTTGTTCTTCCTTCCTTCCAGAAGAAAAACGAAGGACAAGATTCTCATCTGGCACAAATTGGCAGAGCTCTCTGGTTAGGGAACAGGGCTGGGCTGGTCTACAGACATCCAAAATAAGGCCTAGAAATCTGATAGCTGCTGAAAACCTGGATCTGTTAGATCTTTCTTGGCGATGTATGTATATATGTGCACTACCTCATTTTCTTACACTTCGAGTTTACAGTGTTATTTCAACTTGACTATTGCTGTTATCCTGTTCACCTCATTAATAAATTTCTGTTTTGGTATTTGTGAAGTTTGTCCCCTTGCTCCCAAAGATTTTCCTTTCAATGTGGTATACTGACTTAAATTCTGTGTCTACACAAACAGGCCAAGATAATTTAATTTAAAGAGCAAACTTCTCTTGTTTGATGACCTACTGATCTTAACAGTTGCAAATTACTGTGCACGTATGTGCATGTATGCATGGGTGTGTCTACATGTATGCAAAATCTAGGATACAGCAATATGTAACCTGAACAAGCTCATTGCCTGACTTTGTGACCATGTTAACATTTGAAAGTAAGGAGGAACCAGTCATTAAAATAAGACTTGTTATAGATTGCTCTGAAAAGCTTCTTTAACCCAAAGACCGTCGGCTCTGAGCTGAGCCCCAGCAGAGACCTCTTTATAGACACCACATAATTGGCTGATCAAATTTTCAAAATCAAAGGTTCCACATAGACTTTACTTTGTGGAAGACATTGCCATGTAACTTTGACTGGGATCCATTCAACCAGTGGGAAACATATCAGTTGCTGACATCTAGATCTGATATAGCCACTTACACTCCTTTTATATTCACTGGAAATGTCTAAAATAGGTCAGACGAATTACGAGTTCAATGTGCCTATTCCACTTTATCAGCTAGAAAGGGCACTGAGGATGGCTGGCTGAGGTGCAAAAATTTATGCTGTGGCCATCTAAGTCTAGGTGAGCTGAATCCCACACTTGCTGTCTTAAATAAACTCGTCAAAAGAACATTGAACAAGTGTCCTTAACACCAAGCATAAGCAAACTCACTGCTCTGAATAGCATCTGTGTTTGCTCAACTTTTCATTTCAAATTGAGCACTCCAGTATATCAATTGAACAGAATAAAAGACCGGCTGTGCATAGGAGTATATTTTGTGGAAACATGCTAACGTACTAGAAATCTTAATAAAGATTAAAAATGCATAATAGAAATCTTAAGTGGTGAAATAAAATGCCTCAATACATTCAGGTTACCATTCTTCTGTCATCGTATGAAGAGATCTATTTTTTTTGGTAGATATTAGAGGGGCTGGAAGGAAACAGATCCACACAATGCAGCAACAAACTGTATGGACCTGTTCTTTTAATCTCATTCAGGAGAAATGGCCTAGGAAACTGCGAGTAGATTCATGCTGAAGTACCAAACTGTGAGGCAAAACTGTCTCTGAGTGGTATGGACCCTGTTCTCTGCCCTGGGCACTTCTACATACATGAAGTGGAAGCTACTACAAAATCAGGAAAGCCACAGTACTGCAAGCTGCTGTGCAAGGAACAGTAGAAAATCAGATCTTTTGACTGGGACACAATTCCCCAAGAGTACTATCAGAAGGCAAACATCAACACGTGAAAAGCACGACACAAATACCTGGCTCACAGACAGAAAAAGCATGCTATCTGACTCTAAAGTGAATTCCTAGCTATGAAGATGTAAAGGGAGAGGGGAGGAGAAGGTCACTATGTAGTAAAAGACAAACATATCTGATGCATGCAATCAAGCAGGGTCTGTAAATTAATTTTCAGCTCTAAAAATTGACTATCTCCTGGGGAAATTCTATTATCGAAAAACAAGATATATTCCAATTAGGAGAGAGGTCATATAGAGGGCAGGATAGAAAAGAGTAAAGGAAGAAGAAAAAATAACTTTACATATTAGAGCTCTAAAGGTATGACCGTCACTAAATGGGACAAAGGGGAGGAAGCTTTTAGGAACTTTAATTTGGAACGCCCTTGATTTCTGCCATTTTAAGTTACAGCCTGCATATTTTAAAACAGTGGTGCCTTACAGGATTCCAGCATATCATGTGTACTGCTGCCTGCTGTGGATCTGGACCTTGGATCACTGCTCTGTCTCTCAGCATGACATGAAACACTAAGGGCTACATTTTCAAAGCAATAAGTGGGAATTTCACCGCGTGTTTCCCACAGAAGTCAATGTAAGATATGTAGCTGAAGCTCTGTGCAATGATTTGAATATTTCCCATATCACTTCTTGGAACTGCCAAAACCATTTCTGGTATGTAAAGGGGTACTAGAAGTTTCCAGGGACTGTTATTTGACTTCAGAAACTTTACCTTGTCAAATTTGGGCTCTGATAGGTTTTTGGAAGTAACCAAGTATTGTTACCATCTGTCTTCTGTAGGTGTTGTCAGCTGATCAGCTCATTATGAAATCTCCTAGATGTTAGTGCAGAGAATAGGCATCCATACAATGCTTCCCTGGTTTGCTTAACAAAAACTATACAAATATTGCATATTTTGGTACCAGGTTACCTCTCCGGTTTGTTTTATAAGTTTTCATAGCAGTTTGGATAACAGAATAGTACTCAAAATTGTGCTGAGTTTTGCTAAACTTCTGCAAAGAGGAATTATTAATTTTCAAGCAGGCCCTCCTCCCTCTGAATGCATACTTTTTAGATTTTTATAAGTTAATTTTTTTAAATATTTTTTTTTCCATGGAAAATCAGATATTCTGAAAGAAACAAATATAATTTTTCTGTGAAAAAATTAAAATGCAATCCATCAGCCACGTGAGAGACTGACATCAGCTCTCAGTAATGGTAAAAAGACTGAGCAGGTAGGGGCAAAGCAGGTGGCTGAGGGTTTGCAGGGATATTTTAATGTATCTCACACAAGCAAAGTTAAAGATGTTAATATGTTCAGATAAAGAGAACTAGAGGATCCCTATGGCAGACTCTGGAGAAGAGCTGGTAAATGGAGTGAACATTTAAGTAAACCATTTTTCTTTTTTTACATAAAAGAATGAATTTACTACCTGTATTGAATTATTGAATACAGGTAATGTACTGAGTGATCTGAGATCACTCTGATTTTCCCACAGATTTGAACACAACAGCAATGTATCTTTTAGATAGAACTGGAAAGCCATTCTACCAGTATAGTACTGTACAAAGGGTAGTGGCTAATCATGAAACTTCTGTGGGTTATTCTGATAAAGAGTGCTTTAAGCTGGTTTAATTTCATGCTTTCATTGGTGAACCCATCATAAAAAAAGAAAAACAAAACACTGAAGAAGTATGATGGCAAATTTGGGAGACATGAGCAGTATGGAACAAGATTTGAAAGACATCTAGAAAAAAATGAGCAAGCAAGTAGAAGTACAAGGGTTTTAGAAGCTCAAACAAATAATTGCTCTATACACACTGCACTGAACATGACAAAGAGAAGGAAAAGTGACTGTGAACCATTTATGTGATGCAGCAAGACAAGGAAGCAGGCATAGGATATAACAGACATTGGAGCTGGAGAAGTGATTAATACCGTACAAGCATACAATACCTAGTAAGACCTGAAATGCTGTATATAATTTAGCTTATTTTCATACAAGAAACGTGAATGCCAATTGGAACTGATAAAGCAAAGTACTAGTGAGGGGGAGACCTCACTTCATAAGGGAAAATAAAAAAATGCTCTAAGAAGCTGTGTGTCTGAGCTCCAAGCTGCTCTGTAGCGCAGCAGCCACAAATACAGTGCTGAAACCAAGCTGAGATGTATTTCCATGAGGGTGGGTACATTAGGCTAAACACTACACCACTATAGTTGGTTACTTCTCAATTAGCTTGACATGTGGGAACACAAGTTTCCCAAAATTTTGAACCTGACTGGCCTAACACAATGGTTAAAGGATTTGAATGTTTTTACATTCAAAAGTGAAAGAAGAGCGAGATGAGTTAAAGTTCTCAATTTTGAGAGTATTCTGGCAAGAGGAAAAGAAAAAGTCACTTAAATGTCCCTGAAAAAACTTAAGCTGAAAAAGTACAAAAATCTGGTGAGAGTTGCTGAAACAGGTTCCAGTAAAAGTAGTTGGGAGCAGCTAACTATTTTTTTTTAATGAAACTTGACAAGTTTGAGAAATGGGAGTATCTAAACCCAAATTACTTTGGGATGCCCCTGAAAAAGGCACCCTAGAAATATACCTGGTGAATGATGCAGTCATGCGCAGTCCTACCTAGTTGTGAGGAAACACATTTTTCTCCACCACTTCAAATTATTTTTCTGTATTATCCTTATCTTTTAAAACCAAACAAAAAAGTCTATGAAAAGTAGAAGCCCTTTTTAATTTCTTCAATCAAACTGACTGATATTGGTTTTGGCAAAACAGCATTTGAACAATGGAAAATATTCCATTGCTGACAAGCTTTAGTATTCTGGCTCTAGCTATAATACTAATACTTACAACTATTTTGAAATAATTATGCTGAATGGAGTAATAGGGAAAAGCAGCAGCGTGCAGCTGATTCTAAGTCTACCCTTGCAGTCTCTGCAGCAAATAAAAATCTTGTAAGAAGGGTCAATTCTTACACTTTGCAATTGCAAAACAGACTGTTACCCTTATTCAGTGAAGGAAGGAATGATCCCCGATCAAAGCATGGAATAAGGCTCACATTCAGTAGCAGCAGAAGGCAGACACCTAGTCACTGTTCTATGTATCTGGCTGGCAGGACCTGCCCAGCACTCATTCTCTGAGCATGCCTGCTCGATTGGCTCCATTCTTCTGTTAAATGGGTTCACTGATTAGAGCATTCATATGGGAAATGTGGGTTCAATTCTTTTCTCTCTCTTGAGCATAAACAAACCTTCATCTTCCAGGGGAAAACTCCAACCATTATGCTAACAGGTATTCCAGAAGGATGATCTTGCTCAGTCCTTCTTGTTGAAGCCTTGTATGGAATAATAAACATACATTAGGCCATAGAGAGAAACGATGCGTGAGCAAGACTTTGTAGCCAATGGTTAGCAGACTCACAGAAGTCAATGTGCATCCACAGACGTGTAGATTTGTAGACATACTGTGGGTATTTACTGGAGCAGCGAGTAGCCCTTGGGCTTCTCTACTTCCCAACAGCTCTCATTGCCAATAGAGAAGAGCCATGCCAATCCTTGCTTTTTGTCCCCCACCCTGTTTCTGTAACACTTAGTTCTCATTCACAACAGGTCTGAGCAACCTGATCTCGTTGAAGATGACCCTGCTCATTGCAGGAGGGTTGGAACTATATGGTCTTTGCAGGTCCCTTTCAACCCAAACCACTCTATGATTTTATGATTCTAACAGGCAGATGTCCTGTCCCGCTTGCCGGGTCCGTGGGGAGGTGATTTTGGCTGCGACAGACCCTTCAGAGGTTGAAAAATTAAACCATCATTAATTTTATTGTAAATTTCCCGCAAACGGTGTCAGGTGGAACAAAAGCCTTGGCAAGTTCTTATAAAAGATATGAAGTAGAAGGAGAAAAGAAGAAACAAAAGAAAGAAGAAAACAGAGAAAGAGGCTCACCACCCAGTGGATTCATAGATGTCTTCTTGGTCAGCAAGTGAAAACTCTTTCAGATATGGTCCCTGCGGTCCCCTTGGTCAGTGAACCCGATGCAGCACCACAAGGGCGCAGGACGGCTGCCTTTTCATAGAGCCAGAGTTTCTTGAAGCCCTCCCACAGGCGGAGACTCATTCCCAGGCCATCTGCTAAGCCCCTAGAGCAGGTTAACGTTGTGTCCTGGTAGGTGCGCAGTGTCTGTCACTCTGTCTCCGGGCCGTTTGTTGCCGGGGCAGTTGATCTTCATGGCTCTAGGGCAGACAACACGGGGAAGCATCAGCCCACCTTGGTGGAGCGGACTCCTGCTCCGCCCCGCTGCCTTTTGCCCAAGCGGTAACAACCTGTCATTCTTTCTTTTGAGACAAACACAAAAAGGGTCTTTTGACCATCACAGCAAGTTCGGATGGATAGGCCAGTGAGAGATCCACCCAGCAGCACACTTTTGTCTGTCAGGTTCACAAAAAGTCACAGTTTCAAACCATTTTCACAAAGCAGGAATACAAATCCACGTCTTCCACTGGCTCCTTTAAGTCCTCTGAGCATTTATCAATGTGATCCAAAGGAAAAGGCAGAAGTGTTTTTTCCTTCAGTGTGTGTTGGGAGGTGGGGTGGACACTGGTATCAAACTCAAGAAGACTCTGGGTTGGTCAAGGTATGGAAAAGGACCAGGGCCTGACACGTCTGCATCCACAGCAGGTTGAAAAGGCTAGCTTGAATGACACAGCTTTCTTTACATTCACATGCATTTTTCTGGACCCAAGTTTTAGGACCCAATTGTCCTCATCTTAAGCAGCTTGCCATCCAGTTGGGGTTGTACATTCTCCTGGAAGCAGGCATTTGAGACTGGAGATGCTGGAAGCAACCAGCATTGTCATCTGTTTTGAATTTAGCCCTAAATGAGAGCTGTAGAACTAGTCCTAGGCATATATCCCTTTTTGAAAATGTTCTAAGAGACTGAATATTAATTCAGTGGTTATCAGTTAATTACTGAATTGTAAAAAATGGCAGTGCAGATGAAGAATACACAAAACCAATGTATTCATCTCAACAGCTACATTTGCTTGGTAACAGTTCAAAATATTTATTCATACTTGCACTGCAGAGTAATAAAAAATGTTGTGAAGCAGGTTTTTTTATAAAGAATCAATCTCACTATATTTTGTACAAAGAAAGTTGCTATAATGTGAGACCTTACAAAATATTGTATGAAATCTTTGTTGAGAACAGTGAAGGAACCATTGTTTTTCATGTGAGTTTTATGGGCTGTGTGAATAGGTAAAATGCAACTTAGTGAGCTTTTACTGTATTGCTTACTGATTCCAGGCATCTAATTTACAGGATTGGAGGACAGATTTGCATACATTTGTCTTATTACATAAACCAAACAGAGATTTCTTGTAGATATCAAACAAAACCTGTTTAAAATATATTCCTATGGCTGCCAAAAGGGGGTTTGTAATGTGTTACTAGGTTAGGCTTGTCAGTAGTAAACAAAACTCAAGAAAACCCCACCAAATGCGCAGAAAAGAAAGGTGAAGGTGAACTCTTGGTAACAATTACATTTTACTGCTTTGTGAACTTGCTGATAGAAATTTTCTAAGCAGCCAGTTCAGGGAGACCTGTGTTGCTGATCCTCTCTGACTTGCAGGATGACCAAACACTTTATCAAATCAGGACAGATGGTCCGAGATGTGAACTTGTCAGCAGGAAGAAAATGCAGGAGGACAGCGGATCTCTGCTGTAGCAATACGGCAGGAAGAATATTTGACAATGTGCAGAATACCTTTTTCCCCTTCAGCTTTGTAAGGCAAGCTGTAGGCCATTCCTCCATGACATACTGTGTTTTGGCACAGAGACAATAACAGGTAAGGTTTCAAAGAGACATCATGATCTCATTCACTGAATTTAAAGAAGGGGGGGAGAAACTCTCAGATTGGAAAGAGGAAAAATGAACAGGAGCTTTTAACAGCGACGGGGGAGGGGGGTTATGCAGTGAAGGAAGAAGCTGAAGCTACCCACAAATCACACCACTTTAAAAAACATGGTGTTTGTCACCACTGATCAGACAACTACTCTAACTTCTGCCTCCAGCTGTGGCCAATACCTGCTGCTACCAAGGGAAGGGAAAAAGACCCATAATATATTTAAGTCAATTGAATGGAGGAAAACGATCGAACCTGACTGTTACAGCCCAGAGCATGAGGGCAGAATTCCCTTATTTATCCATGCTGCCAGAGTTACATTGGCTGAGTGCAATATGACATTTTTTGCACATCCAACCCTTCCTGCTGAAGTCAGTGGGAATGTTGAGTGCACATGAACTGCAATGATCATAAAATTAGTCAGACTTATTAAAAATCCACTCACAGCATTTAAAAATCCATGACCATCTGCTGAAATACATTCCACAGGCCAACAAGGGAAAACTGAATTTAAAAAGAACCAACGAAGCCAAACACCACTACCAAGAAAACTGGACTTCTTACTGATTCGAGTTGGACAACTGAAGTTTTTAAGCTTAGCCACGGCTGCAGGAGGTACTAATGGCAGACAGGATGAAAGAGTACAGAGCAGGAGGCCGAAGAAAGTCTGATGGCGTAAGTTGTAGTTTGAAGAACATTTCTGTCGGCAACAGGTCAGGATAAATAGACTCTGAGCTACCCTGCCGCCCACCATTAGCACATGCTGTCCCTCTTAAATGCTCTTGCAACTGTTTGGGGTTGGTTTTGGGTTATTTATAACCTAATGAGTTCCCTGACCCAGTTCAGAAGTAGCCCCAAAAACACACAGCAGAAGGCAAAGCATGGGGATGAGATGAAATGGCCTGAGGGCCTGTAAGGTTTTTGTGACCCTGTTCTCTGTGAGCCATTTAAGAGTGCAGATCCTTATAGTGCTTTTGAATGGTCAAAGAGTAGTTAGGACTATGCATTTATTTTTGGTTATTTAGCAAACAACAATGTTGACAAATAGTAGCAGATGCTGTGCTCCCACACTGGTCTTTACAAAGTACTACCTCTGTTCTTCTGTAGAATGAAAACAGTACAGGATGTCAGATGGCATTGCATCTCTTACCTCAGTGGAAGTGTCAATCACTTTTTCTGTTGGTGTATCAGTTGTTCCATTTCTTACGTCTAATTATTTTATTGAATCTTTTTTGTAAAGGTTGGTTGGTTTTGTGTTTTTTTGTAAAATACAGAACAACAAAATCTTGCCTATGCACCTGTGAGACACTAGTTCTATGAATGTATTATCAGTTGGTTTAGCACCTGGGATACTTTTGTTTCCTGAGGAGATTCCTGCAAAATGAAATGTGCTTATCACCTGGAGGCTCCTAAATAAACCAGTACAAGGGATCACATGCACCAGCAAACTGAATTGATTATCTTTGTACCTAAATATAATTACTTACAATAGCCTCTAAGCTCTGTCAACACAGAACACAAGAATTTCCTCTAGAACAATCTACAGGTGCTATTACACATTAAAACATGATAAATCATATCTTAAAAATTTGCATGCCCCAAAGCTCTGCTTCCTGAGGTATGTCAAAATGCCTTAGAATCACAGAATCATAGAATAGTTAGGGTTGGAAAGGACTTTAAGATCATCTAGTTCCAACCCCCCTGCCATGGGCAGGGACACCTCACACTAAACCATGCCACCCAAGGATTCATCCAACCTGGCCTTGAACACTGCCAGGGATGGAGCATTCACAACCTCCCTGGGCAACCCATTCCAGTGCCTCACCACCCTAGCAGGAAAAAACTTCTTCCTTACATCCAATCTAAACATCCCCTGTTTAAGTTTTAACCCGTTATCCCTTGTCCTGTCACTACAGTCCCTAATGAAGAGTCCCTCTCCAGCATCCCTATAGGCCCCCTTCAGATACTGGAAGGCTGCTATGAGATCTCCATGCAGCCTTCTCTTCTCCAGGCTGAACAGCCCCAACTTCCTCAGCCTGTCTTCATACAGGAGGTGCTCCAGTCCCCTGATCATCCTCATGGCCCTCCTCTGGACTTGTTCCAACAGTTCCATGTCCTTTTTATGTTGAGAACACCAGAACTGCACACAATACTCCAGGTGAAGTCTCACAAGAGCAGAGTAGAGGGGCAGGATCACTTCCTTCGAGGATAGGGTTGGCTTTCTGGGCTGCAAGTGCACACTGAAGCCGGCTCATGTTCATTTTCTCACCAACACCCCCAAGCCCTTCTCTGAGGGCTGCTCTGAATCTCTTCTCTGCCCAACCTGTACCTGTGCCTGGGATTGCTCTGACCCAGGTGTAGGACCGTGCTCTTGGCATGGTTAAACTTCATGAGGTTGGCATCAGCCCACCTCACAAGCGTGTCAAGGTCCCTCTGGATGGCATTCCTTCCCTCCAGCATATCAACCGAACCACACAGCTTGGTGTCATCGGCAAACTTGCTGAGGGCGCACTCAATCCCACTGTCCATGTCAGCGATGAAGATGTTAAACAAGACCGGTCCCAACACTGATCCCTGAGGGACACCACTCGTTACTGGTCTCCAGCCAGACACTGAGCCATTGACCACAACTCTTTGTGTGCGGCCATCCAGCCAGTTCTTTATCCACCGAGTGGTCCATCCATCAAATTGATGTCTCTCCAATTTAGAGACAAGGATGTCATGTGGGACAGTGTTGAACGCTTTACACAAGTCCAGGTAGATGACATCAGCTGCTCTGCCCCTGTCCATCAGTTCTGTAGCCCCATCATAGAAGGCCACCAAATTGGTCAGGCAGGATTTCCCCTTAGTGAAGCCGTGCTGGCTGTCAGCAAGCACCTTGTTGATTTTCATGTGCCTTAGCATGCCTTCCAGGAGAATCTGCTCCAAGATTTTGCCAGGCACAGAGGTGAGACTGACTCGTCTGTAATTCCCCAGGTCATCCATTTTCCCCTTCTTGAAAATGGGGAACTTCACCTGACTGCCATGATTTTTCAGATATGATGGTCAGTAGCTTAACAACTTCATTCGCCAGCTCCTTCAGGACCTGCGGATAGATTTCATAAAGTACTTTCTTAAAGTAGCTATCCTTATAACACCTGTATAAGCCAGGAAGGCACAGTTATGGCTGTTGTACAGATGAGGAACTGAGATAGGTAGTTTAGTTCCAAGAAAAGTGTTTGTTCTGCCTTGGTAAAAAGTAAGTGTTTGAGTTCACAAATCCTCTGTATATTCCAGTTTGGTGTGTGAGAAATCGTAGGAAGTTGTGCGTTGGCTAATAGTTTTATTAAACTGGATCAATTTTTACTTAAACTGCTGCAGTTCTACTGAACAAAACAAAGCTGTCTCATCTTGTCTGAGCTGAATGTCTCAGCTCACATGAACATCCCCTATCAAATAAAGCCACTGAGGACCACAGATCATCAACTCAGGAGTCCAGTGGAGCCTTTTCCATTTAGTATGTGCCAAGAATCACTGACTCATACTGACAATATTGAATGTAGGAGGCATGACTTGATCATCTATGATTAAAAAAGTCTGTTCAGAAGTGTGGAGAGGGTTGTCACCATCCCTTTCCTTTAATATCTCATTGACTGGATAACTTCCCTGAAGGTGTGACAGCTGGAGTCGGTGGCCTCATCAGCTCAAGAAAATTAAAACCCACATTGCCCACATCACAAAACGTATTCTAAATATGTCATGTTCATGCACTGTTGGAATTGTAGTTCTTATCTTGTTAGGCTACTCAGAGGTGAGCTCATGGGACATCTCTGGTACTGCCAGTTTCTAGGGACTCCGCTCTTGGTAAGGGTCGTACCCTAGAGGCATGTGAGACACCTTTGTTTTAATCTTCACTGCAAGCAATGTTCTCTCATTTTTCAAGTGCTTATTTTTGTGAAAAAATGCATAAACACTCACTAGAATGAATTAAGGGTTCCTCAATTGATTAATTAATTAATACATATATATAACCCCATAAAAATGAAATTTTGTTTCTGTTTACAGAAAAACCCACCAATGATATATGACACTTCTTTATGCCACAAATATTTTCACAGTGCAGTAAGATGCATACTGGCATAAACCGGTGAGAAAAATACACCTTTATGCAAGTAGGATGGAGAGAATTTTTTTTTTCTTTTTCAGAAAGATATTTTAATTGTTTGTACTTTTATGATATTCTTAAGCATTTATGGAAACTTAGAGTATTTGTAGAAATTTCCATTCTAAGAACATAACTGTTATTGCAGTCTATGACTGAAAGAAGTTAACTTTTAAGGAGTAAAGTAGGACATGATGAAAAAACAAAGTATTTTGTTATGTTTTTTTTTGTCAGGAATAGAGAGTTAAGGCACGGTATAGGTGTCTCATGTGAAGGAGAATACCTGAGGTGGAAGAAGAGTTCAATTTTGTTACATTCTAAAAGAGGGATAAAATTATTTTGCAAGATCCTCATTGTGGTCATCTAAAATATGAGTAAGTCTATTTTAAAATTAATTACATTTTCCTTTCTATTTTTTTACCATGTGAAATTATGTTTTCAACTAGATGAATCTTTAAGCATTAATTTGCATCAAAACCATTGTTTTTCTTACTACCTAAAAATACTGGTTTTTATTATCATAATACTTCAAGGGAACTACTGTCACTTTTTCTGTCACTCCAAAGACTGGTCACTGTCTTTTCCCATAATATATAACAATATGGAATTTCCATTAAGATGTGTTCCCTAGGTAGCAAACTGAGACATTAGACTCTCAATAAGTAGTGTTGAAATGGAATTCTACTGTGAGGAACTGCAGTGGCATTCCTGAATCAAAATATTCTGGCCTTAGCCAAAATGGTTTTATTTTCATTATTTAAAAACAGAGCAAACCAGTAGAATGTTTTTAGAGAAGCGTTAACAATGAGTATGTTTTTGTCTTTGCTGAGCTTTTCTGTGAAAAAAACAATTTGACTAACTCTCCATATACTTGAAAACCAATAGAAAGATCCTTCTGCGTGTCTGTATATTAATATATTCAATTCAAAATTCCCCTGGCTGAAAAAGGTGATAAGAAATAGGTGAGTGAATATACTAAAGTAATGGAAATAGATATTTCATCTGAAGTAAAATTTAAACATTGTATGGGATTGTTAAGTAACAAGACAGAAAAGACCACGGATTTTTTTTGAACTGCAGAAAATCAGCTCTGCATGTTTCCCAAGGTCAAATTAGCTACTGAATAAAAAGTTCTTTGTTGAAGTGGGAAAGCAGATTATTACAAGAATGATATTTCTGCAGATGAGATGCTTTGATGTCACCATTGTTATGAAATGTTGTGATGCTCAGGTAAGTCCTTGCTTAGTCCTCCTAGTCCTCTCTCTGAAGAGACAGTGATGCAGCCAAAGTGCTGAAATGGCACAAAGAGAGCTCCACTGTTTACATTGACAATGTAAAATGTGGGAGAACTTCTTAGGGACAGCCATATTGAACTTCAGCACACAGCTTTATGTTGAAAATAAGGCAACAGCTACCAGGAGCCAAAGGGCAAAGTACACACATTCAAGAACTCTTTCACAGCTGTCATTAACATCTTTTATTTTTGTTGGTTGACAAAGAAAGGTGGCAGGATGCCATGCACTCAATGACATTTTCGGGAGCCCTAAAGAAGATACTTCTGTGCTTTCCTGCAATTCTTGACATTTACACAGGGAGTGAGGAAAACTTTTATCAAGATGCAGCAGGGATGTAGCCCAGGGACTCTGTAAAGAGACAGTAAGCCTACAAAAGCAACTGAAGGAAGTTTTTAGGGGGGGTTGACAGTTTGCAGTCTGGTGGCCATACTGCTACTTTCTCAGCAGCAAGCTAGCTTGATCTCATTAACAACAAAAGACTGGAACAGCACAAAACCAACAGCAAAATATGTCTTAGAAGCCATGGAGCTTTGTGAGCTTTCTTTGTTTTTCCAGTGAAAAAAAGAAAAGAAAAAACTCTACAGACTTAATCAAATGAAAAAAACTCATAGTACCCTCTTACCTCTGTAGGGACAGTTAGCTAATACCAACAGACTAGACTCTACCCTGTGTTAAGAAATAGCAACAGAATGGCTTCCATTCCAATAAGGTCTATCCAAATAAAATGCTGAAAGAAGTCATGCCATCAATGGTATATGCCATGTAAGGAAACCTGAAGTACAATTATCACGGTAAGCAGCCTAATTTGGCACAGAAAAACTTTTTATTAATAGGGAAGAGGCTGTGCAATGGTAAGAACAGCTCTGAGTTTGTCAGACTAGCAATTAAAATAAAAAAAAAAAGAAATACTTTGTTTATAGATTTATTTATAGGCTTTACAGAGAATAACTGAAAAATGTTAAGCCTGGTGTTGATTTTATACAATCAAACTTTGAACAAGAACACTTCTTTTAAGTTGTATGTATCATGCAAGAATTAAACTAAAAATACATGGTACTCCCAGGTATGTAAAACGAGAAAAATACATATGTATATGCATATATATCTTTGTCATCTGAGGAGTCAAGTCCAAACCTGCTCCCAGTGGAAGAAATGAAGTTTTGTCATTAAAGTCAATGAGTGTGAATGTAATCTCTTTATATCTTATAATCAACCTCTGTATTTTAACAGATATAAATTCACACTACCCAGTGGTTACAGATCACCTTTTCTCCTGTATAGATTTACTATCTGATGGTGAT
Source organism: Pezoporus wallicus (assembly GCF_028554395.1). NCBI lineage: Eukaryota > Metazoa > Chordata > Aves > Psittaciformes > Psittacidae > Pezoporus > Pezoporus wallicus. Next base: position 1,640,012 of record NW_026642179.1, read on the forward strand.
CAACCTCATGTAGATGAAAACCAATGTCCTAGAAGCAGAAGAGGTTTACTAGTTTAGTATTTCCTCAGGCTACTTGCAATAAGTGCTGAAGTCAAAAACAAATAGAAAACAAGAAACACAAGATCAAGAAACTGATTAAATAGGGCAATATCTTTGTGTTTAAGCAGGCTCAGCAACCTCCTAGGAATAACTAAGCAGATTCTCTCTTTGGGAAAAATGGGCAAGAACACAGCCAACTCATGACAAGAGCCACAGGAGAGCAAGAGAGTTGAAATATCAAACATAAGAACACTGATAAAGTTTTAAAGGGACATAAAAACATCAAGATGCTGAAGTGCTGGTAGCATTATTAATAATCCGGAGGTTAAAAATTAATGATTAAGGTAATCATCAAAACAAAGCTCCATGCAATATGTCGAAGATGACTTAAAAGCAAGTATGTGAATGGAACATTTCTAAAACAAGCAAAATTCAATCACAGTGCTCATATTAGCTAATAAAACCCTTTCCGCCCCTTTAACTGGAAGGCCTTAAACCTGCAGCATATAGCCATCGCCTTACATACGTATTTGCCTTTAAAATATATTACATATATTCACTGAGAGCAGAGCATTCCCTCTGATCTGCATAAAGCAGGAGAGACTGTGAGGTATATCAGAATGATGAAGAAGGTATACCGGCAGTCACAGAAGAGATTCAGATGGTGCTGCTGGCCATGGATTTCTCAAAAAGGGAAAGATAGATTGGTGTAGTAAACATGAATACCCTAAACAATTTCCCAGTCTTCAAATCAAATTTGGAAAACAGAATCTTACACAAACCAATTATACAAGCAGCAACAACTAAATAATTAGATAAGCTCTGATACATAGTGGAGGGTGTTCTGATGTTTTTTTATTGCAGCTCTGGTCAGTCAAATATAGAGAAGACAGATAGAAAAATAGACAGAAAACAAAATTCCATTCTGAAATTGACCTTCTGTAAAATGGAAAAGCAGTTGCAAAGAAGATGTTGATCTTTTGTTGACATAATGCTAAAAGTGATTTTAGGTGTTTCAACTTGAATTTTAGATAAAATTTTTGATTTATTATCTTTATCGTGTAATTAAGACTTTGTTTTCAGTAAAATCCTTGACAGCTATTTCTATAAAAATTTTGATAAAAAATATCATGACAGATTCCACAACGAGTTTTGGAAAAGATGGGAATCCGGTACATAAATATATTCATTTTTGAAAAAAAATCAGACTGATTGTTTTGCAAAAGCACATGCAATTTTTTAGTGCTTTTATTTTATTGGAAGAACTTCAGACTGTTTCAAAATTTGGATCTATATTTGCATTTTTTAAATTCAAGACAGCTGTCAGTTTTCATATTAAAATCCCACCCTGCTTTACTGAGAATTGAACAGCATTTTAAAGCATTGTGACAGAATGAAAACATGCAAAATGTTTGCTTAGACACTCCATACTTTCTCTTTATATCTGCCATGTTGTTATAAATGAAGATCTTTGAAATTTGAATGCATTTGTGCTTGCTGTTTTGGTTAAAACCTTGCCATCATTGAAAGCCAAATATTCTGGTGAATTCAATGGGAACTTTGCTTCAATGACTTGAAGAATCAAATATTTGCAATGTTACTGAAGGAAAAAAAGAAACCTAAATGAGTTTATAATGAAAATAACAAGAAAAATTAACTCTTAATTCTTAAGTCTCTGCAATACCAACAAAAAATATAAATTGATGTAAAATTGAAAAAAAAAATAAAATTCCAATTAAAGGAATTAATAATAAATGCTATTCTGCACTGTCATACGGTCAGACACATAAGAAAGGAGATGTATGTAAGATGCATTCAATTCTATGTTAGAGTGGTTACCTGAAAAAATAAATCAATATTACACTACCAATATTCTAGTTAATCTGTCACATTGCATAACCATTTGTAACAATGTTAGATTAATACAACATACCCCAACTCAGTTTTGCTACTGCTGTACACCCATTTTGTACTCACAGCACAAATAAAAATACAAATGCAAAGCAACACAGAGATAAGCCCGTTTTTATCCCCTACAATTTCGTTAGTTCATAACTGATTTTCCAGCAAACTCATGCAAAGTACATACTGAGAAACACGGGGCTGACCTTTCATTTCCCCCCCCCCCCCTTTTTTTTTTCTTTTATTGTGAAAAAGAGAGGTAAAAACATCTTTAAAATCCCCAACATAATTATGCAAACGACAGTGATCTTCCTGATCAATTCTTATGTCTACCCAGACATGGTATATCTCCACAGACAATTTTCTGGTGCCCAGGCCAGCCACAAAGAGGATTTATGGCACTGTCATTTCCCTTACTTCTCTCTTCCAAGAATTCTCCCTGTCACCTGGTTTTGCCTGTTCAATACATGACTGGTACCACAGAGAAATGACAAAACAAGCTCAGAATCTTGATAGAGATACACACTTCTTATTACACCCACCCATGCTATCTTCCAGTAGTATATGCTATAGACCTCTGAAACAGCTTCTGGAGGGCTGATGATGGCTGGTAGGGCAGTGATAGTTTTCCTATGTACACCAGAGTCCAAATAATGGACACGTTGTATGCAGATAATTCACCAAAGAGAAAATGGGAGGGAGAGACAGAGATTTGCGATCATGTAAGGAAGACAGTTCTTTACACATTAATGTGATATTTCAGTTAGCCTGACAAAATGAAGTCCATGATCTGGTAAAGACTTAAGCACATATGTAACTTGACACACATGAGCAGCCCTTTGGAACACAAGCCTGTTAACATTCAACAAATGAAGCTCTTGTAGAGCACTTCACCCAAAATGTATGCAAACCAAATTGAGAAGTCTGAAAAAAGAAACAGCTGAGATATGAATATTTAAAACTTTGCTGCAGCAGTGGACATGTGTAATAACTTTTCAAAGAGATTTCCAGAGGATTTTTTTTAATACTGTACACACAGCACTTGTCCTAAATACATATTTACATTATGGACTGGAAAAGCTCTTTTAGAAATTGTTCTGGTCTTCTGGGTAAATAAAATTCCTTTTAAAAATTATGAATACATATTTAACTGATAAACTAGAATAGCTCTATTAGGCACATAATAAACAATTTTTTAACTGTCTAGTGAATATGTTTACTACAGCACAGAAGTGGATCCAAATTATTTAACTTTCTGTAATTCATTTTTCAGCTGCAGTTCTTTTGCATTTTAAGCACCCTCCCCAAACAGAAATGAAAAATTGTCCTCCCTCCCATTCTCTCAGTACTGTCCAGCATGAAACTTGCTTAGTAGAGGTAACTGGGAAGTAAAACAAGAACTTTTCTGCAGACAGTGTTGTTGAAGTACCATGTTCCATAGCATACATCAATCATTTCTGACTCCTGAACATATATTTCTAAAAAACTTGTGAACCGAACTATTCTTTCAATGATATGAGTGCTCTGGAGAGTTAGAAAAAGAAATTGGAATAGTTTTTCCTTCTGACCCCAAGCAGAAAAGACAAAATCCCAAATGATCCAAAGAACCTAGTTAAGTACCAAACTCATCTGTGTGAAGCTCTGCATCTTAATGCCAAGACAATGTTGGTTAAGTCACGTATATTCAACACAAGAAAGGCAGTTTTGCCTTTTTCCATTGTGAAAATACTTAAGAAAACAGGTTTGTAAAACTGATGATAATTCACAGGAAGGAAAAAACAGTTAACCAGCTATCCACGCTGATTTATGTACTTGGTTTTGCTCAATGTTTGCACTCTTTATGATATGCAAAAAAACCATGGCAAGCTGGTACATTTAGCACAGCTTATAAGTAGGCATCTTTGGGCACCATTCTTCTATGACTATTAACTACTTTTAATGAAATTTCACAAATTATGTATTCAAGTAGATTTTGAAAACTTTACTTAAAATCATGTAGAGGAATATAGCATAACAGATATCACTGATTTGAATAACGTGAAACAGAAATAGAAGATATGTAAAAGGAAAAAAAAGTTATTCTCCGAAAGTCTGATTTCCAAAAGGGATTGGAAACAGATATTCATATGATCAAGATTTTTAATGGCACCACATTTTTAACAGAGTTCCAACTCCATTTAGACACCTACATGAGAGCTAAGACTTTCAAAATGCTCCTTAACCAAAAGCTCCCATAATGATATTTTATAGCCATATTTTCAAAAGCACTCAGCATTCAAAGTGCTTTTGGAAATCTGGCCCCAGCTGTGAGCAGTGACCTCTCCTGAAAATCTGTAGGGGTCTGGCATGAAAGCATATGGAACATTGCATTTAGTTGCGGGAATCTTAATTACCAAAAACATATTGACAAATTAAAGAGAGTTCAGAGAAGAGAAACAAAAATGGTCAGGGGACCAGAGGAATTTACATATGAGGGAAGATAAAAAGAGCTATATATGTATGGCTCAGCTATGAGATAATTAAGGGAGGATATATGTTAAGACTCTGCAAGTGTTCCTAATCTTGTGTGGAGAATGGGGAGGAACAAATTAAATTGGATATGAGGTTATAACTAGAGCTGCAAGTAAAGAAGAAAAAAAATAATCATCTGGGTCTTCAAAAGAGCACCCTGGCAGGGAGGTCAGTTAGGCTGTAAAATGTGGACTGAGGGGACAAAATCCCATGACTAAGGTTTGCATATACCTTTGGGATAAAGATCTGAATATTTGAGAGAAGCCTGTTCAAATTCCACTTTCAAAATAGATGGTAATTTGGGGTGGCTGGGCTGAGTGGAAGTCTCTTTTGAAATAGCAGCAATTGTTCTGATGGAATTAGTGTAAATTACTGAAGAGAATGAAAAATTGAGCAAATTGTGGTCCTGATTTATGTCATATCATGACATTGAATTGAATGTATTGAATCATGACAGAGACACAGACTTACAGAAACGTACAGAAAAGAAGTGAAAACACTGACCTCCCTCCTCCTCCAAGAAGTCAGTGCACTGAAAAAATTTCACTTGTGAGGAAAGCATACATGTAAGAAAACAGATAGGGTTGTGAGGGGAGAATATTCCATGGGCATTCTTCAAACCAAATAAGTGCACGCTAGCTCAGAGACTGTCATGTTGCTAAGGCACATTATACTATTATTTTTAAAAAGTAGTAGAACTTTTGGCAGAAAAATCCAAAGCATAATAGTCAGGTTTTGGAGAACTATGTGGGACTCTGTGTTAGTCAATATGGTTCAATGCCTTGAGATGCAGGAATGTGGTTTGACAGAGGTACTACAGAAACAACTGTGTCCATTGTCTGCTTCCAATATTATTCTGCCAGGTCAGAAAAAACTCAGATATCTATAACATTCTCTTCTTTATTTTTCATTCTGGATGGTAAAGTATTGCATATAACACTTCTAGTACTATGCTGAACATTACCATTCAGTTTGGTTGTATGAATGTCAAAGTTACATGATTATAGAACACAAACCTAATTATCTTTCTAGCTATTGTCAAGCGTTTAGATTTTCCAAATATAAAGAAACAAAAAAAGAAACAATATGAGGTGGTTAGTATATGATTTTGCATACTTGTGTGTGGACGTACCCTTGTACAGACAGCAATTAATTAGTCAATATATCTAGGCTTACAATGTAGACAGTCATTACCAACCTTGTTTGAAACATGGAGAAGTGAGATGGGCAGGTGAACCAAGATGATCTGGGCTTCAGAGTAAGTATCCACCCCTGCTTCACTCCATCACACACCACACAACTTGTGCCTCAAGAAAGTGGTGCATGGTCAGCTATGCTAGCTGACATGTGAGGAAAGTCTAGCTCTGGATGTGTGGTAATCCACAGTACTTGTCAACAGACAAACTATAACCAGCCCTTTGAAAAGCCTTAAGAGGTTCATATCCTTGGGAACCCAAAGACTTTCTTGAGAAACTGAAATTAGAGACAACCCTTCTCCTTCAAAACCTACACATTTAGAAAAAGAAAGGAAGACTCTCAATTCTGCTTTCAGTCCTTGAAACAGAGGGGCTTCCAGGGATAGCTTCCAAAAGGGCAGCTTCTGCAGTGATCTTATATTTCAACCTCTCAAGCACTAAACCTGACACAAGCATAGCACAGTGATCATGCACCAGAGGGGTGCCTGGGGGCATTACTGAGGTTCTGCTGAGAAGCTGGAGTTGTGTGTGACACACAGCAGTGTGGTGGCACCAGTTTTACTGGTATTCACTGAAAATGACTGCCAGCATCAGGTCAGGTTAATATCTGCATTATGCATGCTCCATGGAAGAAAAAAAAACAGTCCATCTGAAGTAATTAAAATTCAGGGTCAGATTTTTAAAACAGTGATATTTGGCTGGAGGACTCTAGCATCAGCCAATTTGAAAGAATGGAACACTTTTATGTTCTCTGACTCTAGCACCAAAGTGGCTGTGTTAGGGAGGACTAATGACACAAGAAGCTGAGGAGATCATACAAACTAGACTGATCAGAACTATCTGGAGCGTTTTGATAGCAAAGTTTTATTCACTTCTTCCTCTCCTACTTTTGCTAATTTTATAATCAATACAAAATAAATTTTCCTCAGAAAAACATAGTCCAAACCCGTGGAACCAACTGCTGCAGGAGGTCATCAAGTCAGATACTGTAGTTAGATATAAAAAAGGGCTGAATACATTTTATGGCCAAACGACATCTGTACAGTCATCCAAGCTAAGATAATGGTGATGAAATTTCATGCTTGAGTGTGTAAAATGATTGCTACATCACTCAGAAAGGATTTTTTTCCTTCCCAGGTAGAGAATTACACAATTGAGAAGATGCATTATAAAGAGGCTCCTGAACTTGGTTGTTTGTTTTTTTTTTTACCTTTCTCCAAAGAGTGAAAGATCAGCTCATGGACCTCACAGAATAATAAGTTAGCCTTCTACTTCTTCTCTTCTTAAGCATAATGAAGCTCTTAAATGAGCTATTTCATTTCAGGGCCTTCGAGTTTCTTTCATTCTCTCCATGCTAGCTGATCTCACATGCAGGTGAAATAACTGAAGCAAATCTTAGCAGCTGCCAAGGTTACTAATTCACCCTACTGACCCCAACAGGTGAGACAGTGAGCTTGCTTATGAGCATGAAGAGGCCTGTGGCTGATATTTGGCGCAACAGCTGGCTGCATTTCTCATGCAACTTGCACGTACTGTACATCTGGCTTCATTTAATTAGAAAACAAAACAAACAAAAATTAAAATTGATCTTCCTTCAGTAGTCAGCAACCTAATGATAATTTTGACCATTTTTTCATGTTTTCATCATTTCCAGAACTTAATCAAGGAATGAATTAAGCAGGGACAGAATATATATCTTGTTAAAGATTTCTGTGATATCTCACAGAAGATTTAATTCAGCAAGAGTATGTAGGGGAAACTGTGGGGTGGAACAACTGCCGAAATACTTTAAACCTCATTACCACATATCCCCACTTCACCCTGAGAGCCCCCAGCCTGTCCATTATTGTCCTGTCTCTACTTTCTGTGGGACTTTAAAAAGAAAAGGTTCAAAGAGCAAGACTTTCATGCTCCCGTTTCCATGTCAAACACTTTCAACTCCTGATTTCAAAGTGCCATTCACTTGCTGTTCAAAGGCCTGTGGACATGTAGGGGGTGAGACAGGAGTAAAAGGTTGCACTACAAAGCCTGCTGCATTCAGAGCGATACCCTTCTTGGAAATACAAATGATAACATAAACTCAAGTACCTATCAATAAAACTGCCAATATATGAAAGGAGGGTTGGAAAAATTCTAAACGGCCTTTTCCTGCCCCCTCTCCCACACCAGCATTGTTTTGTTACAGGTCTGGATAAAAGCCTAATTGATACTTTGAAGAGCAGCTTTTTCTTCTCTTGCAGTTATGACCAGGGAACCGCAGAAGTGGGAGAGAAGCCCAAACCCCAAATAAGTTTGCTAAGAATACCTAAAGAAGTTCCTACCAACATCTGAAAAACCTGCCTTGCTCTCGCTGAGTATTCATCTACCTCCCCTTCTCTATCTGTATCCTTTTCATCTGCCTGCCCACAAGATTTGGAACACCATTAATTGGTCCTCAGGGAGGCTGACAGGCCTGCGCTTTTATGACTTGATTCTTTGTATTGTACACATGTGGGCATCTCTCAGGAGATAAACAAAAGGAAAATGTACTGAAAAGGGGGGTAGAATTTGTATAAGACTAAACGCAGAACAAACCACCTTCCCAATTTACTGCTAATATCCTAAATTGCATGAATAAATCCTCCCCCCTCCCTATCTTCCCTCTTCTCTACATCTGCTTCTCTTAATCTGCTTTTCCTGATCGCTACAGGCTCGTCTTCTGAGGAATTCTACCTCCCATTTGAAATCAAACAGTCTAACTCTTTTTTTGCCCCCCGTTCTCCTTCCTCCTTGCCAACAAAAGAGTGAGGTGGTCTTATGGGAAGATAAAAAGAATAGTTGATCATAAGAACTAACCTGGAGCCAACACCTTGGTCTTTCGTCCCTTCAGCAGTTTCTAAACCCTAAGCACCTGCAGCTAATTCTCATGGCTTCCAGCCTTGGTCTTGGATTTGCTGAGAGTGAGGCACTTTTTGGCACAGCTTTCACTGCAGAGGAAAAATAAATCTAACACACTCAGAGACATACTGACACACAAGCACGTACATGCACAAGTTTTAGCATGCGTGCGCTTGTGCATGTGTGGGCTTGTGGAGAAAGCAGCCTGTGTTATACAGAGGTAACCATAATTTTCAATTGATTAATATGTACTAGCAGCCTTTACTGCTAACCAACAGCATGCCAGAATTTCCGCTGTGTTTTTGTCTTTACCAACAAAGCAGGTATGGGACATTGTTTCCCCAGAGCTGGAAATATGCTAAGGATTTCTGGACCAGGTCCTTCTGGTTTTATTCACAGCATGTTTGATAGAAAGACAAGGATTTACCCTGCTCCCAGAACTAAAAACCACTGTGAATTTATGAATCAGATTCACAACTGGGAGGCAGGTGCATGAGTGTTTTTGTGTGCACCTTGGCACATCCTAAAAATCTGGTCATTATTGTTCATGCTTACAAGCTAAAACAACATAGGCAGAGGAGGACTTGGGAATCAAAATCCAAAATTTCCATTCCATCTTCTTCCCCTTTCTCCCTAGTCTGCCTGTACTCCAGTGGCTAAATCTACCAGACTTGAAAGTGCGTCTGAAACCTTTGGCAGGGGAGGAGACTTTAACTACATTTTTTGGTGCTCTTTTGAATGCTCTGACTCCTAAACATCTATTTAAAATGTGACACCTTTTTGTGCACACTAATTTTCAAAGATAGAAGTGGCTGGTTTGGAGGAAAGGGCCTAAGTTACCACAGTACTTACGGTTGCCAAGAAAAGCATCTAAAAATAAAGCTGAATTTATTGCAGTCTTGTCCTGAGCTTTCTTCTTTGTTATGATATGGAGCTCCTTGGTCTACAAGCCAATTTTTGTGAATGATGCTCCAAGCCAACTGACTTTTCCTTTCATGCAGGACAACATGTATGCTGTGAATGCATTTTGGAGGTTAAACCCTTAATTTGAAGTTGATGGAGGTAGAGTGTATTGTAATGATGTAAATCACTTTTTGATGTTAAGACTTCATCCCAGAAGATAGCCTATGAAAACAAATTTCTGCAGGGAAACTAGAGGAAAGACCTCAGTCAACACTACCTGTGACTGTTTTTGTTCTTGTAACCTTTTAGTGAAGCACAGCAATTTCTACCTGATTTTCTACCATACACACAGCAGGAATTTCAGTGTGGGTTGTAAAACCTGCTTAAGAGCCTGTGTAATTTACCTCATGTTGATTACTCTGTATGGAACAGCTAATGGTACATGAGTTAATTAATCTATAGCTGCCTTGCCTATCTGTGCTAAATAGTAGTAGTGGCTATATCTTTGAAAATCTTAAGATACAGGTTTTTTTAATCATTGCTAGTGAAAATGTGCACCTGGCAGAAATGGGTATTTAAATGATGGTCTAAGTCTGATCTGAGCTCAGTGTCTAAAAACATCTGTAACAGGAAAATTTCCCTGGAGAGAATTAAAGTCCTGCATGACAGCCACTGCTCTCAGCCTGGGAAGCTGTAGCAGCCAGGCAGGGAAGCTTTCTCTGCAGGTAGAGGACTGTTAAGAGAGGCAGCAAACTGCAAGCTTTTGGTCCTGTATTGTTCCCACAATATTGGCTTGAAAACTAAAAGTCAGTGTGAAAGGTCCCATGTGTTGATACAGTTATATGAAATGCTGTCACTATTAATTTCATCCAGTTTCCCTGGAAATGAGCAAAGCAACCACTATTAAGCAAGGCTTCTATAAAACAAAAAACACAATTTAAATCTACTTATCCCTGACATCATTCCTGCTATGTATAACGATAGAAATGGTCAAGCCACTGCTAACCATGAGCCAACGCTGTGAGGAGCATTGCTCACTGCTGCCATGAAGAGCAAAGCACTGCCATTCAGATGTTTGCAAACTGCTGAATTGTTTGCAGATCCAGACCTCCATGTATCACCCATCAGAGGTGTAAATTGAATTGACAGTGGAGAGGATAAGGGAGAGAAGCTCAGTCTGTGGCTGACACATGGGACCTACCTCACTTTCCTCCTGAGAGTGATTGAATGGTGCCAGAACGGGACTGGGAACTCTGGATGTATTTTTCAGCACATGGCAGGTGTGCTGGTTTCTAATGCTACCCAACACTTCCCTGAAGCTCTAGACTCCACTTCTTTCTGGTTGAAAACTGTAGTTCAAGACAGAGCAGAAGTGACAAAGTTTAGGTTTGCATGCTGATGCATCCCTTGGCACCTGAAAGCTACAATAATATGCCTTTATAAGTGACAGGGGTATAATTTAAATAGAGTTGTTTGGTACTGGTTTATTGCTTGTCTGGCATCCGGTCTCAAAAATCGGTATGTGGAGCCTGACTTTCAGAGATTTTGTGCCACTTTACGTGAATACCAGACAGGTGCACAGCTTTTCCTTTTAATGCTTAAAAGTACGTCCTTGCATTAAAATAGTCACTTTTCAACCCCACCTGAAAAAAAACCTTTGGGGATTCTCAGCATATGGATAATTACATTGAAAATCAATTCTTCTGACATTCAGAGCTTTCTTTTGGAGAGGTTTATTTGCTCTACTAACGATTTTAAGCCTCTGTGGCACCTTCTTACTCACCGTAACTGCTGTGCTTAGTATCTAGCTCGTAAGCATTATTTGATTTCAGGTACCCTGCACATTGTGTCACCTTTTAAATTAATATAAAATTGCTTCAGCCATCTCCTTGTTTGTGTTCATGTTAAACCTTTCTTGTAGAAATATGAGTGGTGATGGAGACTGTAGGGCATTAGGGATTAAGGGCACATGATCCCCATCTCCTCTGGAATCCTCCCTGCTCCTCTCCCTCCCTCCTGCAGTGCAGATGTGGAGGGCTGTTCTCCCTGAGCCGTCAGGCACATACAAGAAGGCACATTCTTCAACAGAGGTAATGAAAGAGGTACACAGCTTGGCTCACAGGTCCACGTCTGCTGGAATATGCAGGAAGTTATCTAAGGGAAAAATGCGGAAGCAAAATGTTGATTTAGAGAAAGCCAGTTGAATAAGAGCACTTGTGGGATGTCACTAACAAGACAAAATAGAGGCCACCGGTTTCCTTCCAAGATATCGTCTTATACTAATAGATCATAGAAAATATAATGGATTACATCCTTAGGGAAAGCTCCTTGAGCTGAAGTGATAGTAGCTTTGGAAGGGCAAATAATCTCTGACAACAACTCTATTCTGCAGGTGTTATAGCAAAGGCATCTTGTAGCTGCAAGTTTCTTCATTGCTGTAGTTCTGTTAGGGACCCGATAAGTCTGTTCTTTTCTTCTGAAATATTTATTTTCTACCAAACTTACTTTTCTATTGATTTTTTGTTTGGTTGGTTTTTTGTTTTTTTTTGTTTTTTTTTTAATAAGGAGACTCTTCCATCTGGTGAAATCTTTCAGTGCTTTTAAAGAAAACGAATGAGAACAAAAATCTTTATAGCCACTTTTGTTTCCTGAAGATAATAAGCCTCCCCATATAGACACTTTGAATCTTTCAGAAGCTAAAATAAAGAAAATTTCTAAAGTAGAATCTTACTTAAAAAACAAGTAAGTTTGGGCTTTTTTAACATGTTTAGTATTGAAAATTCTCTTGGAATAAACGAGATTGCAGTTTCCTCCTCTGCAGAAGAAGCTGCTGTTCCACAGAACTTCATCCCACTTTCAGCTCTAATGTAGACTTTCAAGGTCTCTTGCCTGCAAGAGTAAAAATACAGTTAATTTTTCTAGAGTCAATGCGAAATTGCTACAATGCTCAGAAAATAGTCAGTCTTAGATGCTAAGGAATAATGCATCAAACAGCAGAGCTATCTTGAGACATCCTGGAGAGACCATTTTTTCATTCAGGTAGAGTATTACAAGCAAGAGGAAAATTCAAACACCTGTTTTAGAAGGGATGCTTTGTACAGCAACTGATATAGTTAATCCTTTTCTTCTTGCCAAACTGGTCCAATCATTACAAATAACAGGTCAATATCCATAGAACAGTAAACTATGCATGCACTTTTCTAGTTAATTTTTAAATGTCTTACTATGACCTTCTTCCCTATTGCCCTCACTACCCTACTTTTTGGCTGAAGCCTCTTTAAGATGGGGAAGTTACATCTGCAATTTCACCTACTCTGAAATCACCTCATTCTGCCCTGATTTATACCCCATGAAATCCTATTGCCCTCAGGAGGGTTCTGGAGAGTGTAAGGCTGGGCAGAGTTTGATCCAGAATGTTAAATACTGGAGCATCAAAGTTATAGGTTTATTGCAATTATTATTGGTCCCCATTGGTTATTTACTTATGCTGTATCTCAGCTACAGTTAAATTCTATGTTACAGGGTATGTGGGGAGAAATAAAAGCACAAATATCAAGTGAGTGGATTGATTTGAAATGGGCTTGAACCTATTTTTATGCCTCAGGATACTACAGAAGAGGAGGGATTTTCAAGAATCCCTACAAAGTGACCTGAGAGTTGACATTCTGAGTTGTTCTAAGAGCTGCACTGTAAACTGAGGCAGTTCAGCTGCTGATATGTAAGGAGCTCAACTTACTTGATCTCAGAGGCTGGGGTGGGTGCTGGGACCTCTGTAGCTCTCCTCACTATGTCTCACTCACTGATAAAGCTCTTCAGAGGGACAAGCACTTCTGCGATCACTTAGGCATCTTTGCCAAATCAACACCAACTGTTCTGATTCCCTCAGCACCCCTGGTAATGTGTTTCTGGTGAGGCACTAGTAACGCGCTGGTAATGCAGTGTAAGGAAAAAATACTGGCCGCTTTTCACTTAACTGTGCCAGGAGAAGGGACCCATCCTACATTGCCAAACTTTTGACTCAAGATTTTCCACATCTAATCACAAATTTAATAATCTGTATTATTATATATAACTGGTCTTTCAATGAAAGATTTCCTCAGCGGTGATCCAGAAGATAGGATTGAGAAACTAAAGTCATACCTAATTATGTACTATTATTTCCACCCTCAGATTTTTTTTTGTAGTGTATGAGCTACAGTATCACTACAATATCACTACAACACAAATTCTCCATTGTATGACTCAAATATGTTCATAATAGACACATGCATATCTTCTGAACGTGGGTGCCTAACTGAAATCTAAAATGAAATGTTCACAGTCAAAGACACATTTTGTAAAGATGGACTTAAGAAAATTAAAAAATAAAAAAGAAAAAAAAAAAAGAAAAAAAAAACAAACCCCAGACAACAGTATCGATACCACTGTCCTTAAGGCCCAGGGTATTTTACATTTCAAGCTTCATAGAGTTTTCCCTCAGTAGTGTTTGGTTTGACTGAGATGGCTTAACTCCGATATGAGTGCTACAGAGACAGATCATACTTCAGAGGAATGAATACAATAGTATAACATGGGTCACACTTTCTGCTGAGCTACCTTAGAGCTAATCACCATGTAGGAAATCTGTCAATATGTTATGAAATTTAAAATGTAAAACTTACTGGCTGAGGGGCCAGAGGAATATGTACCAGAAAGAATTATTGTTTTAAAATTATACCTACTCCTGGCTCATACTATGCACAAAAAAACAATGCAGGGTCCTTTATGGGTAACCATATACTTTACATCAAATGTCTGCCCAATGTGTTCCATTCTAAACTTTCTGGGCCTTCAACACGATAAAAACTGTATGACATGTATTTGCTTTCCTATATAGCCCTAATTTTTTTAATCAAATAACTGGAACTAAGAAATATTCCAAATTAAATTTCTTTTTCTTTATCTATGAAAACCAGGTTTTTTCAGTAGTAAAAAAAAGAAATGCATTTCACAATCGGTTCTATAGCAATGAGTTTTCAGGGAAGGAAATTTTTAGTTGAGTGTGAGAAGGTCCCAGTTATACCACTTTATGCAGGGCAGCTTGGCCCACACTATCTTGAATTTATGATTACCAAAAATTAATTTTCTGTTTTAGCAGTCAGATTTACTTGTCATGATAAATAACAAACAGAATGGCATGGAAAATAGTTCTTACCAACCAGCTTCTCAAGACTCTTTTGCTGGTCTGCAAAACAGTCTTCTCTTGTTTTTTATTGCACTCACTAATTAGGATCTAGTGTGCCTCACAACAGTCAGCTGCCATTGTAACAAGTTACGGGAAAATTATAATGCTTCCTAAGCATTTCCACAGAAACAAATTTCATGGGTGTGTGGGTGGACGGTAGGAGGAGAATAACCTTGGGAAAACCACAATTATAAACAGCTGCAGCATGCATTAAATGTAATTATGATTGATTCCTATAAATAATTCTTTGTGTAAATTTCCACTTAAGCTGGATTTGCTGTTTGGGTGCAATGGACATTTCTGCATTAAGTGATTATGTCTTTTTATTATTAGTAAAAATACAGACTCTTTACACTTGGGAGAGGAGATGGGGAAAGACTTATTGTACCAGCATGAACTGCTGAAAATCTGCACTCTCACAATTAATGGTTTAACAGCCTGAATGTGATAAAATTGTTTGTGCCTGAACCTACAAAGACGGAATAAAATGAAAAAGAGAGCATCATCCAAAGTTATTGTCAGCAAAACCTCATAATACTATTTCAACAAGATAATAAATGTATAATGGTAGATAGATAGCATCTGATCAACCACTATAGAACAGCTGACTATATTAATAGGACTTGACATTTATTCTGTTTAATGGAGAAGGTGCTGAGCACCTATGTTTCTGCTATGCTAATTGCTTGGTCATTTAAAAAAGAAATCAATATAATACAGCCCACACAAGAGAAAATCTTGACTGATTCTTTACACTTCCTAGAGAAAAACCCCACTAAGTCATGGTCATTAATTTATTTGACTACTTCAACACTTCAAATTTCATTCATTCTCATATAAGGTTTTACAACTGTCTATTACATGAACATACAGCAGTGGTAATGACAAGAAAGAGCATATAAAATGCCTGGGACAAGGAAGAAGGTTTCCTTTGGAAGCTTTATGTATCCATTCGTGATCCCACTGAAATTAATTATAGCTAGCCATTTACTTCAGTGAGATAAGACAAGGAGTGTGCACAGGCCTTGGTACAGCTATGTGCTCTCAGTTGTCACTGTATGTGTGAGAGCTACTAAGGGCTGCTCAGTGCTCGTGAAAAAGGAGATCTTAAAGTACTGTATTACTACAGCTGCAATACTGATGTGCTGAAGCTGACCCTCCACTGTAACAGGAGGGTCTAGCCTCTTACTCAGTTGGATATTTAGTCAAGCTCTTAATCACATTTATAACCACTTCTCTTTTAAAGATCATAGGAACCAATGGCGCATGCTAAAAGTTAAGCAACTACTTAACAAATAGGATGATTCAAGGCCATGTTTCTACTCCGTATACCTCCTCACCAATTTAGGTTTTAATTTATGCTTTTTTTTTCCAGCTGGGCTATATCCTTATTTTTTGAATGGAACATATGGATACTGCAAAGCAGATCAACATTTGTTAGACAAAATCGGAAATACAAGAACTTGCTTTTCTCATAGATATCTCTAAAACTGTTCCTGTTTTCATCTTTTTCACCCCCTTGGCATCTTTCACCACACTTTTTTTCCATACATCTGCAGAGCACTTTCCTAGCCAACCCAACATTCTCTGCAGTAGAGATGGGGTAACTATGTTAGAGGTTAGTATCTTCCAGCCTAAAAATTTCACTTTGGTGGTTTGTTCAAATTTGCAGTCAGTGTCAAAGGCAGAAGTGAATTCAGAGTTATGCAGAAGTGAATTCAGAGTTATGCAGAAGTGAATTCAGAGTTGTGCTCTGTCTGTGCATTGACCGACCTAGACCAAACTTTCCATAAAAAAAGGCTGCCTAGAATGCCTTCAAAGCAGAGTTGAAATACCACACAGTTTTTTAAAGTATTAGATCTATGGACGGTTTTTCCATTTACACCTCCTCTGAATGGCTATGCGATTAGCTTAATTTAAAATAAAACCTTGTTTTCTTTCCCCATATAATTTTGGTGGAACTACAAATTTGACAGTTTGCACCTGATAAGTCAGGTTATTTTTACAGACTTTTGTTGGAACTGTTGGTAGTTTAGCAGCTTTAAGCTCTGTGTAGAAGAAAAAAACATTATTTGCTCTAAAGTTATAGTAAATTAATATGAAAAGCTCTGCTACTGTTCAGGTTGCATTTAGTACGTAACATACAGAAATGCTGTTAAGACTCCACAGAATACCAAAGATTTGCTTGCATGCTTTTCAAACAAAAAAATAAAACTAACACATATTTAACCCCCTCAGGCTAATTTTTAAGCCATACCTCTAAAATTGCATCACAATATTTTGTCAATACAGTTTTGCACACTTGACCTCCATTTAGGTATAGAAATCAGTTGCAATATAACTGATAAAGATAGAGACTCAGAAGCTCCATTTATCATTTTGATCAGAAAGACATTCTTTTATTATTCTTTTCCCTTATGGTTGGATTTAAAGAGCTCTTTTAAAGCCTCCACCACCCTTTTTAAATAAATATTAAAAAAAAACCACAACAAGAAAGAAACCCAAAATCAACAGGGGCTGTATAATTTCTACAAAAACATCCTTACATCAATCAAGCAAATATACATTAGTAAGAAGGAAAAACATTAAGACTCATTTTCCTTTTTCCTGTACCAGGTTACTTCTTTTGTACTATATATCAGAATGAAAGTAATTCACCTCTCAAAACAAAATATTAAAGAACAAAATATGACTGATGCACTTTTGCAGAATACAGTCAAATTTCCATAAAATGTCTGCAGGGTTTTGCACATTAAAATTTCTCTTACTAAAAATGTTTATGGAAATAGGTCATTATGCACATTACTAATAGAGAACAATTTGTTGCTTTTAAAGGAGCTTTTATACTAATAGTTGTGAATAAACACATTTATGAGGCATCCTAAATATAAGCAATGTATATACTGGCTAGCATAGTACTCCTCACATACATGGTAGACATGGCTTAAAGAAGTTGCTCAGTTGCCCAGTTCTGCTAACACAGAGCCCAGAGGATTTTTTCTACTGTTTTTATTATATTGATAGGAGATGAATGGTGTCACAGCTGTGGAAATTGGCTAATGGTTGGTACCACTGAATGCAATGCTTCCGTAGATTTTCATCAGAACCAATAAGGCTGTCTGTGTGTTTAGTGAAGGCGAGGGTAAGGGTAGGGATGTCCAAGTAGACCTCTCCTTTGCAGCCAGAGCTGAAGAGTCCAGTCAGCAATCCCAGCCCCTGAAAGGCAGCCTCAATCTGTGGAAAACAGCCTTGTGCAAAGCAGATTTTCACATCAGCTGTAGCAAATTTTGCTAGCATGATATCAGAACTGGATTTGAAACACTACATATCCCATTATCAGCACTTAGAAACATTAAAAAGTGAAAACAACTGTAGTAATCTTACTTGACTTCTGAGGAACAAAAAAAATACAAGCAGGTAATCACACTGTGACCATGATGATAGTATGAAAAGCAACAAGACACCAGCCTAGAACTGCTAGTCTCACTGAGGAATACCTTACAATACATCTAAACAGTACCCAGCATCAATTCTCTTAAAAATCACAGTTAAACAACAGATTAGATCACCTAGAAAGTGCAAATGAAATGACCTGGCTTCAGAATATATGTTGATTCCTGTGGTCCCTGGCTTGGTTGTCAGTAAAAGTGAAGAAAATGTAAAACATCTATCCAATTATTTCAGTTAATATACAAGCATTAAGCATTCAAATTCCTAATTAAGAGACAACATGCCCTGTCAGGCATCTGCATGGGCTATTGAACATTGCCTAGATTGTTCCATAATTATGGAACAATCTAGCTGGCTTAATAGCTCTAAAAATGTAAGCAATGTGCATCCATTGAGGAAATGTACTGCTTATCACATGAGGAGGAACAGCACACAGAACATGCTCTGCTACCATGTATTTGTGCTGCAGGTTTTTAGTGGAACATAGTTTAATTAACAGAGGGCAGCCTTGGCTTAGTAGCTGACTTCTGTTGGCAAGGAAGAAATGTAACTCACATATCAAAATATATTTCCATGTGCAGATTTAAACATATAAAACTCCACTGCTGGAGGTGTTCCTTTCAAACTTTTGGTGCTGGTTAGGCACCAAAAAGAAAAGATATCATGTAGAGAAATATATATTTGTACTGATTTCAACATGCTACTTTTCAAGCCTCATTTGTCAAAATCCTCCATCTTCCAGACCCTCCTCACCAAAGTAAAAAAAAATTCAGCATCCTCTCGGGCAGTCATGTTGTCAAGGAAACAGATTTTTTGCCATCTTCTGTGATTTGCATTGTCAGAAAATTTGCTACAATTTCCTTCATTTCAAGCTTGATGCCTATGTGCAAGAGCTGACCAACATTGCTTGAATGTTGCTGCCATAGCATCAGGTCATCTATTCTTTCATACTTTCTGGTGAGGCTGGGCAAGTCATGGATGTACTCTCTGATGAAAAGTCTGCAAGGAAAAAAACCAGAAATATTTCAGATATTTGAAATAATTTCTTCTGCCCTTTAACCAATAGTTTTTGTTTTGAAAATAATACAAGTTGCTTTAAAAGCATTGTGTCCCTTTCTTTCACGTTGCCTTCTTATTCTCTTTGCTTTTAATAGAACAAAAGGGGAAAAGCAAAACCAAAAAAGCCATTAAAAAAAAGAATTAGACAGTGGAAATGTGAAGAAATTTGTAGATTAACTGAAAATTTGCAATTAAAACATATTTTTTCAGCAAAGTTTGTTTTACCTAGTACACTAATTCCATGTTAAAAATTTAACTGACTCTTATTAACTTTACTGTTAAGACACCTGTACATGCATATTGTATGGGATGCTGATTCTTCAAATCTGCTTGCTTCTACAGGATGCAAAACCACAACGCTACATTGGGCAGCCTCTGGATGTTTCATGCAACAGAGGGAGCTACACCTCAACATTTCTCCTGAGACTTGTGGGAAGAGTTGAAGCACTTCTTTGGTTTCCCTGTAGACTGGCATCACGTAAATAAATGGCATGAATAAATCTGTCTTCTTACCTGGGATAGATCAAGCAATGTTGAATTGATTCAACTGGGTTTAAATGGACTTCTTACCTTTCTTATCTCATGGTAGGAATAACTGTCAGAGAATTTAATTATGAATTTCTATCCCCTTAAAGAGATCTACCGTAGCATCCCATGTGTATTTTGCACTGTCAGTAAATTTGCTAAAATTTCCTTTGTTTCAAGCTTGAGACCTATGTTCAAGAGCTGACCAACATTGCCTTGAATGTTGCCACCATGCCATTCATTTGGTGTGAGAAAATTTTTCTTCCCTGTTTTTCTAAACAGGAACAAACACAACTTAAACTGATTTCATGTATTCACCTATTCTTTCCTGTCTTTATAGGTATATAGCTAGAATTCTATAAGGCATATCAGAATATAGTAGGCCTCAGCTGTGTATGTACTAGTCTGTAATTTGACAACACAGTGGGTATTAAATGCAAACACTTTTAACTTCACTGAACATATAAACTTATTATTAATTAAATAGGAAAGTAATTATCCATCCACATGTGCCAAAGGAATGTCAATCTAAATGACAGAATTGGTAACATATTTTGTTTGAACTGTTCTTGTCACAAGAAGTTTTTTCATAAATCAGTATTATCTACATAATATTATTTAAGGTATTAATGAAATGCAACAGCGAACTTTAAATGGATTAAAATTATCTATTTAAAGACTATTTTTATGCCTCAAATCCTTTTTCTTTCCTTTCTTCTTCTGGTACAAAATTTTAAACTGCAAATCTCTTTTTTGGCTCAAATCAGAAAAAAAAACCTAAACCATCAGCTTTCAACAGAATAAAAATACTGGTTCCCAATGAGATCACAAAATAATTAAGGCACTTAACAGTGTAGGTGCTTACAGCATTAGGATGTTTTGTGGACAGAGATAACATTTCAGATTCAGCTCCTAATGAAACACATTTTCAGAAGTATTACAGTGAGGATTTTTTATTTTCCTCCTGCAAATCAGTATTAGTGGGAGCGCTACGTTTTGGTTCCCTCTAATTTCTTCACCATAAGGAGGCTGGAGGTCTTCTGTGAAGGGATGAGACAGTGTGTTCCCTGTCACAGCAGTGTTGTGATACAGGCCTGGGCTTGCTTCGGGAACATCCCAGGACCTTTGCCGTTTGAGCTGCAAGACAAGTGGACTGCACTCTAATTGCTTGTTAATATTGAGGACAATGTTAATTAATCCCATGGTAAAAATCTCATGGTGCTTTGAAGCCTTGTTTTGCCATCCTTTTCATTTCAGGCTTGAGAAAAGGCCAAAAGCAGCCATGGTGCCTAGTCTTTGGTGTGGAAGACAGGTCTGCACACTTACTCCCCTTTCTAAACAAGTACATTCAGTTTATGTTGCTTTTTGCAAGCCACTACATTATTTGCTTTCTCAGGCCTCAGCCTCTGAAAAAAATAATTTCTTCTGGATTGCTAAACATCCATCTCAAAATCACTGAGAGAAGCCAGCTCCCAGGAGATGGCTAGAAACAGCTGCTTCCTGCAGCTGGAAAATGTTTCATTGCCAGTCCAGACCTTGATCAAGTAAAGCACTTATGCTCATGAATAGCCAGTTGATTCCCATAAGAAAGTTATTGTGTTTGGGTGGCTCACTGCATTGGGTCCTATAGTGAATATTACAATAAGTCTCTTACCGAAGGTAGATATTACAGGCTTGTGTCCTTCAAAGACTTATACAGATGAGTAACATACATATGGGGTTTATAGTGTCAAGGCTGTTGGCTGTCCCTGTCATACGGGATTTATCACATTTGGGTAAGCATTTCTTTCTATGACTTTCAGGCTGTTCTTTTTATTTTTATTCTTTTTTTTTCCCCAATGCGGTAGAATATTTACCAATAAAAAAGAAAAAGAATACATATGGTAGGTGGGTAACTTTGAAATAACAGTGAAGACCATTAATTAAATAAGGGTGGGCACTGAGCTCATCTAAATTAATTTTTAAAATGAAGAATTGTGGAGGATATATAAGCACTAGGTTTCACCTCATTGTTCCCTCAGACAAAATATGTACTGTCAGGCAAAAAGAGAAGTTTTAGGGGTGTTTTTGGTAGGTTGGTTGATTGTTGTTTTTTTGTTTGCTTGTTTGTTTGTTTGTTTGTTTTATTATTACATCATTCAAAGCTTATTTGCTCAGTAAACTGCAGTCATATAAAGATTCCATGGGAATGTCAAAATTTTTCTAAAATCAAGATAAAAGAAACAGTGAAATAGTTATTAACAAGCACCAGAGCTCATTATATTTTGTATTAAAGAAGTTTGTAGACTAGGTTTCACTGCTCTTCGGAGTCTATCTTGTTAAGTATTCACATTTACTGACTTATTGTTTATAAAACCAGGTGTTCTTAAGTACAATAAGTAATTCTGTTATGAAACAGAGAAGTATAAATCAATTTATTAGCGATACTCTGCATATATAGCTGTGAAAAAGACCTCAGGCAAAAAAAAAAAAGCGACAAGACTGCTGTAATTTGTATTTTGGGAAAACATATGTAAAATATCTTTAGGCACCACAAATTTAGATGCCTTACCAAAAAAACATTAATAACATTCCCAGCACAAAGGGCAAAGCAGCCCACTCATCCACTAGACAGTTTCTATACAGCTTACTTCCCCAAATGTCTCTCTTTCTTGTAAGAATAAAGTCTTTAGATTTGTTAAAAAATAATGGAAATCAGTATGAAGTAATCTATTATTTTCAAGGGATGTGGACCTAACCAATAAAATAGGACTCCAGGATTACCTTCGTAACTTTTTTATCTCTTCATACTTTCTACCTCCTTGTCCTACACTATAGAAAAGCAAATTGCTTAAATGTTTTACTAAGACCTACTCACCTCTTAGGTGTTTCAACAAATTTAGTTGATATGGCTCCTTCATAATCAAGCATATGTTCATGCACCTATAGCTTGTTGATTACAGCTCATTTATCTACTTGACTGCCCTGAAAAACAGCTCTGTACCAGTGTGACTCTCAGGCAACGTACCAGCAAAAACTGAGCTACTTTCATGATGAGCCCTATCAAGCCCAGCTTTGGGAGTGACATAGAATAATATATTTCTTCTTCTTTCAGGCAAAAGTGTTTTATATCCTGCCTCAAATTATGCTGCATATAGTCTTTTAGGAGTGTATCATCATCGTTTTTCAAAGTACATTACGCATATGGGGACAGCAACACAGACTTTGAATCTCATTTTGGGTAGAATCAAGAATTTATTGGTGGTCATCTTCATATTCATCAGGTTATCATAACAGCGATGCTCCAGAATTGTGTGTTGTTTTCTTGGTGTTTCTGGCTAGTCTGAAATTATCCAAATTATGGATTTCCAGCCATAGGTAAATGATCTGAATGAAACAGGTACATTGGCTGGTAGTGGAATTATTTTGTAGTGGAGAACCTAGTACAGCAATTCACTCCTCCAAACTCTCCATATGCGTTGGACTGGTAAAACATGTTCCTTACATTGTTCTGTTGCTGATGACAGAAAACAGCATTGTTCAGGTATATTCTGCCCCCTGTTGCCAAATATCGAGACTAGAAGAAAAGAATGGGGAACCAGGAAGAAAACCTGGAAGTTCTCACTGCCCATTCAGCTGTGGCCATAGGTGCATGATGGCCTCTGAGAGTGAGAACCATACCACTAAATTGCTTATCCTTTTTGTAAGGTTAAAAAGATTTTCATCTCAGAGATCTGAAAAAAAAATTATATTTCCATTTTAGTCTCCTTCCTTTGTCTTATCACATAATTGTGAGATGTGTTGAAGGTGCCATTTGACTCTAAAGATGCACTTATTTTCAAATTTTGTGGCCTAATCATACCTCAATATGTTAATGACTGGTTAACCAAAGCAACTCCATTGTAGCTCTCAAGTCTCTTAGTAATTTTTCTCTAATTGCCAAATGCATCAAATGGTGAATTAGGTATTATGTTAAAAAAAAAAAAGTGAGGATGCTACAAATTTTTAATCATTCCTATCACTCATTTCCATCTGGTGTCTGATGTTTCTGTTTATTGCACACAATAGACATCCATAGAGATGTTAAATTTAAACCCACTCTTCCAAGTGCATTGTTATTCAGCCTTGTATGTGCAGAGGGGTGATGGAAAGTAGGGCAAGAATGAAAAAAAGAGATATAATTCCTGTCCTCCCACGTACTTTCTTGTACAAATCTTTCTGCTTTTTATTCCGTCTGAAAAAAAAGTGGTTGACAATATTATTTTCTCCTGTCTGCGGTCGGTTTATCTAGTATAATTATTAAACTATATTGTCAGGACTATTAATTCTTACACATTAGAATAAGGGTCCTGGGCCAAAGTCAAGTTTTCTTTTCTACAGTAAAGAAAAAATATCACTGGATAGTTATTTCTGTATGGTTGGTCAGCCTTATTCTATTCTCCTCAGGTATAAGATAAATCTAAGTCAGTTGAGTGTTTATTATATCTTTAAGATACGCCTGCCTTCCCCAACCAGTCAGTTTAAAGTCTTTGTCAGGTACTCATTATCCCTTGCTCTGGTTATTACATTTTTGTTACCTTAGCAAACATGTTCATATCCATGCAGAGTGTGGCTGCAAAGAGCACTCTGACAGCCTCTTCAGTCTGTTCAGAACGTAGGATACGCACCTTTGTTGTCAGGTGCTTCATGACTAACATTTTTTTGCCTGTAGTCTTTTTCTGAATACTCAATTAGTAACTCCTGAGGTCTGAAAGCCTTCACTTTTCAACAAGTAGGTTCTAGAACAGCAGCTCTGACTTTCCTTTCCGTGGTGTCCCTTCTAGACACCAAGTACCCACCAAAGCTGTTCTGCCACTGTCCCACTCAGGTGAGTAGGGAAAAGAAAATATAATGAAAAGCTTGTGGGTTGAGATAAAGACAGGGAGATCATTCACCAGTTGCCATCAAGGGCAAAACAGACTTGACTTGGTGCATTTAGTTTAATGAATTAGTAATAAAATCAAAGTAGGATAATGAGAAATAAACCCAAATCTTAAAATCACCTTCCCCCCACCCCTCCCTTCTTCCCTGGCTTAATTTTATTCCTGAATTATCTCCTCTCTGCCAGTGGTGTAGTGGGATGGGGAATGAGTGCTGTGGTCAGTTCATGACACATTTTCTCTGTTGCTCCTTCCTCCCCTGCTGTACTACAAGCTTATGTAGTTACGAGCATCTGCCTTATTTTATTCAACTGAAAAATAGAGTTAGCAGATAATTGATTATTTTCTGGAAATAGCTGAAGACAAGGAGGTCAGTCTTGTGTGTTTACGTATGCATATATCCTTTCATTTATTTTTTTTAATGTTGATATGTGATGAACAGGCTGAGAGCAAGCTTTTTTATTTTTTCTCAGTCTAAAAGAGAACAGGAATGAATCATAATCTTAGTGTCAGCAATTTTAAAACAGCTGTAAAATGTATATGCAGCATTTCTGTGTCATTCATTTTAGTGACAAAGAAACTTCTGTTAAGACTGTTCTATGTAATATGAGATCATACATATTTACAGGTGGGCCAAAGTACCAGTGTCTGCCCAATAAAGCTGTATTAATATCTCATTGAAACATAGCTGGTAGCAGAAGAGAACCATCTATAAAATTTACCTGTTTGACAACTGAGACATCTCAGAGCACCTTGAATAACTTCCTTTTTTTTTTTTTTTTTTTTTAAATTTTTTAAATTTAATATTTAATTTAAAAATTAAACAGGGGACTTTGGGCTTTCAATAACCCCAGTGAGACCCTGGGTACAACTAGATCTCTTATGCTCCCCCAGCGTCATGATTTACTTTATGCCCTGGGCAAAGACTGGTCTGAGAGAATTTCACATTTCATTATGGAAAATCCTCCAAGAACCTGGCCTTTAAAAAAAAAAGTGGAAGGCTGAACTCCTCCTCCCTTGAGTATTTAGAGAGAGATGCTGTTTAATGATTTATTGAACAACCTCAAAATAAACCAATTTGACTTCTTTCAGCAAAACAAAAGCACTTCTGTACTTGTTATGCCACATGTACGTAACCCAGCAGATTTTCCTGAATGTAGGTGTTGGGGAACTGTGACGTAGCCCCACACAAATAAGACTGGCAGATTTAGGACTGTCTAGTCCTCTGATGCAGCTTCTATACTCTGTAGTTAGCAATGCTCTTGATCTGTCCTGCTTTATAGCATGTATAAATGAGGCAGAGGAAAGATGTGCTTGTCTTAAGTTCATCTCTATGCAAAGGGCCTGTAGCTAATACATAGAGTACAGGAGCATGGCAGTTGCAGAGAGATCTTCTTCCTTCCAGACTAGAGAAAAGCAAGTGCAACTGAAGTTCCAAGCCAAAGACTTGTTTCTTTGTGACTCCATACTAGTTACAGCTGATCATTTCTTTCATCAGTTTTCCCGAGTTTATTTTGAATCTGTTTACATTTTTGAATTCCAGAGCATCATGTGGCAAAAAAGAATAGTTACAGTACAGTTATGATTTGCATGGAAAATTACTTCCTTCAGGATTAAATCTCTTTGTTGTTTCTATATGTAAAGGTCCACTGGAAACAAATATCTTTTATGTCATGTAGGTATGACTAACTTCTTCTTCTAAGCACGAATAGAGTAGGGAAATGGCAACACACTCAGAAAAAAGCTTTTCCATGGATTAGAAATTTCCATGGATTTCTAATGGAAATGTGAGATCTGTACGATACCCATAAAACAGACATTGGTGGAAAAGTTAAGGAAGGCTTAAGATGGAGGCTTATATTTGAATAAACAAAAAGGCATTCAGAGTGGTCAGTTATGGGAATTACAAAGAAAGGTAGATAGTTTCTAGTACTCTGACAAAAGAAGGTACCATCTCAAAACAAAAGCTATGACTCTTTCTCAGCCTTCAAACCACTCCTAGTGTGCCTGCAGAAATACATCAGCACAGGTAACAAGTATTCTGTGTTTACTAATGCAGGGCAAAACATCAAAACCTGTATTTTTTGAAAGGAACATGCCTTAGAATGTGTCTCTTGTGTGCAAGGCAGACCACACACATGTGGAAAGCATGTGAGATAAACCCCGGAAAGGTGTGGGTTTTAGAAAATCATCTGAGTCTTAGTGGGACTTCTGAATCCATAATATTGGTCTGCAGCCTGCAAATCACCCGTGCTCCAGCAGCTCCATAATCCAGAAGATGCTTATTGCCTTTCCCCTACCCTGCTGTTGACCCCAGCATTTCTGTGGGGATCTGCCAGCTCAGCTGCATTCACCAGAGCTGGAGGCAGGCTCATACCCAGCTCTGGATGTGTGCTGTGGCCTGTTAACTGCCCATACGTGGCACTGGGCCAGCCCCAAATAAAACATGAACCTCGGGTGGGTGGAAACTGCTCTTAATTCTAAACTCAAGATGCTCCAGGGGAGTTCGAAATTAAGCAAAACACATCTGCCCATCCCTCATTATTGTTGTTGCTATTGTTGTTATAACCTTTCATTACACTAATCCACATTTTTGTTCCACATTGTGAGTATGCGAGAGGCTGGAAATAGTCATTAAAATGTGATAATGTTTAAAATTCTAGCACATTAACACTGACATTTTGCCTTCTAAACAATCTCAGGTAATGAAGGTCAATACAAGCAAACAGCCTGTCTATGGCCCTTCGTTAGAGGCTTTCTGTGCTTGGACTTCACAGCAGGGGACTGTCAGGCAGAGTGTTTTCCTCTGTGCAGCTTCTTTCCAAGTGCTTGCTGCAGCTGGCTTCAGCATATGGTAGAATATGAAGATATTTTCTGGGGTCCATTGCCTCAATCACTGTTTAATGATTAATTACTGCAGGCTGGTGTCAGGGTGAGACATTCAAGGCTTCAGGCAAAAGTCTTAACTACAGAAAATGACAGCAGGCGGGATTTTGCCCAAAAAAAGGGAGTAACTTTGCACTGCTAGTTCTAATGATTTGCACTGCCTTTTGTAAACAGCAAGACGGTAAAAGATGGAAACTATCAGGCAATGAATGCCAACAATAACAAGAAATTATTCCCAGAGAGAGCGTTAGGATGTTTGGTCATGTTGAGAAAATGTTATAACTAGATCTTTTGGAACTAAGTGGGAACTTCTGGGCTATCTTCTGTCAGACCATCTCCAAGCAGGAGTGAAAGCAGCCTTCAACCACTCAGAAGACAAACACTCTGAGAGACAGGGAGGCTGATGCCCATGGGAGCTATGAAGCCAAGGAATTGGACTTGGCTGTCCCAGCTCCATTGTTGCTGATGTTCTGGTGGTCATCACACTGCTTTCTGGGACAGATCTTGAGCTGGCATCAGCACTGTGGGCTGCTCCTGAATAGCACACAGCTCCTCACCAGGCACAGGGGTGCAGCATTACCACCAGCACTGCCATCTGAGCCTGTGTTCAGGCAGTTGGGATGTAGTCCTATGGTCTACGGGGATATTAGGGTAGATAGAAAGCTACCTTTGCCTTATCCTGTGGCTCTGCAGTGCACACAGCTCTGCTGGGGGAGAGACTGTGGTCCCTTGAGCCTTAACTTCATTATCAACTCTGCCTACCACTTGCATCAGCCTCAAATTGATGTGATGAGGATGTAAGGGATCAAAGTTATTTAAAGTCCTTTGTTCAGCTTTTAGAAATGCATCTTAAAAACTATTAATTTGCTTGCATGACTCTGTGTGTGTATAAAACTTTCCTTAAGATACAATTATCTCCCACCTACAAAGATAGCAGTTGCATGTGTGCTTCAGAAAAGCCTAGGTTAATTTTCTTCAGATTGCCCTTCATCTTAAATGCAAAATGAGTGTAAATGATACAATTCGTGTTTAGTATCATTTTACAACTGCTTTGTGCTTGTGCCAGTGACTCTACAGAGCAACAGAGAATTAGATCTTTCATCTCAAATGCCTTTGTCTTTGATAAAATTATGAAAAACAGTTACTTTGAAGATGAAGCATTTCACCGTGTATAGCTTGGGATCCCATCTTTATGCAGTGCCATTAATGAAGCCAAAATCTCACCATCTTTCAAGTGAATGTAGAGCTGATTAGCACTGGAAATGCTTTTGGTGAGTTGCTGAAAATGTTTTTCTTCCCTAGGTAAAAAAGTATCCACTATTGTTGGCTGTTGAAAGCCAAAAAATGTTTATGTTTTTGGAAAAGAGAAGAAATAAAAATCAATTTCATTATTTTTCTGCAAACTGTTGATTTCTAATGAAGTAAAAAAGAAAATCTTGTAAGATGTATTTGTTGTAGGAAAGGTTATTTTTTGAGGTTACAAAATTGACTCACTCTAGATGAATTTACTGCAATATAAAAGTATTTTGTTTCCATGAATTAAATAAATTTTTCACAGTAGGTAATCAAAATGTTGTGTGTTTTTTTTTCCTCTTGAATGAATATTACAAAGTATAGAAAAGACTTAGTTGTCTACTAATAAAAAACTAATTTTAGCTGTGAACAATCTTTAGTCCTTTTATTGTTATAGGAAAAGAATGATGCTAAGTGAAAAGCAGCAGAGAATTAATGGGCAGGTTACCCGGCTTGTGCAGTCACAATAAAATGCAACATTATTTGTCAGTTTTTAATGTGATATTAACTGGTGATGGGTGAACCACAAAAGGCTGAGAGACTGTTTGAATAAGCACTAGAAGCATAGAGGCTTACTTAAACTTTACCTGAATGTCTAAACACTGTACAGTAGGGACAAACTTAGTGCAGCTGTCTGTGTAAAAAAGGGGGGTGACATAAAATGCCACACTTTGGAAATAAGACTTTTGGTTCTCCCATCTGGACTGGTAATACTATAAACAAGCACTTCTCTCTTGTTTAAAATAATAAAAAGCACTACAGAAGACACATGAAGAAAGGTATTCAATCTCTTAAAATCTCCAGAAAAGACATACAATTTTAGGTAACTTTAAAAAATTAGTCCAAGTTAGTCTGCATACATCTAATTTTAATAGTAAAAGTAATATGATTAGTTGACAATAAATAAATGCTGCTTATTGGAAAAAAATGCTTAATTTTTTTATCATCTCAAAAAGAAAATTTGCTTTGCATATTGAAAATTTCAATCCAGAATAATTGTTGTGATCTTAAATACTTGAGAATAATTGAAGAGAATAATTCCTAGGTGCAGCTTTAAAGTCTATCAGACATAAAAACACAACCTGTGTCTCATGGCATTCCTGAGCTGCAGATTATGGACCATCAAAAGAGTATTTTGATGAAACATCTGTGTGTTTGCTTCACTGGGAAATATCTGAACCTTTACTATAATGCAGCACCATCACCCCTATGATGAATGGAGCCTGGAAGTGATAAACAGCCCCACTTGACATGAGATGTCTTACAGGACTTTTTCATCTGCTCTCTGGATGAGCAGACTGTGTCCACTAAACTAGTGAGATAAATTGGTCAGAGTGGGGTGAGACATCTCAGAACCAGATGTCAAAGAGACAAGAAGGCATTTCCTTTAATAAAAATAGTGTCTAAGGACAAACAGTATTTAGTAGCAGGAACTTTTAATGAGAATGTCATTAAGGAATTCAGTCTACACACCACAAAGTAGTGTAGAGCAGACCCGGCTGACTTGTCTGCATTTTTTTTCTTTACCAGCCATCAAACATAAAGAAGATATTTTGGGTGAGCTAAGTCTGTGTCCTGAAGTGAGGAGCCTCACTTGCAGCAGATCACAGATTTGCCAGAAATTTAGTATCAGCTTCTGGCAAATTGTCACCATGGGTGGATGATTTCTTGGATAGCATCTCTATTCATGTTCTGTGAAACTGCAGAAGAAACAGAGAAGACCCATATAGAGTTAACATCTTCCATAGAGAGGATTGGAGATTAACTAGAAAGTACATCCCAGATGGAGTTTTGGTACATAGCTGAAAAGCCAGTGCATTCAGGCTTAGTGAGCTTGTTTTCACTTTGCAATATATAGGCTATCAGTCTAGCCAGGAGCAAAATCTGTGTCCTTGCTAACTAACATTTGTAACTCCTCCTGCCACCACCTGGAAGTTCCTAATACATCAAAAGAAGAACACAAATCAAAACAGAGACGAACAATGAGTATACAAAATAATCCTAGATTTAAGTTGCTGTTATCTTGAGTTTGCAGAGCTCATGATTAGCATCATCAAGTGCTAGTCAGATTTATGTCAGGCCAGCCTTAAATCTTCAAGTGAAAAGTAAAGGGAAACTCAAATGTTAATCATCCGCATTAAAGAAAAAATATTAGTGTTCTGTTCCAATGGTACTCCTATCATTGCCTTGTGTTTTAGCTCCTTCAATCCAGAAATCATCTAGTATCATACCTATGCATGTTTCCTGTTACCTGTCTGGCATTTCATAGAAGTGCAGGACTCTCAGAGGTGTCATGTCACACCTACTAGGACTGTGATAATGTTCTAAATCTGCTAGGCTGTCTGCTAGGTTTCCAGATGACTGGATATGTTTAGAAGCAAAAAGAGTGATTTTTTTTCAGAGATTAAGACTCCCCAGTAGCCTACAAACTGTAGAAATTCTTAAAAGATTTAGATGAACAGTAGATTTTTGGATGCCATCCTATGAAAGAATGTATGCAAGATCTCCGATCTCGTTTAGTTCAGCTGGCATATTTATATCCCAAATTTTATGAGGCTTGAGCTTTCAGAGTAGTGGTGTTATGATGAGTTAACACCACTGCTTAGATTGTTCACCAGCCAAATAGCAAAATTTCTTAATGTCATTTTATGGGACTTATAAGACATTAAACTAAATATGATTGCTGTTCCATAAAACAGAACAGTTCTCCACATACTGTATGTATGCAAATACAATATCCTATCTCAGCCTCCAGTGCCCATAGTAAGTTATCCTTAGAGTTTAGACTGAATAACTGTTATTGGTTTACATGCTCCTATATCTTTGTATTTCACATAACTAATAATGAGAGAAGCTTTTGGAAAAAATAGGAATGATGCCTTATGTGCCTGACCATACAGCCGAGAAGCTTTACTCTTTCTGCAAGACTGGAACATTTGTCCAATTGAAACACATTTTCAAAATGCAGAACAGATTGATTTTCAAAAC
Source organism: Pezoporus wallicus (assembly GCF_028554395.1). Lineage (NCBI taxonomy): Eukaryota > Metazoa > Chordata > Aves > Psittaciformes > Psittacidae > Pezoporus > Pezoporus wallicus. The sequence goes on from NW_026642179.1 coordinate 1,671,763, forward strand.
CAGGGGGGGGGGATATTCAATGAATGGCAAAAGTTTCTTTAAAAATCCACCATCACATGAGGCCAAATATTCTCATGGGTCAATGGACAAGGTAACCAGCACACCTAGAATCAATAGTTAATAAAAAGAGTATCAGGTAGAAATTTTAGCATGCTTATTGTTTAAACAATCTCTTTCTATGTAGGTATGAGAAGAATGGCTTTTATCATAATTACCTAGCCTAAAAATTTAACATCAAAGCATATTGTCCACTCCTACAAAGGAAATTTTAGTCTAAGTGGACCCCAGGACTGTTTCCCAAATACTTTCTCTTGTATCATAAAATGGGGGGAGAACCTTAACACAGGGACATTTCTATAGTCCTGTGTTTGATGTTAGATATTGAACATTAAACAATTGCTATTTTTTTCCCAGTAAATTATGTTTTGGAATGAATTGAATGTGGAATATTCACCAAAATAATGTCTGAGCTGAATATTATGAGTCTGAGGGCAGAAAGATGCATGACTTTTTTAAAAGGTGAGAGTTCAAATGAAAGAGGAAATGAATCACCAATTTATGAAATCACCAGCATATGAAAATCACCAATTAATAAATGCATAAGTTAGAGAAATACTGAAAAAAGTAATGTGTGCAAGTCAAAGTAATAATTCATGCAGCCACTGATCTTGGCAGCATTACAGAGGCAACATTTTTTCAAGGTTAAGCTGTCTTTGAACTTTTCTATACTATATTAGGTGCAAACAGACATTTCTTCTGTATCAAGCATATATCTTTTTGTTCTTTTACTTAAAAAATATCTCAAATTATGACAACAGTAAGGAAAAAAAATCCTCACTATCATATTTTTCTTCTCCGCTTCATATAAAATAAATCTGAGGATATTAAACCAACTGGGTATTGTTCCACATTCCGTCTTTTTTAGATTCTCTGTCTGAAATAAAATAAAATAAATGAAGGACATGGAACTGTTGGAACAAGTCCAGAGGAGGGCCACGAGGATGATCAGGGGACTGGAGCACCTCCTGTATGAAGACAGGCTGAGGAAGTTGGGGCTGTTCAGCCTGGAGAAGAGAAGGCTGCATGGAGACCTCATAGCAGCCTTCCAGTATCTGAAGGGGGCCTATAGGTATGCTGGGGAGGGACTCTTCATTAGGGACTGTAGTGATAGGACAAGGGGTAATGGGTTAAAACTTAAACAGGGGAAGTTTAGATTGGATATAAGGAAGAAATACTTTCCTGTTAGGGTGGTGAGGCACTGGAATGGGTTGCCCAGGAAAGCTGTGAATGCTCCGTCCCTGGCAGTGTTCAAGGCCAGGCTGGACAGGGCCTTGGATGACATGGTTTAGTGGGAGATGTCCCTGCCCGTGGCAAGGGGGTGGAACTAGATGATCTTAAGGTCCTTTCCAACCCTAACTGTTCTATTATGCTGTGAATCTATGATCTCAGACTAGTGGTACTGTTTAGTAGTCATCTGCATCTGCAGGTCTGTCTTTTAAGCAAAAATATTAGTAACTCATAGCACTGCATATGAAAATTGAGACTTGAAGAGACTTTTTACATCAGCCCCATAGGTTTGTGGAAGTGATGTTGAACTGAAAAGACTCAGTCAAACGGAGTTGAGTTTTGTTTTTTTTTTTAGAAGAAAGTTATTGATTGACTTGCTTGGGTAGCCTCAGACATGTTTATAGAGGATAATGCCTAGAAATAATAAAATGAGAGACAAAAAAGAAGAAGCAGATGAGAAGAGGGAGCCCTGACAATAGGTCAGAGGTTTGTTTGAGTTTTGTTTGTTTGTTTTTCTTGTGCAGAGGGTTCAGGTTCAAATTCAGCCTAGGTGTGTCATTATTTAAAAATATAAATAACAGCTTCTAGAACCTTAAAGTGAAATGGGCTGTAGCACTGAGTATTCTTTCTGAACATAATGAATATCTATCTATACAACAGCCTTTGAAATGATCAACAAGGCAACTTTGTGGATAACCCTGTAAGAAAAAAGACCACTTTCTGTGTGTCATCTCTTTTATATTTACTTACTGCAACTGTATAGCTGTTCTTTCAGAGAGACTCTAATTTTGTATTTTCATTAATCCTGAAATAGAATTACACATGCTGGAGATCATGTATTGGAAACTGTAGAGATGCATAACTAAAACTGCCATTAAACTTCAAGAAGCCTGCCCTTATATATAAAAATTAGGCAAATCTGAGCATAAGGGTCAGAAAATTCATTCCAAATCTTCTGTACGCATTAATATCAATGTTAAAGTCTTTGATTCAGCTCTTTTTAGTGTTAGTGCCTGATATCGCTGCAAGGAAATTAATAAGGCTCTATTGCTGACTTTAGTAGGAATGGGCTCAGTTCCTAAAGCTCTACTGAAACATATGTCACTGTTTTGAGGGAATACTCAATGTATTTTGTTCTCTGTGGTACATCAGACTTCAATGAAAGTTGGTGGAAACTCAGGAGATGTTAGTTGATATTTCCTGAATATCTTCAAAGAATAAAAAACAAGTGGTATTTTACATCCCACACCCCTTCTTTAATGTTGCTTTTTGGTTAGTTTCTGTGAAATACATGTTATGCTTACTGCACAGCTCTCTGAAATCAGTGATTTAATTTAGAGCAAGAGATCTGGCTCAGGTGCTTCACGAGCAACTGTCCATGTGTTGTAGGTTTCAACGTGTAGGGTTATGCTATTTTGAGATCCATGCAGTCCATTTTAGCAAGATTCCTAAAGGGCTGAAGCATTGCAGCTCAAATTTTAGTAGATACAAGAACCCAAATTTCCATTATGTCCTACTTTTAACAGTATTCATTAAACTCACTTGTTTTTTATGGGTCCTAAAAACTTGGTAGAAATAAGGATTTTTCAGTGTAAATTGCATAGAGATATGCTGAGCCTTAAAAACAATGTTATAATATGTCTGTAGCACTGATACATGACCAAATAAGCAATCTATGTTAAGGGCAATAGACGTGAATATTAGTTACTTCAATTACTTGTTCAACGTAAACAGGATTCAAGTGCCTTGTGTTTTTGTGTCTGACTAATATGCTTTACAAAACCATTTCATTTTCATCCTTTTTTATAAACTGTCACACCTCTTTGTTCTCACATGAGAGTAAATGTTTTGCTTTATAATCTTACTTTTCTAGCTAAATAAAAGTTGCTGCATAAAGTTTTAATATAATTTTAAAATATGTCCTTGTAGAAGTTGCTATAAATGTCAACATTTTCAGCAGCCTGAATTTATGATGACACTGAATTTTTACGGCACTATAAAAGTCCATAGTCATGCTGACATCTACAGCTGCCTTTTCACTAAAATATAAGAAACTATATTAAGACACATAGTTCAACATTTCCAGGGATTTTAAGGAAGAAACTGTATACACTTATGAGTGCTCATAACAGTCTCAAGATGGAATAGAGCTAACACCCTATGATTATTTAGCTCCTAAATCTTTTCATATTTAAATGGAGATCAGCAGAGGGTTCTTTTGATCCTCTTTAGTTTTTATTTTCTTCCATTGATCAGGGAAAAATGGAACTAATAGGCTTTGAAAATCAGCTTGATTTGAAGCATTATTCTGCCAGGCAAATGTTACCTAATAACCTGCTTCCTCCTCCCCCCTATGCATTATACACCTTCTCAGGAGAATGGACTATTTGCAGAGGTAAAGATGTGGAGCCTAATGAAGGTACACAGATATGGTCCAAAGTCACAGAGAACAAAACCACAACTCCGTTATACATGGGCTATATGTCAACTATTGGATAATGGAGTACTGCACCTCAGGAAACAAAACATCTCTCTGTGACTTGGTTCTGGAAGAAAAGAAAACAACCTTCATTGGCCATTATTATCACTCACCCTCCATTTACGATTACTGTGTTGTGAGCCCACCCTTAAGTTTTCTTTTTCCAAACAAATAAAAAGTACCTCAGAGACACCAGATATCATCGTATATTCTATAACTTAAGGGAAAAGGCTACACGTCCACATGGGATTCCAGTAAATGTGCTCTTAAATAGGAAATAAAATCCATGAAAACTTATGTACCATAAATTTCTACACTTTGTGTGGATAAGTATGATTCATACTGCATGGCAGCAACAAGACCCTCTACAATAACATTAGTATACTGGAGGTGGTGTTCGTAAATACGTTCAAGTCCCAGACTTATATTTTGCTTAAGGAAAGTCTTGAAGATTTCCCTCACTGACTTAATTTGAACAAAATATTTCAAAGGCTTGAATATTTCAACATTTGGGCTTTGGGTAAATTAAATATACTATTAAATATACCACTGGATAAGACATTTCCTGATTGCCACAATACTAAATGTAGGGACCAAACTCTTCCATCAATGCACACTCAACAATTCCATTGAATTAAATGTGAGTTACATGTACATAGGGACTGAGGCAGTCTGTTTTAATTAATTTGAAAATGTCAAGTCCCTATATACAGTGCAAGCCTAAAAACAGCAAGAGATTTAACCCTTTCATTGCTTTTGAGCATTGTATACAAGCTATACAAGTTAGAGAACCTCAGAGGAATCAAGTGAGTGTAAAATGGCTCAGCATTTCTACTGGAAAGTTATTAAGAAAACAATATGTATCCAGAAACCATCCTATCAGATGTTTACACAAACAAAAGAAAGCCTTTTAAAACTGGCCTGAGTTTAACCCACTAAGTCAATTGTTAAACAAGTGGTCAGACATTTGATATCAGTGAGAACTTGTGAGTTTTCATTGATCTGGAAAAACCAAGTCACTTAGGGCAGTCCATTTCTATGGGAAAAAAAAGAGAAGTTATTAAGCTTGTCCAGGAATCCCATTGACTTCAATGTCCAAACATTTTATTGAAAAGTAAACCTGTGTATCATACAGGAATACTTTTTTTAACTGAAACCTTTTTCTTTTAACCATACGATTGAAAGACAAAATTTAAGGTCTCAATTAAAAAAAAAAAAAAAAAAAGTTAAAAATTCAGCTATAAGAAAAAATGTCTGTCTTACAGTGCAACTACCTTACAGTGTTAGTGTCCAGTCTAGAAATACTTGATATATTTCTTCTTTAAAGAAGGTAACTCATACTTTGTTAGCACTGTAACTATAGAGTAGGAGACTCTGCAGGCTGGTTACTGGGTATGTCTTCTTTTTCTGGAGACACTCACTGTCTTGAAGTTGCACTGCTTCCACAGCTGTCAGTAGTCTTACCACAAGTTCTTCTTGAATAAAGTTCCTCAGCTTAAGACACATTTGAGAGCATCAAGGAAAACTCAGAGAGTACAGCTCCAGCCTAGCTACAAAGGAGCTTATCCTCAAATTTTATACAGTTCTTCTGCATCAGGAATTTTTAAGCAGAATTACATACTACTAACACCAGCATGCAGCCGGATAATGTGGAGAATGAAGATTATTTACTATTCCAAGGGCTTTATCTGTGACTTTCAGATGTCTTCAGAATTAGTATGAGAATACAGACAATATTTTCAGAAAGCTTCTCTCTGATGCAGGAGCCTCTCCTCTTAGTAGGTGGTGGAAACTGATTATATGTTTTTTTTTAGGGACAAAAAGATCCCATAGCTCCTTATATAAAAGCTTTTCAGAGAAAAGAATCTAGTTTCCCCTGGTGACTAAGGCTAGCACATCTTCTGGACCAAAGTACACAAAATAACAGTACATGAACTGTAAGAATGCAAAAAAGATACAGACCATAGACAGGATGTGGTAATACCTGAAACACAATCACAGCATCAGCAGCCAGCCTTTCCACTTGGAGGTTCAGCCTTACACCATACCTGCCTCTGTGCAGAGAAACTCCAGAAGAACAGTTCCAACGTATTTAGGGCCTTGTGCTACTCTGCAACCAGAAGAGATGAAAGAATAATTGGACCATGGTTCCTGAGGAACTGTGTACTTTACATAGAGCTAGCATATATACACACATCTGCAGCTAGCATTTATGTATAAAGAATTTCAAACTAAGGCACTCCATTTGCAAAAATAGACAAAATATGAGCGTATGATGTAGAGTTCATACATAGTGTTATTTTATCTTGAATCAAACAATCTGGCTTCAGATAACATCATTAAAATTGCAAACCTTTTAATCACAGCAGAAGTTAGTAAGATATGGACAGCCATAATTACATAGCAAAAATTGTCTAGGCTCTGCTAACTCCAATATTAAGATATTTCATGGGAAATGGAAAAAAACAATGTCACATTATTTCTCCAATTCATTAGTAAGCATGTTTTTTGCACACTATTCTTCATGGTGTATTAACTTATGACAGGGGTCAGGGCTACATTAAATTATAGGATAAATTATAATAGTTAACAGTGCCATTTGACAGCTTCTTAGGTATCTACTGCTCTTAAACTTGTTCTGCATAGAATTATTTTTAGCAGCACAATAATAAAAGTCTTAAACAATAATGCATTTTACCTTGATTCCCACCTTTTTGTTACACTTCTCCCTACAGAGCAAGTGGTGACCTAAGATAACTATAAGAAAAGAATAAATCATAGCAGCTCAAATTTAACATATGTAGACTCTGAAGGTTTATAATACAAAGCACAAGCTTGTCCTTCTTTCCAGTACTTTCAGATAACATTGGCTTGTTTCTCCGAATTTTGAGTGGTTTGAATATAGTAAGAATCTGGTCCTCAGTCTTGAACTACAATATATTACATGAAAACCTTAAAAAAGGGGTCAATTGTTTTCTTGCAAGACAGTGTGCTGCATTGTTCAAGGAAAGGTGACATCCACCAGCAGGTATCAGGTATGTTTGTGTGTTCTGTAAGGGCGTTTGCAAGGACTTCTCCTTCTCTTCCTCACTGCATTTTGTTTACTGCAGTCACAGAGATATGTCTATAGAACTGGACGGAGAGACAGTCCTTTGCCATGCAGCACACATGTAACCAGCTCCCTGAAATTCTGTCCTTCCCTCCTCACCTGTGCAGACTCACCTTTTGGTTGAGTCCTAATGTCACTCATTCCCATGATCTCTTGCTCTCTAGAATTCAGTTTGACTACTGAAAGTGGTTTTCTGCATAGCTTTTCATGCCTTCATGGGACATGTTCTCTGAATAAGCTAACTCACATCTTTCTTTAAGCCAACCATTAATGTTATTGAAGCCATTATGGCTACGGTGAAGACCCATCTATGATTTCTTTCTTTTTTTTAATTTTATTTTTTTCTGATTACCCCAATTTGTGGGGATTTTTTTGATAGTAGATAAATTTATATGCGTTTTATACGTGCACAGGAGACCATCAGTTTCAACTGGTGACTTTGGTAGCTACTACTGCTCAAAATTTAAGAACTATTAATAATCATAACAAGGACAAATGTAACTATGGAATCTATAGGTTTATGTAAAAATATAGGCATTATTTTAATTGTGTTGGTGTAACAAAGAGAAGCTGGATAGACACGAATCAGAGGTACACAAATGCTTTTGAGCCACGGTAGCTCTCACAGTGACTCAGATAGTATTGGAATAATGCAGAGCTAAAATTCCTCCCTTTTATACGTATCAGAGTATTACTACCTGCACACTAGAAATAAAGATGTTGAACACATAATGCAGAAAGGGATTAATGTAGTTTAGCAGAAGATGAATAGATGATTCCAGTAGCCAGACAAAATACAATCCTGGGACTAGGTTTAAATATTTTTAAGTCATATAGATTTAAATTATCACTTCTAAACTACTTCTGCAGATTTAAACAGAGAGCACAATTCTTGACTTGGCCCTATATAAGACAGAGACAGTGAGTTCATAAGTATCAACTCTGTAGTCCCCAGATATTAGAAACAAGAATATAAGAAAGTGCAATGCTGTTAGGGAAGACTCACATAACAACTTTTTATGTGAAAATAGACTTCGGAAAAAAGGCATTTAAAATGTGATGAGCCTATTCAAAATGGCCCTGAAGTCAAGAATGAGGAAAATAAAATTCGTGGACGTAACACGAGACTTCCTTAAGCATAATGTGGTAGCCACTGAAGGCATGAATGCCTGTAAAAAAACAAACAAACAAACAAACAATAAACAAGATAGGAAAAAAATCCAGTACAGTTAACTAATGAAGTTCAATAGCTCATTGGAGACATACAGGCACCCTTCAGGCAGTAGAAACTGAGTCCATGACTCTTTCAGCAAGTGTTCATTCACTATACTTTTTTGTTTTCGTTCAGTAATCAGCTGAATGAAATAGAATCCAATAGAGTTGTGGTTTTTTCACTGTTGAAATACACTCCAGTGTTAGAAACACAATATTTGAAAAAACACAGGTGTGGTGTGGATAAATATTTTGCAACTATTCTATTCCATTGCACAAACGTGCCTCAAATTAAATTTGATTATAAATCAGTTTAACCTTAATGGCCCATCCAATCTCTACCTTTTTATGGGTCTTTCTAAAATTCTCAGAACCAAGATGAGATTAAATATGGATAAATATAAATTTTTACTCTTAGAAAATAGAAAGGAAATACATAAATGCAAAACGAAGGATGACTCATAGAGCATCAATATAGAAGAAGTGTATTACAAACAAAACGTCAACTACTTGAAACAACAGCAACAGAAGGATAAATTTCATTCTTAATGTTGTTAGCAGGAACACTTTAACATGAGAGACAGGAAGCTGATATACCACTCTTTTCTAAGTACTGTTGCCAGCTGGCTACTCTGCTTTTAACAAAGTTGTAGGTGAGCTGGAGATAGTACTAAGTAAAGCAACAAGAACAACAAAAGGTGGACAGGTTTAAGAAACTACTTTTTATGTGCATAGAAAACCAAAGATTAAGATAGGACACTACAACGAAAATGCAGATGAAAATCGTCCATTGTTTATTTTTCTACTGATGAGAGACCAAGAGAAAAATGACAACTGGCCAGACTCAGCTTCTTATTTGCATGATAGCAGATAATGGTGATTCTTCCACAGAAAATAGTTAGTTGATTCAGCAATTCCAAGATCACCTTGCCAGATCTACAGCTAACAAAGACTTCCTGGTTTGTAAGTGAACTCACCAACAGAAATTCAAGGCATCATATTCCGTGCAGAGCCATCAAAGGGAGGAAGTGGAAATACCACAAAAACAAGCCAGATGCAAAGGGCAATGTCTGGATGTGAAGTAAAGCAGCTCTCAAGCATGGGTGCCCTATCCAACACCAGCTATGATTATCATCTTGTGAATAGCTTTGTTTCTGGAAACATGTAATTTTGTTATTTTCTGTTTCTAGGAGATCAGGGAGTGGGGTGTGGGGTGTATTCTGAATAACAATCTGTAATGCATTCCCTGAAACCGTACTTTGCATTTGGCAAAAGTTCAGCAAACAAGACACATTCTGAGATCGAGGTTTCTGCATAATCTCCGATTTTGATTACCAGTTCCAGACAGCATCATGAAGGTTACAGCCTGGTTTCCAAATCATTATTCAGGGTTACTCTACAAGGACACTGGTGTCTAGACCATCTTTGCTTGGACAAATATATGAGGAAAAATTGGTAATCATGTATTGAAGTGCACATGAAAACTCAGCAACTGGTAGTACTATGAAAACTTACTGGTTTACAACAGAATACAGCATTAGTTTTGAAGCCAGCAAGTGTCCTGTTATGCCTCCAGTAGAAAAGGGGGCATAATATGTCCCCAGTATGCAAGCGTTCTAAAATCAATACCTGTATTATTTGAAGAAAGTTGTCCTGGGGTTGTCCTGGAGATGGGTTTCTTAATGGCAGTGGAAAGTGGTAAAACAAAAGTTTGTGTTCAGGTTTATAAAATCTTTCAGTTCAGAAGCCAGATTTTATTTCACATTTGTCCTTAACAACACTGTCCTTAACAACATCAGACAACACTGATGAAAAAAATATTTAAAAAAATTAAACTGTGGGAGTAAGAAGAGTTAAATTTATCCTGATGGGGAGTGGAGCTCTGTGTTTGCAAAATTACTGTAAGCTATTTCAAGTATTAATGGAGAAACCTTGCAACACCTTGAACCAGTCATCAGACTTAAGGTTCTTTCAGGACATGACAGACTTTGTCATTTCTGGAAGCCAAAGATTTCTCTTTGCAGTGTTAAGCCTGGCCTAGACAAAGTTTTATCAGTTTAATTAAAAGTGTATTTTTAAATCAATTTAGCAAGCCCATGCAAACCCTATGTGGGCAATTTTAATTTTATTTCACACTTGCATTAATTTGTCTTAAGTGAATTCCTTCCTGACTTAGGCTAAATCAATATAAGCCTGGGCAAAATCAATTTGCTAGTGTCCAAACAAGTGTTCACATCGGTTTAACAAAATTGATTTTTAAAGCGATTCAAATTAAACTGGTGTAACTTTTGTATGAAGACAAGCTTGGCTTAGCTAATTTCCTCAAGCTAGATTTTCTACAAAACCAACCAAAGTGAAAATTATAGAACTTATTTTGGATACAAGTTTATTTGCATTGCAGAACTAATAATCTTAAAAAATTTTATGGCATTTGAGTAAAAGGAAATTCCGAAACAGGCAAGAAGCACAATTATCCATTTGGTTATCAGAAATTAATCTCATTCATTTATTTAATGAGTAATAAATGTAGCTTATAACATTTATTTATGTAGTATTTCAGTGATATTCAAGCAGAACTTGCAAAATGTCCAGGAGATAAGATGTTTCCTGGACACTCATCCCTAAAACTACTGTTTTATGGGTTAGACTGAAGAACTAAAAAAGTTCCCTTGAACTTTATTTTGCATCTGGTGGCTGTTTCACAAACCTGACATGTTTGAGATACAGTGGGAGAGAAGCAGTCTGTTTGCCTTTGAGAATACTAGCCTAGTGACTGTGAACAAAAAAACCCCACACTGACCCACAAAAAACAAAGTTCTAACAAAAACATTGTGAGGAAAGAATTCTCAGGATGTTAGAGGAGTGCAAAAGCATCAGTATTTGAAGCCTTTCCAAGGAATGAAAACCATCCTCTCATCATATAAAGTACTTTATCAAACTAACGTGTGACTTCTTTGCAATTTACTTATGTCAGGGCCCATATTACAAACTAGCAAATGACAAGATTTTACATTAGTCAACTAGTTATAAGTTAAAAAAGAAGAAAAAGAAATGTAGATTATAGAGGAATTCACTGTTTTGTTTCACTCACCTTCTGGAAACTCAACACATTCCTCCATGTTACTGGTGTTTTCTACTAGCCACTTCCTAAACTTTTTAATATCCACAGACCTACAATTGGTTCCTACCAAATAAATTCATATCTACATTCAAAAATTTATAAGAAACCTTGATTTCTGTGTATGCTGTTGCTCTTATTAAAAAGTTGAGTATCATTTGAAGTTTTTATCCAGAGGTGCTTCCGAATTGAGCTTCTACAAGAAAAAATGGAAGGCTACCAGGAAATGAAAACAGTTTTTCAAAATCCCAGTGTTCCAGACAGCAGTCAGTCTACCAATGAGCTGTCCTCATAATTCTCTATTATTCCATGATTTAAGAATGACGAGAAATGTTTTCAGAAAGGCAGACAAAAAAATTGTTAATAAAATCTATGGCAGAGAGTTCAGGTTGTAATTTTAAGTGTAAGAAATGCTAATTATAGAGTCACTGCCATAATTTCATGCAAGACCATCACAGTCCCTGTTCAGTACCAGTCAGACACAGATGAGAAGCATTTCTGGTGCATACTACAGTCATCCATGCAGAAGCTCAAGACAATAGGGTAACCTCAAAAAAAATCATTTAAGAATCACCAAAATTCAGTCTTTGTACTCTAATATACTATTAGGAGTATTTTCAATAGCACAAGTTTTATATTTACAATATTCTTAATTCAAAATAAAGGCAGGAAAAAGTAATAATAAAGAAAGGTATTGCATACTGGAGATCCTTAAATCCCATCTGGGATGGAAGTGCTATGAATTGTCATCACATATTCCCTGTGGTCACATTTCCACTTGTTCAGATACTAATCCTGTGGCCTGTGGGAAATGGCGTTGTCTAATATCTGAAAACCTTTAACAGTGTTATCCTGAAGATTTGCTCTATGCTTTGCTTTCTGCTCAAATAATTGTAGGTTGTCAGTAGAAATTCAATTTGTGCTGATGCGTCAAATACAGAGGTCACACTGGGAAATGCATCGCTGTTGTGTTTTTTACCAGCTGCATAAATGGGAGAGAGAGAGAACTTCTGCTATTCCAAAGGCAAAGGTTGCTAGGGCCAGGCACCATTTTAGAGCAAGGCTGTGCACTAGCTGTGCGTCTCCTTCTCCTCCTCCTCAGGGTTTCCTAAGGCGCTTCTGGCTCCACTGATAATGCCAGAGTGCAAGAGTGTGGGCCTTAGGACTAAAAATTAATACAAAAAGACATTGCAACTTATAATCCCACCTTATGTGTGCTGAAGATGGCAGAGCCAGCCCCTGTGTCCCTGTTGGTTGATTTTAACTAGGGATACAACAATGCTCCGTAACTCCATCATACTACAGGGTCCAAATTCCCTGCAAAGATCAGGCAGCAACTGAATTTGTGCCTTAAATTTTCTTGACAATCAAGAACCATGGTTTTGGTGTTCTTGAACATGCCTCACCTTCTCTCCACAGAGAACTGGAAGGTAGAGTTTAACTGACCAAATAGAGGTGGTGTCAAGCACTTTTTCCAAAGGCATGAGGGTAGAAAATAGAAAAAAAGAAAGAAAGAGAAGAGGAATCATGAAACTAAAAATAGGGTGTTATATCTGAGTAACAATATTATATGAAATATGACATCACAGGAGAGGTCAAGAAACCCTGGTTGTGCACAAGCTGGAAATATTTCTGGAGAATATACAAATTTTTAAGCTTTCTGGGGAAAAATCAAACTTTGGAGTAAAGTATTTTTTTTTAAATCTGTGCTATTTTAACCTAGGAGCGGGCCTTCTGAATGTAGTTCATAGCACCTTTCTCATGGCTGCATGTTTCTGTATGACCTATACCTGAAGCATCTGGAGCATTACTGAACTTCTGCTTCCACGAGAGCTACTCAACTGCTTATAGTAAAAAAGTCTTTTTTTTTTTTTTTTACTGCAAAAAGTCTGATCTCATGTCAGAAATCAAGGCACTTTACTGTTTGAGTGAGATATCTGAATCTTGATATGTCTCATGTACTGGATATAACAATACTTTTCTTTGTGTTGTTCCCTTTTCCCACACTGCTAAGCACCCTTTCTACTTGCAAAGGTAGCAGTAATTTTGTTCCCAGAGCTATCTGTCTGCTATCAGAGGGTGCATGCAAGAGGTGTTTTTTTTCTTGAAGAGGTAGATTTTGCTTATGGTGGTTTTATTGTAAATTAAGTAAATTTGAGTAAAAACACACAATTGGCAAATTGTTTGGTTTTGTGCTTCTTTGATGAGTTTCTTTCTTGCTTTCATACTATTTTAATTATTTACTCATTATTCTTAGAATCAATTGTCTCATTAATGGTTTCACCACTGAAATTTCTTGAATCTTTTTGCTAATCAAGGATATAAAGCACTAGTATCACATCTATTCATGGCACCTGTCAAAACGATACAGGAAAAAACATTTTTCAACCCTGAAAGATTTGCAGACTTGATAAAGCCTTGGCAAAATAGATGATGAGAACAAGTGAAACCACTGGAAGACAGAAAAACCCAGGTGAGTAACCAATACAACAGAGGTGTTTGGTCATAAAAAAATGAAAACCCTTGAGATTAAAATTGGCCTCTAGCAACTCTTCCTCTTGCAGAGTAATTGAGAGTAAATTTGGTGGAACACTTGAGAATCTTACACAAACCCCTGATGTCTGGTGGGATAGTTAGGTCTGGGACAAAAAAAAAGCAACAGAGAAAAGCTGTAAGAAAGCTGCCTTTGCAATGCCTTGTTGTGCAGGACAGGTTTTCTTTCTTACCTTTTAACCTGTCTCTGGAAGGGGCTGGCCTCTTGAGTACCCTTCTGTGTTTTGCAGCTTACATGGATCAAAAATACATAACGAGATCTGGGTTGCATAGAGCCCTCAGAGTTGCCTGGTGCCAATGCAGTCATTTGGATGATTATTTACATTTTCTTTTCTCGTGAAAATACTGTTGTGGCATACAGGAATCAACAATAATCTTCCTTCCATAATTCTGTAAGCTATTTTGCTCAGCCTGCTTGCCAAAATACTCACTCATGAATATGCAATGATGTGGTAGAAATATTTCTTTAAGTTTTAAACCCCTTGGGCCTTTAATCTTGAAGCCTTTTAAATCCAGGATATGATTTTTTGTGCATATGCATGTATATGTGCTGAAGTGCGCGTATTGGTGTCACTTCTCTTAACTTGTGTGCATACTTAATTGCTGGAGGGTTTTCATTCTCATTTAGATACATCTTGTACTCATGCACATGTACAATAAGGACAGCTTTTGCCTATTTTTGATAGTATAGCGAAGTCTGATTATCCAAAGTATTTCCTACTGAAACTATAGGGAATAAATATTGATGTATTTTCTAGCAGGGCAAAAAAAAAGTAAATTAAACTTTCCAAGAGCACCTGCCATATAATGATCACAAAAATGGTGTGTCCAGCAGGATAACAAGTTTAGGTATAGGACTCTGTGTGAGACAACTTATGTAGTGATCAACTAGAAAACACATATGCCAGCAAAAGCGTTTTCATGACAGGCTGAACACAAAGGTGGCCCACTTTCTGTGTATATCCTTTGGAGAGCCACTTGGCTATGGGGTGATGAAGAGGAGAATGCTTCAGTGTTTGCTGTGTGCAATAAGGCAAAAAGAAGAATGCAGAGCCTTTTTGCCACACCTCAGCTGTCATAGCTGCACATGAGCTTCACTCCCCTCTCTGCTTGAAAAGGAATAATGATGCTAACTTGAGCTTGTGTTCTGGGGTAAACTACATTTCCCATTGAACCAGCATGCAAAACTAAAGTATTAATTCAATTTATCCTGACAGTCCTAACCACCATGGAGCCACACTTTCTCCAGCCTGCCTGGAGAAATTTCCTGACTAAGAGTTAGAGCACTCATCCAAGGGCTGCGATATTAATGTTCAAGACCTTTATTTAAAAATGGCAAGAGTGAGTCCCTTAGTCTACATGTATCTTCTGTATCAGTCTATGTTGTTTATGGAACCAAGGTTGAACACATATCCGTATCTTCCAGTTATAAGCAACATCAGAATGGTAAACTCAAACTGCCCAGATTTGGTTAAAATAGATATTAAAACATTGGAGGAGAAGGTAAGCCAGGGATTCAGCTCCTTGACTCAGATTTCCAAGTAACTCTTGGTGCCACAAAATGACATTTTTGAGCAAATAAGCAATCCTACAAAACTAAATTATTACTTCTTACCAAGAATTACTCACCAGTCATATAAACATAGTGTCAAGATATGGTTCTTGCCCAAAAGACTTAACAGTCTAATACCCCATGGAGCTCTGCTCTGTCTGGAGAATAAAAAATAATTATGAACTCGTAGCACAAGCTCTGTACTCTGAAAATGGCCCACATATTTATTGTAGCAATTAAAACCAGCCCTTGTGCTGCTCTCTACCACTTCCTTGCTTAAATTTCTTGATCTCCAGATTCTGCTTGATGACTCCTATGAACAACGCAACATGTGCTAAAGCTTTTTTAATTCCTCCTAAAAAGGAATTCTGAGATGTGCAGTCAAGCATCTGCTGTTTTAAGAGGAGCATGGAGATGAAAGACAGACAGTTGAATGGTGAATTCTGAAAAATACATGAATTTGACCTCATCGGGGAAAAAACGCCCTTTTTCCAACAAAGGTAAGGCTGAGGAAGTTGCAGGGTAGAAGCAGAGTATGTCCAGTATGCCCTGAAAGCATCCAAAATGGGGAAAGCAGCAAAATATAAATGTCAATAGTCATGAATTATCTCTGTGGGTTCTGGCTCAAAGTCATATGATTTCTAAATTAGGTAGAGTAAGGAAGGCTCTTTTTCCCATTTATTTTTTCATTTATGCATGTATGTGTGTATGAATGCTCCTAAGCACTAAAAAACGGGGTTAGGGGAGAAAAATCTAGAAACAAAGAAAGGAAAGAAAAAGATGTATCTGCCTGATGCTGTTAGATTAAATTAGACTATAATGATTACTGTGTGCCTTCACAAAAGACATTTTGTAACATTTAAGATTCCTGCTAATTGAACGAGGTACATTACCATGCAAAAGAATGTTAGTGAAGGTTGAAAAGGACAAACCAACTATTCTCGTACATCACCATAATTATGCAGCCCCATGTTCGAACAATTACATTTATGTAGACCCACTGTTAAAATCAATGTTACTTGTACAGCTAGTCCTTAATCAATGGAATCAGTCAATTTACCATGGTCACATCCTTCTTCTTAATTAAGACAGTGATATCTCTGGAGCGCAGGGTCTCAAAGAGATAAATAAGTACAGAGGTTGGGAAATGTCAAAGAGGTGACTCCCCGATTTTACTCTCAACGAACTTGGGAGGAAATAAGACAGTTCCCTCAGTTCAGGGAAGCAGCACAATCTTCTGAAGAGATGGCTTAGCATTCATTAAGAAAAGAGCAGGTAGCAGTGTCTGACAGAAATAGCACTAATGAGCAAAGAGCGCTTTCAACATGCATATCCTTCATAGCCATAGTCTGAATTATGAAGGTTGTGCCACCTAAGCCAATTTTAATTAGAGTGAGCATGGACCTCTTTGGACAGTTAGCCTTTCTTTCCAAAATCCATTTCAATATGGTGTCATTTTGTTGTCATAATCAAAATGGCAAAGTGATGGAATAACCTACTTAAAATGTCTGCAGTGTTAAAGCAGATATGGCAAACATCCTCTAATGACACATGTAATAAGGGTATTACCTAGAGGACTTTGACAGTGCATTCTGTGTTGTCAGCATACTTGGGATAATGATAGAGGTCTCCTGTGGAATAGGACATAGGTCTTTAGAGAACAGGTCTAAACTTCCTGTTCTACAGGTAAGCTATTAAACTCCCATATGCTGAAAGAAAAGAGAAAAATATATATCTACTGAGCCATAAAATCCAGATGTGGGCATAACTCTGGAGGTTCTCTCCCTTTGAAAAATACACTTGCACTGCCAAAATAAGATTATTCAGTCCTTCTGCAGTAAAACACACATCAAATACTACTTCAGAAAGTGAAAAAATGCTGGAAGTTATTTTTATTTTTTATTTTTTTAATAACTGAATGATTTCACTAATTATTTCTAACATTACATTATTATGGTATTCAAACAATAACAATAACAGCAATAGCAATAATAGTAGTAATAATAGTAATAATGTTAATGCTAATACTAGTAATAATAATACTAATATCATTCTTTCAGTTGCAAGGGACCTACAATGATCATCTAGTCAAACTGCCTGATCATTTCAGTGCTGACCAAAAGTTAAAGAATTTTGTTAAGGGCATTGTTCACATTCCTCTTGAACACTGACCGGAGTTAAAGACTGAAAAGACTTCTCATCCTGAAGTGCTTTAGGTGTTCTAGGTCCAAGAGCCAGGGTATTAGAGGTATTTAGGGACACCAAAGCCACCTAACTGAAATTTCTCTCTCTTTAACACCAATTACAGTGAATGACGGATTTCTTTAAATATGACTGAAAATCAGAATCTCAGTGGGCCCGTCTTTTACCAGGTACTTTCAGGAAAGATTTGAAACATCTGGTCACAAACATCTAAACGACTTTAAGAAAAAGTGGGATCCAACAGTCTAAATCCATGTCCAGCTGGCATAGTGCTGGACTGGGAAAAACACTTGCAATAAGTTTGAATCAATGATTCCATAAAGCTAAGCATCAGAAGCGCAAGTGAAATATCATCATGGTGCAATTTTACTTTTTCCCATTCCCAAACCAGTATCTGTTTCTGGAAACTGAAAGACTTTTTGACATAAAAAGTTGAGCTTGGGGCAAAATTTTCAGTTTTGCTTCTTTTCAAAAGGCAGCAAACCAAAAGAATATTAAAACCCAACTCAGTGGCCAAGAATACGCCCAACTAAATTTGAAAAAAAAAAAAGCAAAAATATTGCATTTCTTTTGAAATCAGCAATTTCATTGATCGAATTAAAACCTTTTCAATTTTAGAGAAGAATCCTGAAAAATTTATTGTTCTTTAAAACACCATCTGAAAAAAAAGCACAACAAACCCAAAACATTATTGAAAACTTGAAAAGAAAACCAGTTTCTGAAACACTACATTTTTCTGAGATAAAACATGAAATCTTTCATTTGACTTACTCTTCACACAGGTAATAAGAATCAAAATAAAAATAAGAATACTGGAAGCTACAAAAAAGTATACTAGAGGAAAAATAAAACCCTGTTTTAGAGATATGTAATGAAGTTTTAAACTTTTCTTGTTTATAGACAATTCCTATAGATGAATCAATGAGGGAGTTTCACTTTTTATGAAAACTGAAAGATATTACAGAAAGTTTCAGTGGGTTAAGACAATGATGAAAAGGAGCCTCGCCCCTAGATTTTATCATCTCTATTCTGTCCTGCACTCCTTGTACTGTATTGGCATTGTAGCAATCTCTGTATTTCACTGCTGAAAATCGGAATATTTTCTCTCCCTTTAGGTGTATTATTAAATTTAATAAATTAATGTCTTAAATGGGCTTTGAGAATTTCAAGGTAATGTAGAGAAAGTTAGTGTTATTAAATCTATCATCTTGAGACTGAGGCAAGAAAACATCCCCATTTGGACTATGTATAAAATTATGTATATAAATTCAGTTTGAAGTTTGCTGCAGCAAAAGCAGTAAGAAAAAGAATTCACACCATCAGCCACAAATAAATAATCTGACTCACTATAGAAGAATTCTGATTCCCTCTCTCTCCATGTTATGATTCAAAACTCTGTTTAACACCTCTAGATGTATTTAGTTCTGCATTCAGGGTATTCTGGTGAAAGCCAAAACTATAAACTTGAAATGGAAGTGATTTAATATCTCAGGAAAATGACAATTAAAAGACCGGAATGATTTTCGCAGTACTTTCTGTAAAGAAACAGAATTAATAGGAAAAAGCCAAGAAAGCTGCAGGGATTAAAGAAGATATTTTATAAATTTGAAAGCAGCTGTTCAGCCATATGTGCTTACCTTTTCATTTTTCCTCAGCTAGCACTCTTACCCTGGATCTCTACCAACCTGGCTTGTTTTTAATCCAGTGGTATCATTGCCTGAATAACCAATACCTTCCTGAACTTCACAGTGGAATCAGCAGTAAGAACACTTTGCTGTGGTAGGATAAAACAGAAAAATTGTTCCTTTTCTTTAATTTATTTTAAATCCTGAAGATTGCAGTATGTTGCAGTATTTCGAGACAGCCATGAACCTCATGGCTATGGCCATTTAACATTACAGTCATACATCTTTTAATAGCCCAGAGTGCTATGCTTTCCATTCAGTAAAGAATATAAACATGTGATTAACTTTTATCATATGTTTAGAATTTTATTGAAGGGGGGCAATATAAAGTAAACATTTACCTACTTTATTGATCTGAGACTTGCAACAGTACCTGCACAAGTTTAAATACAATGTCCCTATAAGTACAGGCACATGCCTCATAACAGAACTATGAATAAAATAACCTGAAACAAGAGCCAAATATTCCCAGATGCTTATGAAATTCCCTTTCAGGTCTCAATATTACCTTTTGGAAAACCTTTCTGTGTGCTATCATTTTCCAGAAACTATCTTAGAAGCTGCTAATTTATGTGGTATGCTGGCAGGTGTGTGTTTTGTTATGCCAAGAAGATATTTCTTATATACTAATTTAATTTATTTAATACTGAACTTTGAAATGACTGCTCATGCTTTTGTTCTTCTGGGTACTTATTAATGGAAAAATGTGACAAATGGTAGAACTTCAGCAAAGATAGCATATTTAGAAAAGGAAAATGAATCACTGCACATTCAACAACGGATCATATCAAAACTGTTCTTAGCCTTGCATATTTTACATTCAATGGTCAATCTTTGAGCAAACTAGAGTCTGAGCTATAGGCTCCCCAACTCATTCATCACAGCATAACTCTATCATCTTCTGCATTTCAAGAAAGTTACAGAAAATAAAACTGCAATAAAACCAAAAAGCTGGAAACAGAGATGACACCCATGACAACATTAAAAACCCAGTACTGCAGACATGCAGCCATCCATTCAGCTTGCAATTAATGCAACTCAAGATAGATGTCTGCTTTTTTCTAGTGAAATATCCATGAGATAACCCTTAAGAAGTAGTGCAAGTTTACTACAGTCATAGGACACATAGAAACCATTTTCAAGCAGGGATGGAAGAACTAGCCAGAGAAAAAGCAGAAATATACTAAACATTTTAATATGAAAAATGGCTCAAATGTCACATCATAGTGTAACTCTTGCTTTAAATAGAGCTCAGCACACAACAAAATCATGTACGTGGCTCTTCTCCCCACAATGAGTTAATCAAAACCTTGTGATTCGGACACTGAAGTGACTAGAAGCAGATCATGTTCTGACTTTGCAGCTTAATGCCACCTTTAATGAATACTTCACACAAAGTAACTTACTTGAAAAAGTTACTTTTCTTCTTATTTTAGAACTTTGCTGCATTTTTCATATCTTAATCCTAGCCTTGCCAGAAACATTAATGCCAAAATATTATGCCAAATCTTAAGAGTTTTCCAGCCAAGTTTCATCCTCAGGAGGTTCATGTTATTTACTGAAGTTCACTTAATCATGCACATTTTGAAATTCTGAAAGAGCATCATAGTTGAATTTAGCCACCCTTAATCTGAATTTAGCAAGATATTTCAAAACCTTCTCAAAAATCAAATTGCATGCAAAAATATTCTACTTTATGGCCGTATATTCTTTTATGGGATATGACAGATCTTGTGTTCTCATCTGTGTATTCAACTGAGGGATGTTAACCAGATAGGCTTGCAGAATATCTGTCCCATATGTCTACAGTCTGGCACCCACAGAACACCTCTGAAGAGCCTGTAAAAGACCTAAGACTCAAAGAAAATGAACATAATTCCACTTTAATATACCACAAGAAAGTGATTTGAGAGCTCAAATGCACTGAGAGAATAGTGTGAAGTCTGAAGATGTCCACGAGGCATCAGCCCTTTAACCAGGGACACTTTCTTCCAAGCCTTAGCAGTATGCTGGAATAGTAAAAAGATATACTCAACATCATCTTTGAAAAATTCTGGTAGTCCAATCAATATATCACACATGAATCCAAAACATAAAATATGGCTTTTATCTTTAGCTCAAGAAAAAATAAACTGCTGTTTTGATATTAGTCTTTCAAGTCCTGTTACTTAAAAGGAGCTCCTTGCCATGTTTCATTACACAATTATAACTCTACTGAAACAATTTTAAAAGTGAATGTCAAACATCAGAATAGGGTTGTGTAGTGAAGAAAGAAAGGCTAGTGTAATACAGTGTAAGCCCTCTTCCATTTCCCGTTTTCTTCCCATCACACAGAACACTGAATATGTATTGGCACAGCTTGTGCACTATACAATATAGAATAGAATTTTTTTAGACATATGGCATTTCATACTCAAGGTATCTCAAAACACTTTATAGAGCAACAACTTTTAGATAATGGAGTGACTGTGTTGGCAAACTTGACTCTCACTATACAGTCAGCAATAGAGAATACATAGTCCAGATCTCAGAACTGTGAGAAAAAAATAGGAATGTTGGCCAAAATGTGGGCATGTATCTTAAAAAAAAAAAAAAAAAGGCATAAGGGAATAAAAAAGGATACCCACCTTTTACCCAAAGGAGGGCAAGATGCAGCATCATTTGCTAACTCACAGTATCAGAATTGCCTGTATAATGGAGCCTTCCTGCGCTGTTTGGTGTCATATACCATTCTTTTTCAAAATATATTGCACGTCTTAGTCACAAATCCATTTGCATTTTCACAGGTGGTTAACAAACGACCACAGAATCATAAGGCAACTTTCTTTCAGACTTCATATAAAATACAATTGCATCTTCGTAGGACTGGTAATCCTTACCAGTCAGGATTAGAGGGCAGACCAAGACAAACATAAAAATCTGACACAGATTGTGTGATCAAGAAAAAGAAGTAAATGAGACCTTCCTCAGACAACTGGAAGAAACCACTCACCCACAGGCCCTCATCTTCATGAGAAACTCGAACCAGCACTGTATGCACTAGAAGGGCAACATGATTGAGCATGACGAGGCTCAAGCAATTCAGGAAGTATCTGGAGCACACTCTGTTTCTATCCACAGGTGATTGAGGAACCAAAAAAGGGAAATGATTCTGAACCTCCTACTTAAAAGTAACAATGAACTGCAGGGGTTGCAAGGTGGTGGAGTTCAGGGGAATGAAAGGGGGGGATGGCAAGGCAAAACAGAGGCAAGCTTTGCCCTGTTCAGGGATCTGATTGGAAGAATCCTTTTTGATATTGTCAGCTTACAGAGGTCCAAGAGAGCTGTTTGATTCTGAAGGATCACCTTCTGCAAGTTCAAGAAAGGTCCATCCTAGGGCACTGAAATAAAAAGCAGATGCATATAAACACATGGCAGGGGAGAGGGAAGATGGAGGCGTAGTATTGTCTGTGGTACCCAGAACAGGTCAAGAATCAATGGGCACAAACTGAACTACATTAAATTCCATTTAAACAAAAGAAAAAATTGAAGGGGTGATTTGACAGAATAAGAGGTTGTCCAAAGTAGCTGGAGTCTCTCCGTCTCTGGAGATGTTCAAAACTCAGCTGAACAAAGTCTGAAGCAAACTACTCCAGCTGACTGTGCTTTTGTGCAGGATTGCTGGAGTGGCTCTCCATAAGTGCCTTCCAACCTCAGACATTCTGTGATATTGTAATAGATTAAAAATGAAAAGGGATTACATTTATAAGACGATGCATATGAACACTTTAATGACACATCACTGAGAAACACAGAATGGTTTCACATGTATGCCCGCACATACACTCTATCTAGAATAAAAATAAAAGCCAAAGGGGTAAATTAATTTCCTATGATACGAAATGGTGACCAAGGGTTAGGTCAGCCTTTCTTATTTTTAAACCCATGGAAGGTATCTTAGAAGAACATGGCTATCACAGGAATGAGCAAATAATTGTTTAATTTCTCCTTGAAAAATTAAAAGTAAGACCTATGTTACACTTTCACAGATTTCATCAGTTTTAAAGCTTTATTTACCTCCTCTCTAATCCTACATACCTGGAGAACGACAGTGCAATGATGACTCAGAACAGGACCCCACTTCAAGTCCCAGAAATCTATCATTTAAAGATGGAATTTCCTTGAGGTCTGTGATGGATTTCTACAGGATGAAACGGGTTGAATGTATATCTGCCGTATTTGTCCCTTTGTTTCTCTAAACTTTAAAGTTCTCATTCCAATGGGTCTGCATCAAATAAAGTGCATCCTCCAGTCTCATGTATTGAAACAATGAATCACTATTTTTTGGTTTCTACATGGAAAACATAGAAAACATATTTGGACCCTCCACATACAGATCTGTGGGGCTCTGCTGCCCTGACCACAAATGAGAAAAGATCAAATGAAGAGTAATTCATATTTATAAGGAATCAATTCCAGCAAGAAATTGAACCAAGAAGCTTTGGGCTCAAAGTAGTGTGGCTTCCTGCTGAGATAAGAAGAAATGACTTTGTCTCTAACCAACTAACTAGGTGTCACGGGTGATGTTCTTGCTTTAATGCCTGCCTTACGTATGGTGCCTGATAACTGGAGGGATAAGGGGACAGAAATGCATGTCACAAAACAGTGCCAGCATGTGAGTGGGATATGCATAAATGAATGGATGTGAATGGCTCTTTTTTAGGCCAACAGGCTTTCTGTCGTTTCTTCATTATGTCTGAGAGTAATCTTCAAACATGCAAGTCTTCTTTTGAAGAATAAATTAGCAAAAGAAGGGTGTAAAAGGATCTGTGTCATGAGGAGGACTTGACTTTAAGATCAGTTTATGCTGCTTGGGAAGGAGTAAATAAATAAATGTGCTGGTTTTAAAATTGAGGTTCTACTATGCAGCTTAAAGAGGAATAGAGCAAAATGCAATGGTTTGTGCATTGGTAAAAGCATCTGATTGGCAGTTTGTAGTTTGTATTGTTCCTCATGTTGTCATGGGATCAGTAAAATGGAAAAATGTTACTTACCTGTGTCCATTTAGTCTGTAACTCCATATAGTAGTCTAAACTGCAAAGAATGCACTGGGTCATCTTTATTCATAGAACTTCAGCAAGTTGTGGTTAAGTTGTCAGAAAATAATTGACTGCTTCTTAAAGAGCTTTTGATTAACTATAATTAAAGACAAACACATACACAGGTACACCTGTGCAAAACCACTAGTCCGATTACTGACAAGAGCCTTCCTTCAGATGTGGGCTAGAAAACCCAAGAACATGTTTCTATTTAGCTATATACCATTGTGCTCTACCCTGTTACCAGGATTAATGCAAAAATAAATGAATGGAAGCCGTACCCATCCTTATGTGAAGAACAGACAAACTTTATTCATCTTCAGCCTTCACCTTATCAATTCTCAGCACAAAAAGTTTTAAGATACATACAAATGGGGCATTACCATAATTTTCCATGAAAACAGTGCATACCTGGAGGGTTACTGAACCGCCGTGATGTTGCTGAGAATATCCTACCATTCACAATGTGTGCTTGTGAGAGGGAAGCAGGAAAGAGATAGAAAGTAAGAGAAAACAGGAACTAGCTGATGAGTCGGTTCTTTGGCAGGATCTCTTGATGTTTACCAAGTACTTAGTCAAAGAAGCAAGCAGAAGGAAATCATTTGCTTCCTGCATATGACTTCAGTCATGTCCCACTCAGTCAGCCATTTCAAGAAGAGCTGCTGCTGCGAGAGAAACACGTTGCAAGTGGCAGCCATACTTGATCTTTGGGGAGCTTAAAAATCAATAGTTTTGCAAAAAACACCCAAGGAGACTGAAAGAACTGGGATGGGCCAAGAAACAACAAATAAATAACAGCTTTAAAAATGTATTGGGCAAGACACCATGAAAGAGTATCAGGAGAAAATATTGTAGGAGGAAGAAATGCAGCAAGGGTTAAGAAAAGGCAAAGGAAACAAATCCACAAGGTAGAAAAACTCAAAATTACTAAGCAACAAAAATCTAAAAATAAAAAAAAAGAATAGAAAGACCAAAATGGCAATAAAAAAAATCAGTAACGAGCCATAGCCTGAAATTCTTAATGTATTAAGGCTCCTCATACATAGAGTTTCAGTGCATCAAGTGATAGCCTTTGTACAAAGTTATCAATGAAGTGGCATGACGAGAGCATGAGGAGCTTTTAGAGGGGAGATAATCAGTTTTCACTTACTGCAGTAGAGAAAGGAAAAAATATCCAAAGGGAGGTGGCCCTCTGAGAGACATGGGCTGTGAGGACCGTTTTGCCACAACTTCTGAAGTTACGTATCTGGGTTAAGAACATCTTTCTCAAAGCCATTGACTGAAGTTCAAGATGACAAGAATGTCAAAGAAGTTTATAATTATGCAGTTGAGTATAGGAAGCCATACCTTAAAAATGTCATGGAGAATGTAAGCAACACAATTTTTATTTAATTGAATATATTATGTCGCTTACTTGTTTTTTGTATCTCCATAACAGTTATCCAAGATGTCCTTTTCTACCCATGTCTGTGTGGTTTCTGCTCTGATGCAGTGTAGCGTTGAGGATTGAGAAGGTAGATGCGAAAGAACGTATCGGGCATCTGTAAGTAGGCAGCAAATGAGCAGTCAGCAGGACAACTGACCTGAGATCACGTTGCCTCTGAAATGATGTCAGGGGAATACATATGTAGCTAACAATGTCTCTTCTCCTGTCCTGTGATAAATAGGTACCAGACTTGTTCAGTTCACAAGCTGTCCCTTGAGTCCACTGGCCTACAAGGTTTCCCTAAGCCTTAAGACATTTACCAAGTCTTACTGTGAAAACTGAATTGCTTTCGTTTTTTGACTGCTTTCATTCTATTTGTGTTCTCATAAGTGGGCTCGTCCTGCTTTATTGAAGTTCTTTCATTGTTTTTCCAGCATGGTCTATTTTCACCTGTTCCTTTTATACTGTCTAGGTTAACATCCTCCTTGTCCTGTGGCTCTGTGGAGTAAACCCAAATTTACATAAAATTATGCAAAGCAAGATCTTCCCTCTTGAAAACCTCAGAATGATGCAAGAACAAAGCTTAAAAAAATCAATGTGGAGATTTTTGAAAATTGCAAATAATTTAATTTAACAAATCA
Organism: Pezoporus wallicus; assembly: GCF_028554395.1. Classification (NCBI taxonomy): domain Eukaryota; kingdom Metazoa; phylum Chordata; class Aves; order Psittaciformes; family Psittacidae; genus Pezoporus; species Pezoporus wallicus. Next base: position 1,698,105 of record NW_026642179.1, read on the forward strand.
GCAATTTGAATTAGGAAATGATTCAGCCATAAATACCAGACAGCTCTACCTATCACTTCTCTTAGTTCTAAACCAAGATATAGTGGTAACTGCAAAATCCATCTCTAAAACAAACATCCTGATAAGCTATTGTATTTCTTAAGCAACAGTGTTATAGGAGAATGGACAGCATGTAGCCATCAAATTTAGTCCAATGCTGAAAATACACTGAATTTGACTGAACTGAAAGGCCTCTTCTGTAACCACTTCTGTATCCGACTCTTCAGCCTTATATTTTTCCCTCCTCTCTTAAGACTTTCTGTACATTTTCAGTAAAATTTTGGTATCATTTACAGTTGACAAATTAGGTCAGTGCCCAAAGAATGCTGTGATCTGGGCTTTTCTGTATGTTCAGTTCCATATATTCATAGACAGTTGTCTATTGCTAAAAGCTATCATGTTCAGGAGGACAGGAAAAAAAAAACATCTCTCCTTTGAGTTTGCTTATATTTGCCATATTGCTTAATGTTATGCCAGTTATTACAATATTAACATATTTACATGCCATTTATAACTCAAATGTTAATAAAAATCAAAACAGAGAATTAAAGAATGGTAAAATATCTCATTTTATTTTTTTTTAATCTTTGATATTGATTTTTTTTGTAAATACAGCAAATGATTCTAATTAGATTTTAACAAGCAGTTATGAAAAAGTATGCCTCCTATTGGATCCTAAATGACAAAAAATGACCTAATTTTATTCATTTTAATTTTATTCATTATCTCTAACTGTTATTAGAACCTGTATTTGACATATGTGGATATTATTTGATCTTTTCAAGCCACATTCATTCTCATTAAGAAAGCCCCAAGACATTTTCTTTCAGAATATTTTTCAAATATTCTGAGATTTTGCTTGTTATGTGAAATGTGACAGCACTTTCAAGTTCTTTATTATATTTTTTCTATAGCAAGAACCAATTATCCCTTCCCTCTACTACTGTCTAGTTTTGAACTCAATATTTAAGCAATTAGTATCTGTATCTGTAAATTAATACATCTCTATTGCTAATGTACTTTTAATCATACAAAATGAGTAAGAACAGCCTTTTTTACTGTTGCTAAATGTAAAGAAATATTTATTTAAGTTAAAAAGAAATTAAACTAGGAGAGGACAAGCAACTGATGTAATTTTTTATGTCACTTTAGCTTTTCTTTTTCAGAAAAAGACCACTTAAAAGGGACATTACCTTTTTTCAGAGAGTTGTCTGTTTTATACAAATTGAATTTATTTTCGTACTTTAAACACAGTAATTGCTGACTATATAGATATCTTCATGGCAGCCTCAAATCCATTAACGTATTTGAACTTTTAATACAAAAAAAGTCATTTTAAGTTGGGAATATGCTGATTATTGTGCTGAAAATGTTTCAAGTCAGAAATTATATTTAGCCATAATTAATTGTCAGGGCTATGAATTATTGTGAATAAACAATGATTGATATAGATTTTATAGTTTGTTAAAAAGCTCCCTTTTTGGGAAGTATTTGTGCTATTTCACGACATCAGAAGAATTAATCTGGATATGTACAGATGCATCAGATTTCAAAATGCATTTCATCAGTAATTTACACAGAAAGCTCTTCTGGCAAATGAAAACTAATTTCATCATTTTGTTTTCTTATCTTGCCTGCAGAAAATGAATAATAACAAAACTGTACTACACAGATTTGAGTTCATTATTACCTTCTTATGTTAATCACCAATTAACAGTTTCTTTCTCTCCTGAATAAAAATTCTATAAATATTTTAGGTCCACTTGCTGATATGCTGATGGATGGGTTTCTCTGACCTGCAGATGGTTGTTTGTTACATCCAATTCACAGTGATGGTCTTGGAATGTCTACCCACAAATGTTAGAGAGGAAAATAAAAAAGTTGAGAATTAAAAGAAAAATTACTAAAATTACACTGAGTCTGCTATTCAGCTCAAATTTTGTATAGTATTCACATCATTGTAATACTTCTGATGTTCACAGATTATTCTTATACTACACTTATAGCTAAGTGGACAATCTGATAAGAAAAAACCTGGCATTTCACATAACATTTGACTGTTGCAGCTAGAATTGCCTTAACTTGTCTTTGTTAGATTAGATAGAAGAAGATAAATACAAAAATTAATTCAGGGAAAAGATTTCCTAGGGGTTTCAAATACCTAAACCAGAGATCATTGAAAAAGGCCTGACTACTTGTAAACTTTACTAATGTTCAGCAGTATACCCAACCATCACATCTAGCCACTGTCTCCAATACTATGAACTAAAACCATGTATCTCAGTTTATAATCCAACAAAGTTCAGAAGGTAACTTCACAGTTAATCTGCTGGTTCACTCACCCTGTTCAAGAAATCCAGGCAGTCTGTAACATCTGATCATCAAGGAAATAAAATCAGAAAATAAAATTTCAGACTGGCCTGGTACGAAAGAAGGCCCATCCTGCCCATACTCAAATGCTCACGAAAATGTGAGGGTACTGTTGTTACAGGAGACATTATATAAAAAGTGGGAAAGTGGAGCAGTTATGCCAATTTGTGGCCAGTCTCTGCTCTCTAGGGCCAAATACTACTTGCATAATTCATAAGCTCTGCTGACTCAGTGATAAAATCACACCAGTTCTCAAATCAAATAACCAAACTGGGATTTGTCAGAGGTATGCTTGCTCCCCCACTAGCCTTTCCCCCCACACCTTGACTGGTACCGAATGAAGCAACGCATAGAGGGGGACAGAGCAACATCTGTGCTTTGAATTTATAACTTTTCTTGTTGAGTCAGAGATAATAAACCATAGATATTATCGAAGTTTTCCTTTAAACTTGTTGCAAATAATAGTTTTAAATATTAGGAAACAACAGCTTCTTTTCCTAATTTTGTGCTTGGAAGCAGTTGTACTATTTTAACCTATTCAGCTTGAGACATATATTTAACTGAGAAAATTTCAGCCAAAATTTCTGAAGTCTGAAAAATTATAAATAGGTGAAAATAAGGTCCTATACTACAAAGCGGTAGTTAAGCAATCAGAGGCATAGCTGTACACTCTAAGCTGTTCCGCTTGAATCATTCATGTGTGAGCAGAAATGTAAAGATTTTGGAACCTTCATTGCAAAGGAAACTGCATAAAGCTGACCCAAGTTCAAGTCAAAATTAGTCTTGGGGATAGCACTTAATAAAATGAAGAAGCAGAGAAAACATGCTCAGACTCAAATCATTCTACAGCTACACCTTAGGTAAAGGGCTAGAAGGATTTATCTATTCCCAGTTCACAGAGCAAGTACACAAGCTACATGCTCTGTGCCTGTAAGAAGCATACATGAAGAGTGGTTGGCTGACCGGGAAAGAAGCCATAACCAGGTAGAAGTTAGCAACCTACTAGTGCACTGTTTTCAAAAGCAGGACAAAAATAAATCAGTAATTCTACCCAAATAATTTCTTTTCTGTTCTCAGCAGAGCACACTTTTTCTATAGCAAGTAATATTTCGTGACCCTTGATCATACAGACAAATATTCCTTGTAGAGAAAAGAAGCCTGGGATTTTGGAGGTCTTTTTCTTCACAGTACAAAACTTTATCATGGGATTAGCAGTCTTCAATATGCACTCTTCCTGAAGGGAAGGAAAATTTATGTGTTGCCTAGATATAGGTCACAGCAAGTATAACATTATTTTTATTTCTCTCCTCGTTTTTATCCTTATTATACCTCTTATAACACCCTCAGATCAGTGACGTGAGGGTATGTAGTATAGGGATGACCAGAAAAGTGCAGAAGATGAGCACAGGAAAGCCAATACCACTCATCTCCTTATCTCAGAACATATTAATACAGGTCTGCTAGGCCCATTATTTCAAAACCTTAGTTAACTGGCTCCTCACTTGTATATGAAAGGAAAAGGAAGATCAAAAACCTGTTTAATTTACGATTAGCATCTTCTGTAATCCTTAGCTGTTCTCTCTTTACACTTCTCCCTCAGCCCAGTGCATGTCAATAAAGCCATGCAGTGACTCAGGCTAGGGGAAAGCTTAGTTTTACCCCACATTATTTCCACAGCCTGGACAATTCTACAGAATTGTGAGCCCTTAAGCTTGGGAAGAAGAAGATGGCTGAGGCACCACTGAGGAATCAGGTTGGTTTAGTTTCAATTGCTTCTGCAGAGAAATTGTTTTCTGGGCAAGAAAAACTTGCTCTGAATTTGCAAACAGAAGTTACCTGGTAGATACAGTAGCCTTTTTCTTCCCGCTAAGAACATGCCTTATTAGGTTTGTTCACTGTAAACTATACCTGCACTTATTGCAATGTTTTCATTTAGGTGTACGTGAGCCATGAACTAAAGCATGTAAAGATTAACTGCTAATTTAAATTATCCTCAGTGACAATTTAGAGCTCAGTGCAGACCACAAAAAAACCTAGATAAGTCTTTTGGTTAGTCCATAACAAGCTCCATGATATCCTGACTATAACTGTAGCTCCATGCTATAAAACTATAGCTCTGATATGAGCTGTGAAAGTATTGTAACATCGCTTATCACTCACTGAACTACCTATCCTAATTATTCTTATTTACACTTATTTTTCACTTGAAGAATATTTTCACAATGCTTATTGGTAAAGATGGTGAGCTTGTTTTCACTGGTAAATTCTCAATGACTTTAAGACTTTAAGATTTTTTATGTTCTGTTACTTATAATGTAGCAAGTGTAAAGATGATTTCCAGGGTGAAGTGAAATCTTAAATGAGTAGAATACAAAAATGTGTTAGGGAAACAGAAGAAAAGTGAAAAAGGAGAATTTTTAAGTTTTTTCTGTGCAAAATTACTATAATGTTTCCTTAAAGTTTCATTAGGCTGGATCAATCCCAATTGTTTTTTGTAAATAAGAAGCATTTCACTCTTCTTCTAAATGTAGATTTCAGCTCTTGGGAGTCTGATTTTCCATTACTTCCTTACAAATCTAGTAATTCTAGCTACACTGAGAAAGCACCTTCAAAGATAGAAAACCTATAGTTTATTTTAAAGAGCTTGGTCTTCACTGAAAATTCTCTTTTTCAGCCTGATGCTTTGTATCCAGATCATATTTATTTCACACAAGCATTGTTACCTTGGCTGTTCTTTCAGAGAATGGAAATATCATCAATAGAAATATGATTGTTCAGGTAGCTCTCAGTATGCTCAGTAGAGAAGTGATCTCACTGAATAGGCAAGCTGACATATCCTGGAACCTAAATGTTGCTTCTGTTTTAAATTTTGTACATGATTAGTTACAGAAATATAATTTAGCAATAAGGAGGACATTGATAATTGTGACCAATCTGGGAAGAGACAAAGCTTGTTTACTTTTTTATTTCTACCACTACAGCCAAGAAATGGATACAAATTAACTGAATGGGAGTATGAGGCTACTTGACATTTTGACGTCTCAGATACCTGTTCGTCCTTTATGCTATTTACTTGGCTTCAGGTTGGAACACGAGCTCTTCAGCCAGAATTTCATACGTTGTTGGTTATTCTTCCAGAAGGTAACCTATGCTTCTAGATATTACTAAGAAATAACTACCTGTCCACGGAATTGCAAGCCAGTATTCGACCGCTTGAGAAAAGCATTAACCAACCCCACAGAACCACAGAGAAGTGGAAACAAAAGAGATAGAGGTGCAAAGAAGAGTTTATTATTAACCCCAAACTTGCATTTGACTATACATTGCATATGCTGTTACAGAGGCATAAGAAATATGTTGTGGTTGATACCATGGTGAATTCTCCAGAAAAGCTGAGCAAAGTGTACATTTGAGTTATCTTTTGGAGCTAGAGAGCCTGTCTTCTGCATAAATCCTGCAGAGTCTCCCTTAGGAGATGTCACATGCTTTCAGAAATCTGAGGCACGGTTTTCTCAATAACTGTGTCTAACTATTAATGGGAGCTGCCCACATACATGCAGAAGAGGCTGGAAAACTAAGCTGTGTTGAAAGGTTTGGGGCTGATATGAGTGAGTATGAAAGTAAAATATATATTTCTTAAGGAATACAGCCACCTTGAATAATACTGAGAATTCTTTATCTCCTATTCAAACCATAATGTCTGCATTTTTAAGAATTACATCAATTTTTAAACATCATTCATCTCTATTTTAATTAAAATGTTCTCTGCCTAGTCCATATACATGCAAAAATGTAGTTTGCAGCTTGACAGGATGTTATTGAACAGTATGTGAATTGGTTTAAAAGTAACCAGATTTGAAGCATCCATCAGTCAGTAGCAGTGCACTCATAGGTCACTGAAACTGTCAATTTCAATCAACTCTGTAATTAAATACATCACCAATATAGATTTTGTGTAAGAATGTCACTTGTTCTTCAGATGTCTGCTACTAGGACAAATCGCACATCAGTGTCTTTGAATGTGCCTTCTAAATACAGTTTTTTAAAACAGCATAACATCTCCATCCATCTCAATCCAATTTGCTGAATAGAAATCTGTTTAACTAATACATAGTCTAAACACTGAATTAAAAAACAATATGCTTGTTTCCCTTTCTGTTTAAATGAATGCTGTAACACTATAGTAGATATTTTATTGCTTCTCTTTAAACTCCTCTGCTGCTATTTGTTATGTAAAATAAGAAGAAAGAATAATATCTCACCAAAAAGAGAGAAAAAAAAGCCCTTCACATCATCTGTAATTAAAATTACTTTGCTTCATGTTCAAAAATAAAAGAACAGGATCTTCAGACATGAGGAAATAAATCATTAATTCTAATTTTGCCAGGGACAGAAATACCAGGCATTTTCAAATTAAAAAGGGAAAAAAAGAAAAACCTGTTTAGTGCTTTTGAGTGTCAGATTCTTCTATTATACTTGCCACTAGATTGGAAAAGTCTGAAACAAAGCTGAATTACCAAATATATATATTGCCTGCCATTTGATTTAATCTTCAAATAAGCTCCAGGAAGCAGGTCCCCGGACAGTTAATCTTTAGTTTTGTAGCCCATGCACATTTTCAATAAGGTTACCAGGGAATTAGGCCCGGTAGGGAGGGGAAAGGCGTATTGTTTTATTCTAAAGACAACTGTCAAGATCCTGCCATCAAATTATAACTCCCTTAATATGAAAAAACTTTATTAGCTGAGTCCTTGCTGCAATGAAACTGTAGTCACTTGAAAGGGGAATGTTATTCATGTTGTTTTCCCTGAAATCAGATACTTGGCTGGTTTAACATATATAAACTGTAAATATTGTAGGTATACTATATTTTAAGGTTAAGGTGCAATTCTGCCACTTAGAAGATGTTAAGGATGCTATGACAGGGGATTCTGAAGAGAATGTTAATGGATTGGGGTGTCAGAGATTTACCACATGCAATATTTAGGTTATGGAAGGCTGGTTTACTTGACTCTTGAAGCAGCAACATACAATGAACTGCATTTGTGGGAAACTGGCACCCTTTATGATTACACCTTGAGCCAAGAGGAAACCCTAGAAAAACTTTAATACATAAATAAAATCAGTTTTATTTTCTGTGTTGTACAATTCTCAATGTATGAATCCAAATTTGTAGCAATGGAAGCACTTTGGAACTCTATAATATTTAGTTTTACATTCCCTACTCAAAAGCATATGATACAGGTAAATTTGAAATCAAATACATTTTACAAAGGCATGGAACAGACTTTGATTATGACAGTAAAAATCCAGCTAAAATGTCCCAATGTATATGTCCTATAGGGTAAATATATAGAGAATGGCAGAAAGACAATAAATAAACAAGGAAAAAGGGGACAGAATGAATATACTCTTAACAATGGTAGTGCTGATAACGTTATTTTAAAAGGATTAGAATATAGAAAAGACTAGAAGAAGTTTGCATCAGAGTGGAAGTTCAATAGGCAATTTACAAGAGTAATTTTAGTGTTGGCTCTCCAATAACTGGAGAAACCTTAATATCAAATTAAGGTTAAGGTAAACATGTGTCTCATTTAAATTCAGCAATTGTTTATAGCATTTTCTAAATTAGTAAGGTAAAGGAGCCCCTGTCAAAAAAAAACCCAAACTCAGGCCAAGAAATATAAACAAAAGGTGCTTAAAACTCATGGCAAATTCAGGGACATACAAGAAACAAATTTGTGGATGAAATAAAGCTTAATTTAATACATAAATCAACAGAAACAGTTGCCGTTAACAAAATATTCTTGCTATTGCACAGTTTGGCAATGTTTTGACTGTGGTTGTTATCTGCAGTCTCCTTTTATCTGTGAACTTGCTGATGATGTTTTTTACAATCCCATGAAAAAAATGCCACCAGGATAGCTAGTACAATGCCTGCTTTCCCATCCTTACTAAATTTTTACATGCCTTTGAAGCAGTTAACCACAGTGCTCTTGAAACTTGCCCCAGTCACCCTCTTCTTTTGCACTTTTCTTCCTACTTTTCTAATCATTCCTACAATGTACTGGTAACTGGTACAGGGTACTTGGTAAACCCTCCTTATCCTCTTCCAGTGCCCTACTGGGGCATCTTTTGTCCTCTGTCCACTTTTCTTTGCCCTACTTCTCATCTTATATGCAAACAAAAGCTCAATGAAATGCACTGACTTGTAACTGAAGTCTCCATCTTCTTATAGACCTTGAAGCGCACCTCTTCCTCTTTCTTCCATGCTCAGGATATAAAGGGTATACAAGAAAGGGTATACAAGAAAGGAGTAAGATGTGCATTTCAAAATGTAGAAAGGATGAAGGCAGGCCTCAAAGGAGTACCTTATCATCTATAAGCTATCGCCATCTTCATATTGTTAAAACTCACTTATGTGATGCCAACACAACCTGATAAATGCTAGGTCTCAGCTGTGCTGAGACTGCTACAGTCTCCATCTTTCTTTGTCTCCTGTTCTTGAATTCAGCCATTGTCTAGTTTAAAAAATAATTGGACTGCAAATATGTAGGGCAGGAACCTAGGTATTTTCAAGAGCAAGATAGATTTTACAAGGATTCATCAAGGGTCTGTTGTAAATAAGGGACACTAGCAGAATTACAAGCCTGTAACATGTGAAGCTAGTTTTAATAACCAGTATAGGCTCTATATGCGGATAACATGGATGCAAATTACCCTGCTATTATATTATGTAGGTACTGGACAGAAAACCTGACATGGCTATCAGTGAAAGAACCACTGCTGACACTGTAATTTTCTTCTTAAACATCGTATTTATTTATATGATGTCACACAAGTACCACAGTCATGGTACTCTGGGAGAACCTCGACATGATAATAAAGACATAAAAAGAAATTTACTCCTGACATGTATCAGAGAGTGGAATATTGCTTTTTGTGGGTGTCTGAACACAGAGAAAGAGATTTGATGGAAAGCAGGATCAGCAGATCCTTTAAAGTTTTTTTCAAAGACTGGAATTTCCTTTTTGCATCATATATCACAATATTTTGGATCTGTTCTCCTTCTGCATCAATAACAACCTACTGGAGGGCCAGAGACCTTATGAATGTCTCACAGTCACTGAATTTCAGCAAGGGTATCAATGTAATTGTCTCAAGAATGAGAGATTTCTGAAGGTAAGTTTTCAGCATCTGCTAGGTGGCACCCCACTTGTTCCAACTCTGATTCATATTCTTCTTCATATTATACCTCTTATAAAGTCAGAACAAGAGTGTTTCTTTGTTTATTTTATTCCATTTAAGTAAAAATTTATGAGGGAAATTAACTTTGTCTTAGGGTAATGATGTGCTTCTATAAAATGAACGTGCTTTAGTCTAATCTTGACTTTTTAAATCATAGATGATGGTTAACAATCCAAAATCTAATATATCTTGACACAAAACATTGCTTCAAAACCAAAAGTTTCAATGGTCCATTCCAGAATTAAAATGCTTTTTTTCCCCACAATATCTCTACAGATTTCTTATATTCCCACAGAATATTTCAATGTTGACAATGTAACATTTTTTATCAGATCTTCATGGTAAAGGATTATTCTATTTTCTCCCAATAAGAAAGTAGCAGTTTACACTTTGGAGAGTCAATGAGTCCTCCTGAACATGAACAACTTCTGGGTATTGCAAAAAGCCTTCTTAATGAAATGTTCTAGATAATTTATCCCTTGTAAGGTAACAAATTTTCCTTGAGAATGTCATCTTGAGCATTATAGTGCTTAGCCATTCTTTTCCAGTATTACACTGCAACGAATAAAATGGGCAATGAAATTTCGTATGACTCTCAAAGGTGAAATTCACTCTTAGATTGGCAACCATAATAAATATCCATGATTCTTAGATCTGGTTAACTGACCAGGCAAACATGAAAGTGCTGGGGTGTCAAGCCTTTACAGTAAGGATAGCTAGAGAAGATGTATTGCTGGGAGACCATATGCCATAGCTTTTTAGTACATGCAAAAAAGGAATGTTCACTTTTGTCCTGGGTTCAGCAGTAGCAGTCATGTGTCTCCTTCGTGGTAGCTGGTGCAGTGCTGTGTTTTGACTTCCAGCCTGGGAGCAGTGCTGGTGATACCGATGTTTTCGGTTGTTGCTAAGTGATGTTTACCCTGACCAAGGATTTTGTGAGGCTCATGCTCTGCCAGGGAGGAGGGGAAGCCGGGAGGAAGCAGAGACGGGGCGCCTGACCCAGGCTAGCCAAAGAGGTATTCCATACCACAGCATGTCATGCCCAGGGTGGGGCGTAACTGGGAGTTACCCGGAAGGACACGGGCTTCCAGGTGGGAATCATTTTTTGGCCGGTGGTATTGTATTCTCTTCCCTTGTTATTTTCCCTTATCATTGTTGTCATTGGTAGTAGCGGTGGTGATTTGTGTTGTACGTTGGTTGCTGGACTGTTCTTGTCTCAACCCATGGGAGTTGCACTCTTTCAATCTTCCTCCCCGTTCCTCTGGGAGCGGGGAAGGGGAGAGTGCCAGGGGGAAGGGGGGGGGGGCTTTGATGGCGCTCAGCCCAGCACCACTCACTGGGAGTGAGTGAACAAGCTGTCTGGCTAGGGTTTAAACCACGACAGTTCTTTTGGCCCCCAACGTGGGGCACGAGGGGTTTAGATAACGACAGATCTGATTGGATTAATAGTCACTCGTCACAATGCTGATTTATTGGCTCTCAAGGTTGTTCCTCTTGATCTCACAGTTTCAGTATATCATATCTTACTTCCATCCAGTATTTGCTGTATTAGTGTTTTTCAAGTGTGGGGCTTGGGCTAAGGTTTTTGTCTCATTGTACTTTGTGGTAATGACTTGTAATACAATAGAATCATTGATCATGAAACTGATCTGGTTTATGTTCCCAGTGTGGTCACCACCTTTATACTTTGGGAGGTAGATAATAGAAGTCCTTAGCAATTACACATCTTTTCTCTTCTTTTCAGGTGCTCAACCTGTGAAGGAGACATCCTTTTACCCTCCCAGTCCTACCCCCAGACCATTTACATTTGAGAGTTTTGAAGTTTTTGAATGGCCTTTTAATGCTGTTGAGACTTGTTTGCTGATGGTGATGGGAATCACCATGCTAGCACGCATACAGAGTGTGTTTTGCCCATGACTGATTTCAAGAGTTAAGCAGAGTCAGGATTGGGTCTTGTCTGGGGTCAAACGACGATGTAGGAGGACCAAGAGATTTTCCCTGAGGCTGGACAGCCATGAGTGGCAGGGTGTGTGGGATAGTATGGGCAAGTATCTAGGTCAGTGGGCCCATCCAGTACTTTGGAATTTCACTACCAAACAACTGCAAAATCCAGAAGAATTAGTAAAACACTTAAATGAGGTGTGTGGTCATTCTGGCCATACCAGAGACGGACAAATCATGGCAACGTGCTGGGGCTTGGCCTATGCTTACAGGGCCTTGTTCAACACTATCCAGCACCTTCAAAAGGAAAAGAATGTCGGCAGATCTGAGGGCAAAGCAACATTCAGCGCAGCTACTCCAGCTCCAGGCACAGCAGCTTCACCACCCCTGGCGACAAGTACAGTCGCTACTCAAACTTTGGCTGTAATGAACAGAGCAGCTACCCCAGTGGCAAGTACAGCAGCTGCTCAGACTTCGACTGCAACAGGCAGCGTGGTTACCCCAGCTCCAAGCACAGCAGCTACACCACCCCCAGCAACAAGTACAGTTGCTACTCAAAACACAGTGATAATCACTGCAGCCAAACCAGAGGACCAATTCGTACCAATATCGGTTGCCCCTGTACGCAAGAGAACAAGCAAAAAAGAGGCAAGAAAGGTGAAGCAAGATGAAGAAACAATGAATTCACCACCCGGTCCAGCATCTGATCAGGAGTCATCATCACAGGACGAAGAAGAAGAAGAAGACGTAACTTCTCGACCTCGGACCTCAACTAAGCTGCGAAATATGCGAAAAGATTTTACCCGTCAACCAGGGGAGCACATCATCACCTGGTTACTCCGATGCTGGGACAATGGGGCCGATGGTCACGAACTAGAAGGTACAGAAGCCAAGCAGCTGGGATCACTTGCTAGAGAAGGGGGAATTGACAAAGCAATTGCAAGAGAGAAAAAGTCCCTCAGCCTTTGGAGGCAGCTCTTGGCAGCTGTGAAAGAAAGGTTTCCGTACAAGGACGATGTTATGAGTCGTTCGGCCAAGTGGACTACTATAGACAAAGGCATCCAGTCTCTGAGGGAATCAGCCATCGTAGAGATGATCTATCACATCAAGCTGAATAACGGGGATACACCCATAGATCCTGATGAAGTTGAATGTACACAACCCATGTGGTGAAAACTTACACGGAATGCACTGTCATCATATGCCCATTCATTGGCAACAGTAACCTGGAATGACATAGTACCGCTAACAGTGGATGAAACAGTTCATAAACTCCGAGAGTTCGAAGACAATTTTACCCCTTCCATCATCTCAGCTGTGGAAAAACTGTCCCAGGACCTCAAACAATTGAGGGACGATCTATCTGATTTATCCAGCTCCTCACGTGTACCAACACATGTCTCAGCTATTAACAAAAGGCGTCCTATTGTTCGACAGAGGAGATACAGGAGGTATACGCCATGGGCTACCCTATGGTTTTACCTGCGGGATTATGGAGAAGACATGACAAAGTGGGATGAAAAATCTACTTCAGCTTTGGAGGAACAGGTGAGTGAATTGAAGAGGGGAGCAAGGGCCAAGACTGATCGTCCCATGAGAGCTACGGCTTCAGTCTCCGGTGAGCAGTTTCCCAAATGGAGTGGAAGAGCTGATTTTACTCCAGCTCCTGTGATAACAAAGAATAATCCCTTTTACCACTACTTAAGTGTCCAACGCTGTGATGACCATTAGAGGGGCCCTGCCTCCAGCCAGGTGGAGGTAGGGGACAATCGGATTTACTAGACTGTGTGGATCAGATGGCCTGGCACATCAGTCCTATAGAAGTATAAGGCTCTAGTAGATACCGGTGCACAGTGTACCCTGATGCCATCAAGCTGTTAAGGGGTGGAACCCATCTATATTTCTGGAGTGACAGGAGGATCCCAAGAGTTGACTGTGCTGGAGGCTGAAATCAGCCTGACTGGGAGGGAATGGCAAAAGCACCCTATTGTGACTGGTCCAGAGGCTCCATGCATCCTCGGCATAGACTACCTCAAGAGAGGGCACTTCAAAGACCCAAAAGAGTACCAATGGGCTTTTGGTATTGCTGCTTTGGAGACTGAGGAAATTGAGCAGCTGTCCACCTTGCCTGGTCTCTCAGAGGATCCTTCTGCTGTGGGGTTGCTGAAAGTTGAAGAACAACAAGTGCCAATTGCGACCACAACAGTGCACCGGTGGCAATATCGCACCAACCGAGACTCCCTGATTCCCATCCATCAGCTGATCCATAAACTGGAGAGTCAGGGAGTGATCAGCAGGACCCACTCACCCTTTAATAGCCCCATATGGCCAGTGTGAAAGTCTAATGGAGAATGGAGACTAACAGTAGACTATCGTGGCCTGAATGAAGTCACACCACCATTGAGTGCTGCTGTACCGGACATGCTAGAACTTCAGTATGAACTAGAGTCAAAGGCAGCCAAGTGGTATGCCACGATTGATATTGCCAATGCATTTTTCTCAATTCCTTTGGCAGCAGAGTGCAGGCCACAGTTTGCTTTTACTTGGAGGGGTGTCCAGTTCACTTGGAACCGACTGCCCCAGGGGTGGAAACACAGCCCTACCATTTGCCATGGACTGATCCAGACTGCACTGGAACAGGGGCAAGCTCCAGAACACCTGCAATACATTGATGACATTATTGTGTGTGGCAGGGCGATACAGCGGAAGAAGTCTTTGAGAAAGGGAGGAAAATAATCCATATCCTGCTGAAAGCTGGTTTTGCCATAAAACGGAGTAAGGTCAAGGGACCTGCACAGGAGATTCAATTTTTGGGAATAAAATGACAAGATGGATGTAGACAGATCCCCACAGATGTGATCAACAAGATAACAGCAATGTCTCCACCAACTAATAAGAAACGCAAGCTTTCTTGGGTGCAGTGGGGTTCTGGAGAATGCACATCCCAAATTACAGTTCGATTGTAAGCCCTCTCTATCATGTGACCTGGAAGAAGAATGATTTTAAATGGGGCCCTGAGCAGCAACAAGCCTTTGAGCAAATTAAATGCGAGATAGTTCATGCAGTAGCCCTTGGACCAGTCCGGACCGGACCAGATGTAAAAAATGTACTGTACACTGCAGCTGGGGAGAACGGTCCTACCTGGAGCCTCTGGCAGAAAGCTCCAGGGGAGACTCGAGGTTGACCCCTCATCTTTTGGAGTCGGGGATATAAAGGATCTGAGGCCAGCTATACCCCAACTGAGAAAGAGATACTGGCAGCCTATGAAGGGGCTCGAGCTGCTTCGGAAGTGATTGGCAGTGAAGCACAGCTCCTCCTGGCACCCCGGTTGCCCGTGCTGGGCTGGATGTTCAAAGGCAGGGTCTCCTCTACACATCATGCAACTGATGCTACATGGAGTAAATGGGCTGCACTAATTACACAACGAACTCGAATAGGAAATCTCAGCTGTCCAGGCATTCTAGAAGTCATCATGGACTGGCCAGAGGGCAAAGATTTCGGAATGTCACCAGAGGAGGAGGTGATGCGCGCTGAAGAGGCCCCACCATATAATAAACTGTCAGAAAGGGAAAAGCAGTACGCCTTGTTTACTGATGGCTCTTGCCGTATTGTGGGAAAGCATCGGAGATGGAAGGCAGCTGTATGGAGTCCTGGACGACAAGTGGCAGAAACTGCTGAAGGAGAGGGTGAATCGAGTCAGTTTGCCGAGGTGAAAGCCATCCAGCTGGCCCTGGACATTGCTGAACAAGAAAAGAGGCCAGTACTTTATCTCTATACTGACTCATGGATGGTGGCAAATGCCCTGTGGGGGTGGTTGAAGCAATGGAAGCAGAGCAACTGGCAATGCAGAGGTAAACCCATCTGGGCTGCTGCACTGTGGAAAGATATTGCTGCCAGGGTGCAGAGCCTGGTGGTGAAGGCACGTCATGTAGATGCCCATGTACCCAAGAGTCAGGCCACTGAGGAACACCAGAACAACCAACAAGTGGATAAAGCGGCTAAGATTGAAGTGGCTCAGATGGACTTAGATTGGCAACATAAAGGTGAATTATTTTTGGCCTGGTGGGCCCATGACACTTCAGGCCATCAGGGCAGAGATACAACATATAGATGGGCTCGTGATCAAGGGGTGGACTTAACAATGGGCACTATTGCCCAGGTTATTCATGAGTGTGAAACATGTGCTGCCATTAAACAAGCCAAGCGGTTAAAGCCTCTTCAGTATGGAGGACGATGGTTGAAGTATAAATATGGGGAGGTCTTGTAGATCGACTATATCACACTGCCGACAACCCGCCAAGGCAAGCATCATGTGCTTACCATGGTGGAAGCAACCACCGGGTGGCTGGAAATATACGCTGTGCCCCATGCCACTGCCCGGAACACCATCCTGGGCCTTGAGAAACAGATTTTGTGGCGACACGGCACCCCAGAGAGAACTGAGTCAGACAATGGGACTCATTTCCGGAATAACCTTATAGACATTTGGGCCAAAGAGCATGGCATTGAGTGGGTATATCACATCCCCTACCATGCACCAGCCTCTGGGAAAATCGAACAGTACAATGGGCTGTTAAAAACTACACTGAGAACAATGGGTGGGGGAACTTTCAAGCGTTGGGATACACACTTACCAAAGGCCACCTGGTTGGTCAACACCAGAGGATCTGCCAACAGGGGTGGCCCAGCCCAGTCATAACTTTTACATATTGTAGAGGGGGACAGAGTTCCTTTTATGCATATGAAGAATTTGCTGGGAAGGCAGTCTGGGTTATTCCTGCTTCAGGTAAAGGCAAACCCACTCGTGGGATTGCTTTTGCTCAGGGACCTGGATATACTTGGTGGGTAATGCGGGAAGATGGGGAAGTCTGATGTATACCTCCAGGGGATTTGATTTTAGGGGAAAACAGCCAATGAACTTAATTGTATGCTGTTGCCTGCTATGTAATACTTTTATAGCTCACCGACTAGATGTCTCCAGATCACCAGCGACTAGCCCTGACTTCCCTCCAACCATCATCCCAACAGTGAATGAACTTTGATGAACCACATGAGTTCCGCAGTAAAGGAAAGACCAGCATCAGCAGGCAATGATCCTTTCCTGCCCTGAAAGATTGTTACAAGAGATGGAACCTGACATCATGGACTGAATGGACTCAGCAGCATTATAGGGATTGGTCCATGCACTAAGAAAATGACCTTTTTCTCTTGGTCTGTATGTATATGGATGTATATATGTGGGAGAGCGATGGCGTATTGAAAATGTGGGATCTGAGCATGACGTGAATGGTATGGAATAAGGGGTGGATAATGTCCTTGGTTCAGCAGTAGCAGTCATGTGTCTCCTTCGTGGTAGCTGGTGCAGTGCTGTGTTTTGACTTCCAGCCTGAGAACAGTGCTGGTGATACCAATGTTTTCGGTTGCTGCTAAGTGATGTTTACCCTGACCAAAGACCTTGTGAGGCTCATGCTCTGCCAGGGAGGAGGGGAAGCTGTGAGGAAGCAGAGACGGGGCGCCTGACCCAGGCTAGCCAAAGAGGTATTCCATACCACAGCACGTCATGCCCAGGGTGGGGGGTAACTGGGAGTTACCCAGAAGGACACGGGCTTCCTGGTGGGACTCGTTTCTTGGCCGGTAGTATTGTATTCTCTTCCCTTGTTATTTTCTCTTATCATTGTTGTCGTTGGTGGTAGTGGTGGTGATTTGTGTCGTACTTTGGTTGCTGGACTGTTCTTGTCTCAACCTGTGGGAGTTCAATCCTCCTCCCTGTTCCTCCAGGAGCAGGGAAGGGGAGAGCCCCGGGGGGGAGGGAGGGGGCCTTGATTGCTCTCAGCCCAGCACCAGTCACTGGGAGTGAGTGAACAAGCTATCTGGCTAGGGTTTAAACCAGAAGAACTTTTCACTAAGATTGACATTACTTGAACTAAAATCCCCGGGGGGAGAAGGGGGGGGGGGGGGGGGGAGCAAAGGAGCGAAATAATTCAGGGATTTCAGCTACAAAAAATGCTGACCTGACCATGAAAGCAAGTGACTTACAATACATTCCATGGAAGCAATATTTTCTCCTACCTTCCCCCAACAGAAGCAAATGGCCAATATTTCAAGGGCCAA
Organism: Pezoporus wallicus; assembly: GCF_028554395.1. Taxonomy (NCBI): domain Eukaryota; kingdom Metazoa; phylum Chordata; class Aves; order Psittaciformes; family Psittacidae; genus Pezoporus; species Pezoporus wallicus. Next base: position 1,715,814 of record NW_026642179.1, read on the forward strand.
GGATGCCAAATGACACATAGAATGCTGCTCTTGTCCTCAGTGGTGATGTCTGCTCTCTGGACATCTCCCTTCAGGAATGTGTTTGACTTCCCTGACATCTTCTGGGAAGGAAGGTTTTTATTTCAATAAATACAAACAATCCTTAGGCCAAAATTGAACTTTGTAGAAAGCATAAAAATTTCTCTTTCAAGTGTACTTGGAAGCAGATTTACAAATCACAATTAATCTGCTAAAGGCAAGTGCTGTGTCCTTCTGTTCCTCCTTGCAGGGTGGCCATAGAAGGAAGTCACTGAACTGAACAGTTTATAATCTGTTTCATTAAAACACAGAGGAAAAGAAGCAAGCAAGGCAAGACCAAGAAAGAATATATGAACAGTTCTACCCACCTCAGGTGTTCCTCACAAACTCATACCTGGGAGGTTGCTCAGCCTCCAGAAGATGCTCTATCAAAGAATAGAGCTCTGAGACAGGACATGTTGATGGACAGAACTGCCTCTTGTAAATAGTATGACAGATGGAAAATGAGGTGAATCCAAGGTTTTCTCAAACACAAATTTAACCTCAAAAACTTTTATGAAAAAAGGAAAAGATGAAAAAAAATACAGAAGCAGAATTTAGCAATCAATCCATAGCAAAATCTCATTTTTAAAGGAGAATATATTAAGAATTAAAAAAAAAGTCAAAGTATGACCTTATTGTGACATTTTCAAAAGGCTCGATTTGATTTAAGAATTGAAACCCCATATTTTAACGTAAACTCCAGAAAGGACTCATCTAGACCCTTGAAAAAAAGAATTCTTTGCTTCATTTTTTAACAGCATGAAGAAAAATGAGAAGCTTATGGAATACAAGAAAAATGTGAAATAAACTGAATGTTTTAGACATGGCAGGAATCAGAGGAATATTCAAGAAAGGATTTGTTTGGTTATTCTTTTCTTAAAAATGGCTATATTCCTCTTTCTCTGGGCCCCTCTTTAAACTTCTCTACCAAAGCTACCTGTAAAAATACTGTACGTTTCTTTAAGTACTCAGAACTTCCTGGAGAGAGATTCAGGTATGGTCATGTTCAGCCAATCAAGTATCATTTGTGTGGTGGTCTCTTGGACTGCCACCTGATCTGGAACAGGAACCTTTATTTAACTCCTGAACACAGAGGTGCTACTAGAATTAAAAACTAGGAACTTCACCCATGACGCTGTAGATAAACAAGGAACAAGTAAGAGATGGTTTTTCATTTGTTGCAGAACCATAATAGGCAAAGAGAATTTATACATAATATAACTCGCAATATTACTATATGCTTCCTTCTGCTCTGGGCAGGCAAGAGCTTGTTTTGTCCATGGTTCAAGCCAACTTGAAGCCATTTACTGACCGCATTTGGTGTAATATATTCTGTCTCTCAGCAAAGTTTATTAGCTTGGCTCAATGCTAATATGTCTACGCACCTCTTGGCTTTTGTTCAGCCTGCTCAGAGCAAAAGGAAACAGAGCTCACACCTGGCTGAAAAAAATGTTAGGTACACATATATTGTATTTGGTATAATAGAGATATAATAAAAGAGGGCTAAACAAATTATACTGAGAATATCGTATTCTGTTTTTTCACCCCTTTGGTACAGGATAACAAATACACAAAAAAAAAATTGAAGTTGATTTTCTTATAATTTGAAGAATATCCAGTTTACAGATTATTAAATTAATGACAATCTGACCTTGAAAATACCTCTATCTGCTGAAAGAGCAACACTCCATCACCTGTTTTGATTCATTAATGTATCATTTAACTTGCTATGACACATGTTCAGCAGTTATAATTACATTATGGCCTCCCTATTACATCAGCTCTGCTCCAAGTTTCTGTCACCACAAGTCCAATTTTCAACACAGAGCAACCCAGTACACTCTTTCCTTATTAGTGTCATCTTTAATGTAGCACAGAGTCTGAACCATTACTTGGCACTGAGAGTTTAACAGCAATTAACCCCTGCTCTATCCCCAGGGAGAAGTACATCAGCAACTTGCCAAAACACTGTAAACAAGCTGGCCAAGATCAATGCAAAACCATGCTGGCTGCAGAGCACCTACTGTATTAATTTAGGATTGATATAGAAAAATAGAAAATAATCTGCATGAAATTGACCTAAAAGGATGGCCCACACAGGTTACAAGATTTTCTTAAAGCTGAAAAGGAAAAAATTCTGAATTGCTAGTCTGCTAGATTACAAATGCTTATTCTTTACTATTTTAGCTCTTATATTATGCTGATCACCATAGGACTGCCAATTACCTCAGAGATTAAACATTTATTACCTGCTAACCAGTTAAAAAGGAGACAAGACGAATCGTTCTTAGGTGAGGAATTAAATACATTGCAAGCATTACCAGGAGAGAAAGTAGGAAAAGGGTGAAAATGCCAATTTCTCTTTTGTTTCTGGTTGTTGAATAGGACAGTACATATCAAAACCTGAGCCAAAGGTTAAGGTTCTTCTTCCATGGAGGCAAAACAAGAACTGCAGAAGTCCCTGCATGTCCCTCTCAACAGTTTCCCTTGTCATGGAATGATGTCCTCAGCGCCGTCTAGTGCTGTCACACAAAACAACTGAGACAGTGATTGAAGAACAGGCCTGCCCTTGGGTATGGTGGATGTTTCTGAGGACTGACACCCCTCACGGGTATCTGTGACACTGTGTCTCCACTGCTGTTAGCAATCAGGTAAGTAGAAGGCATTGCAACTTTCTAGTATGTGACTAAATCGAACTACAAGGGAAATATTTCAGTTAGGACATACAGGTAAAACTTTTGTGGGGACAATAAAGGAAAACCAAATCAAACCAAACCAAACCAAACCCCACTCAGATTTAGTTTTTATAGGATGAAATATTTCTTCTTATCAAGGGTTGTTTTCCATTTTTATTGACACAATTTTCCTCCATAAAGTTCTGAGTTTTTGTACAAGCCAGTGTTCAACTAGTCAAAAATAAACAACATACAAATGAAAACAAGCCAAACAACTTCCCTCTCCCCCCAAAACAGCACCCCTCCCCCCCCCCCCCAAAAAAAACGACAACAAAACCAAACCCAAACATGTTTCCAAGTGGAAAATTACCAACAAATTCTTCCTTTCAGAAAATGGAAGGACTTGTCAGGGTAAATCATTTAACTGAAGGTATCCAAAATCAGATTGTTTTAAGATAATGTCTTTATTTATTCATCTCAGTATCCTGCATAAATGGTACAGTATAATTATAAATCCTACTAAAAAATTAGGCACTACTCCCAGTGGGTTTTAGCTCAGAGCTTTTAATGCTCATAGTTAGTAGAAAAGGCAACAAGTCCAGGGTGGTATCTGTGAAAAGAACCTGGGAGTCTGCCCCTAGAGGAGTGCGGTTGTACTGAAGGAGCTCTGCTGATTTGTCATCAGCTCAGGCTGGATTCTGATAGTTCATGTGTGGCTGGTTGGAAGGTTTCCTGAAAAGAGAAGATGGAGAGAGGAGGAAGAGTATGGTAATTGCAAATGAAATAATTTCAGTATCTTTGTTCTTAAATCAAAAAGGATGTGATTACAATTATTTGAAACATGAATCACCAAGATTGGGAGATTTGCTTCATCAGTAAAAGGAAAATAGTAAACAGCAGGAAGTATAGCACATAAAATGTTTTTTTTGGTTTTTTGTTGTTTTTTTTTTAGTACTTTTAACTTATTCATCTTCCATGCTAGAAGTAACAAAAATACTTAGGTTTAAGTATGAACATTTTAAAGTCAGTTGTTTAAACAGACAAGTTTTACACTTAGAAAAAAGCACCTATAATTCAGAAGAAATAGCATGGAAGTTATTCGGAAAAAGAGTGAAGGAAGCCTTATGTTTGAAATTTTCTATGCAGTGGCTGTTTGTCCATTTCCACAAACTGATTAATGGGGAATTCCAAAATAGGTACTGTTGACCTAATTATAGAAATGCATGCGAAGGATTTACATGTAAAATAACTAATATTGATCTATTAAGTCTTAGGAACACAAAAGCATACCAGTTTAATACTGCTTTGGCACTGGACTGTTAAAGGATCACTGGACTTTTCTTTATATACTTTGCAGATTTGGACTGAAAATTTTAAATATATACATATAAAGATATGTACTTAAATCTGCTTTTTTTTGTGCTTTCATTGGATATTGTCAATGATTTCATTTTTGAAAAATCAGGCTGTAATTTAACCCTTCAGTTCTGATCTTTCTGAACAGTCACTCCTAAGACAGTTTCTTAACAATTCTAGTATAAGACCATTTCAAAAATCATGTACACAATTTCCATGCAAATATCCTTTTTTTTTGGTGTTCTGCTAGATTAATATTTCAAACAGAAATAATGTAGCTAACTTCTTTTCTAATTATTATTTTAAAAATATAAGAGAGAAAAATATGTTATTAACAGATAAGCGGAGGGAATTTGTCTGGAAAAGTTGTAACGGACTTCATTTTCAGCATCCTGATCTGGATATAAAAAATCAGACTTATCAAAACTCACAGTTTTTGAGGTTTTGATTTATTTATTTTTTTTACCCATCTCCTTTGTGGGAAGAAGAACACCTGAAATTTAGAACCTAGAACCAAATTCAGTTTGTGTCTGCATGTGACTGCTAGTCAAATCAGATCCAGCTCAGTGGAAAAAATTCTCAACTGTTAGAGAGGTAACTACAGAATTTGCATTTCTAGTGAAGTTAGAAAATCATGATAACAGGAAGAAGATTGTAAAGAATGGGCATAAAATAAAAATTATGAAAACCAAAAGAAGAGTCAGTTTACAATGCAGAAGAGTTCCAGATTGCAAGGCTTTGATATAGTTTCCTGTAATGATTAACTTAAATAAAATAAAGAATGATCAGAAAGACCACAAAAAAGAAAGGATGATCAGGAATAGTAAATGAAAAATAAATTAAGTATCGATATGACATTATATTATGAGAGGAAAATTGGGTATAGAACCAGCTGGATAGAGTGATTCAGTGTGCCTATCTACTTCCACATATAGGGTTTAACAGCATCTGTCTAAAAATGAAACAAAACATCTTTATACCAGCAAAGATTTTTTTTTTTTTCTGGAAATATGAGGTTATTGTATGTTGGCCTGTCCTCTGAAATACATTGCAATAGAAAACACATTCTGTCCCTTGTGTTATCCTCATACCACAGTAGATTTAATGTAATGGAAGGGAAAAAACCAAACTGTTAAGTCCCAGTTTAAAAAAAACAAAAAGTCAGTAATTTATTGGCAATAAATTATAACTCTGCCTAGTTCCTTTAGTCAACTGTCTCCAAGTCAAGAGTCACAGATGTTGAGAGCTGTTACGATGCCAAGTTAATTTCCTGAAAATGAGTGCCTGAGGTTGGATGAAGAATCTTACCAGCGTTCAACATGACTGAAAAGAAAAACAGAACTTAGATGAGGTAAAAGAAAAGATGATAGTATTAGAAAGAAGGAAAGTTGTTTGTTTATTTTTTCTCTCAATAATAGTTTAGCTGATCATAAAGACCATAATGCGGATACTCCTGTGAAATGGTTCCTTGGCATGATATTTTTCTTTTCCACCTGACCTAAGAATACCTACATTTGCTCCTTTTCCTGTGCTGTCTACAATAGGATGACATTTCCATAAGACATCACAGAACTCCCACACTGCACCACAATTCTTGCTTCCAGAGGACATCTAATTGTACTATATACAGTCAATCTGCCCCACAGGACAGAATGGGAATGAGTTAGAAGAACAGAAAATCCCTAGGGACACTACCACAACAAAACAAAGAATAATATTGAACAGGCTGATCACTAAAGGTTTCTGGCCAGTTGAACAAATTGAGATACTTTATTCAGGTTCAACAAGCCCAAAACTAAATAATCTGGTCTTTGATTTCCTCATCTGAGCTCAAAAAATATCTGCAAAAGTAAGTTTTTTTCCACAGAAAACTTTTCTTTAAATAGAGATCATTTTATGAGAGAATGCTTCCAACCAATTGTGTCACTGGACTTCTTCAAATCTCCTCAGTCTGAAAACTGTTAGGAAGTTTCTCAAATATTTAGTTTTCTTGTTTTTTGCAAGACTTCCAGTCCTGATGCTTTCCTGCCTGCTTGTCACAGCTTGAGGGTAAAGCCCATAATTACTAAAACCAAAACCAGTATCAACAAAATTGTCACATTTTTTATCAGCCCACCTGTAATAAAAATGCAAATTTATCTGAATTGTTATCATAGAACCAACTTCCAAAAGGGAGTAGCCCTAGAACTTTTCAAGTAATTTTTTAAGTCTTTTAACTTCTCTTTTGAGCCTATTTCCACTTCAGGTATTTCCAAATACAAGAAGCACTCCAAAACCTCTCAAGGCTGAAGGCAGGACAGAGTCAGGATTGTCAAGCCACAAACATCAAGACCCAAAGACACCAAAGAACCAGCTAGCGTGACCCTGACACCAAAGAACCAGCTAGCATGACCCTTTGCATAACATCAGCAATACTAATTCATCCAGCGACCCTTACAGTGTGACTAATTAGTTCTGAAAGCAATACTGCATGAAACACAGGCTTGATATCAACACTTTGTCCACTCTTTTCCTTGTTATTTTAATTTCTATGACAGTAAGATTGTTGATATATCTAATATGAACACATGTGGGTCTACCTTTGTGCCGCCAGTTTTATACTGCTTGTTGCTCTTATTTTGGGTGTCACTAGTGTCTCTCCATGGAGTTTACACACTGTAATCTAATAACCTTTGATCTTCTCTTTAAAGAGCTAGGACTGCATTTTTACCATCTTGATGTAATGCACTCTTTTCAGCCCTTGCATAGTTACAGTAGTTCTTCTCCATACTCTTTCCAGCTGTTTAATATCCAAGTAAGATATAGGGCTTGATAGGTCTTTCCTCCAAAGACTGACAATGTTAAGGTCCAGTTTCAGACCCACAGTTTTAACATCATGAACCTTGAAGTTTAGTACTTCTGCTCTTTCATCAGATGTTGGAATCATCAGGTATGTCTTCTCACAAAGTCAAAGTCAAATTACAGGTTTGAAGAAATTCCTGTGATTTGAAATCTTACAGTTCTGCTTGGCTTTTTCCTTAACGGCATCTGTGTAAATCTTGCAATTCTTCCTTCCTCATTACATTTGAGTCTTGAGTCACTGAGCAATTGTTTCAGATTCACATCTAAAGTCTTTCTCATCTTTCTTCCTTCCTTCCTTTTTTTTTTTTTTAACCCTGATTGGTGTCATCCGTAGTACAATAAAGTATATTTCCAAGAACTGAAAAATGAAACCTCACCATAAGCTGAAAATGAAAGTTAAAGAGCATGTACAGTTTTTTCTGTTCTGCCTTAAACAGTCATTCTTGGGCTGAACTGAGGAAAAACAATTGGCAAGGCTTAAAAAGGACTCTAATAATGGCTGGTAGTAGTATATATCTGGAACCTTTCACCTTCAGAATGGATTTGGTCCAGATTGAGAGCAATTTAAAAGAAATATTGACTTCTGGATGCTTAGTGACCTATGTAAAAATGAATTAATAATCCCAGCTGTTTCCTACAGGACATCGCTAAAATTATCAGCACTGTTGCCAGACCAAACAGCACCGTCGCTGAAAGGTGTAAAAGATTTTTCACTTCATTTATCAATACAGCATGCATAAATAGGTCACAGACTATCCAAAGAAACTGAAATCCTTCCAAGTCCCTGGCAGATTTTGCTACGTCTTGCAATCCATCACTTAGTCTATGCATGTATGGACAAGTGGCCCAAGTGTTCATGTGTGGAATACTGGGTTGGATGGCAGGTGACCAACTTCCTCAGGCTATTCACAGCCTTGGAGTATTGGACAGACAAAAAACGGGGGTGCTGGGCCTCTCTGGAATGAATAGACAGGTACAACATTAACTAAAAAGTGAGGAGGGGACAAAACATTGTCTTTCTTTCCGAAAGCACAGCTGGACAATGCTTTGTAGTTGGCAGAGGCCAATTAATTACCATTCAGTGGTAGATGGGCTAAAAATGAAAGGAAGTGATATATCTCCTGAAGATAGCTGTTAGAGATATCAGGGATAGGTCAGAGACAGAAAAAACTTAGGCTCTTGCATGGATCTAAGTGAAAATTCAGGTTTTGCTGAAAGAGCTGTACAGTTATAAAAAGAATGTTTTTATAACATTCTTAAGAAATAAGAATATTCTTTTTAAGCTATTTTCAGATGGTTAAAAACATATCATGATCCAAAACTGTAAAAGTGCAATGAGAAATGACTAATATGTCAAATCAACATCTGTATTTTTTAATTAGCTAAATCATTTAGAAAAGCTGTTACCAAGAAATGGGTGTTAAATGCTATTTGTCTTCTGTCATCCTAATTATTCTCTTTTCTCTTTTGTTATTCCTAACAATTCCTTCTATCATTTGAACTCATGAGGTTTGTCCTCGCCCATGATTAGAAATGAGCTGCTGGAATAGGGTGGCAGATGAGCACATACAGCACTTGCTTTCCCAGTGCTCTTAACTCCAAAATATATAAGGAACAGCATTTGTCAGCCACGTCTACAGAAGCCATTAAAGAAGGAATAAAAATGGGAATTTCTAGGTTTTCAATTAGCTTTTATCACATTTCTAACATGACCGTAGGCAGATCACTTTATTCTATGTGTAAAATGAAGAGGGCAGCTACTGAAAAATATTATGCAAGAAGGAATTAATTTGTATTGGCAAAACTTTTTGACACCCTTTGTAAGCCACAAGAAAAGGCATTACTATCTATATATATTTTACCAACTGGATATGTATTGTATTACAATCACTATTGATACCTTGTAAAAACGCAGTATTTCAAAGGACCTTAATTTCCAGGGAATAGTTACTGAGAGAAACCAAGCAGCCAGGCTGTTTCTTTTAACTTTGTTTTTAACAGTGTAATTTAACTTTCTCCCTATGCCGTTTTTAAAATAATAGCCAAAACTGGTTGAGAATAGAGTCCCTCAGTCTCAGAAGTGACCTCTTTAGTAATCAACAAATGCTGAGACACACCATCCCTGCTGTTCCACAAGCTTCAGAAGAGTTCAGTCTATATGACCTGCAGTCCAGAATTTGTCATAGTAATAGTATAATAATATAAATTATTATTCTAAATTATATCATAATATAAAGGAGGAGGAAACCCAATATTGTATACTATGGCTGAAAGGACAGGAGAGTATCCTGAACCTCCACTGGTACCTGAAAAAAAAAGAACGTGCCTCAATGGTTTTTCATACTGGGTAGAGCTTTAACCACGAGGGAAGACAATATGAGTGAGAACACCTCTTCTAATTTCAGGTATTTTCACACACTAGGTAAACTCTATCTGACTTTGCTTTTTAAAGTGCCTGTCATCACATGGGGAAGTCTGAAAGACACTTCCAGGCTATATTCACCTTGACCCAAAATAGCTGTCTGAATTAACCAAATTAAGAAAACTCAGCTATCAAGTTCAGATGAAGGCATTTGCACTATCTAAAGTTAGGTGAGATAATCCTGCAACAGAAAGCTGGGAGACCATCTTATTGTGCTGTTCTGACACAGAGTTGGGTACCTCTAACAGCCTACAAATGTCAAACCCACCTCACAGCACTAATTCCAGCCTGAGACTTTGACATCTAAGAAAGTGAATCAAAATAATGAGGCCCCCACTTGCAACATGCATATTATGACTAAGTAAATGAAACCATGATAATTAGAAACTCAAATGCAGTCAAAAAGTTCCATATAGACTGCGCATCTCTCTTTATTTTTCCCCCTCAGGCATTAACTGATCTTGGCGAAACCCTCCTTTCTACAAGTTCAGAGATATTTTAATTTTGAACTTCAAATGAAGTGCAATAAAACACCAAACAAACTTAGGATGTTGCACAATTGTCAGTGGGGCCTGTTTTAATATTTAATGACCTGGACACCTGTGACTATCGCAAGAAATAAAAAGAATTAATTTAAAAGGAATTATTGACATAATATAACACATGATAGTCTGTTAATAAAAATGCATACTTCTAATTGAATGCTGGCACCTAGCCACCAACTAAGCATAACTTCAAAAGCAACAGCTGGGAAAGCATCTTTCAGATTTTAATTACAGTACCTCGTAAGCCACTTATCTTTTCAACTTATTTCTTCAGAAAGCACTTCTGTTTCATAGAAGTGAGTTCAAAGGTATTTATTACATGTAGGGTAAGAGAACTAGCTCTGACATAGTCAAACTTCACTTGTAAATTTGGATTCTAGACAGAGACAACTATTCTCAGCTTTGAAGTGTGAGTCCCATTTGAGCCTGAAAGAGCACAGACTTCAGGCTTGCTGCTCAGGTTTTTTTGTTTCTTTTCTATTTCTAGATGCAGGATGAGAATTTCTGTCATGTTTGTTCTTATCTGTTATTTGTATTTTAGTGTTATCTTAGTGCTGCCACTGAAACGGAAGCTTCGTTGTGCAAGTATTTTACTATTCAAATACATAGTGATGATACATAATCCCAGATGATTCAGTCATGTATTGAAGAGTTTGGTAAATGGCCATGGAGACAGATCTCAGAATTGCAAAGTGATAAATTCTGTAGCTGGATCCAGAAAGCTCTTTTAATTGTGTTTTGGAATAAAATATGAAAGCCTCTTTGAGTAGTTACAGATTAAAACTCTAAATGAGTTGAAATGATTTGCTATATTAGCTACAGTGCTTGGCATTTTTCAGGAACAAGTTTAGAGGGGCTTATGACTTATTTCATCTAAGAACTGAAATTTTAAAGTCTATGGAGCTACTCTAGACTTTCTCCACCATTGAAAAAAGAGACAAAGTCAGACAAACAGCCATTGGATGTCTCTTTCCACACTAACAGAGGTTTCTACAACCCACATCTGTTCACTGAATCAAGAAATCCAGATAATTTCCTTAGATTAGGTACCAACATTTTATCCAGCTGAAATGAAAGTAATTGAAGCCTACCGTTAATGTCTTTGTGTGGAACAACTCTCCCAAAACCTACGAAATTAACTTAACTGTCTGTAGTTCAAGACAAGAAACTTATTCCCCAAACCATACATCTTAAGCCATAATATGCAAAGACAACTGCTAACTAAATTGTTTTTTACCAAAATAAAATCTATATAAACCAAAATAACTTTTATTATTTCCTTTATATAGTTAATAGAAAAAAGCTGTGATTATAGGGTCCTTAAAACCAGCAAAAGTACCTCATTTAAAACCACAGAGACAGCCATGAACTATAAAATATTAGCAGATAACCACCAGAAAAGAAATTATTGGTGTGAGTTAGAAAGTACATTTGGCATAATCAGGACATTTAAAGAAGACTGCTGTGGACGTGGTGAAGTCTTGTAATACAGGCAATGAGGCAAAAAGAAAATCTTAACTTTTTACTTAAGATAGATTCATTTATGAAATGGAATGTATGAACTGACAAGTGTCATAGAAGGAGACTGAACTGAAGAGCTCTGGAGGTGTTTTCCCATTCCACAGAAATAAAATAAGTAGGAACATCACGAGTTATTGAACTTGCTGGTGGTTTTCATTTTTTTTTACTGTAATTCTATTATCTGTTAATTAAAAGCTATGTCTAAGCCACTTAATGTAAAAGAAATCTGTCTACCTTTTCTGCAGAATCAAAATTTCATTTTGGTAGGTTTTCAAGACATTATTCATACAGAGATAACAGTATGTCTTTTCAGGAATATAAATAGGATGCAGGACAACTTGGAGTCCTCTGTCCACTCTGCAGGCATAATTCAGACAAGATTTTGTCAAGAGACTAAGAAAAACATCGCTGTGTTTTGTGCTAAGGTAAGGTGTCCTGTCCTTCCAAAATGTACAAGGCCTCCCAGAGATAAGATGACAGGTAGGAGCTATGCCTCCTCCTACTTACACATGCATGAATCTGCCAAAGAAGCTTAGAGCCTTGAGCAACAAGTTTATGAAGGAATACTTTTTTGCACTTAATTCCAGTCCCAGAAGAAATGATAGAACTGTACTATGTTCTTTGAATCCTGCTCTCCCCTACTGAAATTGTGCTTGTTTGAATGATAGCTGAGTATAGACAAGAACAGTCTGTAAGAGAAGTAAAATAAATATATATTTTTAAAAATCATGCATGTGAATAAGTACATGTACCTAAGTATAAAACTACAAAACCTTCAGTCAACACCACTACAACCTAGACACTGCATGCAGAGTTGATGGTGGTTGTAAAGCCCTACGTGGTTAATTTTTGCATATGTAGCTACAAACCTTGCACAGCAAAGTTCACAGTATTTCCACGAGCCTTGCACTCTGCATTTATACCAAAAGACACAGAAAAGAAAAATTAACACAGAACCTGTGATCCAGTGTAAACAGCATGACTGGAGCTCATTAATTATAAATGAAGGAAGTAAGCTTTTCAGGAGGCATATAAATGAATTGGTACCTTGCTGAAAGGTCAGTACCTTTCACAGGTAAACCGTCTGTGCGCATTTCAATGTAACTTTCTTAGGTTTAGGGTCAGAAAGCATCCCAAATGCAACTACTAAATTTGAAGCATGCTTTATGTCATTTTGGTTTTCTCTTGTCCTTGTTTAATAGCTCTGGGGTTAGAAGTGCAAATAACTTGGTAGTTAGGCTTTTAGGACATTCAACAGAAACATTTTGACACTACAAAAGCAGAAAGTTTCCCTTTCCAAGATTCTGACCTTCTGCTTCATTTAATTACAGTCACCATGCTAATCTTGATTTAAAGTATTGGGATCGTAAAATTTATTCTCTATGTTATGGATGCTGGTGTATTCCAGCCTGTACTGAGGTTACTGTAGAATAGGGATCCAGTTTTAAAGAATTGTATTTCCACTTTGAGATAAAATTGTTCTGAATTTGCTAACATCTCCATCTTTGCAATGTAGTCTTAGTCCTTCTGAAGGCAACCTTTTCTGTACTATGTTAATTTTGCTTTTTAGCTTCAAATAAACAATTTGTTCTGTGTACGTGTCTTCTTTTGTCACAAATATTTGGGGGAAGGGAAGAGATTCCTAATGGTACATACCCATTTAGATGTCAAAGAGAAGTTTCTATGTCCGTTAAATTAAAACATCATTTGCTGTCAAGCCTTGAAGGATTTGGTATTTCTTCTGATTTCTATATATGATAGCTTTCAGAGGACATGCTGTGAAGCACTTCTGCCTGCTTTAAGACCAATTGCATATGACAAACGCATTGGTTTTTAATACTAGAAGTGGACATATAATTTGATGAAGCACATCTTTATGCCATCAGCTTTTGTTTGCCACCAGCTTTTCACAAGGCACTCTGAACAAGATCACCCCTAGCTGCCTTGATAATTCAGTCTCTTTTTCCCCCATAACCAGACCAAAGATAGCTTGAAAACAACAGAAAGTCTTCAAATGGGGGTTGTAGAGCTCTTTCTGTCATCTCCTCTTTATTGGAAAGAGCAAATTTCCTGGTGCACATGGGCTGTGTTCCTGGCTCCTGATCTGCACAGGTGAGGACTAGCACTACTTTTTCAGGCTGATGTAGGCAGTCTGATAGGACCACATCACCCCATGGAAATAGGTACCCTGCTAGGCTGCCCACTGTCAAATATCTATGTGCATGTTACTGAATACCCTTCAAACTCATATCTCTGTAATTGCTACCATGAATTCTCAGTGTGATTCCTCTGAGCTCAACTGTGTTATTCCAAAGATCATGGTACAGCCTACACCATGTGTGAGAAAGCATCTATATATATTCAGAGATTTGACCACCTTAATAAAGGTACAGCAGCTTTAGAGAGCTCCCCCTTTTTTTTTAAAGTCTTTATAGCACATCATGGCAACATATAGTCTACAATTTTCCACCACTAAGTATATAAACACATCTTAAAGTATATGTTAATTATTGACACATCTATTTGACTCACTGAGCAGCTAAGAGCCACCTCACAAAATCTTTGTTTTCTGGTCTTTTGAGTTGTTGCTTTTCAGCAGCCAGCTGATCACCTTCTGACTTACCAGTGTCATATGCCCAACACCATTTCTTTACTGTTCCAGTTAAACAATTAATTAATGACTATGTCACAATAATAAATAAGGAAGTAAGAAGCATGTGAATCTGAGCAATGAGCAGTAGGATTTTTATTTCCATTCTGGTTTGTGAAATCTTCTGGGGCAGATGCTATGGTCTTATCAGTGTATTTTCATAGCCTTAATTTTGCTGATATATTTTTATCTAAGGTAGTCAAACACTAAAAGAATCCAATACTGCAGATTACATTATTTGATGAATGTTTCTGTTATTTGCTAAATAATTTATTCAACAAAGCTGAAAAAGCTAGTCAAATGCAGCAAAATACTACTCATTGCATAAAATATTTGATTAAAAAAAAGGAAAGAATTGTTGAAGAACATATGTGAAAAATACTATCAGGCGTAGGTTGTTGCATACCTGACACATATGACAGTTTGAAGAGTGAAAGAGGCTTGAGATTATTTGGGTCTAAAAGCAGATCCCAGTTGCAGAGACCTAATAGTACAGAAGCATTGAAATCTGGAGCTTCAGTTTGGAAAAATCACTGCTCGTTTACAATCGTAGCTACCTGGCTAACAACATTAATGTTCTGTGGGTACTTAAATTCAATTCCTTCTATTAACATGCATGTCTTTTTTAGTATTCTAGTGGAAACAGTAACAACAGTTTTTCTTCACTGAAAAATTAAAGGACATTCCTAACTACAGTAACAATGTCATCAATACTGCTCATGAATAGCTCTAAAATTTTAGGAGACTCTAAATATGATTTTATCTACTGACTTACTGCAACAGCAAGGGAAATCAAATCACCCGTGAATGTCTTATTAGAGCAATCTCTCTTTGACACTTCTCTTACATCTCACTTTAACATCTTTAGCGGAATTTTAAAAATTAAAATAGGGAGCTACAGGTAAAAATATTTTAAGAAATAATCATATTACCTCTTTCTGGAAAAGATAATTACATCTGAAATAATAAAAAAATGATATAACTCTGGGACCGTAATGTGAACTACATCTCTCTTTTGCTTAAAACCTAGAGAATTGTACCTCCTGTAGACTGTGGACAAATTGCAGTCTCTAGATCTTTAGTCACAGTTTCTTTTCTTTCAAATCCTTTTTCAGGTTATTTTTAAGAGTTGCCAACTTGTGCCTTAATTCTCTTTATAGTATGAGGATCTGTATGAAAGTATGCAATAAAGCTGCAGAAAGAGCCTTGATGTGTGCACTTTTTTTTTTTCTAAAGAACATCTTCCAAATCAAGTAAAATATGTACCTTTATTTTTCTTTTTGTCAGTTGAAATAATGCAGTTTGCTGGAGAAATTCCATGCTACTGCAATACTTACCACTTTATTCCGATATGTTTTTCAAAGCATAGCTGATATGTTATCTTCAGAGAGCTTGCCTTTTAGACTGTATGAATCTGCATGTCTATTTCTACTGTTTTTTCCCTTCTCCCCTCCACTTCCACTGCCAGGAGCAAAAGGCAGGCGTTCTTAGTTGGGAGGTTTTAGTCACATAGACATATATTCATGTTCTGCATCTTTTAAGGACTACAGTGATTAAGCTGTTGACCAGGATTGCTACATGGAGGTCCAGCTCAATGGAGTGAGCTTTGTGCAAGAGTATAGTGATGAGAAGAAAAAAAAGTAGAATTCAGGCAATTTGTGATGTGCCTGGATTCACTAAATCCCCAGGAGCTCTTAATGACCTTCTAAAAGAAATTTTACAGGCTAAGTTATCTCCTAAGGTCATTTATAATAATAATTTAATACCTGATTAGTAGGACTATCTTGAACTGGCAGGAACATGGACTTGGCCATCTAATATGTCATATCTATCTGCTATGATCCTAAAATTCTCTTTCATTTTGATTTAAACAAGAGTTAGAAGTTTTCTCACTGTGAAGAACAGAACAACCTGGTAAGAGGGACACCACTCTGGTTCTTTTTTCTTTTTCAGATGATCACAGAATCACTGATTGAAATTCTGAAGGAATACTGGAAAAGTATTACAAGTTGTTTTAATTTGATTTTTTAAGTCACAAATGAGAAGGTATTGGAAAATCATGACGCATGGTCACTCAGCTCTATGCAGAGTATCAGTGATGAGTCACTGTTTGCAAAGCAAAAGCTTATACCTATACCATATCAATTGCTAAAACTGAGATACATAACACATTTACATGCCAGCATATTATATTTATTTATATTATTAATTTTTTGAAAAGGAAGTGCATATTAAAAACCAACCAACCAAAAACCCAACAAAAACTTGCATAGCAAAGGAAAGAATATGCAGGAATATTTCTAGAAGGTAGCTACAGTTCCACTGATTTGACAGAATGTCATGCTAAAACCATTTACTGATTAGAAGAGATTGCATGATTTTTAGGATCAGGAATTACCTTTATTATTCTACAAAAATTCAGTTGATTATTAGAACTCATTGGGGCATATTATGTGATTATGATTTCATGATATCAACATATTTATCTAGAAGATATAAATTTAATTAAAATTTATGTTGGATATTACTGAAATAATATTTAAAAAATAGCCTTTTACAATTTAGCAGCATAAGTAGATAAGTGAAAAGCTGTTTTTTTAAAGAAAGTTGAAAAATTCCTTTTGACAAAATTTTATATTGCATCCTGATATGAAATCAAATCAAATGTGAAATATCAGAATTTTGTCAGGGAATGGAAATTCAGTAACTTCTAACTACCCTGCTACACCAAAAAGAGTAAACATCTACATGTCAGTGATTGTGTTGCTCTTCTTGTGATTGTGATTATCTTAGGATCAATGCGCTACCTGAAAATAAGATTAAAGCATGCCTTTAGGTAATGTATAAAAACCCATTAATGTTATCCCATTTGTTTTGATAAAGAACTAGTGCTGTTCTTTCCCTTTTAATATGAATGCTTTGCTGTTTTGATATTTTCTCTAAGAAAAAAAAAACAACTACAAAATAGTAAATCTTGCATTATTGTTATATTTTTCCCTGGATCTATACATTCATTTCTTACTTTTGCAGCCATGTTGTCCTGGGTTCAACTTAAACTACAACACATGTGAAGGTCTATGCAGTCCTAGAACTTTTTCGGAATTTCTTTTTATAGTAAATTCTCTTCAATATGAAAAGTCTCAGTCATCATCTCTTTGTGTGTAGTTCAAAACTTTTAACCACACCAAGCGAGGCAGATTCATACTGATTTGAAGCAGAAAACAAAAACCTATGTTAATAACAAAAGTATATTTCTCCCTAGTCTTTTACACAAAGCAATTAATTTCTTCTCAGCCATCAAACATAACTCACATGCTTACGAATGAACCTTCTATACTTCAGTCAAATTCTGCTGGCACAATCAGGTTTTTCAAATGCACAAAAGATGTGATTTTTCCCATGACATGTCTTAAAAGGAGAAAAGCGTGGGTCTTACACAAGATTTCTAGACACATTTTCGTGATTGTTTTTCTACTCTCCCTCCATTATTTTCAAAACTAAATGGCAATGTGTAACCAAAGAACGGAGCAGATTGCCAGAGAGGTTATGCCACCTCTGTTCTGGGAGATGTTCAAGATTCAGCTAGTTATAGCCATTAGCATTTATCCTAGCAATACCTGCCTTGAGCAGTGAATTAGACTAGATGGCCTCCAGAGGTCTCTTCCATCTAAAATAGCCTATGTATTTAGATAAATGCTTTATCACAGTTTCTGTGGGATGTTTTCCTGATCAATCTCATTGCTCAGGAGCAAGCAGCCTGGAGGGGGGTGTGTGTGGCTTTTTTTCTTTGGTTTATTGTGTAGCTCAGTTTGCTATGGTGGTGTTTTTTCTCTCAGGTTTTGCTTTTTTAGTATTTCTTGTAATTTTTCTGTCTCCCAGGTTTTCTCAGTGGAGCTCTTCACCATTGGTACAGAGTTAATTCAGAAATGAGAAGAAGTGCATTTAGTCTTTTATTGACATTGTACCTCATTGGACTGAAAGTTCTTCTGTCTTTCATCTGGTTTAGGACTCATTGACTAGCTCTTGCTGCTACAGTTATGCCCCTGCTGCCATATATACCCCTCTGCCACAGTTCTGGAGCTGGTAAAACAAAACGTTTGCCTATTACTCAGCTACAGCAACTCAAGAGTACTAATTTAAAACACAGATAAATATGAATTCATGCTTACATTCCGGATAGTGAAGTAAAATGTCTGAGGTGCAAATAAACATCTGTTTCTGCTGCCTCTGTGACGGAGGCAAAAATTTTCAGTTATAGAGCTGTGACAAACATAGGGGTAGTATATTAAACAACTGCAAACCTTTATTTAAAGATGATGGATCAGAACCCTTCAATACAGTAAGCTGGACATTTCTTCTGCTGACTTAGCACAGAAGAAGAAATAAATCACATTAGTGTTATAATGCGAATTATAACAGTATCTCCAGCCATGGTCATTAAAATGTTAGAGATAACATTATGAAATAAAAAAAAGAAACAAAACAAAACACACAAAAGCCAACTAAAAATCAAAATCCCCCCCAAAAAACCCAAACCCAAGAGCCATCTTAAAAGCTCTCTTGCTGACTTCCTTTTAAATCCGATATTTATGAATATTACTTAGAATTGCACAAAACAAATTGCAAATATATTTATTTCTATCAAATGAATCTTTTTTGGTTTACAAAGTTGAGACACCTCATTAGAGATTTTAGGATCATTAGAAGAAAGGGAAACTCCTAATTAATTTCTGGCGAAATTCTCAGTGCTTGTTTCTACCCCTCTGCTATTCCAAATCTCCAGATTAGAAACACATTATTCCAATAGCTTCAGTGCAATTCAATTGTTGTGAATAGGTCTGCATTTTTACATCTGAAGCAAAAGCAATCTTTCCTCAACTAACAGTTTACGAAAATGAACTGTTACAGAAGAAAAGCTTACTTCTATAAGTTGGGAATTTGAGGAACCCCAAGCATTGTCCCCATGCCTTCACCCAAACAAGCATCTTTTAGCTTTTTTTAAATAAAAAAATTGTTTCATGCTTGGCTCATTACAGCAAAACCACTGCAGATTAAACCTCTCTATCAATTACAAGCAGCTGAACATCCTTTAGCATCAAACAGAATGACAAAAAGCTACACTATAATGAGTAATGGCTAAGGCCAATTGCTATTTAATTATGTAGATGACTTAACATCCTTTCATTGATGTTATCTGTATGTTTCAGGATGAAAGTTATCATGCATTGCTTTGCTACAGCTCTTACAGAATATGATAGCAGAAGCAAAGAGGAAGTCTTTACCAAATAGAAACGGCTATAACTAGCAAAATATATCAGCCCAGAAATAAAAAAGTCCCACTTCACCATGCACCTACAACAGATAGAAGTTTCAACATACTGTGGAAAAAAAACAGCCTCACACATGACAGCTTACAGTGGGGAGGAAGCTTGAAAAAGAGAGCGACAACTGCAGCAGCAAGAGCCTATGACATGAGCAGTTCCCATGAAGATGTCTGGTCCCTGAATTTTGTACGTGGGAGATAACAAGAACAGTGAAGTTAGTCATAACATGAGAGATATTTTAGATGGGAAGGACCTGTTAGGTCATCTGTCCATCCCCCTGCCTAGGCAGGATTATACTTTGCAGTATCTTCTCATAAAGATTGCAAAGAACAATTTCACATGAACAGAGGAATGGAGTAAAGGACATAATAGATCTTTTCCATCTCTAACTTCCACAAGTCAAGAGGTGCAGTCTGTAGTTGGTGTGAGGTGGCTGCGGGCACAAATACTGCAAGTGTTGTAAGAAAGGAAATTTGGAGGAAAATTCTACCCTTGGATCAAATCATGCAAGCATATGCAAAATGCAGTGTAAGATGTCGGTGAGCACAGAAATTACCCCATAAACGATATTTTAAATTCAGTCATTATCAGTGATCCCATTTTTGTGGGGTTGGTGCTGCACTTTTGCCAACTTTTATATGTGCATCACATCACTCAGACAGCTCTAAATTCTTTAAAAGCATATATGAACTAATTTATTTCCATTAATATTATTGATGGAATCTTACACTTATAATTATTGAGGCTTCCAATTTGAGACCGTAAAAATAGGTATTTTTATAGAAAAGCTTCGTTTGCATATTTACAGCGTTGGGATGACAATGTTGGCTTAGAAACTATACTTTTTCTTAAATTAAATTGAAATAACAGCACCTGAGAGTATGTAAGAGGTCAATGCAAAAGGAAGAAATTCATGTTTTTAATACACATCCAAATTGACAATTTCAGAATATGGAGAAAGAAATAAATAATGGTTCCTTGCAATCCTTATGAGAAGCATAAAAGAGGAGGTAATACTTTTGAAAATGCAATTAAAAGACTACAATTGAAAGCCTGCTTTCAGGAAATCCTTACATGTGTTTAAAGCTAAGAATGAAAGGAATCCAGCTGATTAATCCTACCAATATTCATCTGCAGAATTTGAATTTGAAATATTAAGGAATTAAAGAAAGGAAAATAAATAGACAAGATGTTGGCCGGACAGATCTTAAAATGAATTGGTTTGCCAAGACAAGTTTTTACAGAAATAAGAAATTTAAATCTGTCCCCATTTTGAATTCTCCCTCAACACTGTGTAATTTTTGTGGTCATTATAAGATAACTGGGCATAAGAGAGGAGTAGCAGAGTTTCAGACAACACGAAGGTACATGCATATTTTTGTGTCAGAGATCAGTATTAGCAAAATGCTAAATCTGAACTGAAAATAGAAAATATCAGAACATCAGTGTTTTTCTATTTAGCTGCTGATGGTACAAATGAAAATGGTTAACAAATTATGGCCTCTTAATCTCTGTAGGTATTCAAAAGTGTAGATTATTGGCAGGTTAAATTAAAAAAATCAGAAATTGTAACTTGTCATAATGGTTTACATATCCAGCATATGAGCTTATGAAAACATGTATATGGTCTAAATATGGACGTATGCACCTTTCTGAAGGTCTTAGAGTTCCTCCAATTTCTCTGTTATTGTATTACTATTTAAATCTTTGTTAAAACTACATCTTGCAGATTAGAATACTTTATGGTTGCCAGAGTCATCAGATTGTTATTTTAACACCACCTTGATTTTGTACCTAATCCTATGGTAGCCTTTGGGTCTTGATTACAAATGAATAATCAATGTCATTGGAGTAGAATTCTATCTTAATTACCACTTACTAAAGAGCAGCCAAGATGCTCTCTTCTGCTTTGATGGCGATAAAATCATCTCCTTGAAACTGCATATAGACCTTCATTTCTTACAAAGGTAAGTCCTCTACAGAGAACCTTTCTCATATGTCTTCTAGTCCAGAAAAGGAACCTCATTTTGAAAATCACTCAGCTAACATGAAGAAACTATGACAAGAGGAAAATACTTTCCCCATTTTTAGCTTTAACATTTGGGATTACAGCTAGAAATGGATATGAGAACTAATCATATCAGCCTTTGGGGCACAGACCTAGAAGAAAACTAAATCAGACTAAAGCATATCAAATTACGTGTCTGATGAAATACCAATCAAATGGAACTACAGATAACTTCATCAACTAGCATAGATTAACAGGTACAGAAATCACTTTCCAAAACAGTAGGTGTGAGAGAAGCACATTTGTTATTTCCATTCCCATGTTGGCTTTTCTGTTACTGATGGCAAAAGAGATGCTTTCTTTGATAGACACTGTAGTTCCCTAAAGCCTTTTACAGATAAGGCTTAGCACACATTTTCACTACTAATTTATATTTGAGTCAGATCTAAATATCCACTTGCGCTTGCAGGAAAAGTCAGTGTACCTTTACACAAGCACTGCCAGGGGAAGGATTCAGTGAATTCAATTCAGTGAATAGGGATATACTTTCAGCCACTGATTTTGTTTGTGACTTTAGGCAAGACATTACACCTCTCTACCTCTGCTTCTATCTCCACTTTCTTACCTGGTCCGCTCCATTTGTTTAAATTCTAAGCCCTTCTGGGCCAGGACTATCTCTCACCAAGTTCGTATTCTGCATAGCAAAATTCTTCACCTTTTTCACTTGGGCTTACAGATGTTGCCATAATACCAGTAGTATTTATTTATTTATATTATTGTTATAGACAGAGAAGGCAGGAGTCTATTATGCCAAGCACTGTGTATACACTAAAGAAAAAGAAATTCTGTGCCTGCTAACTTTACTTTTCAAAAACATAAGATACTAAACAAATTAGTTTCATGGTATGCGCTTTGGGGGTTGTTTTTTGTGTGACATTAAATGCTTTACTCTTTGAGAATGTTTGTTGATGTGAACACAGACAGGTCTAATAGTTTCATATCAAAAATACAGTTTCTTTCCCTTATCCCAAAGTCACGCAAAATTTTCTGTTCTTTCAGATACTGTGACTTGTAAGTAGCAATAACCATAAAATGGGTGTTAAGATGTTTTCTTGAGGGCCATACAGTCATTCAGAGATTTAACTCAGGTAATTTCACACAGCATTTTACAAAGCTCAGAATCACACAGTCTTCAGTAGCAGGGTCTAAGGTCTATGAAGTGGTGCATAAAAGAAGAATGGAATGGGGATATTTTTTAGTTTCTTCTCATGGATTTTCATAACTTCATCATCACAAGCATGTAGTGAGAAAGACATGTAAATTCTTAAGAAATATGCCAAATACTTTATACCTAGCTTTCAAAAATAACCTGGATCTTCAGACCAAATATTTTGACCAGCTTTCAGCTTTAAGCGCACCCTGAGTTTGTAACTGGGACCCCTCATTTTGCTCATGCAAAAATTTTCAGCAGTGCCTTATCAGCACCAGCAAACGAGCTACTCTGTGTTCAAATACCACTGTGGTAATACTGAGGCGTTCATTTAACCATAAAAATCCATTCTAAAAATGCAAAGTTTCATCTTCTCTATTTTTATGTTGTTGAATACAAAGCAGATGCACCAGTTTCCCTGCATGTCAAGAGAAATCTAGAGAAAGCAACAATATTTTTCCCAATGAAATCCTGCCATATGCACCATTTAATTTTAAAACAGAACCTTTTGGTAGTAAAAGAACAAAAAGTCCTGATAGGTTCACCATATTGTTTATTCTTCTTACACTGTCATCTTTTCAAGTCCTGATAGGTTCCCCATGCTGTTTGTTCTTCCTACACTATAGCTTTTTTTCTCTAAGATATGCAAGCCACAGGCTTCCTCAGCTTGAGGCGGACAGCAGAAGAAGGGAGAGCAGCACATCATTTGGCCCATTGCATTTAATAACACACTTCTGATCCACTGAGCAGAAAACCCCAAAAAGTAAGATGGTGAGGATGTTGAAAAATTAGAAGTCATTTGTGCCTCTTGAGATACGTGATGTCACAGCCCTGTGTCTTATTCAGCAATATAAAAATGTACTGGCAGGCTAAGACCGGCACACCTGGTTTCCCAGAAGCTAGTCCAGTAAAGATTTCCATGCTCTTCTCTGCACTAGTATTTCATGCAGTGTAAGCAAAGCCCTGATCTACTAGAGGCATGTCTTGCCTGTGCAAACCACTATCATATATCACTTTCAGTTCATTCTTTTTAATTACTTTTTTTCCAGAAGATTTCTACAACTACAGGCAATCTTAATCCTAATAAAGTGAATATTTAATAAATATTACTTGTGCAATGCTTAAAGGCCCCATTGAATTCTAATATGTAATCATTTTAGGCTTTGGGATGTAGATGATAAAGTGAACAGAGGTGATTCAGAGCAAGGGCAACACATTGTCACCTTTCTTACTCTAGAAAGACACTCTTCTGCAGTGCTTTAAATGTAGGGAAAAGTCTAGCGATTGACTAGCTAGTTAAGTGATAAGTGAGGTATATCAAGCAAAGATGCAGAAAAGTACAGGTGACAAGGATAATCAAGTATCCTTGATCTAAAAAGAAATAAAAAATTACAGTGCTTTCTAATAATTTTAATCGTAATTTTAAGTGAGAAAAATCTACTACACTGACTAATTTTCTACGCACCTTATCTTTTTTTCTTTCTTTTTCTTTTTCTTTTTTTAGTTTTTATTGAAGACTAATCTATGGGAATTGAGACCATTTTCTTTCCAGTGGTATAATCTTTCCTTGAAAAGGAAATTACTGGATCATCACACTTTCATTTGTCCATATAACATTTATATTCTTTGATCTCTTACTGGCATATTGAAATACTGATAAATATCTACTTCTCCTATTTTTTTATAATACCATGTGTCATTCTATTATGTTTTGCATTATTAACAATATTATACATCTAATACAATTCTGCCAAATCAGGTTGTGGAAGTTGTATGGTATCAGGTAGACTATTAGGCTTCAAATTAATGATCTCTATAGGTCACAGGCACACTAAGGATACTCATAAAATATTTTCATTGTGATTTTCAGGACCTTGCATAATTATATTAATATTTCAGATATTTTATGCATTTCATGTTCAAAGGGGAGGTACCTTCATGATCAGATGACAACACTCCATTTTCTCATTATTCAGTTTTCATTACAAAAATATCTCTATGCTTTTACTTAAAGATGACTTGCAACAAATTTCATTAATATGTAAGAAGCTTTATTACCAGTCTGGTTAGAGAGCATGTTGCCAATTCATGAGATCCTGTTACTAGGATGTCTTCAGATAAAGTTTTAAAACCTTTTTCCTTCCTCACTTTTGTTATTGTAGGACCTGAAAAACTCACTAATCCTATTTTTTGTTGTTGTTCTTTTGCAGGCTTTTTTAGCCAGCTGTTAACCTACCAGAAGCATTTCCTTCCTTATTCATGAAAGTTTGTGCAGTATTTCAATATAAGGCACTGTCACGAGGAACTTTTTTGTACATACTGAAAAACAGATTCTTTAGTTTTGTCTGGTAGGCAGCAGTATCTTTCTGGATCACTATTTTGAAATACAGTCGTTATTGTGATTTATATAATACCTCAATTAAGAATAAATTGCCATTTTTTGATCTAAACAAAACTGTTAACTTTGTATCTTCAGCATTTTCTCTCTCTGTAATTTGGGCAGAAATAGAAGAGTGTCTTAAGGCTAAGTTTCTTGGAAATGAAAACAAAGCTCAAGCAGTTACTGTTTTTTTTCTCCTATAGATGTGCACTAGGACAAGAGTCACATATGACTACCCTTTCTGCAAGTCTTAGATCTGTAACAGCCCCCCTCCAGTATAGTCTTACTCATAAACCCAGTTAGTGCTACTGGTATCCACTTGGCTTTTACATAACCAGATGTTTCTAATTGAGACAGAACTGGTGCTAACCAGAGTAGGTCTGGGATATCATCTCTGCTTTTGTTGGCCTGCTGGATGCTAAGGTCATTCCTGCTTTGTTCTGCTTTACTTCTCAAGTAATAAATCCAGCTAGGTTTTGCTCTGAAGCAATAACATTAGTTCCAGTCCCCATGATACTATGCCCATAGATCAAAGACTTACCAAAAGGAAAGCCAGAGCAAATTAATGCTCCTTATAGCAAAATTTCTAGTCATACAAAAGGAGCTGTCAGACTCTTCTACAGAACTTTAGCTTTGATCAGATAGTGAAACCAACTGCTTGGGAAGAAAGGCAAGGCTTCACTATAACTGTACATTTCCATGAGCACAAAAATAATATCAATTTACATTCACACAATCAAAAAATATCCCAACAAAATTCAGCTAATAAAAAAAAAGATATGAGTGAAGCAGCTATGGGTAGTCAGTATTAAGAAATACGATTTAACTTTTTTTGAGTTGGAGTTTCCCTTTCCTCCTCTCTGGCAGGTACAAAGAATTCCAGCCTAGCAGGGGGTTTAAGTATGCAGATATGTATCCCACCAAATGCCACTATACCTATTATTTCAGAGGACCGAAATACTTCTTTTGCATAAAAAAGAACTGGCATTCAGTTGATAACAGGGACCGGGAAGGGATTTAAAAGAGTAGCAAAAGTTGAGAGGGGAAGCAAGGAACTAATGAGACCAGAAGGCTGAAATTTGTACCTTGAATTTGTGTGTAATTTTCCCCATTACCTGATTGAGCATAGAATTAAACTCTGTGAGATTTAAACAAGTTAGGCAAATATTTATGTGCCTTGCTGAAAAAGGACCATTTGCTAAACGTTTTATTGAATCAATGTCCTGTTACCTTCAATGAAAATCTAACCACAGTCAACTACAAATGACAATCCTGTTTTGTTTATTTATTTATTTCCAAAGGTCATGCATTTGTATCCTGAACATTTCTTGTATCCCTTTATTATACTATTTCAGGGTTGGTTAATCTCTACGATATTGAATTATGTAAGTTTCTAAAGCACAATTTCCCTGTTTCCTTTTTTTTTTAGTAGAAAATTACTACACCTTTAAAAGGTTATGAAAATTAATTAAACCCATATTTACTCACACCTGTGGTATCAGAAACTGTTACAAAAAAAAAAAGAAAAGAAAAAAAAAGAAGCTATCCAGGTGTATTTGTATTGTAGAAAATTCAACCTGCAGTTTTATGGATTTAAAACTTGATTTTTTTTTCTCCTGTAGTTTAAAAATACATATAGACAAATGCAGATACTGATATCTCTGAATTATATCTGTAAGCCACAGTAATGTGACCAAGTTCAAAATGCAAAAAGAAAATCAAAGAAAATCATAGAATCATAGAATGGTTTGGGCTGGAAGGGACCTCAAAGACAATCTAGTTCCAACCCCCTGCCACATGCAGGGACACCACCCACTAGACCAGGTTGCTCCAAGCCCAGTTCAACCTGCCCTTGAACACTTCTAGGGACAGGGCATCCACAAATTCTCTATTCCAGTGTCTCACCACACTCATAGTGAAGAATTTTTTTCTAATATCTAATCTAAATCTTTCCTCTGTCAGCTTAAGCTTGTCCTGTCACTGCATGCCCTTGCAGAAAGTCCCTCTCCCGCTTCCCTGTAGACCCTCCTTAGGCACTGGAATACTATCATGAGGTCTCCCCTGAGCTTTCTCTTCTCTAAGCTGAACAAGCCCAACTCTCTCAGCCTGTCTTCAAAGGAGAGGTGCGCCAGGCCTTGCATCATCTTTATAGCTCTCCTCTGCACTTGCTCAAGCAGAACCCCCTGTGATGGGGGCCCCACAGCTGAACACAGTACTCCAGGTGGGATGTCATGAGAGTGGATTAGAGGGGGACAATTCCCTCTACCAGTTGGGAACACTTCTTTTGATGCAACCCAGTATATGGTTGGCTTTCTGGGCTGCAAGTGCACACTGCTGGCTCATGTTGAGCTTTTTATCAGTCAGCACTCCTAAGTCCTCCTCCTTAGGGCTGCTCTCAATCCTGTTTCTGCCCAGCCTGTAGCTGTGCTTGGGGTTGTCACAACCCAGGCAAAGGACCTTGTATTTGGCCTTGTTGGGCTTCATGGAGCTGGCACTGGCCCACCTCTTGAGTCTATCCAGGTCCCTCTAGGTGGCATCCTTTCCCTCCAGCTTGTCAATTGCGCCACACAGCTTGGTGTTGTTGGCAAACTTTCTGAGGGGGCACTCAATCCCACTGCCCGTGTCACCAACAAGGATGTTGAACAGGGTCAGTCCCAGCACTGGCCTCTAAGGAACACCATTCATCACTGGTATCCACCTGTACACAGAGCTGTTGATCACAGTACTTTGAGTGTGACCATCCAGCCAATTCCTTATCCACCAAGTGGTCCATCTGTCACATCCATGCCTCTCCAGTTTAGAAACAAGGATGTTCTGTGAGACAGAGTTAAATGCCTTGAACAAATCCAGGTGTTTCCAATTATTTTGCCATAGGAGTGCCTAGGTACTGTGAATGAGCCTGAAACCTCCTTGTTCCTGAAGAAGTATCATAAAACGTATTAAGAGCTACCGTATTCTCTGGTGAGAGTCTTTCTTAAGCACGTATATTTGGCTTTGTCAGATCTCTGATTAGAGAAGAAAGCCAGATCAACACAATGCTTGCCCAAGGTCAAATCATGGTTAGATATGGGAAGTGCCAGCGAGGTATACACATCACACTTTTGTACACAAGCTTCACTATATATACTCTTTCATTGCAACACTGCCTGAAGGTAGCACAGCCAAATCTAAATTATTTTTTTCCTACATTTTTTAAAACCCCTTGTGATCAATCAGGATGAAAAACTTTATGTAATTGTAAAGCAAATTGTTTCTTAATTCATTTTTTTCTGATAATAAAGATCGGTTTCTAGTCAAAGCTCTTAAGTCAAAGGTGAGACCAGAAAGTAGGATTTATTGTCTCACCACTTATGAAAACAAGCTTGAGTGCGTACAGAAACCTAAACACTAAATTTTCCTATTGAATAAGCAACTGATTTTCAGTATAACAGTATAACCCTCAAAAGAAACTTTTTGTAAAATCTAGGAATCTATTTCCTTAATTTTTTTGTTTCATTCTCACTGGAATAAGTTAAGATTTAATACCAAACAATACCATTAAACCTCATGTTTTCCTTACTTCCTGACTTTTAGATCTTTTCCATCATCAGACAATCTTTTTGTTCTGACGGACATAGCATGTGCTCTATTTTTGTAAGGTATTTTATAATCTTTGTCACTGAGCAATAAGGTGCTTTATTTATCCTTAACAATAAACATGATTTTTCAGGTTTGTGTTCATATTCACATTGAGATTGATAGAGGCTTTGTTAATTTATTGTGCATAGCATTATGGAACATAAAATTTGCAATTTAATATAAGTATTTGGTATAGGTGCTATTATGTTAGAAGAGAGTTGTAAATGTCTCCAACATTTGTTAAGTTTTATGACTAATCCTCATTCTAAGTGGTCCCATTGGACAGAGGCAGTGGGTTTCTTCCATACATATCCTCTTTTTAGGCCTAAACACCCCCTTTCTGATGAGAGCCATTTAAGAAGAATAAAATTTACAGGAGTGCTTCATTGCCTTGGGCAATGCTTACTTTGCAGTCACTGCAATCTATTGTAGGCAAACTCAAACCAGCCCTGTAAATAACTAGCTCATGCCCTGTTAACTGCATAGCAAAAATACAACGGCTTCTGTGCTCAGCTGTGTCTCCTATCCACCTGGCCAAGCCGCCCTGCAGTGGTCAAGCCATGTGATGCTGCAGCTGGTTCCTAAGACAGCCCCTGGAATAAAACAGCACAGATATATAACCTCTACAAAAAAATCACATCCTAAGCCTCTGAGGCTGTAGTAGTCAGAGGTATGATGCACTGAAACCAGTCTTATTCTAGGACAGTAGTAGCCCAAGTTTTACATCAAATGGGAGATGTAGCAGCTTGAGAGCTACTTAGATATTCCCCTTCTAATATCACCAAAATGCAGGAATTCCCAACTGCTTGGTTAGTATTTGTCTAGTCCCATGATCATATATTCCGAGGAAACTGATCCACACACTCAGGATTCCTGGAAGGGCTTGCATCTTCACTTTATCTATCACTCTGTTTGCTGAAATGAAGCTAAGCATGCCAATGGCATCAAAGACTTTGGAGAACAAGTGTATAACTTGCCAGTGCCAAGTTCACAGCTACTACCACCTGCATATGCCATCACTTGGCTTTCAAGGGAAAGACTGCATGCTCCACAGCTATACATATACATGCTTTCTCTCACTTTGATCCATGAAATACCTGCTTTGACTCTTGTTTGACAAAGTCCTTTGAGCTTAAGTGCTCTCATGTTCCAGGTATGCCAGGGAACAACGTTCTGCATTTCCGCACTTTGAAAGTGCCAACTGCTGAAACGACAATTTCTGTGATTCCTGTTTAAATTAAGATATTGGGACTTGCAGATCAGTGACAGTCTTCCTACCCAATGGCAAAAAGCTTCAGATGATATTGTATCCAGCAAGATTATAGCCACTGTTTGAGGCAGCTTATAATTTTAGATAGAAGGAAACCCACCTAGAGGCACCATCATTGCTGTCACACTTAATAGATAAGGCAGGTATCCAGAACCACAGTTTCAAGGTGAATTGGCACCAGTAGTTCATGGCTTATCATACAGCAATTTCTGTGGTTTTATGTAAGAAGGGAAAAGAAATATATCCAGGAGAAAGAGGCCAGGGAACCCTGAACTAACATTACTTCATTTTACTTCATTTAGGCAATTGTAAAAATTCCTTTCTAACTGCTATGTATCTTTAACTCTCACTGATTTTAATAGAAGGAAAAAGGCACTGACCTCCATATATGAACTGGTCTGATCAAACTTTCCTTAGCAATACTCAAAAGCTGTCTAGAGTTGGTTGTGGACAACCTGCTGTAGGTGAACCTGTTTTGAGCAGGGAGATTGGACAAGATGACCTTTAGTGTCTTCTCCAGCCTCTACTATTCTGTGATTTGAAATCTTGGGGTACTGCCGGATTTCAGAAACAAAACTTTATTTACTGGGTTTCATGAGGAACCTAAAATAAAATGTTAGAAGATTTTCTTCATCTATTCGTCCTGTTAGTGAGGTGACTTATAGTGTTCACAGAAATCTCTTTCTCCTTATGACATTACATTTTATAAAGATTGACCATACATGGCACTCTTTTACTACAGAATTCTGAGAGTCATATTCTTGTTTTCATCTTAACTTTACTTAGACTTAAAAACAGAATTTAGTCTTGGTAGAAGAAAAACAATTATATATGACCATTTTCTGTTGAAGTGTGTGTTCTGTAGGATAACCACAGAGGGAATTTAATCTCTTGAAGTTTAACTTTCTAAAGCCTATTGTGAGTACAACATGGATAAGAGACTTGTCATTTTATTAATGAAGAGTGACCAGTTGTCACCCCCACATGGGAAAAAAAGATTGTGACACATTAGCAATGAAGGACCATGAGACAAATCAAATGTAAATACCGATGTTTTAAAGAGATAATTAAAGCTCCTGAGACTGCAATTATGACAAGGCAGCATGACAAGGCACATGTATGTCAACAGAATATATTTATATTGACAGAATCTGTCTGAGAAATCCTTTTTGTACAATATATCTGTCTGTCACATCTTTGGACTGCACACGCATTTATTGACTGTGTGTTAGTGTAGATCTTGAAATTTGTCCCTTTGCCTTATTATTCAATGACACTTTGTTAAATATATCCTGTTTTCAAACATCAGGCTTCCTGAAGTTATTTTTCCACAAGTTTGAATTCAAGTGTGTACATTACAAGGTAATATTTCTGTTACATTGCATACATCATACACATTAAGTTGCTGTCACTTACAGATTCCTAGTTAATATGAGTGAGCATGGATATTTGGACACTATTTGTCCTAAGAATATAACAGATTGTCAAAATCAGATATGAACTTTGGACATCTGATTATTTTTGTAAGAAATTTACAAATACATAAGTTAAAGTTAAATTTAAAGTCATTCTAGCCTAAAAACTTAGCACCTGCACCTTTCCTCTCCTTGCCAGGACAGATTTGACTTCCTTCTCGGTTCAAGCCTCCTGGTCTACACAAGCAAAGAACCACAATGGAAGCAGTAGTGTGACACAGAGAAAGGGACTCCATCTCTCCACTACAAGGTCAGAGACAGTGGCATCTGGATGCTGTTGGAGGACATCTGTTATAGACAGATAGAAAGAATCTGAAAAACAGAAAGAACCTGAAACCCAAAACTATTCTAATCAAGTTTTTCTCCTTTGCTTTTGGTAGACAAACAGATTCTGACTATATTTTCTCATGGGGAAAAAAAACAACCACCACCAAACCAAAGCCATGCCAATGCATATTGGTATATAAAAAGAACGAGATTGACAAAATTAATTCATATATACATAAAAGAAAGATTATATTCAAGAACTGTATACAGAGATCTATTAAGCTACATTTTGCACATTAAAGAAATAAGGACAAAGTATTGCCTAAGCGGGATGCTCAGTAAATAAATGCTTCAAACTGCTCAATAATGTTCTCTAGGTAATAAACACAGAAATGAATTCAATATAATTTCAACAATTTCTTTAGCTGGAATCCAGTATTTTATTTTTGATTAATTATATTACTTTTAACTTTTATTTCCTTACACCAGTGAGAAACACACACCCTGTTTTATCCACTGAAACAAAACAAGAAAAACCCTATCTTCCATTGAAACTCTGGCATTCCAATCATATAAAAAAAATGAAAATCAAATCAGATCTATAACTGAGTTTATATTGAGTTTGACTCTACTTTATAACTCAGTTGCCAGGAATAACAAAAAAAAAGAATGTCTCCTTAATATATGTGTAAGCATTTCCTTTTATATAACTCATAATCTCCAGAAATCAGGTGACCAAATTAAGAAGAAATTAATCTTTCATTTAGTGATAATGCATTTTGAACATTCATGGCTTGATAAAAGAGAGCTAAAAAATGTGACTTACTGTTTCAGAAGAAAACAGCAGACAGGACAAACATAGGTTATTGTTTTTTTGTTTTAAAGAAAACTTTTTTTTTAGGTGGCCTGGCTTATTGATTTTGAAAGGTCAGTGGTAGAAGCAAAGAGATTTTATGATAAATGTGAAGGTTTGCTACAAATGACTAATTTCCTACAATTCCTGATTGTATTAGCTCCTTGGTTACTGGCATTTGGGTGGCCATATTGGGAAGAATCTTCTGATGTTCCTCATTGAATTATGGTTGTAGAAATTCTCTGCCTAACATCACTGACACAAGATGCTGAGAAAGGGTCAATAAAATTTGTTTGTTCATTTGTTTTCTAAAGACAGAAGTTGAAGATTTAATTGTGCTCATAACTGTGCGAGTAATTAATCCTTCTGAAAGTGAGATGAATGTGGAGGAAGGGAGAGTTTTGCTTGGCTCTTGAAATTCATGGCCAAAATCGCAATTCCTAGAAATATTTCTTTTCTAAACATATAACAAGAGAGTACGAAAAGAGGGATATGAGAAGAGCAAGAGAGAGAACCTTGGCAAATGCATGAATGCACAAGTGCAAGGAAACACAGGGAATATGTGCTAAATGTAGACAGGAGAATGTAAAGGAGGTCCAAGCAACAATGTGAACCTGGAGGGCAGAAGGTAGATGGAAAAATAAAGCACACTGCCCAGCTGCTTTGCATTGCTCTGCCAGTGCAAAGCATCTGTAAAAGCAGTTTAACTGTCCAATTCACTCTGGCTCCCTCACAGTGCTCCAGGTTGACATAAGACTGCTAAGGTACATGTTCAAATATGTCTATAAATAATGAAATTATTAACACAGAGAAAACACACAAAGAAAACTTAAGTAAGTTTGGCGATTCTTTTTCAAATCACTATAAGATGGCAAAGGGCAAATTTTTTTTAGTATCCTGTGGAGACCTCATTCATAGGAAAAAAAAAAAAAAAATTACTGGAAAATCATACAAAACCCTGAACTCCCTCCTGTAGTGATACAAACAGAGAACAATCCATGACAAGCATATTCTGTGAAGCCCAGAAGTGCAAGTGAGGAATGATTTCCTAGAACACAGCATTATAGGGAAGAGAAATATAATACCTGATTTTAATCCCCTTTTCTTCATCTGTCAACTACAAAACCTCCTCCTGACATGCAAGAGGCATAGTTCTTACTAAATCCTGCATCTTTGCTTAAAGTTTATATACTGTTGGAAAAAGTCTCTTTCCTCATTGAAATATAGATAGTAATTTCACTACCTAAAAGTGTCCTGAGGTACAGTTTGTACGCATTCATGTAATTTAATAGCTCTGGAGATGCTACATAAACCCTCCTTCAGTTCCCATCTTCCTTGCCTTTGAAGTTCAAGGAAAAAATAATACAGTTTTGTTCATCACTCAGATTTGAAGAACTATTTTTGCTAAATGCAATAATCAGATCTCTATTAAAGATGTTGTATCAAAGACGTATTTCCAAAGTCAAAGTCAGCCAAGACTATATGTCTATATAAAATATATGTATGTCTATATAAAAAAGGATGACTTGCAAATTAAAGATGCCCTAACCCCTGTCTTCAGGCATGGAAGTCAGCAGCAAGAGGCGCATGGTGGCAAAGCATGGTGCCCATTATCCTTGCTCAACGAAACAGAAGCTCACACACCTTTCCAGTAGCAGCTCTCTGTCTCCAGCTCTCAATCCACAGCAGAGTTATCAATAGCAGGGAGACTCTGCCTGCTAAAATGAATGTAATCAGTAACTCAACTTGCTAGCATTAAACATCTCACTAACAATCAGATACAGTTAGTTGAAGCCTTCAAAGAGAACTACTACTACACTTTTCTAGATTCATTGACTCCTCTTCATTCAGGAGCATATAAACCAGATAACTACTTGAGGTTAAAATAAAACCTTTAGATATTGAGTTGCACATTTAAGTATGTTGGTACTGGGGCTTGACTAGATTTGTCTTGTAAATTGCCAGCTCTTACGCATTTTGTTTGGATTGCTCGACTCCAAATGGAATATTATCTGATATTATCTATTGCAGAAACTCTCAGCTTTTCAGGCTATTGTACTGTAAGTAATTAGGAAGAGAACATGTATTAATGAATCAATTTCCAATACTGACATGATTTTCCTTAAACAATTTATGTCCAGAATTTGAAGTTCTCTGGGAAATCTGACCTAAATAAAATCTTATATAGACAACACATTCAAAGTCTGTTCTGCAATTCTCTTAAGGAGAGAATTTTTTCTAATCATAAAATACTTGTATTTTAAAAATACAAATATTTTTTCTCCAAAAATTATTTTTAGAAATATTTTACTTCTTGATAAAATGAATTCTGAAATATTTTTACAAATTAAGAGTACTTAAAAATCTTTGTTTATTTTTAATACCATTTCTTATAAAAGAAAAATCCTCATAGACAGCTCTTAAGTCTTCCTGCTATCTAAAAACTCTGAAGTGATCCATTGGGATGGTTGATGTCTGCCTACCTAAGTTGAAATTCAAATTTAAAATTTCATTTTAAGTCAGAAACTGCCTTCTACTTCCATTCACAATTATGTGCTGTACCTGGTCAAGTCTAAAAAATGTTGAAATAAAACTTAACAAATTGCATTTGGTATTCTACACTTGTTTTTTTCCTTCTCCCTCACTTCCATTGCAAATATTCTTATAATCTTAAAAGCTGCCAACATTTTTTGCAAACTCAAACAGATATCTGAAAACCTAGGACCATTTTTTCTGCCACAGGCCTCTTCACCATGGTTCTAGTATTGATGTTCTAATTGTTTATTTGTATAGAAGGAGATTTTTTAATTATTGGACAATATATTATGTAAATAAAATATAAACCAAAGTACTTGCATAAAATAAATGTATGCAACATATCTCAGTTTTGAAAAGTATCATTGGAAATTATTGGAATTACCATCAGATGTTTTCAGATCTCTCTCGCAACATCTGTCCCTGGAAACATTTACACTACAGTCTGAAAAACAAAAAATACAGATTGGGTCAACAACAGACAATCTGGATGAACAACATGTTTGTTTTTATTGTTTGACTGGTCATTTGCAAAGGTGCTTGTGAGATATCTTCATGCATTCAATTAAAATGAAAATACAGCAAGAGTATACATAGCCAGATCACTAGATCCAGTTCCAAGAAAAACATTTTAGCAGGTTCAACAGTCCTTCTAAGACAGGAACAAATTTCAGTATTTACAAGTTGCCCCTATACAGTGTGAAATACTTGTCAGAGGTTCTAGTGTTTTAACTCTAAATATGCTATAAATCTAAACAATGCTTTCTTATGGCTGAAGTTGCTCTCAGTCCTTGCATGCATGAGCAAGATTTGAGGACAATCTGAATACTGAATATCATGGATTTTAAGCTGTTCTTTTAAAAGAATCTCATTATCTTTACAACCAATAATGTATAAAAGGGGTTGATATGCTCAATGTATTCTGGCCAAGATGAAAATTAGCATTTCAAATGGCTGCAGCTATTGTACTCTTAAGTATGCCTGTTTAACCCATCATTCAAGCAAAGGAAATAAAACAGATGAAGGGCTTCAGCAATTTTTTCATCACGGTCGATTCCAAAGATGGTGTCTGCTGTAACTAAGATCTGGATGTCCCTTCAGCCAGTGTAGCACTGTGCTTTGGGAAGCCACAATGCCATCCTCAGCTGTGGATATGAGATAAGGACGCTGGCTAAGAACAGTTCTAGGACAAGCACAAATGAGATTACTTTAAGAAGACCCTAGGTGTGCCAAAACCTAGGCTGACTTTTTTGTCTTGAGCTGTCACAGCTGGGAAGGCTTAAGCATGTGCATCACATAGTTTTAAAAGGGGGTTGCAGAGCAAGATTTTTAAGGACAAAGTGTCAGTGAAATGACACAAGGGTTGGACTTGCAGAAATAGTCCAAAGACCTAAACCTATTAAAAAACTGGCACATTACAAATTTGCACTCTGTTCAGCAATTTGGCAGAATCCATTTATAACAGATTTCATGTTGAGGATTGAGTCCAAAAACGACTCCTCCCCTAATTATGAACTGAATCCGCCTCCCTCCCCTCATTTTGCTTTTTTAATAAAAAAATAAATGTAATAAACCAATGTTAAATAAAATAAAAACTCTTTGTTTTGACTTGCAAAGAAACATGAAAGAAAATGAAGGGTAGGGATGTGAGTCTTCACGTCAGGATATGTTACCAACTGGAAAATTTGGAGAGAAGCAGGAACATGGGATTTGTGGCACTAAGCTGGTGGAATCTGAGTATGTCATAAAGGTTAAGCACAGTCTCCGAAGGGGAGCCAGACAACCCATGCAAGAGTAGCCCTGCTGGTTGATGGCCAGCTAGAGCTGGCATTGGTGCTGTGGCAGATGCTCATTTAAACTTTCACCCTAAAACTTGATGGAAGAAAAGTTACAGCAGTAGGTGGGGAAGATGGGAAGAGGGAAACGGGAAAAACATAGTAGAAGGACTGGTGAAATAAACTGGCTACTGTACAAATGCATTTGAATTGTCAATGTGTAGCTAATGGTTCTTCATCCCAACTGTCCATTTGGTTGCCATCAGTTTTATCTTTGGGTCATTACAGCATTATACATCTGACAGTTACCAACCTTCCCTGTAGTTCTTTCATAGCAAATTGAATTACAGTTTTGCAACTATGTTCATACTTTAACTGAATTGTTATTCTATTACACTGGAAAGTGGAAGAATGTATTTGATAAGGTTCATCCCCTGTCACTTCATCCTGAAAACAGTTTACCTGGAAAAGGTCTATGCAGAGTCCAGTTATGAATCTGAGTTTCTATGTCAGAAGGTTCTTGACTGCCATGGCAAAGTGAATCTTATTTTACGTATACCTGTGTCATTATAGTTTGATGTGAGATTTTAAACTAAATGCACTGACTTTGGAGGGTTCCTTAATGAAGATAAATTGCAGCAGCAGCTTAGGTGGAGCTGTAAAAATGTGACCCAATGATTATCACATTTTTTGAGAGTCACTGCATAGTGGGAACTCTAGTTCAGGACTTTTCAGGCATTTTCCATTGAAATTCCCTGTCTATATTCTTCCACATAAAATTGTGTTTTAACTTGTGTGAAACTTTTTTCCTAAAAAATATGTTCTTTATGTTTATTTCATTTTGTCATTTATTTCATACTGAATGCCAGGTGTAGAACCTGAAACCTATCAAGAAAAGGGGATTGGAGGCACTGTAACTAGGAGACCTTAGGGAACCAACATAATATTCTCATATTGAAAAATATATTGTAACATATGTAATTATGTAGCATATACAACCGTACTATTATAATACAGTGGTATTGGATCATGGCTATTAGTTGTAAAACACTGCATATAAATAAGTACGTATATTGATAAACATATATAACTAAAGTAAAAATGTATCCCAAAAGAAACATTCTGTACTTACTACTCAAACAGGACTCCACTGGTTGGATTTTCAAAAAGCATTACTTGTGTTGACCTTTTCTAAGATCTAATGTACAACATGTCAATGCATTATTTTTATTGAATTGGAAACTACTACTACAGGTGATAGCCTACTACTAGCCTCTCCAAATTTTCTGTTAGTTTGGACACAGTAGTGACTTACAGAGTTCCTACCTTCCCCTTCATCCCCTTGATACCAATAGAAATATTTGAGGCCTGAATTATAGGTGTGAACAACCACACTGCTTATACAAGATTTTTATTTATTCCAGACCATTTCAGTGATCCAGTTAGCTGTGAAGCATCACAAATATTTGTGCTAGGAAAACTAAGTGGGAAGTGGGAAAACTAAGTGGGAAAAACTAAGTGGGAAAATTAAGTCTAGAAGGAGGTGTAGGAGAGCTGTAGGAAGAAGAGGATCAAGATTCATTGACATCAGCAGTAACTGTTGCTGAGGAAAAAGCAGATGGAGACAGATGTTAGACCTTTTGTTCAGCATACATCCCGCAGTGAGGCTGCAGGTAGAAAAACTCTGATATTACTTAGCTGTTGTAGGAAGCCTGCAATGGTTCATAGGGGAGTTAATCAAAATGATCTCCAGCCCCACCAGTGCAATGCTAGTTCCCTGGCATTGCGATGCCAATTAACTATGGATGTTGCTCGCTATTGATCATTTCAGTATGAAATTCCCAACTACTTGGCAGTGCACACTGCTGGGTTTAGGTAAGACATTCACTGTTATTCCCACTGCTCTACGTGACTTTGGATCAACTAATGTAGTTAGTTTACAGGGTCAAACATCTTAGTGGAATGATAGCTTTGTGATAGTTTCATAATGCAAATGAAAAAGCTGATGATTTCTGAAGCCAAGAGGTAACAAGTGTTACTAGTAGCTGAGTCAAGTTTGTTGTAATCTTTACTTTGAAGATACACTGGAGTTCTCAAAGGTTAATGACCCACTTGTGGTAGAGCTTTCCTTCAGAATTTAGCTCTGTTTTATTCTTGATAGAACTATTAACTTCTACACTAACCTTTCTACTTGTTACTATTACACACATTCTGCCCACTAAAGCTTTCTATTGATTTTTGCTTGTGAGCTTTTATAAAATGTAGGTTTAAATACATGGGGTTTGTGGTTCTGTTAGCATTGGATGGTATACAGACAGACAATGATTAATTTGGAGGTTTTTATTGTAGATATATTTTACAGTCACTTTGGCAATACCATTGTCCTTAGATTTTGTTGCCTGACTCATTTGCTTTAATTATTCCAAATATCTTTTTAGTTGCTGTAGTTTCCAGTTAAGAAAGTAAAATTTACAAGATATGATCAATAGTGTTAGCAAAATACATTGAGATACTGGAAATTTTTCCAATCCTTCCAAATTTAGGATCACTGGGACAGAGGACCCCACGGGACTGCAGATATGACAAAGGATAATGGGTTCAAACTTAAACAGGGAAAATTTGGGATGGATATAAGGAAGAAGTTCTTTACTGTGAGGGTGTT
Organism: Pezoporus wallicus; assembly: GCF_028554395.1. NCBI lineage: Eukaryota > Metazoa > Chordata > Aves > Psittaciformes > Psittacidae > Pezoporus > Pezoporus wallicus. The sequence continues at coordinate 1,755,261 of NW_026642179.1, forward strand.
GAGGCACTGGAATGGGTTGCCCAGTGAAGTGCTAAATGCTCCATCCCTGACAGTGTTCAAGACCAGGTTAGACAGAGCCTTGGGTGACATGTTCTAATTTGAGGCATCCCTGCCCATGGCAGGGGAGTTGGAATTAATCTTAAAGTCCTTTCCAACCCAACCCAACCCATTCTATGATTCTAGGAGTCTTGCCATCTGGAATCTAGACATGTGTTAGAAAATCCTACATTCTCCTTTTAATATTATATTCTCCTACATCTTCACTTTGCTTATATGATTTTCATGCCAAGATCCCAAGGACATATGATTTTTTTTTTAATTTTGTAACACAACCTGAGGTAAATGGCTTAGAAATAACTTCAAGACCAATCCTAATTTTTAGGTTTTTAAAAATTATTATTGCTATTTTATTGTTTTTTTTGCTTTCTATTTTCAAGATTTAAAAATATGATCCATATAGCTGGCCATCCTCAATTCCCTTCAGTCAATGGCTTATTTCTATTTCATCTCTACTTGAAACACTGAAGCAGTACGCCCATAAATATTTGGTGACTAAAATATTGGTTTTATCCAACATTTTGAGTCAAAGATGACTTTTCTGGTATTGCTGTATTGCTGGTTGTATTTTCTAAATAGAAAATCAAGCACTAATCAGTGCCAATTTGTCATACAAGCAAACAGAAATTTTTCCTCTGCTAGAAAAATAAATCAGAGGACAAAATGTTTCTGGGATTTTTTTGTGACTATTTTTTAACCTCGCTGTAGGGAGCTAGTGAAAGCAGACTGCAGGTAAAGTATATTAGGCTGGCTGGAACCCTTGTGCTCTGCAAAATTACTTGTAGTTGCTCTCCATGGGGATTTTACATCAAGGCAGCTATTTCAACACCATTGTTTTTACAATGGATGGCTATAAAAGCTTGGATGTTTCCTTGTTTGATTAGGAAAAAACCCTACGTACACCCAGCCCTGGGACCTGAGCATGTTACTACAATGAAGATGCTTGGAAATTAGTTTCCATTTTAAAAAATTACTAGTAAGAATTCTCTGCATTATGGATCAAATTTCTATCTGTGCATTCAGGCTTGGCTCCCTTGATTTGATTGCTCTATACATTTCAGAAATCACTGTAGCTTTGAACAAGAATTATTTTCAATAAGATGTTATTCATGTCTGCCCAAGAATTAGGCTTTGAGAGATTTGTACTAATATTTTCTATTATGTTGGTCAACAGGGTGGCATTCTGTAAGTTTCACTTTGATATTCAGATTCAAATATTCACAACAAAAATATGAATGTCTCATGATTGCAGCTGTGCAAATAGCAAGGGATTACAACAACTTTGAAGTTGGATTCTGTTCTTACTCTTTTCATTATTCACTTCCCTGTGAACAGTAATGGCAGAAATTTGGGGAACTTGCTTAAATTGATAGACAACAATGCATATTCACATCTGAACTATTTACTACCGTAAATAGGCCCTGTGCAGCAGTGTATGCATAAAAATAGCCCTGCCCTAAGCTCTCAGGACAGATTCCTGCCACTAATATGCATTTAATAATTTGAAATGGGCAAATGGGTGGTTTTACATCAATGCACTTTTAGACTGCTTAATGAAGCCATAGCTGCATTCAGTACAGAAATAGTAACTATACAAGGATCTCACTGAATTCTTCAGAAGGAGTATTGCATGAATTATTCTGTGGTATCAACGTAGCAAGAGAAAATTAAACGTAAACATTTCCTGTAAGCAGCAAAAAAATCTATCATTCAGCAATTTAGGTCACGATCTCTCAGTCAGAAGGAAATAAAAAGTTTTAAAAAATCTGGTGTTTGTGGGCATTGCCAGAATATGAGATGTTGGATATAGATGGATAATTGGGGAAAAAGGAAAAAGAAAAGCTTAATGTAGCCGAATAAAATTACCTGAGCCTTACTTATCCTCTTCCGACTAAGTTGTCTCTGTGTTTATTCATCCAGTCATTCTGTAATAATAATTGTATCACATTACATATATGGCAAGAAAACAACTCTATCACTTGAAATGTAAATCCAGAAATAATACTTTTATGTGTGTAATGCCAGTCCAGAGGCAAGAATTTGTCAATAGATAATATTTGCTGGGCAATTTGCGTAGGAAACACCATCTTGAAATCTATGTCATTTACAAGCAAAGTATGATTTAACTCTATTATTAAATCTATTGAAGTAATATATTAATAACAAAGATAGATAGCTATGCCTTCCCTGAACCAGTACAAGTTAGCTCAAAAATAAGCCCACATTTACATAAAGTTTTATGAAAGTGTAACTTTTCAGCAAATTAGAACAGTCTCAAAACCAGAAGGCCTTAATATGGTGTAATACTTCACAGTGAAATTTCATGCAGCTGAATAAATAAAACCGCTATCATAGTGAAGACAGTGATCGATGATTCAGTGAAGCATTTTTCCAAGAACTAAGGCAACTCCATACTGCCAGAATGGAAACCAATTTAGCACAAACTAGTGAGTTGAGAAGCGATGGTTTGCTTAAAAAAACCCCAACCCGAACCAACAACCTTCTCTTCTTTGTAAACAATGAAGCAATATAAAATGGAATGTCACAAGTTCTGAAAGCACAAATTTCAACTTCAGTTCAGGAACAGACAAGGCCAAAATATGATTCTAAACTAAGCAATTTTCTTTGTAGAGAAAGCACTATTTTCCATGGAAAAAAAAAATAAAAAATTTGGTTTAAATTAGAAAATAAAACCACCACATATATACACACACACATATACATAAATTTGTATTTTGATATGATGACACTCATAATCCATTATACGTAGGACAACATCTGAGCATATCTCCAACCTGTTCTTCTCTATGTATCTGATTGTATCTTTTGAACCCTTTAGCTTTCATGATCCTTTTACAAAGAAAAGGCATCATTATATACCACGTAAAATATAACTCCATGAACACGGATAGAGTGTTAAAAACTGAGGTATGATGAATACGAGCAATGATTCTAGATGCTATATGTGTCATGACACTATATATTAGATTATATCCTTTTCAGATGAAATGTTTTGGTTTTCTAAATTTTCCCCCAAATATATAGGGAAATTTTAATTCTAGTTAGATTTGTCAAATGTTTTCAGCTCAAATTTTTATATTTAACTTTTTTTTATATTTAACTATTTAAAACACAGAACAATTGCAAAAGTGAGAGGTGACAGCATCAGGGTTTGACTACTACTACTCCAGCTCCTTTTAAGAACTCTGATGCAGTTTGTGGAGTCATATGAAGGCTTTTTGTAGGAGTAGTAATTAAAGGCCATTCCTACTTTTAGAAATGTACAGGAGAAATAGTTCAGGGGTTGCAAATTGTTCAGGGAAGAATTTAGAATCATAATGTGGATAAAAAATGTTTCCTTTGGGCCTATTTTGAATTACATTGAAAAATTTTTAATGTGGTTCTTTCTTCTTAAGTCAAGTCCTGCAAACCCAAACAAAGCCATGAAGTTATAATATACAATGAGAGGTTTTAAACTAAAAAGGCAAAAAAGTAAAATGTGAAACCTCCTATGTGTTTATAACAAAGATGGAAGAATTGGAAAATCTTAATAGAAATGAGAGTTAACACGGATAAGTAAGTTTTTTCTGTGTTATTACACTAAATGAGGCACTATAGCAAAAATATTTTGAATGGATCAATTAAAAAAATTTGTAACATATCACAATTTATGATTACCTATTCTAACCTAGAATTTCAGCGTCACTTAAGATGCTAAATATCTCATCCTTTTTACATTCTAAATGTAGATTCCTAAATCACTAAAATACCCACTTGATTTCATATTGATAAAAAAATGTTGAACATGGTTTCCAGTGCATTCAGTATGATGGAATGTGAGACACATGGTCCCAAACACCTTGGTCAGAAAAACATAAATTTGCCACTATTGCTCCAGCCTCCAAACTGCAATGGGTTACTGCTCTCAGTACATGGGCTTTAATGTCACTGCTTCTTTAACTTGCCTTTTGCCAAAAGATCTAATTTCCATGCAAAAAAAACCCTGAACTCCACATCTCAAGAACATACACCATCAGCATTGCAGTAGCATGAACTTTGGCTAATCCAAATGGTAAAACAGTCCCAGTGTTTGGATTAGAAAGGATCTACTCTGTAGTGGTTTGTATTAAATTATGATGAAGGTTGCAGCTCAATGCCCAAAAGACAAATGCTGATATCATAAAAATGACTACGCTCAGTAACTGGCACCAGTGCTGACGGACTTGCAGAGAGGCCAAAGATTCAACTGACTTAAAGACTAAACAACATGTTTTTTTTCTTTCCTGTGGAAATGCTTCCTTTGGATCAGACCTGAGATACAATTATCATGGCAGCAGTTCTCCATGAAACAAAGCCATTCCTTATAAAAATATCTTTAAAACAAGGAAAGCAGAAAAAACTGGATTAAGACATGAATTTGAATAGTTTGGGTTCTTTTTGAGGAGGCCTTTATTCATTGCATTCATTATTCTGAGCAACACACACACACAGAGACATACATGAATATATTTAAATGCAAACTGACTGAAAACTAGAGCCAATGTTTAACTGTATACCTGATTTCTATTCTGAGATTAGAATATGTGCCTGGTAAAGATGATATTGTCTGGATGTTAGCACATGCAAGACAGATTCTGTTCTCAGACATACCAGCTTAACTCCAGAGAAATCCCACAGATGTCAATGAAATGGTATTGGATTTGCAATGGAGTGAGAACAGAATATTGTCCAGCATATCTTTTTTTTTTTAATATATTTTATTTTAAGCAAAAGGTACAGAAGAAATCTTCCTTTGCTCCCCTGTTATCAATCAATGACCATTGATCGGTTAATGTATTACAATAAAATATCTCAACGGTGCATTGAGCTGCTTGACTGTAATATATCAGCAGATCAATGGTTTGAAAAAAGAAAATGGTCAAATGCAAGACAACCTTCTCCAATTAGATAATTTTCAAAGATTTCATGCACTGAATTCACAATGGCTTAGAAGAAACAAGTAAACGAGGTTAACTGACTAACTGGAGATCTCACAGGACTTTTCAAAGTGCTACTTTCCCTCTTGTTCCTCCATTGTTAAAACCAAAGATAAATTATACATTAATAATTTAAGAATGCTTGTCTCCAGATCTGAATACTGCAGCTTGGGCTTATCTCTAATGCTAAGAAGCTCTTACATGCTGAAAAACCAAGAGAGAAAGTAGTAATACAGAGAAGCAGAGGTCTGCAAGCCCAAATCCTCAGTGTGGGAAGTTTTCAGCCCTTTTGTAAATCCTGCACAGCACCCATGTGCATTCCAGGCCAGTCTTATGCAACCAGTCCTGCACCTGCTGCTCCAGTATCCTGCACCTCAGGCCATCATCCCAACTGGTCTCATGAGACCTTGTTTGCAAGCCTTGACTGTGCCTTTTTATAAGCAGTTCTCAAAGCTTCTGGCACACATTTCATACATCTTGAAGACAGAAGTAATTTTTCAAAAGATGGTGTTTATAGCACTGAGTTGTGAGCCAAGAGATTTAATGAAATAGTGATATTGCATGCACTCAAGAAAAAGTGAACCAAATGTAAATGGACTTTGGAAGTCTCCTCTGCTGGGAGTCTTCTCTGTCCCTTGTTTTTAATGTCCATGAATACAGAGATATCCATGTGAAGTCATTAGAAATTCTGTCTAGCTGGGAAACTAACACAATGAACTACAGCTCTTTTCTATTGCTTCTTAATTTATTTTTTTTTTTTTAAGACTTAGTTGGACTGCAGAACTCACCTTTCTGGGTTATTTTCAGGGTTCATTCATTTCCAGAAGAATCCTGTATCACCACTGCAGTGTCACCCTGATGGGAGCCATCTCACTGCAGCATCAGTTCTTTCTGAATACTTTTGCTTTCTCTAAGAACTATCTCAGATATTTAATCATGCTTACACATGGAACTGATGGTATTTACAGAGCAGGCATGTACATATTTCTTTGCATTCAAACAGACATCTGAACATGAAGAGCAAGAAGCATGTTCCTAGATGTGTAATGTCTTCCTTGCAAACAAATGTATACCCTTCTTGTGGGTGAAATTGTTTACATAAAAAAAAAAAACAAACCTGTTAAAAGCCAGAGCTAGAAGTTTTGCTCTGCATGCAGTCCTGCTGCTACGAAGAATTTTTTATTCATACATCCCTCTTTTTCATTGACATCATATATTTCTGTAATGGTGCATAATTAAACATTGACAAATCTAAATCAATAAACATCTTCATTGGATGGGGTGGCATCAGCACTTAGAAGTGCTGCCTATAGAGAAGCTCTGGGGTCTCAGATTATGTATTTCAAGATATTGGCATTTCTGATTTGTTCTGGTCTGGGAATGCAATAAAGAAAACCTCTCTGTTTTGCTTTTGATTTTTTTTTTCCTCATTGAGAAATAAGAAGAGTAAATAAATAAATAATTATTAAAAAATGTTTGGGCAACATAATCAGTATAGCGGCTCAGTGCAGTCTTCACAAGTAACACACATTTTTAGAATAAGATTTCCATGTAACAGAAGTATGAGGTGATGACTTCTCTGCAGATCCAGATTAGTGTCAAAGAACTAATAGAAGTAAGTGCAGAGGTGGGCTTTGCTGTATGCTGTGGCTCACCAGATGGAGCTATTCCAGACATCTGTACTTATCTGGCAGTAAATGTAGAGTGCCTTAAGAAATGCTTCTTGTCTGATACAATGCCCTCTTTTAAGCAAATTGAATGTATCACCAATAAAGTTTGTTCTCCATATTCAAACTTGCCCCGAAGCACACAAGCAAATAATAATCCCTCATGCCAAAGTATTAGACTTCATTTAATTACTCAAAGCTCAACAGAGATATTTTAAGTGAGGATTCTTTTCTTTTCTCTTTCTCTTTTCCTCCTAATGGTTATATATGCAGCAACAGCAACAGAATCCAAGCACTGCATGTGTAGAAAATTATTTTTCTCTGTAACATGGTATTTCTGTTTATGCTCAAGACTAGAAATTGCAAACATACAACAAAAGTAAGCAGAACAAAGAAACAAAAAAATTCCCATTGCTCAAAACAGTCAACTCAGAAAACATCAAAGACCTGAGATGATGTAAATGAGCCCAGGTGTACTATAAGGTCAAAAAAAATTCTAAGTTAAATTTGTCTATGCATTTTTAGTCATTCTTTCCCTTTTGTTTGTTTTAGGATATGCTCTATTATTGTCACTCTAATGGTAGAATTTAATAATTGAATATTAATAATTTGCATTTTTCAATTCTAAGTAATCTCAAAGGACTTGCCAAATAATTAATTCATCTTTACATCATCCTTGTAAACAGAAAGGAAACACTGTCTTGTGCTTCCATATGGAAGAAAGAGACAAAGTTCACATAGAAAGTTAATGCCAGAACTGGAACTGGCTCTTAATTCTCAAATTCTGCTTACTGAAACTCAAACTATGGGTTGTACTGAATTAGTGCAATAGTGACAGAATTATATGTATTAGATCTGGTATGATCCAGAAGTGCATGAAAGAAATTTATAATACACTGCTTGTTATACAATGCAGCATATCTCACAAGAGCATTAAGAAAAATCATGTTATTACTGTTCAGGATTTTACAAACATCGTATAATTCCATAATGGCTCCTGAAGGCTTCAAACCTTTAGTCATATCAAAGTCAAAGAGAAGTAAGGATGTCCTCAAAGTCATATATAGTCTTAACTAACTTGTGAACTACCAACAGATTACTGGGTTGCCTCAAGCAAACAAGATAAGCTTGTTAATATGTGTTAAATAAGCATAAGGTCCCAAGCAAGGGATTACCTCCCATAGGCAGCAAGTAAAACATTAACCATGACAGTTCTGCCTTCTAAAGCTTGGACTTCTAACTGCAATCCTAATATTTAAATAAGGGTCCTAATTTTTAAAAAAGGTGAGGTTTTGTTTTTTTCTTTTTTGTTTTTTTCTTTGGTTGATTTTGTTTTAAGGCAAAATACCTACAAAAGGACCAGGACTATCTTAGAAGAGATTATTTTAGCTGTACAAGATAGGGGCCACATAGCTTTCCATTATTTCAGGGACATGAGGGATGAGAAAAGTTACCTAGATCATCAGCTGTGCAAAGCACACAGTGAACAACGCAAGGCACAGAGTGAGTGCGGCAGGATCATTCCCCCAGCTCACAGGGGCATTGTGGACTTCTGCAGAAATCAATGTCATCAAAATTATAGTGTCACAAGGACACTCATCAACACTACAGAGGTGAAATGGCATTTGCTGTAACATGTTGCTGTGCCAAAAACATTAACACGTTTCACTGTGGTGTTTTCACTCAAGGTAGTGACTCAATGTGTGCCCTACTGGACAAACTGTAAGAACTGGCAGCTCCAAACATTATGTCTACTTCATGTCACAGTCATAGGATTAAAAACAAAACCGAAGCAACATGAAAAGCCTCAAACGATTTTACTTTTTGCAACATTACAAGATAGCTAGGCCAAGTTCTCTATTTAACCAACGTGCTCTACCACTTCTGACAGTTAATCCAGCATGACTGGGAACAGAAATCAGATCATTGTAGAGATTATTGTAGCCTTTGACAGAAAATATTGTTAAAGTGATGCTGTCTTGAGAGTCTTTTGTGAAATTGTAAACACTTTTAACATTTGTTTGAATGGAAAATATAGCTTGTCAATCTATATTGACTCAGTGTAAAGAAAAGCCTAATATATTAAACTTAGATCCTTCAGGCATTTATTTTCTGTAATGATTAACTTTACAATATAATTTTATGCTTTCACAAATCAATCACATCAATCATAAGAACTCAAGAATTAATGTTTGCACTGCATTTGTCTTCTGGTTTAACGCTTTTGGGCAGTGCTTGACTAAGCTAAATACAGTAATGGTAAAAACATAACATAGCTACTGCTGCTAAGTTAAGACTATAAGTTTACTAATAAGGAAAGAGTTAGTGCAACTTTTAATTCATGTTCTTCAGGGGACCAAAACCCATGCCACTGAATAAGACACTGAACTTTTCTGAAATAGGGTAACTAGTAAGAAGCATGCTATGATTATGCATCATGGAGGTAAATCCATGGCGTAATCTATACATTTTATAACCTACACAGGAATGTTATTACTCTCCAGAGTACTCTCTCATTGACCATGTGTAAAATGGACCAGGAAAAAATGAGATAATTTCTGTGGGGCCTTTAGAACTCAGAGAGAAAAATTTAACACAGTTTCTGTATTGCTGTGATTTTTTTGTGCTAAATCTTCCTTTCTGGAACTCAGTCTGTATGTGGACAGAGAAGGTGGTAACCCCAAATCTGCATGTCATTGTGGTTTGGACTTGAATCCCTAAGCTAAAGGATGAAAGTTCAAAGGATACAGCAATATTCTGTCTCCGTAGTTTATTTCCATAAAGCACATATTAGCACACTATAACTGTTAGAAGAGAAATTTTCAAATAAATGAGAAAAAATAGACAAGATAACAGAAACAATATATACGACTTTCCATATAAGGAGAATCATATGCAAGAAACCAGAAAGAAAAAATGAAGGTATAAAATCCAATAGTTTAAAAAAGATCGAAAAATCATATACATTATTACATTGCTGTGAACTTGGTAGTCAAGTTTTGATGCTAGCTACTTGGTGTGCTACCACTACTTATATAATCCTAAACATGAAGATAATCAAATTCAAAAAGTTTTACTTGCTGACATTGAAACATACTTGTGAGACAAAGACAGGTTTAATAAGCTTCTGCCAAAAATCATACCGGTTTGCAGGATCATAGCAGAACTTAGATTTTGAAAACTTTCTATCAGTTGGTTTCTAACTGGACACTGATTGGTTTACTGCCAGCAAACCTCTCTGATTCCTCAGAAGCATAGCCAGCTCCTAAAATCAAAGGTCCCAGGTTCTCAGCCCCCAGCCCAGCTACACTGAACTGTTATTTTGCTTTGAACAGTTTGAATGTAAGATATAAGAAAGTGCAAATCATCTCATAAACAGAATTGCTATTTTCCGCTCAGCTCTATAGGTAAGAATGATGACGTTTAGGAAGCCATATAAACAGTCACGTTTGATGCAAGATTTCTAGCTGCATGAATTGATCAAGGGGATGAAAGGGGACCAGCACATGGTCTCTGCCTGCTGTGGCTTCTGTCCTGTGTGGAGTGGTGCTCAGCCCCGCTCATTCAGTGCTGTAAGTCCACACACTCTACTCACACTTTCTATTCCATGGAAACCCCTAATAAAGCCTTTAACCCTGCAAGGCGGCTTGGATGTGTGTTGTTTAGAATATTTGAAATTTATTCTCAGGAGAAATTAATGCTACTGGTCACAAAATCACTGGCTGTAATTTATTTGCATGCATTATTTGTCCAACACTTGTGCCCTGCCAACAATTCATTAAAAAAAATCATGACACATTTGAAAAGATGAAGGACTAAGTAGCTGTTTGTTAATTACGTCTGAGTTGGTCCTTGTTGAATAAGGTCCAAAAATTAAACGAACCTGCTCCACATGACATCCCCTAATTACTCTCACATGGGACACTAATGCTTTACCCAGTTCTCCTGCTGCTGCAGGCCATACTCTGAGCTAAGTATGTTTATGAATGTCTTCTTGATGATGGCACTGGTTTAAGCTGTAATGGAAAACCAGTTTGTGCTCAATTTTATTTGCAAATGAACAACCCCAAAAAAAGTAATTGGGAAAATACAACACAAATGAAAACAAACCCACAACAAACTACAAAACAAAAAAAAACAAAACCCTACAAACAACCCAACCAAAAAGAAAACTCCAAAACGACATACTCACTAGTACAGAACCAACTCAATGCTAGTTAGATGGCTGGGGAAGAGGCTGCCCAATGCAGTAGTTTTGTTTCTGGAGAGGCTAGATCTTCAAAGCAGTGTCTAGTCATGTCGGTCATGTAAAGAACTTTATACTGCCAACATTCCCTTACTTCAGCAGATTACAGGAATCTATATCTTTCAAATAGATAGTGAGATAAGACATACTTTTTCAATCCCCACTGTAGGAAGACTTTAATCAATAAAACCTCCAGTTTTGATCTACAGCCAACCAGCTTATACATCAGAGTACATATTGCCTGCAAAACAAGCCATAATCAGGCTGTTTGAGGGTCAGTCTTACTGCTTAACTTACCAAAATTTTAGGATTGCTTTAATGAGAAATTCAATAGCTGTAACAACCTGTTCTCAAGGCTCAACAACGACTTTCCAAATACTTCTGAACAAGAAGAAAATACATGCAGGGGTTTTGTTCATTTTACCATGTAAAATATTTTAATTCAGATTTTCTTAGCAACTAAGAAAACTTACATGGATACTCATAGGAAGTGTGCTAGTATGCAGTTCGCTATCCTTAACCCTTATTTCAGCGAACAATACACAGACACTTTCCCACCCCTATTTTCTAGTTGTTGAAAAACACATGCTCACCATACTTCAGATGAAGTGTCAATAGAGGGTAAAAAAGGAATTAACCAGATTTTGCATCCCAAAATAAATTCCTGGTGCTAGATATTCTTGATATGCAGCAAGATATTCTTGATAGGGAGCAAGACCTTGGTGGAGTATGACACAATTGCTGAAATACGCACATAAACTAATTCAGCTCAGAAACAAAGTTCACATGACTAGCAATAAGGTATGACACAGTAAGATGGTAATGAATTCTCGTATCACCTGTAGTCTCTATATCAGGACTTGCGGTAAAGGTCTCTAGACTGTAGTGAAATTATTGTGATGGCAAAATGTCAACTGAGACTTGATGGTTTGTGATATGTGAGACAGATCTGGTTGTCATCAAATTATTTCATGAGGGTTTTCAAATAATCTATGAAAACTAACACATAGATATACAAAATAATTAGCTATGTTGCCATAAATGAGCCTTGTGCCCCATAGCAATGCCTACATTGAGAAAGCTGAAAAAAAATTGTACTTCATGTTCTATGTACTCAAGCACATACATACACATCAGGAAGGTAGTGCCAGAGCTTACATATTTTAATTGTGCATAACATTATTAAACCAATTTTCTTCAAATTTGTCTTCATACGTAGCTCTCAGCATGCCTTGCAAAACAAAGAAAACTTGAAGAAAATGTTCTCAATAGTTAAGGCCTAATATTTAAATTCAACATGCAACTCCAGGAAGGCAAACTCAGAATAGGCAGCCAAGATGGCCAAAACCTCCCAAGAATTTATATATAAACAGTAAACAATAATAGAAACAGGTTTTCTGGCTTCAATTATTTTGGATAATTATCTTTGCTACTCCAGCTAAAAAGAACCCTTCTAATACCTATAAGTAGAATTCAAGTTTATATCCTTTATTTTAAGGTTTCCAGCTACTGAAGAAGAATGTGATTACTAATGCTTGAGTAAGAGTATTTTTATTTGAAAGAGGGCAGTATTCATGCTTCACAGGTGATATATCATAGAAGATGGAAACGGGACATATCTCTCTATCTGCTTTGTTCCTCTACTTGCCCAGTGCATATGTATTTATCTTTTAAAATGCAGCCATTTCCAGGATTGATCATAGTAACTTATAGCGCATGACAACATTATAGACCAGGTTAGGACAGGAAGTTAAAAATAGCTCTTCCAATTAATGCCAGATAGAGAAATTCATTAGATAGGTTGCAATTACTTAAGCTGGAAGCTGTCCAGAAGCTGGAGTTTAGCCAGGACAGTAGTTTAACATTAAAATCTAAATAAAATAAAATAAAAATAATAATGAAAAAAACTTAATGGTATCCAAACCAGAGAAGAATTTCTTAATTCTAGATCATATTACCTTGTTATCTGGTTAATGCAGAGCATCTGTGATACACAAAATGGGTTTTCTCTGGACCCAAATGTAGGGAAAAGGGGGAAAATATGTTCTCTGGGGTGCATTATTCATGATAATCTCCTAGTTAAACACATGACACTCATGTTTTTTATTACAGACGGAGCTGGAAAAACTACATAGCTTTAACAAAATTTCATCTGACTTTGTAAATGATTAAATGAAACTCAGAATAAGAACAAGGAGCTGACAATTTAAGCATGCAAAAATATCTCCCCCAGAACTGAAGCAAACAGACACTGGTAGTTTCTAGATACCTCTAGCTCAGACAAATATATATGAGAACTGTAAAAAGTGCACAAATATGAATGATCTACTTGTACATCATATGCAAATGATATTACCATCACTAGTCCTGAAAATCATCATCATCACTTCTAGGATTTCCCATGGATTTTCTCAGCTGTCCTTAGGAAGACTCCCATTAAAATCCTACTGAATATCTGCACTCCAAAGTACACTAAAAAATAAATCTAGTTAATCTGAGAGCAGCAGAGCTAATGAAGACTGTTTCCCAAATCCCCACACAATATATCCAGGTCCTCCTCTATGCTACTTACAATCTCCCTCCACTCTCGCATTCTTGTTCAAAATGAGGACACAGCGCAGCCACCTCCCTCCCACATTTCCTAATTATTGAATAGGGAAGAGGCAGCATGAGAGCTATATTTATGCTGCTTGGCCAGCCGGCACATGCCTGCTCCCAGAAAGAAAATAACATGAGCTCACAACACAGTGTTCCTTGTAGCAGAAATCCTAATTTGAATCACCTTCTCCTCTTGCCAGTAGCCAGTTTCCACAAAACTGGTAGAACTCCCACAGTAAACTTTGGTTGAAATTAATTAAAAGATTCCAAAGTTATTTGGAGCAGGCTGCCAGGCAAACAGCATGACAGCATAACCCATGTTTCTTTAAGAAACAAGCTAAAAAAGGATACTAATAGTAATTATTATTTCCGTATATCATGAGGCCCAAGTTCTTGACTAAGGCCTATAAACACTACCAAAATAGTTATAATAAACAGAAAATTTGCCTAACAGAAGGAACAACAGTAGATTAAATGATAAACAGCTTGCATTAATTAACAACAGAGCTCACTATTCACAGAGGAAGTTGCTGTAAGTATATAGACCTGGAGCCAAATTTTCACTAAAGCTGAGATTCCATTTGCTGAGGATGCTAAGACAAGTCAGACATTTTAAGAAATGCCAAAAAGTCAGCAATCCCTATTTAGGTATCAGCAGAAATACTGAGAGCTTAAAAAAAAAAAAGAGACTAGTCTCCTACTGTTCATTGTGGCTGGGAGCAAGGATATCCCAGCAGGAGCTCTGGTTCTTTTAACTTGGTGGGGGAGCCAATGGCCTTATATTGCCTTTTCCAAGCCTGACTATCTAAAAGGCAAATAATAGCTGTAGTAATAAACCCAACATTACTGAATAATTAATTCAGAGCCAAAACAAAAAAAAAAACACAAAAACAAAACACAGAAATAAAAAATGGTGGTGCATCATACTAGTATGGGAGAGTTGCATTTTAAAGTAAGCATTTCATGATTCTTAACACACTGCTCACTTGCCTCTTTTGGAAGAAAAACATCATTAGAAATTAGTTGGGTTTAATGGGCTATGTAGAAAGAACCTACATTCTGAAAAAGAAAGCCAGTCAGAGATAGTGCAGAAGAACTCTTAAAAATTATGATCACATGACAATGGCAATAATACCAGTAAAATTCACTGAAGCTAAATTTTTGCTCAGCAGTTCTCAGAAATCTTTTGAGGAAACCTACCAACATTCTAGAAAAATAAAACAATCACCCCCAAAAAAAACAAAAAAAACAAATTGTGTTTTCAAATTTATGATAAAAAAAGTGTTTTTTCTAGATATCAAGATGTCCTCTTTGAGAAATAAAACCTTGAACTTCCAGAAAATGCACTTAAAAAACATCCTTTAGAATTAATTACAGTTACCTTTGTTATGGTCCAGGTATTCTGCCAAGCATTCTGTCAGTTGATATCACCAGATCCATCTAGAACGCCTTCATTTTACTGCACACTTAAAATTACACAGGTCATCAATGCTCTCAGGAACAAATTGTAAAATGTTCCCATCAAGTGCTTCTTAATATATATTTGTGTGCTAAGTAGTTGTGCTTCACCTCCTTATTTACAGTTCTACACTTATTTTTCTTTTAAATAGGAAAACAAATTAATAGATTTTCCAGTCTGTCACACCACCTTGCTGAAGAAGTAGTCAAGTTATTATGTGGAGTTAATCATCAACTTCAAAATGTATTTTGAAGGCATAGAAGGCCTTCACAATACTTGCTACACATCTCTGTAACTTCACTGTACCACAGACATGGGTGTGCATAAACACCTAGTGAGTAGACCTAGAAGAGCCCAAAACGTCACTCTACAGCAGAGAATAAATTTTGCAGGCTTAAGATTGCATAAGTATAACTGGATGCAGTTTCTCATACAAAACAGGCTTTTAACTCGTAGATCTTGGCTTCAGCAGGGATAAAAAAATGTATCACAACACAAAATTCATCTGCTAAGGAACATAAAAAACAACAAGGTGCTTGGTGACAGCCAGCATGTCTTCACTAAGGGGAAATCCTGCCTGACCTATTTGGTGGCTTTCTATAATGGGGCTACAGAACTGATGGACAGGGGTAGAGCAGTTGATGTCATCTACCTGGATTGTGTAAAGCATTCGACACTGTCCCACGTGACATCCTTGTCTCTAAGTTGGAGAGACATCAATTTGATGGATGGACCACTCGGCGGATAAAGAACTGGATGGATGGCCGCACACAAAGAGTTGTGGTCAATGGCTCAATGTCCAGTTGGAGACCAGTAACGAGTGGTGTCCCTCAGGGATTGGTGTTGGGACTGGTCTTGTTTAACATCTTTGTCAGTGACATGGACAGTGGGATTGAGTGCGCCCTCAGCAAGTTTGCCGATGACACCAAGCTGTGTGGTTCGGTTGATACCCTGGAGGGAAGGAATGCCATCCAGAGGGACCTTGACACACTTGTGAGGTGGGCTGATGCCAGCCTCATGAAGTTTAACCATGACAAGTGCAAGGTCCTACACCTGGGTTGGAACAATCCCAGGCACAGCTACAGGTTGGGCAAAGAGATTCAGAGCAGCCCTCAGAGAAGGACTTGGAGGTGTTGGTTGATGAGAAAATGGACATGAGCTGGCTTCAGTGTGCGCTTGCAGCCCAGAAAGCCAACCCTATCTTGGGCTGCATCAAAAGGAGCGTGACCAGCAGGTTGAAGGAGGTGATCCTGCCCCTCTACTCTGCTCTTGTGAGAGCTCACCTGGAATACTGTGTGCAGTTCTGGTGTTCTCAACATGAGAAGTACATGGAATGGTTGGAACAAGTCCAGAGGAGGGCCACGAGGATGATCAGGGGACTGGAGCACCTCCCGTATGAAGATAGGCTGAGAAAGTTGGGGCTGTTCAGCCTGGAGAAGAGAAGGCTGCGTGGAGACCTCATAGCAGCCTTCCAGTATCTGAAGGGGGCCTAAGGATGCTGGGGAGGGATTCTTCATTAGGGACTGTAGTGATAGGACAAGGGGTAACGGGTTAAAACTTAAACAGGGGAAGTTTAGATTGGATACGAGGAAGAAATTCTCTACCTTTAGGGTGGTGAGGCACTGGAATGTGTTGCTCAAGGAAGCTGTGAATGCTCCATCCCTGGTGGTGTTTGAGGCCAGGTTGAACAGAGCCTTGGGTGACATGGTTGGGTGAGGTGTCCCAACCCATAGCAGGGAGGTTGGAACTAGATGATCTTGAGATCCTTTCCAACTCTAACTATTCTATGATTCTATGATTCTAAAATGCAGGGAGAAATGAAGCTAAAGAGTGGTCCTGGCACAGATCACAGGTCCATTGCTAGGATCCACCATGCAATGAATTATTTCTTTGAGTCCATAAGTGTTTCCAAAAGCACTGGGCATTCTGCCATTAATTAGATATACACCCAGTTATATCGATGCAGGCAGCCTTTTCTCCCCCAAAAGATCCAGATTTTTCCAATAAATCATTATTTCTCTAGCCCTCCCACCCCTTGCTGCCTTCATTTTACTCTTGCTCTCAAAGGAATATATTTCGAAGCTCTGGAGTCCCAAGTAAAACCCTGCCTCTGTCAGAGCCCTCCTCTGCCAGACTCACTGAAATACTCCTGGTTGGAATGTCACAAGGATATAACCCTGAAAACCACCTTCTACCTCAAGTCAGACTGGGTTTAGGCAATTTAGTTTTTTAAAGGTTAGCATTCATCTCTGAAATTTCATGCAAAATTTCAGTAGTAGGTGGTGCAGGTTATAAACTGTAAGTACCAAAGAGGGCTAGTTCTGGAGAAACAGACATCCCAGAAAGAGAGGATGAAGTTGCTACTGGCAAATCGCTTTGGCAGTGGCTGAGCAACCTGCAGAGGAGTTGGAGATCCCCCTCCAGCCCCACAGAGCTCTCCAGCCAAGTACCCTCCAAGCGTATGAAAACCCTGCCTAGACATGCTCCTAACACCAGGGCATGAACTTGTTTACAGCCGTCCAATACCTCTCCATGTGCAATGAGGCCCGAAGTGTGAGCTTACTCCTGGCTTCAAAAACCACACGAGGTCTGGGTTGCCTCTAGAAAACTGTGCTGTAATCAGGATACAAGCAGAGTCTGTACCTTCTGAACAAGCATATCTGAAAAAGGCTTACCTTGTCACAGCTACCATTTAGTTATCTAAACACAGAGGCTGGTTTAACCCGAGGCTGAAATTATAAGCTTCTTAACCCCTGTGACAATAATGACTGCTGATAACATCTATTTCTTTCTTTCAGCTCATCTGCACATCTTCACTGCATGTAAATGGAGACACAATTATAAGAATTGACCATTAGTCTTTGTTAGAGAGATATCAGCAAACAAAGTCACAAATACAAGCCTTGTTTTATATTCAGGTGCAAAAGCTGTAACAAAGTCAAAGTCCAGGACATGGGAAGCAGAGGCTTGTAGATGACTTGGCAAAGCCATCTCTATTAGTTTAATCAAAAAGGGAAGATTAAACACTACCTGTGGCAAGACAGATCGTTAAAGCCAAACGATGATCTCTCAAGCAAAGGATAGCTGTAAAGTTGAAGGCTATAAAGATGAAGGTTTGCTAACCTCCTTAATGATAACCTTGTCCGATAATAGATTTGATTTCTTCTTCACAACTTTTGACAATCAGGAGAGAATTAGGTTTAAAACAGAGGTGGTAGGTCATCACTTTTCTACCACCACTAGTGTCTTAACAAGCCACATAGGCCAGAAGTAGTGCAGTACCATCAAATGTTTTATAATGAAAATCTATTTTATTGCAAGCTAAATTAAACGGAGGGTTTCATTGTACAATTTAAAGAGAATATGGTTTGAAAGGAAAGTGAGAGGGAAAAGAGTTGGGAGAGAGCCACAGGCACATAGGCAGCACAAGAGTCAGTAACTTGGTCTCTTTGAGAAGAGACTCAGGAGAGTCACAAAGAAGTGTCTAAGAAAGGACAAGGACATTGAATACTCCTTGTCATCAGCATAAGAAGGAAAAACAGAGTAGTTCAAGCTTCATTTTGAACCTTGTAATGACATTCTACCAGAAACCAAATATCTATTGGGTTTCAAAACCCAATGTTTTTTTATGTTTTTATGAACATTTTGAAGAATGAGATCAAGATTAGCCTCGTCAGACTGACCAAAGCAATGGTAAGCTACACCTGCTCTCTGAGAAAGCTTCTATTCCAAACTTCACAGGGGCGTACTGAGCAAACATGGAAGCATTTCACAAAATATTTAAATGAGATTTCCTTTTTAATGTGAATGTTCATGTTATCTTAAGTATTTTAAAGCATAGCTGTCCTCAGAACATGTTACAATTGTCTGGCACAAAACACATGGAAGTAAAAGAAAAATAGAAGGGATTTATAGAAAATTTCCAATTGAGTTTGTAGTTTAGGCCAATTTTGTCTAAATCAGTACCTTCAGTGGATGAAATCACTTGTGTGACAAGCGAGTATAAAATTTATCTTTACATAAAAAACACCATCTCCAGAAAGGGCAGTGGCCATTCTTATCAGGTTAGGCTGCAGAAGCATGAGGGCTGATGAAAGAGAGGGAGGGAAAGTGCAAAACTTGAGTCAGCTAGAGCTCCTTGCCATGCAGTGCTGGGGTTTGCTACAGAGCTCTCTCCTGCCCCACATCAAAGATGTCATCAGTCTCTGAACTAGCAACTGTCTTTCTCACCTGGCCTCTGAGCTTTTGCTTTCCTACCCTGAAGTGATTTCAACGGGGCATGGCTGTGTGAGGGGCAGCATCCTTTAGATCAGCAAGAAACATATGGCACTGACCACATGTGGTCATTAAAAAGTCCCACGCCAATTTTTGCAAGGCTAACAGTATTAGCCCCAGTATCCTGGCCAAATTCCAATATAGGTAATTATATTCTGGGTAATGACATACTGGCTAGTTTCATAAGGTTTAATATACATTGTGGAAAGTGGCTTGCACCTAAGGGCTCTGAGTTAAACTCATTGCAGTCAGCTGGGATAAAATTAGAGAAGAAACTACCCAAGCATGTCAAATGTTTAAACTTTAAAACCCTGGGTAGAATGAAACAAAAGAGGAAGGGATCCAGGGGTGCTTTAGCATAATCAAGCTGGCTCATGCCGCTGAAGACACAGCTGGGATCCAGAGCTCACTGCTGTGAGGAAATTTGTAACAGTATCCCCACCCCACCTTCAGCAGTGGGTGTGCATGCATGCTAAATTACCAGGTTAAGGAAGAAGGTGGAGCAGCATGATGCAAAATGTTGTTTGTTGGGTTTTTGATCTCCCTCCCCCACAGCAAAATCTAACCAAATCAGGGTCTGATAGAAATAAACCACTCGTTGAATACTTGCGCCTATTGCATGGCATCCCTGTGACCCCAGCTCAAAATGCCTTAAGGAGTGTGCTTCTCTTCTACTAACTTCTATTTGCCTCATCTTGCCCTGCTTGAAGGCATTCTGCCAACACCAGAACAGGATCCAGCTGTAACAGTACCCTGGCAGGAAACCCATTAGGTACTGCTGATGAAGAGCTCTGAGGCTGATGCCCAGACCCAGAGTAATCTAAAAGGCAGGACATGTCCTTCCAGCCACTAAAAAGTAGTAGTGTAGATTTTAGTAGCATGCCACTAAAATCGAAAAGGGGCATTGAGAGCATGCCACCCACACCTCAACTGGGGCAGGAGGCACTCACTTGCAAAGACTTATTTCATTCAGAATGTGTTGACATGATAGATACTTTTGGAAGACACAGAGCCTATCGATGAGGGACAAGTAGATGTGCCAGACCTAGGGGCTGAGGGTACAGTTGATAACAACATAGTTTTCCTCTTTTTACAAAGCTTTCAGCAGGCAATGTATGCCACCTTAAGCATTGTACAACCTGGGAAATCACCCCCCACCAGTATTTTATACTATGCAGAATAGAAGAAAAACAGTTTCTAACTCAAAATCACTAATGGGACAAAAGACACAAGACAGATTTGAAGCCCCACCTTTGGCCACCAGGACATCCAAAGCAATGGCACCCAAAGCAATGGCATCTCAGCCATCATTTCTTCTTTAAATGAAGTTCAAATTAAGCTGTGATTTTGTTTTCTCAATTTATGAGTGGGTGTGGGCTTGTTTTGGTGGTACCATCCTAATTGCAAGCTTTAATCCACACATTGGTGTATATGTCTTCTGCTCCCAGGCACACCAGCCCATTTCAAGATGTTCTGTGTTTTCCTGGGCTTGGATTTCAAGCTGTCGAAGATGGGAGACACAGGCTCTCCCCCCGCTCCTTTTGCGTGCAGTACACTGTTTCATCTCCTCGATTTCTTTCTCCATTAAAACACATTCAAACATAATTAGTATAACATTAAAAATGGAGGAAATTTTGTAATTGCCAGTTGTTCTGTAGCCATGGTTACATCAGAGATTTATACTGAGCAGCTCCGGCCTGAGCACGCACAAGCAGTTAGCAGGAACAGCAGTAGGATAATGTTTGTGTGCATGTGCAGGTGTGCTGACGCGTGTGTTTGCCAAAAAAATAGAGAAGGGGGGATGATGTGTGTGTGTGTGGGAGAGACTGAGTGAGAGAAAAGAAGGAGGATGGGGAGGGGAGAAACGGAGAATATTCAGTGACATTTAAGGTGCTAATATCTGGAAGTCAACCTTTAATTTGACAGCTTTTAGTGCTAGTTAATTTCACTCATCCAGACGAGGTGTAGGAAATTTGCAGCACCTTTAAATTATCACGTTTTTCCACACTGCCTGAGGCCTATGTGGAATACCTGAGCCATACTTTCTGCCCCTCCACCCCCCTTCCCAGCTCCCCCCCCCACCTCCCCACCCCGCTTAGCCCCCCCCTTTTTAGGTCAGTTGAAGTAAAACTTTCATTCCCTTTCTCAGACAATTAATCTTTAGCTAATTGAAGCAGGAATGCTGCAGGATGGGTTTCACTGGGGCCTGTAAATCTCATTTAGCAAAGTGAATTCCAGGCACATGCTGCACCTAATGATGTGACAGGTGGGCTGCACTGCAAGATAGCAGCCGCCGAAAAGTTGATTCTCATTAGACCCTCGGAGTCCTGCAGTCAGTTTTCTGATGGCTGAAGAACACTAATCGCATCTGTTTGCTGCTGGGTGGGGTGGGCAGGGGGAAAAAGAGGCAATGATGAGAGCTGGGGCGGGGGGGGGGGGCTAGTTCCTCTCTTTCATGAGTTAATATCCTTGACTCCTGCCCAAAAAAACAGCAGGCCTGCCTCCCACCATGCGATCAGCCTCCATTCTGCTGACTCCTACAGGGTGCACCCTTTTTCTAATTAACTGGAATGGCTATGGAAAGCAAAGGAGGCCTTGTGTTGGGTGAACCAATTATTTTGAAGGGTATTAAGTCATCAGATTTACTTTTATCTTGATTGCATTGTGGAAATCGTGCATAATTAATGGTGGGAGCTTATTAGGAAAATGATTAGGCAAATTACACAGGTGTCGGATGCATTTTTTATGATAAATTTGCTAGAACAATCCTGCAATTCCATCTGTTCAGCTCATATCAGAATGTCACTCTGGAAGAAATTAATGGTGCAGAGTCGCACAAAGTTACTGGAGGCCTTGGATGCAGATTTATGTTTTAAAATAAGATACAGTTAAAATTACCCAGCAATTTCCTAATAAATACTTGATGTTACAGTTCAATAAATTACTTATTTAATCTTAAAAGAAAATGACAGTCAGCTGGAAACTAAAAATTGGAGAAAGCATAAACCTCATTTTGTCAGTTTGATGTGTATGTAAATAAAAAATAATCATAAGATGTAATAATTCTTTGCTGTGGGATGCTGACTAGAAACAATCTGTCAGAATCCAAGTACCTCTGCTAGGTATTTTTTCCACAGATACTAAAGATTGTCTTACAAATCTTGTACTGGTTTTGAGGTGGCAAAGCCAGTTACCATTTCTGTGATTTCTGCCTTGTTTAACAGCAGATATTGGAGCTTGCATACTGGGACCAAGGGATAATACCAAATGCCATGTTCATGTGCATGTGCACTTCCTACCAGCACCAGAAGATGAAAATTATGGAACCAAAACCCACAAACACATTGTCCTTCAGAGTGATCCAGTGTGCAAGCATGTGTCTGAAAGAGCATGCGTATGTTCATTTGTAGAACTACAACAGTGAAGGACTGATATTTTACCCCTGCGAGTGCTGCGAAACCTCAGTGATGGATTAGTTATTGTGCAGGAAATAAAAAAAGCTCACATCACATAGAAGCAGCATAATATTGTACTAGCTAGTATAACAGTAGATATCTCAACAAACACAAGTAAGGGGTAGAAGTTGCAGGAAACTAGGTGTGTCAGGCCAGCATGACAAAGATAACCAGTTTAATCAAGGCTGGGCAGTTTGACAGTCAAATATGATTTTTAGAAGTATATTTTTCATGACATTGACTGGTTCACTGCAATCACTGCTTTTACCTTTCAGTCAGTACTACTTTCAACAGAGATTGGCTAGGCAAACATGGCTGTTGTTGTCTCAGGGACAGCTCTAAGGAAGGCACAGCCGCAGGTACCAAGTGGCTTGGGATCTGCTACAAATCTGCCATAAGGGTTTTCATGACCTTTCGAACACCCTCCTGATCCTTGGATATAGACCACAAGACCTGGGGCTAAGGGTATCAGGGAATATGGTGTTCTGCCCCAAGAATAGGATAGGGCTGCTCTCAGGGCTGGAAGTACCCCTTTCAGGATTACTCAACACAACAGGCCTCTGAAAGGGTATCTCAACACTGCAAACACAGTATATATTCAGACAAATATGATCTCAGCTAGTTTCATAGTATAAGGTACTGTCTGGCACTTAAAGAGTCCCTTGCAGTAAGGGTTTAAATCAAAGTTTAAAAAATCCATGTAAGAAGTTGCATTAAAAAGTTATCTGTTTGTTTGCGTGATTGTTGACCCAGCTTTGAAGTTGGCGTGAACACCTTGTACGCCTTCAAAAATGCAAAGCACGCTTGTCCCATTTTGTAGATCCCTCCCTGTGGTGCCCCAAGGACCATAATCCTGCCCAAATTCCACAGCACTATGGCTCTACTACTTCATTCCTCTCTCCTGTTCCTCAGTGTCCCGAGAGCTTACTCACTGCCACAGGGTCCTTGGAAGGAAGACTTATTTGCAATGTGGCACAGTCTGTTTGGGGATTTCTGTTCTTTGAAGGATCTATTACTCGTTGTAATGTTATCAGACTAGAAGTAAGCATCTCACTTTCTTTTGGCACTGAAAAGGAAACTAATAATGATCACCAATTTTTACAAAAATGCTTGGAATTTTATAGCTAAAGAGCAAACCATCAAAGAAATGCATTGTATTTCTCCCTAATATCCAAGTCTTGTTAAATACCAGTGGTACCAATCTTAGTGACTTTTGCATCTGATTTATCCTTCCCTGCAAAGTAAAGCATCTGATGTCATTTACTACCATCTGCACTTGTGGTGAAGGCAAAGGAAGTAGAATTCTGAACAGCGTCAGTCTGCAAAAGAAGCCATGGCAGCAAGACCTTGTGGGTGGTTTATGTCCATTATGCAAGGAGTACTCAGAGCATCTGAAAACCCAGCTTTTCTTCCACACCCTGCACTAAGCATATTCTTTGAAATCTGCTTTCATATATGCTCATTGTAGTAAGCATTTCCAGGAAAATACAGGGACATTCAAGAGAATGTGGCAAATTAGTGTGCCCTTGAGTCAGTTTGTTACTGCTTGTTAATTAAGACTATTGATAAACCTTGGGTTTGTTCCATGAACGCTATCAGGACAATATAGATTAATGCTGTTAAGCACAGCAGGTAACCCTAATGCAGTTACTGAAATATTAGGGAATATTTGAGATAAATTTGAAAGTAGGGTGACTATCCTCCTACATTTTAAGGGCTGTCCCTTATCTGGCGGGTAATGGCCCATGACCCATATCCAATAAGGAGTTGCTAAGCATTTGATCAGATAAAAAGCATGTTTTTAAGCAATCATTAGTCAAAGGATCAGACACTGTGATACTAATGTATGATTTTGTAGCATGAATAAAACATTTCAGATGATATCCCTCAAAAAATCTATACTGGAATTTATACAGGTGAGTGAGGAAGGGTCAAGTGAATTTCACAGAAGGCGATAGAGACCTGTCTGCATTAAATTAAATGGGTTAACATAAAACATAGCAAGGCCAAGAGTAATGGGTTCAGAATACATAGCCCTAAATGTAAACCTGACATACAGGTTACTTCCCAGTTTCACATGGGTCTTTCCCCATCTTGTAAAAGAAACTAGGACTACCTATTCCTAGAAAAGCTTAGCTAGTCAGTATTAGTAGAAGGAAGATAGGAAATAATACAGATGAATCAAGCAACTCAGATATCCTTTGTAATTCCTGTAGCTAACGTGAGAATGCTGACAGAAAATTGCTCTCTGGCCAACCACCAACCTGTAGAACTATTTGAAGTATATGTCACCTAGTTTGCCTTCAGGTGCCAGAATATCTCCAGGTGATTTTAATGAGAGGCATTCAGACAGACCAAAGGTCTCTCCAAAATCTCAAGACTTGATGAGCTCTAGGAACCTGTAGCAGGAAAACCATGTTAGAGACATACTTTGAAAGTGTTAACCCTTCCCCAGTTGGCAAGTTTGCATAGACATGCTCCTAAAGGCACCATAGCAAGTAGAAGACCTCACCAAAGCTAAGGCTTTCTTGTGAGTGGCTCTGTACCAAAAAGTATAGACAGTCTCTGTCCTGGGGAACATGGTGAACAGGCAGGTGGGAGAAGGCAATGTAAAGAAATTCTTAGAGAGAGGCAGGAAGTCACTGGCAGTAACTGCCAGAAACAAAAACTAAGTCTCACTTAGTCCAAGTCTCATGCACTAGCCATACTGCTCCTTTGCTTTTGAGTGCCAGAATCATATTTCAAGTATACAGTATCCCTCTAATACTGTAATCAGTATTTGGTTTTAAATTAAACATTTCTTTTCCAGAGCATCACTCAATTTTTTTTTAATCCCTACCAAACTAATTCCTAATCCTTAGTATAGATAGCAGTTCAAAACAAACAAACCCTTTTGTAGTATTGACAGTATTACATTTTTAGCAAATTATAAGCTTGCAGCTAACACCTAGATGTTCCCTAGTGCTACATAGTCTGCCATGTAGATTGTCAAGCTTCTGAATACAATTCCCACATAATGGTTTAAAAATTTAGATTTTTAGCTGCAGAACACTCAAGAGTTGGCGCTGGCTTTGGCCAGATCAGATTTTCATTAGACAACATACAAGTTTCTGATATTATTTTAAGTGATTTTATTTTTTTTTGCTTTCTTGGTTAGTAGTGCAAAAGAACACTTCCCATCAAAGATAAGTGGAAGATCCCAAATGCAGATCATATATCTAAACACTACAGAAATGCAGGACACTAGGTTAATAGACATCTACTAATTTTCCAGGTTTTCATATCTTGCCTATCACTGTGGAAACAAGACCTTTTTCTGCACGTAGACGTGGCTTCAAACACTGAGGTCTAGCTGATTAAAGCCTTTCACCAAGACACCTTTCTATTTTGTTTCAGAGGTATGGGTTTGGATTGATGAAGAATGCTGTTGGGATGCTACTTTACAGATGGTGAGTGGTAAGAGGAGGCAGTACTTCACTCTGATGGGGAGGGGACAAACCCTTCATTAAAACATCAGCTTCCCCCAGAAGCTCATACTGTCTGACACGCCTAACCTGTGTGCATATGTCAACACAGAACACTGGCTAATGTTGCTGAGGCTGTAAATAAGGGTTCATACTATACTATGAGAGAGATTAATGAGTAGAGTGCTTCCTTCTCTGCTGGAGGCTGAAGTAGGTTCCCTATTAAGATGCAGTATCTGTCACTGTCAATAGAGACATGCTGTGTGGGTGTGAGGGGAGGTTAAGAGGTGTCTCCGAATCTGGTAATTCCTTGCTTTTAAGGGTCTAGCGCAGGGGACTGACACACTTGAGCAGCATCAACTTCCTGAAACATGTTTTCTGTTAAAGGAATAAGTCCAGTATAAGTAATGTCTGTGGCCAAAGAGAGGGGAATGCAGAGGAACTGGAAGTATTCCCTTTTGAGGAAAGTACAAATTTTTTTTTCTTTAACTTAGAAAAGGAGAAAGAAACTAGTATCCAATACACAGGCCATGCAGATTTCAGAGAAGAGAAAAGGCAGAGATCTTTCCTTCTCTTATTTGTTCCCTTTGTACATATTGAGAGCTTTCTGTGTTCTTATGATAAATTGGATGTCTGCCTTCCTTACCCATGCTCCCTTATCTCCTTCCCTCTTCAGCTAAATGACTATATTTACTTGTACAACATCCATTTCTGCAGTATCAGAATGTCTTACAGAACTGTCTCATCTTCATGAAGTATTTGATACCCTCTGAAGGAAGAGTTATCCATTTTTACATATAGGGAAACAAACCACAAAGAACTTCAATGCCTTGTCCAAGCTTACACTATAAATGTGACAGAGAAGAAGGTCTTCATTCTGAATATACGAGCCTTTAAGCATGTCTCTACTCTTGGACCTGGAGTCAGAAAAGAAGATTGCTTATATTCCCCATTCCTGTGTTGCAGCAACAATTGCTAGCAAAGGTGGTCAACTCACTCAGCCTGGGCTGAGAAAGGTCTGTCCTAGATTATGAAGGAAATCAATTTTGAACCATAATGACTTTCTAGAGCAGAAATTTGCTTCATACAGTCCAATAATTCACACAAGTTAAAAATGCTTGTGCATTTAAAACTAGATGTATAGCCCACTGGCTCCTCTTAAAACCCCTAAGTAAGACATAAGTTTATACAAATCAGTCTTTCTCCATCAATTAAATCAGTGTTTTCCATTACATAGAAGACTGAATAAAATGAATTTAACACAGAGTATTATTATCCACTTTGCCCTAACACTTGTGCCTGCTTTACAGAAGCTGAAAGAACCTGAGAAACTTATCCAGACAGCATAGTCAAGAATTTGAAAAGAAAAAAAAGTGTAAAAGAATATTAAATTAAGATTTTAAGCTCTGGTTAAATTCAGCAAAAGCAAACAACTGAAAAAGAAAGTGAAAATTTGAAATGGGAGAAATCTGGGTAAAAAAATCAGGAACTAATGTCTAAAAAAAAAAAAAAATTCCAAAAACCCCCACTTCTAGATTTGCATGTTAAAAATTTATCTCAAAATTTATCTCACTTAAGCACCTGGATAAGTAGCCCAAAGTCAATGGGAATTGCAAAAGGCAGCACCTCTGAATAATAGATCATTTCTTTAGCTCTCATTTATAGACATAAGGCAAATGATATTTACTCTTTGTTTACATCTTAATGAACACCAAATATGTATCTTTTTTCTTTTTTTTCTTACAGAATAAATTTATTTATAGTAAAGTTTCTCCATAAAACTACATTAAAATTAGAAAAGCAGTATAAAAATCACATGTGGGAATTAAGAAGTCTTTGGATACTTACTTCAGAATGCTATGTCATGTCACTTGCAAAAGGAAAATCAAGGAAATATATGTGTCCTAAATTAACAATAACATGTTATTTTTACGTATAACATAGGTATTAAGGAATAAGTATGTTATATTACACCATGCAGTGGTTCTTTCTCGGTAGTTTTGATAATTTCTCTGGAATAGCTCAAAGAGCCTCTGACTCCAGCCCCATGCATAGTGCATCCAGGCTCCAGGGAGGGTGCGTCAGGAAAGTAATGCTACTGCTCCCATCTACTGCAAGCTAAAAGAAGCACGTCTCTCAGGTTTTGTCACAAAGCAGTATAGCAGTGTCTTTTTGACGGGAAGAACAAGGGCAAGCAGACGACCAGACAGACCTGCAATAAAAATTAGTATAAAGTTATACCGGAGTGAAGCATTTGGCCTGACTGCTCATCCCCATCTGGAGGTGGAGAGCACAATTGTTCTGAGGCTAGCAGGAAGAATCCTCTCTGAGCCATTGCTGTGCCCCTGGTATTGCAGGTGCAGAAACTAGCAAAGCTCTGCCTGCTCGCTGCCTCCTGCAATGACAGCTTCAGAAAGTTCTCAACACTTCAGGGTGTGTTGGGATAGAGGAGGCTTTGTTGTTGTTTATTCACATTTATGAGAATACTTATTATGAAAAGTTTATATCGGAATGACAGGCACAGAAAGGATGAGTATGTTGAAACTAAAGGACCTTCAGGATAAACAGTATACATTATTCTTCCATCTGTATGATTCACTTACTCTTTAGCTACCTTATTCTAAAGATTTTTATCGAGATGCTTCACCTTAATATTGCAGGACTCTCGGAGTGTAGGCAGTGGAAAGTTCCATCTTTTTGTAGGCAGAACTGAACAAATGAACTGCTTTCTATCGGCTCTCTAGCTTTTGTTCCATATCTATAGTCAAAAGACTTTCAACGGTAGTTATGAGCCTTATTCTTAGATACAGTGTCCTAAATCTGAAAGTAACTCTGTAACACTACTTACTGTCCTCAGTTAATAGCTCAGAATGGGAAAGAGAGTACTCTGATGTAGAAGAAATGCTACTCTACCTGGATCAAACATGGGATGACATTGTGCAAAAGCAATCAGTTATTAAAAAAAGTCCCAAACGAAAAATCCCCAATGAAAGTTAATAAAAAAAAATTGAATCATTCAGAATCAAATGAAACTTAAAATACAAGGGGCATCCCTCTTTTGCTACAAATAATTCTCACTGCAACTGTAATGCAACACTTCATACTTTGTGGAAATAACTGCCACCAACATATGGAGTCACCAAACTTGAATGACACTGGAGGTGATTTTTCGACTGCTATAAATAATGTTCATAAAAATGTGAGCTATATATATGGAAAGAGTATGTCTCTTATAGCTAGATGACACCCTAAATAGGTGAGAAGTCCTGTGGGAAATGGAAGTTATCGGACAGGTAACTAGAGCTGGATTTCAATAGAAATTTATTATAGAAATTGGAGATGAGTTCTGGGCATCTCATGAACAATGAGTTTGTTATGGAATCAGTGTGACACAAAGTTTGTGCTGAGTCACGTCACTAAATTGATAAAACATTCCATATCATATCAAGCCTTCTGAGGGGAGAAAAGAGATGGAGAGACAGAAATAAAACTCCTCTTAATATCTCCAGATAGAAGATACTATAACATACACATATGTATACCTATACATATACATATAAGACATAAACCATGTCTTATAGAAGCAGATATCCATGGTAAGATACCTTTTTCCCTCAAGAGAGATGATTTGTATGTGTATCTCTTTGATCATCTGATATGACTAAAAAACCCCCATAACCCCAATATCTATTGACCTATGTAAAAATCAGGGGCAGATACCATCAACTGTTATATTTTCTTCGTAGAAAAAAGAAATCTCTAAAACATCTTCCTTAGAGGTTGTTTTGGATTAAGAACAGACACCTACAGTTATAGAGCTAGATTCCACAAATGGAATTGCATTTTATATGTTTGGAAAGAAAGAATAAAGCTGAGACAGACTCTCATGGGTGCCAAGCACAAAAATTGCAGAAAAAGACTCCATATAAATAAGATTAAACTTAAAACGGAAACAGGCTAAAGTTCATCCGAAAGAGTGAAATATAAAAAGGCAATTTTGTCTGAAAGCAGGGACATGTTTTTTATAATATTAGAACCAATTCTTAACCCAAAGTTCATATTTGGATTACTTTTAAGAGAAACATGGGGACAGAATTCAAACTGGGTGACCTGACCTGTTCATTTTTGCTTCAAAACAAATGTGTATTTTTCACTTAATGGAAAAACTAAAAAAAAACAAAAAAAACAACAACCTACTAAAGATCCTATAATTATCTCTCAAATATTTTTTATTTTTAAGTATTATAAATTTTCTGCCTTACAACAAGGTCCTCTTTCATAATTTTAGGTTCTGAACATACTGAGAGGAAAAAAAAAAAATCACTTTTTAAGATTTTATTACCAACCTTTCAATTTTATATAATTCAGTCCTAAAGTCCAAGTGTTATAAACTGCTTAGGCCTTTCTGGCATGAAAAGGGAGCAGCAGTCAATTTCTTAAATGGAGGACAGACAGCTATCAAAGATTAATGGCATTACTGGTTGCTTATTTGGCCAACAGCCAGATACTGCGTTTTACTTTTCATCTGAGCAAAATATTAGTTAAAACAGGTGTAAATACCTGTGCTGTGCATTAAGTTCTGTTTATCTTCTGGGGGAACTCCAGGAAGCATGAATCAACCTCTTTGACTGTTGAGAGGTCTCAGCTTCTCAATAGTCAGGCCCTGGAAGAGCCTTCTTAACACCCCTGTTCAGAATTTATTTAAAAGACTGAGAATGAAGTGTGGATATCTTAACACAGGTGGAAGCAGTCATTCACACAAGTGGTTTCACACAATACTTCCTGGAGTACTTTCAAGAGGTTATGCCAAAGAGTACACAAACTATTTGCATTCCCAGAAAAGGAACCAAAATAGTGGTTGGAGTTAGGTCTTTGCAACCAAATCCTGATACCCTTCCTTAGCCATTGATATTATTCTTTGAAATGGCATTAGTTTTTGTCACTAAATAATAACTGCTCTTTTCTAAAGCTAGATAGAGCTGAAAAATAGAAAATACAGGAAATACATTTTCATATTTCAGAGTATGTGTGTCATTATAGTGCCACTTCTGTTAGGAACCCTTGGCACTGCACTTTCTGGAAAAACACTAATAGATTACATCTTTTGCGCATAGCATCAAAATGACCCAACCCAGCAAAGACAGGTCAGACCTTGCACTCAATTTAAACTGAAAGTGACAAATCTACAGTAGCAGAACCCAGGTTTTAGAAAGTGGCTCAGATGACTAATTCCATACAAGAAGACACTGGTGATTTTAATTACTCAAAATTGGAAAAATCAGAATTTGCAATAAATGACAGAAAAAAACATGTGGAACACTCTGTACATGACCAGATTCTTGCAAAGTCATTACAAACATTCTTGTTTTTTGAAGTCAAGCTTCTACAGCAAAACATTTTCATCCAAGAATAAGTTTTTAAGAATTCTACATGAAGCCAGCTGCCTGTCTGTTCAGTGCATTGATATAAGTGTTGACACAACAGAGCAGGTCACTTCAGCTGCTCTTTTCCAAATGGCTCCTTCAAGGGCAATTTTGAAAGTTTTAAAGGTTAGCAGAAATCCTCTACAGTGCATTCACTGTACTGTACAGATGAAGGAGGAAGAGTTGTTTTTCAC
The DNA here is from genome assembly GCF_028554395.1 of Pezoporus wallicus. Lineage (NCBI taxonomy): Eukaryota > Metazoa > Chordata > Aves > Psittaciformes > Psittacidae > Pezoporus > Pezoporus wallicus. The sequence continues at coordinate 1,787,075 of NW_026642179.1, forward strand.
GCCAGCTACTCATGAAAGAAAGTCTTCTGAAAAACTACGCTAGTCCTTAAAAAACAAATAAATATTTATTAACAGTGAAAAGTAACAGGGAAAGGAAGAGGTATGAAGGATCTGCCACACAACAGAAGCAAGTTTTTTTCCTCTAACCTACCAATGCTATCAGGACAAATAAACTAATAAGACAGTCTGAACAAACTCGAACAACATTTTTTTTTCTGCAACTTTAGCGTTACCTAGCTGGCTTTTCTTCAGTATACACACACACATATACACACCCCCCAACAATTTATTTTAATGTAATGCTGCCCCCTTGTGCTTTTGTATACTGGGAAGTTTTTGTCAATAACCAAAGTTTGTAGCAACTAAAGAAAAGCAAAAAAAAATTCAGCCTTTCCTCAGCTCTGAGCTTTCTTAAAGACTTTTTCTCACTTGAGTGGTAGCATGATCTTTTGCAATGATGAGCAGTCTTAGAGCCTAAGGAAAAGTGAACCATGCATTAACATAAAGATAGGGTAAAAAGAAAGCATGCCCTACGTAAGTGAAAGATCAAAAAGGAAGAAAAAGGTCAGATCAAGCAAAGTTACAATAAGCTACTGAAAATGAGTGTGAAGTAAATGCTTAGATTTCATATATTAAGCTATAGCATGCCAACACAAAGAAACAGGTTTTACAGGGGAAGACAAAGTGATATGGCAAAATGACAATGAGAAATCTACAGCTCAGCAAATCACTCTCCTCACTAGGAATCTAGTGCCATTCAGCCTTGGGTTACAAACTTTTGAAATTCCCTGCTGTAAAAAAATTACCAAGAGTCCCATGTTAAAGGCACTATAAAATTCTGAGAAGTTAATGTGCGAAAAGTACCTCTTTGTGAACTTTTGGCTCAGAGTCAATTATTCATCAACTGCCTTTGTAGATCCAATAACTGGTAAATTTGTCTTCCTTAGACATGACATCCCCTCAGCTTGCTGACTGGTTGAGCTATGTGGTACCATTCCAGATGGCATAGTTCATGGCTGAAGACAAGGAAATTCTTTCTAGCAGTTTTCAAGAATACTAACATTTCAAAAAATTCTATAAGAAAATGAAGCATGTAGGCATGATACAAAGCCGTGGATGGCATAACATCTATACTTGCAGCCATTTCTTTTGAAATTTAAACATCCTGAGGCAACTGTTTTTCCTGATGACTACTTCTTGCAATTCCATATGAATAATATTAATACATCTTATATGTGTCCATTTACTTTTTGCATGCATTTTTTTACATACCTTTTGTTTTCAAGCCTACTGATAGTCAGAAAGCCCTTACAATCATGGAATAAATATTTATACATAGATATCTAGGTACTTGATCTATATGTGTATTCTATTCAAGTACCAAATACATACATAAACTTTAGTGGCCATTTTTTCTTCTAAATTTCTCAGCTGAAGAAGTAATTAATAAATAAAACAAAACAAAACAATGCTTCTTTGGATCAAGAAAAGTGTGATCATTTCTGGCAACTTTCAGCTAAAAAAAAAAAAAAGAAAAACAATTTGGAAGTATTTTGCTCCTATAGCTTCCAAATTAAAGGAACATTCCCATTTTCAGCTAGAATTGGGCTTTCTTTCAAATTTACTATCTTTGATTTTGAACATTTCTAAGCTTTGACAAAGTCAATGGAAGTCAGGAAGCCAAACATAACCTTCTGTTTCAATCTGAATGACACCTTCAATCTGAACTGAAAGAATTGTTTCAGCTTTTCAGAATGTTAAGGGAAAATTGAGCATTTTTAATGTAAAGTTGACCCAAAATAATTTTTGTGTATCTGGGCTTGGCCATTAACATAACTAAAACCCAACATAGTTATTGAAGGACTTCTACTGAAAATAAGATTTATCTTCAGAATTTCAATTCTTTTCCTGAATTTACTGCATTTTATCCATCCTCTTTTTTTATATGGAAACTCATCAGATGCCCTGTGTAAATCTTATTAGAATGTGTGAAGTAGTATGTGAGGTGCCATCCTCTGATTGTCTCCTATCTCTCATGAACATAGATCTAAACAGTAGGTAATTTAGGTATGTTGGCACTCTGTCTGAATATATGCTAGTAGTTTTTTAAAACTGCATGTTCTCACTTCTCAACATATGCATCTTAAATAAATTAAATTAACTTGGCCAGGATCACAAGCTGAGCATCATCCTCTGTGACACTCAGGTGACAAAAAAATGGGCTGCAAAGCAACTGTAAAACCTGTTAGGGAATTGTCTGGTTACAAAAAGAGATTGTGTGTCTCAACACCCACGCCTCCCTGCTACTGTCAGGAAAAGAAGGAGCAGCTGTGTAGGTCCTCGGCTAAGATGGGTTATGGTGGAAAGACTGTGACAGGCCCTCAATATTTTGTCATTCCTGGTGCTAGACCTGGGATATGGGGAGATGCATGTAATGGCACTGTGCCCATTCACACCTGAACAAAACTCAGTGCAATGTGAATGGCTTCCTGTTATTTTGCCCAATGGTCGTCTTAATAGTGGTTCTAAAATTGTAATTATTCTTTACATTAATTCATTATTTTTTTTTTTTTAAAAAGGAAGTTCTATTGCTTTCAGTGACCATGTGGCTAAGGACACAGGAACTTTCAGCTAGCACCAGTCCTTCAGAAAGAGCTCAAAAATCAAGGAAAATATTTACTGTATGTTTTCTAAGAAATACATAACTAATAGTATTAATACACATTTCTAGTTTTGTGTAGGAAAAATGTGCTTTGAATAAAAAATATTGTTAACCTTAATATTTGAGTGCTCAACACTTCTAACAGTTTTCTTAATTGATTTCATTTGGATTCTTTTCAGGTACTATTCTTTTTTTTTTTTTTTTTGGTGTACATTGGATTATCCTCGCTTCCCTCCATTCCCTCTGTTTTTTTCAATCAATTATGTTTTCAGATAGACGTGATTTTTTTTGTAAGAAACTTTTGCTACAGTTGCTGTTATTACAGGACTTACTCAATACCTGCAATTCGTCACTTTCTTCCACCATTTCAAAAAGGCATGTAAATAAGGAAACTATTCATGATATCTACAGACATCGATCATAGGAGGACTAAGACCCTTCTAGTAAAAGCAGAAAGAGTCCTTTAGGGCTAAGCCATAGCAAAAGGCAACTTAAGTTAGTTTAAAATTAGTTTCTGAAATTTTGACCTTGCATTGCCTAAAATTTTTGTGGAATTATCTCCTAATCTAAACCAAATAATTTAATAATTATGTGTCAAAGTTAGACTGTATGAATGCTGCCCACATTTTTAACAATTTGCATTAGTAAGAACTGTACTTCAGGATCAAATATTTAACCTGCTATAATGTAAAAAACCCACCCCAAATATAATTTATTTGTTACGGTACAGTATGTGGTGGGAAAAGCCAGGTAGTCCAAAGCAAATTGTTTGTCTGTCTCAGACAAAAAGTACTGGCAGCTTGAGAAACAATTTAGCCAATCAATTTCTAAACAACTCTTGAATCTATTTGGCACACACACTGGATCAAAGCCAGCTTCTCATATTAAAAGCAAGGAGGCTTGCTCCATTTACAGAACAGAGACTACCTGACCCACATGTAGCCTTGTTTTCACCAAAAGGTCAAATTCAGGACAAATATATTTGTGTGATGACCCAGTCACTCTAAGAAAGCATTTATCTTTGTAATGGCACTGCTTATTCACCAAGTTCTGCTGCCTGAGTCACTGGCTGACACCATTCTTGCACATGACAGCTTGAATGTCTGTGTTAGCTTTGTAGCCAGAAGCACACAACATTGGAGACACATTTGGAAATTGGGTTTTATCTCATCTAAGCCTAGGATCTTCAGTACTACTTAGATTTATCTGGGATGAAAGTAAAACCTTTCCTAATTGCTTCTGTATTTCTGTTTCCCGTCTTTCACACACACACACACACACACACACAAATGAACCCAGAATAAAAGTTCAGGGTTTTTTTAATGGCTTTTTTATCAATTAAAGTAAAAATACATTTTAATTAATGCTTATTTGACCTACGCAATTTAACTCAACAGTAATAATTAGAGCAACAATAATAGAAATAATAATAATAATCATAACAACAATAATAATGTCTCCTACATTCTATTTCTGAGTGAATCTAAAGTGTTGATTGAAAGCATGTGTAGCATATCTTGTGAGAGAACAATAAGAAAAACATTATTGCTCACAGTGAATCAGAATGCTTATGACAAGGATATTGAGACTTAATTCTTGAGAACAAAAAAATCTGGCCTGGGTTTCAGAAAGCATTTTTTTTGTAGTTAGACCTGATGAACTACAGTGTAGTCTCCATAGACATGAGCCTCATTACACAAGTTTCTTAAAACAATGCAAAGCACTCAAGAGTAGAGTGTAGGGAACACTCTAAATTGGTCCCCTGGGTAAGAACTAGCTGACCTAATTGGTATTTCCCATCTTTAATTTATGTGATCATACAGTATGCTGTTATCTTTTCATTACATTAACCCATAGGGTCAAACATTACTCTGGTGGAGATCCATTGGCAAAAGCAGATTTTCACCAGGGCTCAGTTTGGCCCACACTGTTTAAATACAAAATTAACTTCAAGCGTAGCTGTAATGAGCCTTGTGGAGTAATATTATTCTCAAGCAAGAAGACCATGTGGTACCCCTGTATGAGAGGCAGATAATTTTATCAATACAAACTTTATAAAACATAATGCCCATCAAATATTACATGCTGGAACAGCACTAACCTACTCAGAGTAGTAAATAAAACATTAGTTTAGAAAAGTATTTGGTTTCTTCCTCACATTATTGCAATGTTTTATTCATATCCCCTTATATATTCTCTTCATTCTGTTAATCTAAGTGACCAGCATGTGATCAAACCGTACAGTTCTACAGAGTTCTGCTTCCTTTGAGATTGTATAGCACCTTCATCACCTTCAGGGCAAGAGACTTGCCACCATGGCAGTCTCAGTTTACAAACATGTACATTTTAATTCATTTATCAATCTCTTTTCAATAGGCTGCATTACTAATGTCAAGAGAAACACTGGTGAATTCTGGAGCAGCCTTCAAATGACAGTTTGTGCAAAATGGCAAATACCAGTTTTCTGAATGTAAGTGAAAATGGCAGTCCAAAATAGTTCTCTTGAGATCTGCCAGTGATATGAAAATGTAATAATCAGAAACATGGGCAAAAATTCTCTCTTCTATTTTATTCTTGTTCTATTAATTAAGGAAAACAAAATATCTTAAGCTATCATTCTGGTTTTGCACCAAAATGCAAAGTAAACATAAGCAAATGATGTGCTTTTGTTTATTTACCTGTCAAATGACTTTGGAATCTTAGATTATTACAAGGCACCTCATGGTCATTGTGACACTAAGTCAAATTTGCAAATGTGCAACATCACCAAAAACTTTAGGTGTTGAATGAGTTGCTAAAAAATACTCCAGCTAAACTGATATGTGATAGGTAGACAGACAAATGGTTTCATATCTAATCAGTCAAGCAACAATTCAATTTTATCTAAGAAAGCCAAGACCTGCTAAACCAGAAGTACTTGAATTCCGATATGCAACTGTGCCTCACAGAAGCTGTTGCTAATGCCTTTTGTATCAAGTCTTTGAGACCAAAATTCAAAGACATGCTAAATGATTAAGAAAGATGGCAGTGGAATATCATAGAAGAGGTAGATTACATCTATACTTCAGGAACCTCAGAGGACTTTCTGGTTTCTGAGACTGTGTCCATGGTCTGGCCATATCCAGTTTCCATGCAGGATCTCACTTTGCTAAACAATAGTAAGGGCTTCCCACAGTCAGCTGCAAAACTATTCTTTTTTTAGCCTATTTATGTCTTCAAAATGAGGCAATCAGAAACTGAAATTCTGGTTGTGAACAGTTAAGAATAATTTGTCTTTAAGCCATCCCATGCATTTTAGATATGTTCATCTCCATGAGGGCAGACACCAGAACCCGTCAACAGGGCAGAATACATATGGAACTCAACCAAGATGGAAAAGTTACTTAGAGCTTTTATACAAATTGGGCTGTAAAATCAAATGGGCTTATTATTGTAGGCATAACAAGTTATAACAGAAATTGCATTAATTTACCCTAAAAACAGGGGGAGGGGTCTCTGCTTAAAATTTTCTTTTGCTTTTGTCAAGAGCAAATATTAATGTTTTCTTTGAAAATGAAAATAAATGTTTGACTTTGTGTTATTTCTTGTCATTTTTTTCCATAGCCTGAGAAATATGCTACTTTTCATCTTGTTTCTGGGAAAAGGGAAAAAAAAATATAAAAACAGTGAAGATACTGATATGAAGGATAAAATTTCAGTGATAATTACTGTTCATCAAATAGCTGTATGAAGCCCGGTACATAAAATGCTTTCATCATTTCGGGAAAAAAAAAAAAAGCACCTGAAAAATCTATGAACTGTCAGAAACAGGGTGAGAATTGCAAAGCTTTTCTATCTGCCTTACCAAAGGCTTACTTCATCAAGTAACTTATAAGTTACAGGCACACATCACTGTTGAGGGATAAGTAATTTGTTGTAATCATTTTTAATTATAGTTATTCTTAATTATCTTTGCTGTATGTTTAAACATTAAAATACAAACAGTACTGCCATAGAACAGATGGCTGGTGCCTGCTATGCAGACTGTCAAGCTCCATTTAAGCACCACTGTCTTTTTTCCTTACAATTCTAACTTAAAGTAATAATGCACTTTCTTTGAACCATACTTATTCGTATTTTAAGAAGAATACCTACCATAAGGTACCTGAACAGTGACATTCTGAAGCAAAAACCTATCCTACAAGTTTCTCTAAAACAAAAGAATTTGAAACCTGAACCCCAAAACTAGACATAGTGCAGAAATCATATTCCTAATGGAAAGCCTAGTGAATAATTCTAGCTGTAAGCAGCTGGGATCAGTGTTAAGGGTGGAGCAACAACCACTACAAAAGGAACAGAAAGACATTACTAGATTTTGTTATCCTTACCCTTCCAAATGTGAGGTTTTTGTCTTTAGCAATGTTTTTACATAAAAACAAGGTGGGGGATTGTTCTCTTTTAACTTCTTCATGTATCAGTACAAGCATACTGTTCCTTGCTGTTTATTTGTGACATAAGAAACTTTCCCCAAACCAAACTTAAATATTTTTAAAATGAGGTATCATTTTAATGTTAATTATCTTTATATCCTGTGAAACCTCAGAATCATTTCATGCAAATCCGCAACCCAGGAATGTAAAAATAAGTTCAAAATTAGGTGAGAGAAAAATCTCGCCTCTGGGAGACAAATATTTCTTCTAAACTGAATCCAGGAATATCCAGAGCAGAGGAGAAACATGAGAGAATTGCAAATTTAAGTACTCAGGAAAATACAACACCTAGCCAAGGAAGCTTTTCAAGGAAACTTGAAAGGTGTGGCCGACTGAAGATAATTCCTGAACACTAGTTCAAAACACTACCTGGAAGAATAAGCAATACACTATAAAAGATGGATTGATGGGTGCAGGAACAACAGCAGGCAGGCTTATATGTTAAGTGGCACAGTTAGCAGTGCGATAAAGTGATGTATCTCATACAGGTTTGTAGCAGTCTGCTACTTACTTTCCTATTGGCACTACAACTTTGTTCAGAAACTTTTAGCCTCATTCTGAATATTCTGCAAACTGCACGTTATGTATGTTAATGATTCCTTCACTGTTACGAACAATTACTTTCATTCTTTCATTCACCATTTCTGTAAGTTCTCAACAACAGAGTCCTATTTGCAGGACAGAGCCACTCTTTAGGTTGATGCCCATTCTTCAGGTTGATGTAAAGAGACGCCATTCCCATCTGGCAAATAAAAATATCAGATGAGCATTTTGTTGTGATGGTACACTCTGGATAAAACACTCTGGATAAAGCTGAAACAAAGCTTCTTTACATTTTCAATAGAGAGCTGAAACTGGCATATGGATTTAATGACACATCTTTACTTCACAACACATTTAGCACAATAAAACCAACTTGCAGGTTGGGTTTAGGCCCTACTACAATGTGAACATGAACAGTTAAAGCGTAACCTAAATGAACAGGTAGAAACAGTGGAAAGTTGCCAGTTTGGGATTTGTACACCTACATCCACATTACATTTACTTGAGCTGCAAATGCTTAATATGCTGCTCCATCAGCATGATTTGATTAGGGCTTACTCCAGTAGAAGAAAGCCAGGAAGGCTCACTCTGCAAAGTTCCTTACTTCATTCTTGGTCTCAGTACCATAGGCATCCTTCAGTATTTTATGCATTTTGATTTTTCTTTGTGGTTTGGTGGTTTGCTTTTTTTTTTTTTTTGGTGGCAAAGCGCTACAAGTGGTCTTATTTTTTTTCCTAGAAAACAGGCATATTTAAAGTCTCATTTCTCATCTGTCATCAGAAAGATATCATGTAGTGAGTTTTTGACCTGGTTTGAAAGTCTCCTTATTCCATTATCAATTTGCTGAGCTTCCCACTGCCACGTTGTATAGTTTTAGTGTTAATTTTTAATATTATTTTCATGCATTTTTAAGGTAAAATTGTTGTTTTTTTTAACTAGAGTGCAATAATAGCTTCTCAATATTAAATAAATAATGTTACAGTGCTGAGACAATTATGACTTTTTGACAGTGTTGATACATTATTTTTTTAGCTACAGAAACTCATCTGTTTCATGTATTTTATGGGCACTTTTTTTGCTCTTTACTCTTCTGGTTTGACTTTTGAAAAACTAAATTTGTCCAATAGCCAAGGTGCTTCCCTCAGGCCACCAATACTGACTAAAACTTCTGGGCGGGATTTCTTTTTTTGTGCAATGTATCAATTCAACACACAATATCTGCCCCTATTTCCAAAAGATCTATATCAAGATTCTAGGGGAAAAAAGTGATGGAGGCAATGTTTTATGAAACAGGCTCCTTTTGATGTTAGGTACTGGGATTAAAACCTCTGTGAAAATTCAACATGGTATTGACATAGAATCCAAGCCAGTATGAGACCCCATGAGGTTTTACAGGTCTTGTGTCCTTCAGAACACTTTTATCTGAAGAAAATAGTTGGTATGTGTGAAAACACCAAATATACATCCACTTCCTAGTAAATCTCAAAACAAATATACATTTCGTTACATATACAGTTACGTATACATACGTTCCCGTAGGGAACGGGAGACATGGATTTTGACAAGTCTAAACTTTTGGAGCAAGACTTAAGAAACTTGCTCTGAAGAAATACGTTAATTGCTACTTTGCATAAAAATTGAATTTCCAGTTCAACATAGAATCTCAGCCCTCTCACGTCCTTCTCACATCTACTGTTCCCATGTATCTCGTCCATTTTTTTCAAGTGAACTTAGATTTTTATTTTAAAAACTAATTACAGTTTGGTTGGAGATTTGACTGGTAGAGATGAGAGATTAGTAGATGAAATCAGAGACACAAGAGAGTTTTATAGATTTTTTTTCCAATAAAAATTATAGCCATTTCCATATATATGTATATCTATGAAAAAGAAAATCCCATACAAGAGAAGTCTTTCTAACTTTAATACAGTTCAAGAGAATTGAGTGCTCTCTTAAAACATCTTCAAGAGATTTTTGGATATAATTTAGCAGTAAATATATTCAATCCTTGTGTAGGGAATTCCACTCATAACAGAAACAATGAGACAACCTCAGTGATAACGGCTCTTATACACCACTCTGATGCATCAATATGCACTTTCCTTTGCTCGTGTTCTCCCCTCTATCCCTTATTCTCAGCCATGCTGACTTTTAACTTGCACTGTTAGTGAAAAAGCTGAATTGGGAGCATTAGAATCTCCCAACTGATCTTTTTTTAAAATATAAAGTTAAAAACCACTTTAACAATGGGTAAAGCACTCTTAAAAGCTATAGACACCTACAGAGGTCATCTTTAAATTAAAAGCCATCACTATTTCAGACAGAGGGAAGAGAACAAGAGAATAAAACCAAGAAAACTAAAAAGGAACAAAAAATAGTAAGAATTAAAAATATAGACATAGTAGTTTAATATTTCTTTGAAAATACATAAAGCCACATCACATAGAAGAGGATGCATTTCTACACGACACTATTCATCCAACTGTACAATGGTCTCAGAACATGAAGAGGTCACAAAGCATTCAAGGTAGCATCCTCAAATGATGGCAATTGACTTAACCATCTCTTCTCCATTAAAATCAGCAGGGTTTATGATGCATCTTTGCATCCTTCTCTCATGCTGACTGGCCAATATTGAGGACCAAAGTCATCAGCTTCCTATATTACATGAAAGGTGTTACATGAGAAAAAAAGAATTTCCTCCTCTTACAAATACCCTTAGATGTAGTTGTTATGTAACCTAAACAAATTCACTTAGTTATCAGCACCTTCAGACATAGCAGATGTAGGTAGTTGGGAATCCAACAGCTTTGTTTGCAGTTACACTCATCAAGAAATGGGAGGAAAAATAAGTCTATAAAATCATGATTTTCGATAGTTTGGAACGTTAGGTTAAGATAAATATTTGAAATTATAGTTTAAATCTGTATTTAGATACCTAATAAATTAGCTGGGTTCCACAAATGGCAAATTACCCACCAGCTCAGAACAGGTTCACATTTCAATTCTCAGCACTTCCGAGAATCTTTCCACTTCCTTACATGCCTTAATATGGATTTGAGAACCTAAGTTCAAGTAACATTTTAAAATTCAGTTCATAGTTATGTACCTTAGGATCTTCCCTGAGAACCAACCACAATCATTTTTGTCTTGAGTCATATTAAAGGCTTAGTAAAGGTTATGAAGTTGCAAATATTGTACCATAAGAGCAAGTTCTAATTGGTTAGTCCCTCCCTGAGGACACATTTTCATAGCAACTTCTCAGAATTAACCCTTACAAATTAACCTCTTACAGGAGACGCTGTAGCCAGATGAAATATTATGACCACATACAAGTGAATCTGAAAGTCATAAATGGCAGAGTTCAATTCCTAATAAAAAAATATTGACTTTTTAGCTCCTCTAACATCTTCTGTCTCAGTGCACTGACATGTATTTTTATAGGCATGGACAACTTCAAACACGATTGTATGATGACATAATTTTACCTTTGAAACATAGAAGTATCTGTTTCTAGAGGTAAGCTTACTTCTTCAAGGTCAAAGACAGAGATAGGTATTATACCTAGTTCATCTTCTTTCCATGCATATAGACAGTATCCAGAAAACTGCTTTGGTTCCTACAAAGGCACTGAAGCAGACATAAATGACCTAGCATGCAAATCTTGTTCATTTCTTCTATTCTTTAATTCAACTTACAAAAAATTGACATTGGCAGAGGATGTTAAAGTATTTCCACCACATCAATGCCCAAATTAAGGTCCAGAAGATCAGGGTTCAACAAGTCTATGACTATTTTCTTGAGCTGTGGACTTGGCACATGTTCTCTACCAACACAAAAAGTGTGTAGATATTCCATGGCACCTCTAATCACTGGACTGATTGTTTCATGTTCCTCTCTCTGCTGGGGTCCCTGTACCAATTAAAGAGACTCAACTGTGTTTTATTGAAATTATTTTTTAAGAAATACTTAGGCAAAACATCTGTGCACTTCCTATGTGTTCATTACATGAGTCTGTTAGATATAATATTTAGTAATGGAAGCAGATAAACCTTTTCATTCCCTTTTATGTGCAGTTTGATTTGCAGGCAATAGGGGAACAGCATATTTGGATTGAGAGGGGATACTGAAAGCCAAGAAAATAACTTGCACACAGTTCATTTTATTCCTTTGCTTAAAGCAACGCTGTTTGATAAAAGAGCCATTAAATATGGAGAAATGCACACAACATGTTTGTTGCATTGTAATGAATAACAGAGGCAGCACAGGGCCTCTCACAAAGATCCACACTGATTTTTTTTTTTTTTCCGGTTTCATTAAAAGTGCAAAAGATCAGCATGTTTCAGGGTCTATCCATACATCAGAGTTAAGCTTAATCATAGTTCTAATTCCAAATAAACCTGAACTGCCTGTATAATTGCTGATCTGAATTCTTCTCAAATCTGTATATGTTCAGTCTGGGATTAAACCCAACTCCATGCCAAAACCTACAAGATATGTCGACTAAGATCAAACACTTATGCACGTGGTGATATTTTCATTGCTGCAATAATATACTGAGGGGCTTCATGCTGGGAGGACTAATTAGTATCTAGTCCCATAAACCTCCCATGAGCACTAAAACCACAAAAGAGTTCAACAGAAGACCCTCACAATGAACAGAGGAGCAGAGAGTATGCAGGTAGAGGGATGAACGCAGTGTGACTACTCAGTAGAAGTGCGCAAAGCAAAAATCTACAAGACATATGCAATATAGTGGGAACACAAGGCCACAATAACATCCTATGATATAGGTCATAACATGAGATCATGCTGACTGAGCACCAGATTTATGTTTTCCAGGCCTGTGAATCTATAGCCCTTCACTGAGCACACAGATTACAGGAATTAATGTATTGTTTCCCAGGACTTTGTTCCATCATGTTACTCAGTTCATATTTAAGATGTAACCTGAAATGCAACAGTATTACAGAATGTACCTTGAAAAGGGTACATATACTTATTTTGCTCAGTGCTTCTTTCAGAATAGTCTATATTCTAACCTTTTTTTGCCTCACCTGCTTCTTCTTAAAAGTATCTTTACACCATCAGGGTCACCAGAACAAATAATGTTCACTACTTAGTTTCTTTCTTAAGACCTGAATCAAACAGCTAATTCTGTAGGTCCTACAGGACTTTGTCACTGAGAGCCTAGCCTGGAGTCGTGTTACTTTACAGTTAATACTCAAAGTTAAGCCTTGAGTAAAAGAGCTACCTGTAGCTTTACAACTACAGCTATGGACAATAGAATTGGTGGGGATTTTTCCATACAAATAATTAGTTCTGATATTTTTGGTCTTTAATGACTTTTATGCTGACACTCATTCTAACTTTATTTGGCAATGGGAGGAAAATCTAAGTTCTGCTAGTATTTCATGGACTCCACACCAGAGAAATTAAGTCACTTTACATTGCAATTTGAAGATACTGCCTTTGAAAACTGCAGTTTATCTTAAGTAATGTGATTTCCACACAGAACCAGACATATGAGATTTGCTCATTTTGAACTGTCTGGCTATGAACATTTCATTGTAAGTATATGTTGTACAGAAGTTACTCTGGATCATTTAATTGAGGTAAATCTGTTAATTCTTATAATAACTCAACAAAAAAATTGTACTGTATTTTTTAAGTCATTACCAAGACTGATGCTGCTGTAAACTTTTTGGAACAGATGGCTGGCTCTTGTGTGTGGTGCTTTGCTTTCCTCCTCTTCTCTCTCACTTTCATTTATTCATTTATTTATTTATTTCATTTAGAGCACAGATTGTTAACACTTGACCTGATATGTCCCTTTGAATAATTATTCTAGCCTAAATATAATTTAAGAAATTAAGAAACGTCAAACATGCTTGTAATGGTAGGCTTAGGGGTTTTCCCCATCAGCTCTAACTCTGCCTTCTGTATGTGTTATCTTGTTTAGATGGGTGACTTTAACAATTAACTAGCTGAACACATGTGGCACAGTGAACTCAGTTACCCTCAGTAACTTAATTCCTTTGAGGACTTTCTCAGTACATCACAGAACTGGGTCTTTGGTTCTCTTTCTGCTGTTACCAAGTATAGCAATGAGACACCTTGACACTTCAGCAACTACCTAAGTAGGAAAATATTTAAAAGTCTCTATATAAAAGGCATTTTTAGACAATGCTGAGAGATGGTTGTAGTTGCTCTCTCATCACTGAAGTATTTCAGGACTCGGTGTTACCAGAATAGACTAGTCCAAAAGGAAAAAAAATTAAAACAAACCCAAACCACAATTTCAAACACAAGTACAACATTTAATAAATGTTTTTGCATATTTCCAGATATCTGCAAGTATTTTACTAATTTATTTTCTCTGCATACCTTGTGCTCAGATTTTAGAGAGACATCATTCTCCATCCTTCCTCTAGACCATAAACTTGATTTTACAGTGTTCTGCACTGTTCCTCTAAATCAGGGCCCAGCAGAACTGTAGAAAGCTACTTGATATGAACTCACCTAGGGAAGGCTCAAAGTTATATGAGATTCCCTTTAAACTTGCAAAGAATAAGTGTTACTGACACATCATCTTAACTGCTGTTGAAGGGCAGCTTTCATGGGTCTGGCAAGAGGTGATAATTGTCATGTAATACAAAAATTAAAGGCAAATGAAAAAGGAATGCATTGTGACAAAATGGGTGTATGCAGGTGAATTGTATTTTCACCTTCTGAAATTCTCCTAGGCATGAGATTATTCTGGGATTTCAACCTTATAGTTAAATAGTAATATGTCAAAAAAACAGTGAAAACTGCTTCTATCTGAGAAGTTCTGACATCAGTCTCAGTTCTCACAAAGAAGAAAAACCCCAGACTTTAAATTATCAACTCCCCTAAACTTACAACTCTCAGCTAAGATAAGAGTTTCTGAAAAAAAAGCTTGAAAATCTAAGCATCCTCTCTTTTGAGATTACCAATTTAAATACTGTGAGGATGCCATAGGCAATTGTTTTTTTTCTGTAAGGATCTACAGCACGTCATTACTTACAGTGCAATTTTAATACTTACTATTTTCTGTCACTTTAGCACTATCATCTTAACTGAAACTGTAAATATTTTGAATCAATGTAAAATTAATGCATCTCTGCTATATTTTTTGTATGTCTGTGAGCATGTGTGCATATAAATATATTCCTGTATAAATATATTCCCATACACACAAAAATGTTAACAGAGAATTAAGGTTGCCTACATTCATTTCTTAAGTCTAACCCACATAAGAAGTACAGTGGTAGACAAATTTGTGCTAACTGGAGATCTGGATCTACAGACATCAAGGACTATTAATAATAAAGTTGAGATGAGCAACCAGAATAATCTCAGTACATGTCCTAGCACATAAGCATGCAAACTTATTCTCCTCCATAAAAGAAGTATCTTCTGGTTTTCCTCAACATATTCTCTCAGATTTACAAGGGAGCTAGAGGAAGGCTGCCCCTTCACTGGAAATGCATGCTGTGGTGCACATCCTGTTTCACAGTAGAGGCTGTGCTGTTTCAACATACTGTCTTCATCTATCCACAAAACCCCACCCTCAGTGATACAGACAACTCCTTCCAATAAAATTCAGACACACCATCTTAATTTTAGCTTCAGCTACATTAATAACTGCTACCAGCCTAGGCTTTAGAAAAATATAGAGCTGATTTATACTTTAGTCGAGAAATTAAAGATCAAAAAGATTTATTAGGGTTACTCTACCATCCCCCCTACCACTGCATAATCATTCCCCACCGTGTATTTTTTATGGTAATTAGACACTCAGGGCTCAGTCCTACAGAATGCTAAGTGTTCTTGGCCCAGTCCAGCAGAGCGATTAGGTGTATGTGTGACTGCAAATGCCTTAGCAATCCTTCAAAAGTTAGCTCAGAGTAGGTGAACCATCTTCTCTATTTAAGCACATGCTGAATTATTTTCCAAGATTAGGTTCAGAGGCTCAGTTTTCAGTAAAATAGACTTAAAGCTTTGTTTATGTTACCTTTGTATCTCTAAACTGTCCCACTGCTATCATTGTAGCAACAATGATGATATCAGTAGCAAGCTAAACTATTGGACCCCTGATTTTAACAGCAACTGGTGCTGATTTCCACTAAACAAGTTAATGTAACATTATTGTACTGCTTAATGAGTGATCACCTTTGAGCCAAGCCTGTTAGAGCAAAACTCCAAGATCACAGCAATAACCACTAGATATATAAAATACACGTCCGAAGTAAAACTTACACTTATCTGGTGATATGCTTTGTATAAATGATGCTTATGAGCTTGCTGCTTTTGGAAGAACAGCACAGTGATGCAAAATTGTGGCTGCCCTTCCAACTCCACAAGGAAACAAAAGCAGCAGATGCAGGAAGACTCCACTTTCATGAAGGAAGATGACCACTTCTTCACTGTACAGTGCAGTTACACACCCATCTGTCTGTTTTTCTCTTCCTTCTTTCCTCTTTCTCCCTTGTTTTCATTTATGACTTGAGTGAAATAAGAACCTACACAAAGCACTGTGTGTTGTACAAGCAGTAGTCTTGGGTATGTGGTGGTAGAAGAGGACTGAATCAATATGTTAAAGTTGATTTAAACATATGTTTAAATGTCAAAGTGTATTTAAGTTCCTTTAGGTTATTTACATTATGCACACAGAGGAAACACATTCTATCCCAAGAAGCACCTCCTGATATTTTAAATAAACACATGAAATGTATACCTGACTCTCTGCAGATGTGCATGAAGTTTATAATCTTTAATTTTTATTCCAAACACATTAATGTTTCTTACTTCAAAATGACCTGGGTAAACTGTGAAATTTGCTTAAGCTATTAAGTGTAAATCTGTCACACTGACAATTTCAAGCAGTGTCCTTATTGCTAAAAGGGCATATACTGTAAGTTTCAGGCTTAATGGCTATTGCTTTTTGCCCTGATGTGCACAAGTCCTTTACCTCCACATTTATTTATTTCCTGATAAGCAATCAATGTACAAAAATAAAAAAAAACAAATGGATTAAGAGACTGGTTCTACCCTGATCTCAGTCTAACAAAAAGGTTTGTTGTCATCAGTAGAATCAAATCTACAGTTAGAGGATTTTGTCACTGATGGTTGAATAGATCAGTATGAAACAGCATCAGAACAAGTACATTTCATCTTGCTCCTGAAGGTTAGAGGTCCTACGCTCAAGTCATTGACATGGACATCTGCAGGGCCCAGGAAATTTATGTGCATCTTCTGTGCTACGCAAACATTTGACGGCTAAGCCCCATAGCTGCAGTCTAAACCCTTGTCCTTTTGACACTTACATGTCAGCTTTCCTTTATCCATGAAAACAACATAACTACTCATAAACTTAAAAGCAAGTGCATGTATGAGTGTTTGTAGAAGACCTTTAACCACATGGACTTGCCTACAATTGACTTTAATGGGTCATAAAATAACTATGACATTTTCATTTTCCACATACTACATGGAATCAGATTAGTGGAAATAGAAAGTATAATACTGCATACTGCAAGGCGTAAACGTACTGTGGAGTTCCAGAATGATGTCTCTTCATCTAAGAAAATAGACACAATTCTCTTTCATTGGTGGGACAACGTATAGAATGCTTCATACTTATATACTAATTGTAACTTGAGAGTAGCCCTTGTAGTGGCTGTGGAGGACTTCAAGTATATCACTTTCTAGCCCTCATAGTCAACCCTGCATCAAGGAACAAACAGTAGTCCCACGCCTGTGAAAGCAGTGCATTCCTAAAGATTAACCTATGGTAAAAACCACAGTGATTACAGAGAATTATTCAAAAAGAAAACTAAAAGTGGAGAGACCAAATGATAAGAAATATATTAGGTATAAACCAGAGCACGGGGAAATTTTTTTCCAAGGACTGAGAAACGATTCCTAGCAATGAAGTCTAGTAGAGTGTCAGAAGGGGAAAGTGGTAGAAGAGCTAATCAGTTGTGTCACTTTTAGCTGCACAAAACAAAGTACTTGTGTTTTACTGGCTAGAATAATTTTGCATTATCACAGAGAGGGTTAAACAACTGTTGACCCAACAGCTCTCCTCACTATTTCTCTGATTCTAAGCATCACATGTTATGTAGGCGGAGAGGTAAGGGTCATTGCTGCAGGGAAAAATTAACACATGCAGTGATGTGTCAGATGTTACTGTACATACTATATACAACTGAAATCCCTGAGAGGAAAATATATGCAGGGCAGATTTGTGGATGACCTTCCAGCTTTATATGTCACACCAGACATAATGGGTTTTTACTCAAATAAGTGTTTTGTATGAAATTAGCAGCTGGTGTCCTGATCCAGTTCTCAGTGCAGCCACAAATACAAGCCTATATTGACTGTAAGTGCAGAAAGGTACGTTCTCAAGAGGCAGACTTTGGAAGTCATTCCTCATCAGGCTTCATAAAGATGCCATTTATAGAAGGAAGGATTTCAAAAGATAATGCAGAGGAGGTGAAATCATTAATAAATTACAAGGAACAGAGAGGAGAAAACATGAGGCTAAAGAAGAGTTATAAAGGAAACCTGATCGTGATGAGTGCAAAGCCAGTTAGAGACAGGCAGCTGATAGAGAGGGGACTGCAGCGAGACTGGAGTATTGCATGCACACTATTCCCTGCACACTGCATTGTCTTGCAGAGACAGACATCCTCAGTTACTGGTTTGGCTGGCTGCTGAGGCCATTGATAACCATATGAAACCTTGGAGTTAAGTCGAGCCAAGTGCATTCAGAACAGCTCATAGTGGGATGGAGTCAGGCTGTCTGTCCATTACAGTCCACATCGTGAGCACCTAGGGTTTAATCTAAACAAGGGACTTATGACTGCAAGTATATCACTATATTGGCGTATCATATTGACTTTCTGATAATGTTCTAAGCCAGTCGGGTAAGAAAGAGAAAGTGCCACTGGGTACAAATTGTGGCGTCAAATCTCTGTCAGACTGATCAATTGAATTTATATATTACCTCCAGCTATGTACTTAAAATCTATAGTTTCACTCCCTCCAGTGCACAGCTCACAGTTTAAGTAATTGCAAATACAAATGAATTTTAAAAGGATTTAGCAGGCTTTAAATTAAAAATGTGTGAACATTGTTATTTTAAGCACTCTAAATTATTTACTAATATAACCCAGCTGAATCACTTTTCTCTCTGTGTTTGCTTGATTTTTTGATCCCTGAAGCTTCAGTGGAGATTAACATCCCCCTGATAAAACTGTAAAATAGTGCTCTATTTTACCCAATTGAAAAAAAAAGATCTTCAAATTCAGTCTGCAGAATAACTAACAAAGTGTCAGCTGTAAAAGGACTGTTAAATGCTGCATTAAAAACAGGCAAGTTGTCAAAAGACATAAACATGCAGTTAGCTTAAAGCATGTCTCAAGTTTAAAAACGCATAAAGTTAAGCAAGTGTTGGGGGATCTGTTTTACATGGGCACTGCAGTGATATAATATGAAGAGAGGGTTACAAAAAATGCTTAATGCAATGCCTAAAAGGACTCTGGTTATAAGAGACACTTGCTGAGTCTAGTTTACCTTAATCAAACACTGCAGCTGTTTTCTGGTTTAATCATACCTTTTGGATTAATCTGTAAAATATTTGAGTCATGAGATAAACATCACATCAAAGTAATAAATTAGGTCATTTGAACTTGTGCTAAAACAGTGAGCACCCTCTTACATTTTTCCATATTTTCTGGCTTCAGTTTATTATTTGTGAAAATGATTCATAAGCTTCTTCAGAGACAATAAGAGAGAGATTCAATGCAGTAGAAAGCATCTGCATATAGAAATAATGCCAAGTGACTTCAGTGTGTCTACTTATGGTGCCAGGACCAGCGCTGGATCACTTCTCTATTGATATATGAACTACAGAAATTGTTAACAATAATCTTAAAAAAATCAAGCAATTAATTAATCTGCAATACTAGGCTCCCGATTAACAAGGATATTACCTATTCCCCGAAAAGAGAAATGTGATAAAATCCTATTTATTGTTTTGCTGGGAAAAGGTATAAGTAACTCTATATATGTTTGTCCTCACTATTTTTTTTATTCAATTTGTGGAGTGAGAGAAAGAAAAAAGAAGCTAATGCATAAGGATTATAGCATAGTGCATAAAAACATAATGTTGGGAATTTGCAAGTAATTGAAGAAAAGGTATTATTGGTTTGAAGGAAATAAAGTTATATTCTCATTATGAGGATAAATATACAATCACAAAAGAAACTTTTGTCCCATTTACTATTGCTTTTTTATTGTTAAATTTATGATCTGAGGTAATTCAAGACTACTTTCTCTCTAAGTAATGCTTCAGTCTTTATTCAGGTATGTTGTCATCAAAGTCAACAGTAGTGTAACTAAAACCTGTAAAATGACTTTTACAGTAAGCATAAGTCCTGTTTTAAGAGTTTCCTGATTGTCTTGGTTTGGGTTGTGTTTTTGTTTTTGTTTTTTTTAATTGTTTGTTTATTTATAATTTCAGTTTGAAGAACCAAGGCCTTAGTAAGAGAATATACAATATATAAAAGTTACTTTTTTTCCCTAGAATTCCCATTTACTTTTAAGGCGGACAATAGGTCTGAGGCTGAAAGAGGGAAATCCTATTGCCTCTCTAACGTTCCCATAGTCTACCACTATCATTATCACAAAGCTTGGAACAGATGCTTTTCCAGCTTGCTGTCAGCAGCTTACTTTCTTTGCTCTGGTCTCTCTTGAATATTTCAAGCTCCTGGATAGCCACTAGTAGCAGTTGTGGCAGTAACCTACAGAGTAAGTCATAAGAAACAGTAAGTGAAATAGAAATATTCAGAATCTGCAAGGTTGGGAGAATGGAATTAAGGAAATGCTTTTTAGGGGACAATGCCTCAAATTTAAGTTTTGCTTTTGCTTTCCTGAGATTCTACCATGTGTCAGGAATACCTTTAAGGTTAATGGGATTCTGAAATCAATAAAAATGACTTACTAATGGTTCAGGGAAGTTTTTCTAGTACAGAGTGTGAATTTACAAGGTTATTATCTATTCTGCAACAGCTCTCTTTCTGCAGTGACACACCACTTTCAAAATGGAGCAAGGTATCCACAGGAAGACTGTACAGGAAGACATTGTGGAGTGCCTGTATGCACTGAATTTACACCCCAGCTGAGCTGCTCACAGGACTCCTTTTGTGTACAGGTCATGTCTGTGAGATCAGTACTGCAAGTCATAGGGCAATTTTAAACTTAAGTAAATATTCAAGTAACTGAGGCAGCTAGATTTAAAGGATTCTACTGACGAAAGTAGTTTCAGGATGGGTTTTTTTATCATTAGATACTCACCCCTCCCCAAGTTTGAATAACGTGTTAATTTTGCTATTAACACTTATTGAAACTAAGGAATCTTCAATTTGACCTTGTTTCTTTAAATAAAGAGTAAGGTAGCCCAGTGTTTCAGAAGGGAGCTGCAATTGTATAGTGATTCCATCCCCCATGCAAATCCAAACCAAAAACCCAAATAGCCAAGTCTCTTCATCAAGAGGCAATAACCAACAGGACTGCTCATTGCTGCCATTTTACAGAGTACTCTGCACTGTGGCAGAACCAATCTTACATTATGTATCTTACCTAGAGGATATATACACTAGCAGTTCTAACTGAAGGAAACACTACCTTTTTAGATATCTTGTCCTCCTTGATTGAATTCCACCCTTATCTATATAAAACATAGTATAGGTTAAAAGTAATGACTCCATACAATTAACCTCGTGATATGGAAACAATTCACCACATTTTAGAGACTTTAAAATTATTCTTCTTCACTGCAAGAATCATACCAGTATTACTACTTCAGACGTAAAATAATTAATCTATGTTTTCCTTAGAAAAGAGAATTCAAAGAAAATCTTGAGGAAGCAGTCTGATCTGTCTGGTATTAAAGGCTTGTTTGACAAAACAAATTTGCTATAAACACTCAGAAAACAGGAGCCATGACAGTTAGAATGATAGAAAATCATGTCTAAGAGATAAATGGATCATTAAAGAGAAGGTACTTGAATTTTCATTACAGATCGCTACACAATCACTAAAGGTTTCTGAACTTGTCTGGCTTGTTGATCTCATGTGCTCCTCCTACCTCTAACTATTATGCCTAATATCCATATTTTCACATACCTTTTTGAAACCTATATATTTCATCTTCTGAAGGTATCATTAAAAGCTCTTTGTAAACATCAGAATTCATGAATTTTGATGTGCATTGGCCTAAACAGTATAAGAAAGTGTTTAGTGAGTAATAATGTGAACATCATACCTAATGATTCAGAACCTGCATGACATAAGTGATGGTATCTTGGTAAACATATGGATTTTAACTAGAGCTTGGCAGCACAAGACCCTTGTTTAGTTCAGCATGCTGGGCTGCTGAGGAAGCTAAATCAGAGGGATGACTGAATTATTAGTTTGGATTTTTCACTGTCTGCATATATACATATATATATGTATATATAGATATATATATAAAAATATATATAGATATATATATATAAAAATGATACTTAGGAGCCAAGAGATCTAGTTACAAACAGGAAGCTAGCTTTCCATTTCTTGGGGGTTTTAGTGCCATAAATTTGGAAGAATATTTTGTGCTATGCAACTAACTCCTGCAATGCACTGAAGACTTAAATGCTCAGGAGACAGCTCTCATTAACAAAAAGGCCCCATACACACTGGCCTGAACAAGTGAAATGAACGCTAATTCTCCAGTGTTTCAGATTAAAAAAAAAAACGTGGATTCATTCCTAGGAAGTGCAGAGCTGGTACTGTTTAATTTTGTAGTGAAAGGACAAGAAAGGAGATTAGTAAGGTGTAGATCAAGAAATACTTTGTATTCCTACTGAGTTTAAGTTGCAGCAAAATTTGTATCAACAGAGATATCTCAATTTAACTAAGATAAAAATTTCATGCAAACTGGTATCTTTTGTCATCCGTATGAAAGCACTAGGATAAGACTGTTTTTACCGGAAACTTTCCAGCCTAGAAGAGAGCTTGTATCTCTGACTGTTAACCCTGAGCTCATGGCTCAACTTAGGAAACAGAACAAATTACCAGAAGGTAATAGGAAACAAATTGATTCCCCAGACCAAAGCAAAGTGTAGTCTCTGGATACTTTCCTCTTAGTACTTCCAGCTTTTAAAGGGGATAGTCCTACTTTTATCCAGGCTGTTATTTTCTTTTTACCTGTATGTGTCATCCATGACACAAAGAGAAGAAAAAAAATAGTTTGTCAGTAAATCTGGCAGGTACAACTTTGCTTTTGAACTCTCTATGTACAAAGCTGAAAGAGCTGCAAAATCAGCCAGAGAAACATTGCATGTATCATCAATGTCATATTAAATCAAAACATATTCAATTTTTCTCTCCTTTTTGGGGAAGGAGGAGGGTTTATCTTGGGTTTTTTCTTATGAATACAGATGTCTTAAAGGGTTTGAGAAGCTACAGCAAATCAACAACACTAGCACTAGTTATCTGGAACTGGCAATATCCTATTTGATAACAGCTGATCTTCAGGTAAGACATAAGATGTTCTATGCCCCCAAAGAGGGCACAGGAGAGATGTGAATATAGAAGCATTAGACTTTGATTAATACATAAGCTTTCTCTTCTTACTAACACTAGGTTTTAGACCTTTGTCTGGGAGAAATGCAGGTGATGACTGCAGAGGGGTGTGTGGGAGTCATGGCTGTTGCAACACATATACTTGCACAGCAATATTTTGAGTATCAAAGCTACGAGTTCATCATCATGCACAAGCCTCTGCCTGGGAGAGGGGGGAGTGTCAAGAAGGGGTGGGAGTTAAAGGAGAACCCTTAGCTATTGTCAAAACCTGGCGTATAATGATATAGTAATACTACACACAGTATAGTATGTGTTTTGAATAGCAGAAGTGCATTGGATTAAATATAGGTATTATCACTAGGGTCTTAGCTAAATTTTATCTCAGAAAAGCAGCTTACTGCCTCCATCATTTTCTTAACATCTTTATATTCTGTCCCAAAATATTGTTTAGTGCTTAAATTCAAAATCACTATTTGCTAATCACAAATGTTTTATCCCAGAAATGGTTACCTTAAGATGGTGGAAGGTCTAGTCCCTGTATTACAGTGAAATTACAACCAAAGTAGTGTCTGCTGTCAATGCTAATGGTATGTTCTCCAGTTGGCTTGCTCCTCTTCCAAACACATCTTGTACACCAGCAGCTGTTACAAGTCTGATAGACATGTCTGGCATTACCACTAGTGTATTTACTTCTATTGAAGAGTAGAAAGACTTGATAAAAGCCTTTAAAAAATGAGTTAAAAAAATAAATAAAAGGAAAAAAAAACAAACCCTACCAAACTAAAGAATAAAGATGATAAAAAAGTTAGTCTTACTATACATTGGCCCTAGAGCAATTCTGTATTCTGTAAGCTTCAGGTAGATCACCTGCACAATGAAAACTAAGTGAAACTGGCCTTGTATGTGCCTTAACCAGAGAAAAAAAAAATAAATCTGGTATTGTTGCTTAGCACGTTTAAGTACTTTCCAGCAATAGATCCCAAAGTGTTTATAAAGCTCCAGAAATATAATTATCTCCATTTCCTAGCCAAGGAAATTGAAAGGCAAAATTAAGTAGTTTGCTGAGAGCCACACAGTGAATCATTTGAAGAGCCAAACTGTTACCGTAAATCTCCACACCTAGGCAATGATTATGCTGCTACGACTCAAACAAGATATTATTCTAGAACATCAATTGCTGCTGCATAACCAGTGCCATACACTGGCTCCAATACACTCTTCATTATGTTCAGCTGCATGCTGGACTTCTAAACTTGTCTCTGTTTTGCTCAGCAAGAAAGTAGGTACTTTTCCGAATTCCCCCAAAAGTTTCTTTTAAAGAGGCAGCCAGCTTTTGAGAGCTGAAAGCTTTTTCCTAAATGAAGAAAATTCATTTTGCCATCTATCTTGCATCAAGACTCAGCTAAACAATCCTATAAACATGGGTTTGAGGGGTAAATTTCCACTCCTATATGAGATACAAGTCTGAGAGACCCTACTGTAACTTAGTGGCATCTATATTCTGAAGCACAAGAGAATAATGTGATTTTCTGATGGCCATAAAGTAAATTTATTTTTTTTTAAAGTAGAATATTTTTAACTCACTGGAGGTGTGGGCAAGTCCCATCACTTATAACTGTATGCTCTAAGTTCTACTGCTGCTGGTGCGACTGTGAGATCCTTTACAAGAAGATGGGAACAAGTTCAAGCCAACTAGAAATTGTGATTAGTATGGCACCAAGTCAGCTACACTGTTTTCAATTTGATGAATGTTTATGAACTCAGCCCTATTGCTGTCCTTTTCCTCATAGCTGCTAGCCTGGCTGAACTTGCGTTTGGCTGCAGAAGAATATGGAGGCAATGAAAGCTTGTCTTAAAGATAGATGACTCCTTGAAGACGCTGAAAATGTGATCCACTGTTAAACACAAAACTATATTCTAGGCCTGCTTATTCTCTAACATCAGTTTTTCATTTGTTGTGTTCACTGTTTTTTCATGAGCACTGTTGAAAACCTGCCCACACTTAGACGGGAGGTAGACACTTCTGAGATCTGTCCACTGACACACAATTTGAACATTTGCTCTTGGTACAATCTGAACACTGGCTACATATACACTCATGTTAATTTTTTAGATGGTGCTGTTACTTTCTAGTAACGTCACACACTGCAATTTATATAAGCTTTTATGAATCTTCTGCTAACAGAAGCATCCTCCTGAAGTACCTTCCACCCCAGCAAACAAGCTTATGCCTTCCAACCAAAAAGTTTATTCAATTTAAACAATTAAGCAGTCACTTCTCTCTCAATACACTGTAATCTCAAAAAGAGATACTAAACGTAGCTAAAACCTTTCCAATGACTATTTCAAGCCCTTATTGCAGTTTTAATAAAACCATCCTATTGCCCATGTGCAATCATATCTGTTCTGTCATATCTTTTGTCTTTGGTTTAAGATGAATCTATCATTCCCAATTCCAACTTCATGAGTGATGCAGAGTCCACAGCTGCTTAATTCCACCACAGAACTGCTGCATTTTAGTAAAACCAAGCCCCTTTGACATCATCAGAAAAAAATTTCCTTTAAGGATTTCCCTTTAAGGAACCAAAACCTCACCATTTTTACCACATTTTTAGTCCACAAATTTTCACAAATATTTTCATCATTGTTTTTTTCTTTTAACAGATTTATAAATTCCCAGACAAGAAAAAACTCATAAGCAAGCCTGAATACTGGTGTGCATAGGTAATAGATTTCTTTCCATAAAGCCTCTTTTAGAGGGATATCCAATCTCATTTTAAAGATGCCACCTATAGTGAGTCTACTACCTTCAGCAAACTGTTCTAATATATAATTATAGAAAGCTACATCTTTTGAAAGGCAGAATCTGTCAAATATAGCCGCAAAACTTTTTTTCTAAAAAAAAAGCCTCATCTAATTTTTCTTTTTTATATCACATAAATGCATACTTAGACCCATAAGGTACTTCACACCTTAAGGCTTATTTGTCAATGTTTAGAACAAAGTGGTGGTCCTCCATTCTGATTTATCCTGTGTTTATTTCCACATTCTTCCTAAAGGGCAGGTCCAAAAGATGGACATGGTCTTTCCAGTATAGGGTGTGGAAATGAGGCTTAGCTCCCTGTTCCTTGTTACCTAAGGATGAATTTCAGTGAGAGCCCATGTTGTGGTAATAATTTTTGAGGACCCACCAAAATCCTTTTCTTAGTCACTGTTTTGAGATATCATCTCCCTAAGTGGTCCTCCTAAATGTATTGCTTGGTTATTGGCTGCATTTAAATATATTTTTCTGCTTCTTGACTATTAACCAAGTAATTCAAATCAGTTTACATAAGTAGTCATCTTTTTTGTTGGCATGTATTATCCATTTATCCAAACCCTTATCTAAATGGTTGGCAAAAATGTTGAATAGGATTGGACCAAAACTTGATCCATGGTCAGCACCACCAGCAATGTTGTAACTCACTGATGCTTCCTCATTAGCAACTCCACTTTAAGGTCTGTCACTAGGGCAATTTTTAATCCATTTAATGTGAATTCTTGATCCTGTATAGTGTAAATTGCTATAGAATGCCTTGTTTGTTTTTTTTAAAAGATGGTATATATTCTTAAATAAGGTAACTTGGAGAAGTCTTAATATACAATACAGACCAATGACAGCACCATGTTTGCATCATCCTAAGGAGTATAGTACAGTGTAGGTAGAGATGAAAAAGATTTAGTGTTTGTTTAGTGGGACTTGTTTTGCATCACATGATGGAGAGAGGTATTTTTACTAGTCTCCTAAAATAGAGAAGTTTGGTGCCTACAAGACAACAGGGCAGGACTGATACCTCCTTTTTATACATTGTGATAAGGTGGTTAAATTTAGCTTCTCAACTAGTTCCTTTGAGATTCTTGGGTCTAAAATAATCTAAGCCTGTTGATATGAATATATTTAATTTTAGCAGTTGCTGCCTTACCTCTTTCTTTGTTACAGATGGCAAACTTTCATTTCTATCCACAACATCATATGGGATGGATACATCCTCCTGTTTCATTCCAAGAGCAGAACAGAAATATTTATTAAACATTTCTGCCTTTTCTGCATCATTATTTATGATTTCCACCATCTGCATCTTCAGTGGAACTACATCTGACCTAAGATTCTTTTTGATGCTAAAATGGTTTTAAATTGCCTTCTTGTTGTTTTTAACCATATTGGCCATTGATGTTTAACAGAGTTGTTGATTTCTTTTATCAGTTACTTATAAGTCTTAGGATATAACTTAGCCTCTCTTTTTTCATTCCTGATGCATCATTATTTTATGTTTTTGCACTACTTTAATGTGTCTTAATCAGGGCATTTTGACTACTGTACATTTTTATGTGCAAGTTTGTGTCCTTGAACAATTCCCAGTATTCATTAATACTTCCTAATTAAAATTTACATTCCTGATCAGTTATGCTAACCGATTCAAGCTAGGGTAAACTGGCCCTGTAAAGCATCTAAGTATGTGTACTTGGTGTTATATACAGTTCATATGCATAAAGTAAATACCAGGTTATGATCATTAGTTATTAACTCTTCTTCCTATTTGATGATCACTAGTGGGAAATATGTATCTCTTTGGCCATCAAAATGATGTTCAGTTTTGAGCTTCTTTATGAAAGATGCATCTCTACACTCTGAGATCATCTGCTATTATTTTTAGAAGCTCTAGGGAATCCTGATGCTGGAGAAACAAAATCTCAGAAAATATTCCCCAGGTTAAACTCTACTATGATACTAGACGGGTTTGTCTCCCCATGCTGAAGGAAAAATGTTGAAAATGCAGCTCATACCACCATTTATAAGGTTGTTTTTTCTCTGTAATGTGCACATATATCTTATCTGCAGTTATATTTTGACTCAGAAGTAGAATCATAGAATCATAGAATCATAGAATCATTAGGGTTGGAAAGGACCTTAAGATCACCTAGTTCCAACCCCCTGCCGTGCAGGGACACCCTACGCTAAACCATATCACCCAAGGCCTCGTCCAACCTGGCCTTGAACACTGCCAGGGATGGAGCATTCACAACCTCCCTGGGCAACCTATTCCAGTACTGAGTACCTGTTACTTTATTAATTTTGACTATTCAACATGCAACATTGTATTTGATGCAACAGCCCGTCTCCAAACTCTCTACCTAATTTATTAAGAGGATTAAAAATGTAACTACATTTGGTGAGATTCCAGCACTATGACATATTACCAAGTTTCATAAATATTAACTTTATGACATTTCTTCTCATATATAAATACTGTCTCTGCCCACATTACCAAGATGCTTGAAGTTTAGTTTAAGGATTCTTTTACAATGTAATATGTCCCTTATAACTCAGTTTTGTTGTATGTCTGGTATCCTGGTTGCAATTTACACACACAGATGTGTAGACACAAAAGTATATATTTGCCACAATTTCCCTTTATTACTACTCAGCTCTATGCTTACTTTAAGTCCCTTCTGGCAGTTTTTCATTGACTGATATGGCTCTTACTTGAGATGGTCAACAGAATCAACGTTTCCCATCCCTCTGGTAAGAAATCAACAGCCTGTCAGATGATGCCTGACAAGGTATTAGTACCAGCCTACATCCTGCTAACTTAAATCTCACATAGGCTTCACTTCAAATTCTTCATTTTAGATCTAGAAATACAGAAAATTGTCAGTTCTCCTCCTGTTCCCTTGAAATGTCCTGCAGGTTCTTCCTAGTATGGTGTCAAGAAAGCTGTCAAGAAGTACTGCATTTTATTGCCTTGCTTTCATGGGCTGTTTCAAGATTCTCCTGCTCTGAGCTACATGCTAGTTCTCTTTATGAATGTTAATCCAACAGCAAGTTCTTAAAGTTAGTCAAACAATATAGAGAAATAAAACCATTTCATTTACAGGAAGTCATTGTCTTGTAGGTAAAATTATCAATTATAAATAGACAATGCATGATACAGTTGCCATGTGAAGCAACTTGCAGGCAACACATAGCCTGAAATTCTTTTTCTAAACTATTAATCAAATAACTTCAACTGATGAACAAAAGAATTCAAGTCTGCATTTGGATAATTTGCAAATAAGAAAAAAGAAATAGATTTGTCAAATTAATTATTCATTATAACTAGTTCTACTAGATCTATCCTTTTTTATCATTTACATTGGTTTTAAATTCTTAAAGTGGTTTGGGAACCTCAAAGTGTAAAATTTGCTATAAATGCTTAATGCAATGATCATTTATATATGGCACTATAAATGTACAAACATACTTTACTTAGCATTGAATTAGGCAGTGGAGACCTTGAGAGAGTGGTTACAATACCTTTAACTCTCAAAAAAGTTAGAAGTCTGATATTTTTCAGGCAGACTGAAGTACGAACTGGATATTTGCAGTTTGAAGATTCCTGCTGCAAATGACCCTCACCACAGCTTAAGGACCCACTGGCACTGTGTCCATACCAGGGCAACAAGCCAGCACTGACAGGGATGCAATGGCCACACTCTGCAATCCTTGGGCAGGGGCCCAGTTTCTAGAAATGCTCACCTGCAGCTAAATGCCAAATGTGTTTGACGTTTTGCTTCAGGTTTGGGGTTCTTTTCATTTGCTTTTTACTTTTCAAGTTGTGACCCAATCTAATAAAACTTATTTTGCTAGGAAAAATAGCTTCACTGAACATGATCACGGAAGCAAACAGACAAACGTGTGAATACATCACTTAGCTCAATCAGTGTGATTTGAGGTGAGACTTTGTTTTTGCTAAAGTATCAGTGCTTTCTTACAAGTAGAGAAGTATCACCAAACACATCAGAATAGCTCAGATTCTGGCATTCTTGTCCATAGAATATAACAACATACTCTATATGCAGTCTTACTGAAACCATGCAGAAGCTTACACTGTGTAGTTTATGTATTACTATAATCAAAGTTACTTGTTAAATTTAGATTAAATGTGATTAGAAAGGTCAGTGACAACATAATTTTGAAGTCTGACAATGACATAAACACATAGGATTTTCTTTTTCAGGTACTTGGGTTTTTTTCAGGGTTGGGAGGGTGATGTTGTTTGCTTTGTTTTGCTATCATTTTACAGTCCTGGCATTTAGCCTGGTTTTAAATCTGAGTAAATCTGACATAGAATCACCTGGAGGAAATAAATATAAATAAATAAATATAAACCACTGCGAGGTCATGTTTACAACCACTTTTTTAAAGCTCTTTCTGCATTAAGTTTGCCACATCTCTCCATCACTTGCGTTATATTGTGTAAGCAATGCAGTATTAAAATGGCGTTTAATGACAAAAACCAGTATATTTTAGGGTTGAACATCTGTTATCTGTTCAGACAGCGAGTACTCAATTCAATATCTGGGTGAATAATTTGCAAATTCAATGCATAGAAAATTTTGTACCAGTGCTAAGGTTAATTAATTTTTCCTGGGATGTTTTGTAGCCAAATGGAATTTAAATGTCCTCACACATTACTTTACACCCACTTTCTTCTCTGAGAAACTAAACAGTGTGTTGGACAGTGTTGAAGGGTCTAAAGATAACGTGGGATAAAACAAGAGGTATGAATAAAACAGGAAAGAGAAAAGTGCTTTAGATTTTAGTCTACAAAATGCACTTTTCAGCTCCGTACAGTAGAGACAAAGTGGTAAAAAAAATCTACAAAGGAACTGTAATGAGAGGTACTATTGTTTGAATTTATTGTTGCAACAGCAGCGAGTAACCTAATTTCATGTAGAGAACAGTGCAATACCCTACACATGGGTTTGGATAGGAAGCTTTCAAACATCTTTAAAAAAGGAAGAAACACCTTTCATCCTCAAATATTTAATCTGCAACATACAGCTTGATATGTTTGTTGTTCTTTATTTTGATGCAAAAATAAACCTCAAGTTTTCTTACTTCTAGTCACAGCACACTATGATGTTTCTAATGGGATGCTATCAGAGTAACTAACCTATTACTTTGTATTACTAAAGAGATGAATAATGAGAGTACATCGAAGCAGAGCCCAGTG
This sequence comes from Pezoporus wallicus, assembly GCF_028554395.1. NCBI lineage: Eukaryota > Metazoa > Chordata > Aves > Psittaciformes > Psittacidae > Pezoporus > Pezoporus wallicus. Next base: position 1,818,445 of record NW_026642179.1, read on the forward strand.
GAAGTTGTTCAGTGGCCTATGGATGAGGTCTTAAGTGTTTAATCTGTAAATTAAAGTCCATTAACAGCAAAAATGAGACGGAGGACAGTAAAGGAACCTGAGGACTTTTAAAAGTTACCCTCTGCTTTCCTCCCTGTCCCCATTATAGACAATACAGGAAGTTAGCTGGAGATTCAGGAGTAAAAACTAAGTCTGCTGCTGGATCTCATCCTCACTAACAAGGAGGATCTGGTCGAAGCAGTAAGGGTTGAGGGCTGCCTTGGTTGCAGCGACCACGAGATGGTGGAGTTCAGGATCTTGTGTGGCAGGACTAGTAGAATACCAAGTAGAATTGCAACCCTGGACTTTAGCAGGGCAAACTTTGGCCTTTTCAAGCAATTGCTAGGGGAAATCCCATGGGCAGGGCTGCTTGAAGGTAAAGGGGCCCAAGATAGTTGGTTGACATTCAAGGACTGCTTTTTCCGTGCTCAAGATCGGAGCATCCCGACATGTAGGAAGTCAAGGAAGAGGGCCAAGAGACCTGCGTGGCTAAATAGGGAATTGCTGGGTATGCTCAAGTGGAAGAGGAGAGTTTACAGGTCATGGAAGGAGGGGCTGGCCACTTGGGAGGAATATAAGGCTGCTGCTAGAGGATGTAGGAAGGCAGCTAGGAGGACTAAGGCATCCTTAGAATTAAACCTGGCAAGAAGGGTCAAGGACAGCAAAAAGAGCTTTTTCAAATACATGGCAGACAAAACTAACACCAGAGGCAATGTAGGCCCACTGATGAACGAGATGGGTGCCCTGGTGACAGAAGATAAAGAGATGGCAGAGTTACTGAATGCCTTCTTTGTCTCTGTCTACTCTGCTGCGGGCAGTCCTGAAGAGCCCTGTACCCCTGAGACCTTAGATGAAGTCAGGTCGACGGAGCGGTTTGCCTTAGTCGATGAGGAATGGGTTAGAGAACAGTTGAGCAATCTGGACATCCATAAATCCATGGGTCCAGATGGGATGCACCCGTGGGTGCTGAGGGAACTGGCGGAAGTCATTGCTAGACCACTCTCCATCATCTTTACCAAGTCTTGGGAAACGGGAGAGGTGCCTGAGGACTGGAGGAAAGCAAATGTCACTCCAGTCTTCAAAAAGGGCAAGAAGGAGGACCCGGGTAACTATAGACCGGTCAGCCTCACCTCCATCCCTGGGAAAGTGATGGAACACCTTATCCTTGGTACCATCTTAAGGCATATCAAGGATAAGAAGGTTATGAGGGGCAGTCAACATGGCTTCACCAGGGGGAAATCATGTTTGACCAATCTCTTAGCCTTTTATGAGGAAATAACACGGTGGATGGATGATGGCAGAGCGGTGGATGTGGTCTACCTTGACCTCAGCAAAGCATTTGACACAGTCTCCCACAGCATCCTCACGGCTAAAATGAGGAAGTGTGGACTGGATGATCAGATAGTGAGGTGGACTGCGAACTGGCTGAAGGAGAGAAGCCAGAGAGTTGTAGTCTATGGGGCTGAGTCTAGTTGGAGGCCTGTAACTAGTGGAGTGCCTCAAGGGTCAGTACTGGGACCGGTATTATTTAATATATTCATCAATGATTTAGATGAGGGAATTGAGTGTACTATCAGCAAGTTTGCTGATGACACTAAGCTGGGAGGAGTGGCTGACACGCCAGAAGCCTGTGCTGCCATCCAGCGAGACCTGGACAGGCTGGAGAGTTGGGCAGGGAGTAACTTGATGAAATATAACAAGGGAAAGTGTAGAGTCCTGCATCTGGGCAGGAACAACCCCAGGTTCCAGTATAGGTTGGGGAACGACCTGTTAGAGAGCAGTGTAGGGGAGAGGGACCTGGGGGTCCTAGTGGACAACAGGATGACCATGAGCCAACACTGTGGCCTTGTGGCCAAGAAGGCCAATGGCATCCTGGGGTGTATTAGAAGGGCGGTGGTTAGTAGGTCGAGAGAGGTCCTCCTTCCCCTCTACTCTGCCCTGGTGAGACCGCATCTGGAGTATTGTGTCCAGTTCTGGGCCCCTCAGTTCAAGAAGGACAGGAAGCTGCTGGAGAGAGTCCAGCACAGGGCAACGAAGATGATTAGGGGAGTGGAACATCTCCCTTATGAGGAAAGACTGAGGGAGCTGGGTCTCTATAGTTTGGAGAAGAGGAGACTGAGGGGTGACCTTATAAGTGTCTATAAATATATAAAGGGGGAGTGTCACGAGGACGGAGCCAGGCTCTACTCAGTGGCAAACAATGATAGGACAAGGGGTAATGGGTACAAACTGGAACACAAGAGGTTCCACTTAAACTTGAGAAGAAACTTCTTCTCAGTGAGGGTGACGGAACACTGGAACAGGCTGCCCAGGGAGGTTGTGGAGTCTCCTTCCCTGGAGACATTCAAAACCCGCCTGGACACATTCCTGTGTAACATTATCTAGGTGTTCCTGCTCCCGCAGGGGGATTGGACTAGATGATCTTTCGAGGTCCCTTCCAATCTCTAACATACTGTGATACTGTGATACTGTGAAGTCTGAACCACAAGCGTTGGACTGGAAATTAGAACCTGTGCCTGGCTCTCTCTCATCTAGCAGCCCTTTACAGTGGAGGTCTGGGAAATGGAGGGGGCAGGAGAAGGGAGGAAGGCTCTGCACCTCACCTGCAGTTCTACAACTCTAAGAGTTCTTTAACAGGTTACCTAGACATTCCCAAATGCTTCATTTCCCCCCTTTTTATTGGACTTCTTGCTCCAGGGAATCTTCCTGAAACAGACTTTTACATGATTGACTGTCACTGATGATTAAAAGCTATGTCATGATTGACCTTATGTACAACAACATTATTCACAGCTAACTGGTTCCTAGGTATGAGGAAAACTTTTGTCCCTCTAGAAAAATGAGATTATACCATTATTAACAGAAATTAACCCAGCCTATTGATGTCTTACCATAGCTAGTGCAGTAGTTGATTTCAACACATCAAAGAACTAATGAGTCCCAGATACACTTCCTATGTACACTGTAAACCTACATGTCTATGAAGTTATGGGGTTTCAGGCTAACTCACTAGTTTGGGAACACTAAAATGCAATTAACTGTTGTAACCACCATTCTAGACGAAACCTACGTCTCTAATGAGGCTGAATACAGGACAAAGTTGCTGGATACTGTCTGCTGGCTTCCTAAGTGGTCAGATGATTTTCAGCTCCTTTTCTGAAATGCCTGGTTTGAATTAAAAAGAAGAGTGTTTTATTAAGAATATTCACGTGGGTGTTTTGTGATTCTTTAGTGAAGAATACCAAATGGCATCAAATGTTGTTCTGCATGCTTCTTTTAAAGCCTACGCAAAGTTTTCAGTCCTTCTAGTGCATGTTAATCCATACTCCTGGCAGCTTTTCTATACTAGCTCAATCATATGAACAGATCCAAATTTCACATACACAAACCAGCTGCCCAAGAAAGAAATGAGATAAACATCCTATTTCAGACCATAGCTATTTTAACACTCCCTACCCACCTTTTTAATACTGCAAGAGGGAGGTAATGGCAGAATCACAAGTCATTACTGCTATGCTTGTTACAAGTGCCCTCCACTAGTCAAAGATTTCTTCCAAAAAGTGTAAAAAAAATTAAAATAATAACAGTATAATTTCTCTAAATGAACAGAACATCTGAGAAACTTTCTTGGACAATATAATTTGGGTGTTTTCAACATTGCTTATTTTATTTCACAACAAACTTACATTTTATCACATGATTGCTTTCCCAATTATAGTGCAAAAATAAAAAGCATCATCAAATAGTTTAATAGGTGCAGAGGAAAATGTAGTTTTGTTCATCAAATGATGCAGAAAATAACGTGACAAGAAAAAAATCTGTGTGTTGGGAAGGGAAATTATTGCTATGGAGTTATTTGTCCTGTATTTCCTCAATGGAAGGAAGGGACAGAGGGCCCTCAGGTCTGATTGTTATTTTTCTGATAAAGTGCACACTGGGATAAAGGGAAGATTTCCTCTTCCAAGCAGGGTCTTCAGTCCTTCCAGTGAGTGTGTAATCTCAACAGTTAAAAGACAAATCACATTTATCCATAAAAGCAAAAGTCCATGCTTAGGCTGCAGGGTAGGAGATTTAGGAAGAGACTGACAGTTTTTCTTTAGAAAACTGTTTGTATTTTTACCACAATCTACTCAGACACATACTAATAGAATTTTAAAGGGTCTGTACACATCCACTGCTGCTCAGATTGTATGTTGATAAGTACCTCCTGGTGATTTTCAGATCTCCATCTCAGGCATGGGCGGGTGATTACCTCTGTCTGCCTGGCAATACAAAGCACTAATCTGTTTTAAAATAAAGGCCCTGAAGAACACGTGTGGTAGCAAGTGGTGGATCACTGTTGCATACCACAGTATTCTTATGAGGCTCTGCATCCAGGTTGCGTAGCACAGGTATGTATTATTTATAGCCACCTCTCTGTATGATTACTTTCAGTTAACTTGAAGCCTCTTTAAAACAAAGGCTGCTCTAGTCCTGCTTGCCATTGGTGTGAGGCCCTCCTCGTTCCTGCTCTCCCCCACTGGTGTAAGCAGACATAGCAACCCTTGGTCTAATTAGCTGTCTTTAAGGCAGGACTAAGTGGGCTCAGTGGGGGGAAGAGGCTTTCTCGAGCCCCTCCAAGCCTCTCCTTGGAGCTGGCAGACAGAGCGCACGCGGCCTCCAAGAGGCATTGCAAACTCGCTGACATTATGTCCACGGGTTATCATTACCATCTTTTTTTTAAAAAACCTGATCGATCGCTCCTGACCACAATGATGCTTCAGGGCATCTCTCTCTCTGCTGGGGAGTGATTGACCATTGGGTATCATTAAAGAGAGGTGGTGAAGGGAGGGAGGTGAGGGGAAGATGGGGGATGCTGCGGTAACAACACCAGCTCCAGCTCCTCCTTGTGCGAGCCTCTCCCTCCTGGAAGCTGCTGACCTTTCACTCAGGAGCCAGCTGGAGCCAAGAGAGATTTAATTGAATGGCTTTCTCAGATTTGTTTGGGGTTTTGGTGACGGAGGAGGAGGATACAGCACTGAGAAGGGAGAAGTGGGGGGAGAGGGAGGGAAAATGAAAAAAAAGGGAGGTAAAAAAAAAAAAGAAAAAACTCAACAAGTTTGGATGGCTTTCAAAGGCTAAAATTGTCAGCTCCTCCCAGGTCTTGCTAGGCTTTAGCTCACGCAGGGGCCTGGTGTTGGCAGTGCCAGGGCTGTCTTTCCCCAGGCACAGACACCTCCACTGCAGGAGCCCTGCTGCCCTGGCTCTCCCCGTAGCCTCCCAGTGCAACCAACCATAGATGAGCCAAGGCACTCACCTCCACCCCTCCTGGGCAATGCCACGTAGGTGGATGAGGGCCATCCTAATTACCCAGGCCTCCTTGTCGTCAGAGAAAGGTCTTGGGAGGGGTGAAAGAAGGAGCAAGAATCACTCTGAGAGAGTGCATAAATATGCAGAAATATATGTATGTATTTTCTTGCCTTTTTACTGACATTTTTTTGTTCAGTTTGAGTACCAAACCAGTCAGTAAACAAAAACAAGGGGGTCCCAGCCAGAGAAGCCTGTCCACTGTTCTGGTGCTTGCTCTTTTCCTTTCACCTCTCATTTACTCAGGTTTTTCTCCTTTGTGACTGGGACACTGCACCTCAGCAGCGCAACCTACGCACCTCCGCCTCCTCTACTTTCCTCCCCCTTCCCTGCATGTCCCCCTCAATCCAAGCTCCCCCTTTTCCATTTTAACATAACTAAAAAGGAAGGAATGGATCTCAGCTGAGTTAAATGGGTGACAAGGGAGATGGAAAGAAGGAAATTCATCCCTTCTTGTCTTTGAGAGCAATTTAATTAGGCCCAGGCCCCCTGTGAGCGGGTAAGGGAAAGGCTGAGGATTGGCTTGTCTGGGCTTCCTCTGAAGGCAAAAGCAGCCTTGGACGCACATACAGAGAAAGGATTTTTAAAGGATCATGTAAGAAGATCAACAGATAAGCAGCTAATTTTGTGTACTTAGGGAGCAAATGAGTGCGTGCACTCCCATTGGAATAGCCAGAGTGATGGGATGAGAGGAAGAAAAATGAGGAGGAAGCAAGGAGAGATCTTAAGGTATATCACTGTTATTGCTGATGGCCAAAATTAAAGATTTATACTGCTTGATAGGGTACTCTGGGTATAGCTTTCACAGTGACTGTGCATGTGTACATATATCTATATACATACATATATAGATATAGATTTTTCTTTATACAGCTCAGTTATTTCAAGAATTTTCATCAGAAAACCACTTTTAAACTAATTGGAGTCTGTGGAGAGGAAACCTCATTTTTGGTTCAAATGAATTTTCTGAAAATGTCATTTGATTCGGGAAATATGACTGATCTGCTCGATTCCTTGATAAGAAATGAAATGAGCCGTTGTCCTTCAGGATATCATAGACTTGAAATGGGGGATTTTATGGTTAATGCCATCAGATAGAAGTGTCCTACTTTGAAAGGAGAAGTCCATCAGCCCCAGGGAAAGGCTGAAGCCTGAATTTCATCTCTAAATCCACAGCTGCAGTTAGAGCTGGCACAGAGCAGCGATAGATTTTTTATTTTTTTTATTTCCCTGGCAATAATTACAAAATAAACAGCAATACATAACACAATGATTAATAACAAAAAGAAGTTAATACTTTTCCAGCTCTTCATTTTAAGTCACAATTTTTTCCCTCAGTGATATGGTCAACGCTGACCACAGAGGCTAAAACTAATCCACAGTATTACAACATCTTATGTTTTAATTATCTCACATGCTCACATAGAGTAAACCTGTATTTGGAGATGGCTGAGTTCTTAGTGCAATACAAACAAGATGCCGTGGATGTCAGTGTACATTGTTACCTCCATTTGTCATATAGAAAAACTGAGAAAGACAAGATAAGTGACTTTCCCAAGGCCACAAAAGGAATTAGTCAAGAGAGACAAGAAAGTCCCTCAAAGTCCTTGCTGGAGGGCTGGCACCATTAGTTAGTTTATCTTTTTCATAGCAGCATATATGCAAATAGGAATGGAGTTATATGGATGAAAAAATGAGACCAGGGACAAGAGAAAAGGCAAAGAGAGAAAGCCAAATAAATGTAAACATATGTTCAAAAAAGCTGATTCAAGCTAATATTGAAGAAGCAGGTTTTAAACAAAGAATTGAGGAGGAGCAAACTGAGTGAGACTTGTGACAGATTTGTGTAGAACATTGTTTTGCATAAAGATTGTTTGCAGAGATTTGCCAGGCCAGTTTGCCAGTTTGGACGCAAACTTTCAGGCATTGAAACATGGACTTTTAGCTCTAGCCCATCTGGCCTCCTGCAAGTGTACAAGCCTTAGGTACTCAAGATGCTAACCACAAAGTTTATGATCAAATTCCTGCTGACTTTTCTAGGAGCACAATGAGGTCTTTACAGAACAACCACTATTTTACGGTGTGTTAGATCCAGGAAAGGTCAAATGTTATCACAATTTCCTCCTCAACTGCAAGATGCTGCAAAAGAAAAAAAGAAAAAAAAAGGAGGAAAGAGAAACAAGGAAAACCCAGGTGTTCATATTCCACAGTCAAGAGATCTTTAAGAAGCAGATAGACAATATGTCTTAGTTTGATAAGGGTTATTTTACCAATATGGCATCCTTTTAGTGAAAAAATTACCAATTCCTTTACTGACACTACTAAACTGGTTTCTCTGTATAAAAATTCACTTCTCAATTAGTGGCTGGACAGACAGTTTCTTACATGCACAGAATGGAAGCAGCAAAATGATGTACTACTCTAACCTTTTCTTTGTTAAATGGAAATAAATGGGCCTTTCTGTGATGCATCACTGATTATTCTCAATGCCTCTTTTTATTTCAAAATAATGCCATGTTAGAGCTTTACCAGGGCTTTTGTAAGAAAGAAATCTAAAATATGTTAGAAATATTTTACTCCCTTCAGCACCACAAAAGTGCGCACTTCTTTTGGCACCTTCTTATCAGCCGTGGTCCCCCAGCAGTAACTGCAGGTATTCGTGAGACAGGACTCAGCAGTGGTCAATAGGAAGATAAATCTTAAGACTGCTGCCTAAAAAGAGAATCTGTGTCTCCAAGACCCTGCCTGGGGTCTCTGTGAGGCCTGGCCTGCTTCACATTGTCCTCCATGGCAGTTATGTCTGGGGCTGCCTTTTGCAACCATACTGAGATAGCAGGTGCAAATAGAGTGGGGCAGATTCTTATCTGAGCAGTGTTTTAAGAGTTCTGCATGTACAGACCTGGATTTGTTTTCTTTTCCCCTACTAGCTTTCAGCAGCTATGAAAATTCTGGATGGTGTGGGAAAAAAAAAAAAAATCCACATGAAAGAAAAATATTTCAGTCTTTCTCAGAATGAAATCATGTTGCAATACATAACTCTGAAACTCAGGCATAAGTATTACAGATGGAAAAGAGTTATTAGGTCATCTAGGCTTGAGCAGGATTGTTCCCTACAGTATATTCCCCAGTTCTAAAACTAGTCTAGTTTTAATTGACACAGGCAATGGGCTTTCCATCAGATTTCTTGGGAGACTGCTCCACTGCCTGAACTCAGTATTAAGAAATATTTCCTGATACTCATCCAAAATTTCCATTGCTTAATTTTGTTTTACACCACCAGTACCCTACTCCTTATGCTGAATTCTGCAGCATGAGGCACAAGCTACCGCTACCTTTCCCCAACAAGACATTATGTTCACTGAATACATTCATTTCATTGAGTGGATAAATGTATATGATATACAGTATTCTCTGAACACAACATACATTTGTTTCGTACAGCAACTGCTGAATAAAGAGTAGGCCAAAAAAGAATTACAATGGGGAGACTTTGATGTACGAATAGTTAGAAGAGCAGAAGAGGAGAACACATAACTCAGCCTCAGATTGCACCCTCAAGAAATCATGTTGAGATTCCCAACAGGTAAACACCTTGACAAATCCTTACTAGCTTGATGAAAACAGTTCATAAAAGTATCGTAAGAGCACAGATAACACAGAAGATAGATCAATTTCTTTCCCTACACTTCTACAGTACCCTGTTCAGCTAGAGATAGAATAACATTCTACTGCATGTAGTAATTAGAAAGATTAAAATATATCTAACAATCTCAGGAAAAAATAAAATATAATTACATAGGAAATGTAATGCAGCAAATACCACTTACAATCATAGCACAGCATTTTGTCTTCAAAGTGCTGTGCAAACACCATCTAAATGAGTAATCAGTTTACTTTTACAGATCCCTATGGAGCAGGTAAGCATTACTCCCAAATGGAGACACGGGGCCTCATCCTGAGGAGTGCTGAGTAGGTTGCTTCCCAAGACTTCAGAGAAGGCTGAAAGTATATGCTCTTTGAAACCACAGTATGACAACATTGTGCACTCAGCTTTAGGTGTTCTCTGTACTAGGTCAAAATCTCTGAGGTCATGCAACACAAAACACTGATCATCTATAAGTTCACACTGCCTTATCAAATATAATGAAAATGTTTTAATCATTCAATTTTGTATTAATAGGCATTATACTAGGCTATACATCATCTGTCCTCATCTCTCTAACTTCACACTGGACTAGGTATCCAACTGTCCTCCAACATAAAGACAGTATAAACACTGAATAAATTCTTGAGGACAATAGAAACTCTCAGTAAGATGTCCCATTCTGCTGATGCCCATAAAGGATATGCATTTGATCTGTCCTGTAAGTACAAGATCTTGCAGTAGATCACACAGTGCCATTAATGACTATTAATGAGGACAGTACCAGTGCTTTAACATCACAGCCCATGAGAAAATAGTTAGGACAAAAAGAAAAAAAAAGAAAAAAAAAGAAAAAAGCAATGTGATGCAGTACTTAAAGCTACAGCATGACTATAATCCACTGTGATCCAACTGATTGGTGACAGAGGAATTTGGTGTAAAAGATTATGTGTGTAATACAGGTTGTAGCCATTCAAGTGTGGAAGTATATCAAGGGTAGCAAAATCATCCTGGATGTTACTAAACAATAAGAAGTTCCCTGTAAACACTGCTTACTGTTGCAAGGCAGCTAGTGGTTGACTACCACTCCTCTTCAACTAACTGTTGTATTGATGGTTGAGTTCAAACTGTCAAGGAGCATACAGCCAGAACCCATCCTGCTACTGCCGTGTTCTGCATTTTACACTGCATGCACAAAGTACTAGCAGCAACAAGGTATTTTTCCTGATATGCACTAGGGAGAGACTGAAGAGTAGGAGCAGAGACCAGAGAAAAAGCAGGAGAGGTTGCTCTTTAAAAAATCTGTAAAGTGTTAGCAAGCATTGTCCATTACACAGCAGTAGATGAGCACGTAATTGATAGTTTTAATGTATTCATGCAACTCAAACTTAGTTGCTTTAGATGTTCTGATTTTTTTTGTGTGGTCGAGTATTCTCTCAGTTATTTGAAGTGACACTTGAGTACAAGTCTTCTGAAAACAACATGTTGTCCAAGGGAAGGTGGGAAAGTACTAGCAATAGGAGGCATTGTTTGAAAATGTGAAGAATGGAACAAAAATTTCTAAGTCATATCATTCTGTAACAATCTGAGGAGTAGAGATAGATGAAATACAGGCTTTTGGGACCAAATCAAAGCCCATTTTCTTTTGTGCATTCTTACTCAACATCTACATACTTCAATGACTTCTGCTGTGAAAACTGGGTAGGGGATTTCCTACCCTTTACACCCACCTGAATGACTCCTTCCATTCCTACTTTGCTTTTATCATGTGCTCCTAATGTCTCTCCCCTCCCTTCCTTCCAATATGTAGTGTTCTTCTCACCCTCCGTGAGCTGGTCTGTCCCATTCCCCTGGATTAAGAGTCATTGTAGGGACATTGTTTTTCCACACCAGAGACAGCATAAAGGAAGTAACAAGTCACCTGCAAAGGACAGGTGAGGAGTTGGAGGAGCAAAGGAAACTGGGAGTTGCAAGATCCTGATGGTGGCAAAAGACTCTCAGACTCAACCACATAATGTGATTTCCTCCTCAGTTTAATTTCCACCTCCTTTGTTTTAATCTTCAATACTGATTTTGCCTTTATGTCCTGTATCAGTGAAAAGTTAATTAGAAATACTGGGGCAAATAGAGCTATGCTACAGATAGACAGATTGTTCATACTGTACTTCAGTGATCCCTACAGACAGTGTAGACACTCCTGAAACCTGTGTATTAATTTGTAAAAAGCTTTGGGATCATTTAAAAAAAAAACAAAAACAAACCCAAAAACTTGATGAAATAACCTTTAGCTTATTTCATAAAATGGATCTTTGAGTACACTGATTAAAAGTGCCAAGTTACAAACTTCCAGAATTACACACTGAATACTGGAGCCTAGTTTACAGAAAAGCGGTGATCCACACTAACATTTTATCAAGGTACTTAACTTTTACAAGTATATAACATCCTTAATTTTTAAACAGGCAGAAGGCAGACTCAATATAAATCCAAATGTGACAGAATGAGTTTAACACTTATTAAAAAATCTGAAACTGGAGAGTTACATCAGAATTCTAAATTGCTAGCATCAGCAAAAGGAAAAGAAAAAATGCCTAAAATGCCCTGTGCAGTCAAAATATAAAAATGACATATAGACTACTTTATCGGTTTTTTTGTGACCAACTCCCAATGTACCTTTGGAAGAAAGACTCACACAAAAAATACACTTGCACTGTTTCTCCTGTCCCTCCTCCATGTGAGTGATGCAAAGAGCACTGCTTGGTCTCACAGGTAATTTTCCCACTTATGAGATGTTCACTAAACCCTCCACAACTACCAGCCCTGAAAGGACTTTGCAGTACAACTGGAAATTCAAGTATTGCACACCTTGAAAATAATGAAATATACAGAGAGGTGGGTGAGATTGAAAAGGTGAAGTATGGATCCCAGGCTGAATGACAGCCTCTGGAACCTCTCTTTTTCCTTGCTGGACCTGTTAAATCTGCAGTTACTGGCAGCCTCAGGGAGGACAGGGCACCTTAGCATGTGTCCCTGTCAGGATCAATAGAGCAAGGGATTGAGTATCCCCTTTTGGAAGCCTGGAGCAACCTGTGACCAAGCCAGGAGAAAAAATAAGGGAAAGAATGCATTTAACTTATCTTATAAAGAACATATTTTCAAAAATCTAATCTAAGGATCTGAGTAGCTTCAGGGTTTTGTTTATATTTTTCATTTAGGAGTCTCCCTTGGGTCTTTTCTTTGCCAGGAGCACAGTGGGCAAAATCAGGATCTTTGGCTTCCCCCATGTGCTCAAGAACTCTGTGGATAATTTAAGCTTTCCTACTACAGTAAACCAGAAAGTTCATAAAAATAAATACAGTAATACTTTGCACTAATTTCACAGGAGGCATGTTCTTCACAAAAACTATTTTGTGAAACATCTCTTAGAAGTAGGTAAGTGCTGTTTTCCCATTTCACAGATGTGAAATGGAGATACAGGATGTGTCAAGATCACCTAAGTCACTGAGGACCATTCTTCAAAATAATAATTTTGTTTATTTGGAAGTCATGATTAATTCACATTTATGTGACATGTCACCTTGGCCTTGCTATGCTTAAAACAGTAATGCCTAAATATATGGATATAAGTGTGCAGTTTCTTACTCAGTCTCACCTCTCAGTGGTGCATACCACATCCGCAGCTCAAACATATACCCTTCCTTCAGCCATTACAATGTAAAGCCCAGCATACTGTTTGAAACTAGTGAATATGTATCAGAACCAAGAAGATGAACTTTGTCAAACATGGATGGAGCAACAAAACCACTTGTACAATCTTAATTTGGCTCTTACCAAACAATGCAGGTTTACATCTCTGCAACAAAAGCTCCTCTAAGTCCAAATGACTTCTGAAAATGGGACAGATGCTCGTAAAAACCCATTCTAGTGTCTTTCTGATGTCATCCTCTGAAACTTTGATCAAGAATAAAATCTAGATCTCCAAAATCCTTGTTCCTCATTTAACCAGAAGAAATTCAATCAATAGAAAGCCTCTAGGTTTATCACTATAATCTCAGCAATCATTGCATCATCATCAGAAGCAGGACACGTCAAAATTTCTCTAACAATTTCTCTAACATGTATCTGTGAAAAACTAGCTTGTCAAGTGGCTTTTGGTTTTCTCTTCTTCCAGATATTAAATTTCATTATTAGGCAGCTAGAAAAATATATTAAACACTTTCATTTGATTATTTTCCATATCAGCAGCTGTTGTAGTCAGGACATATCAACCCAGTGGCAGCTAGTGGGGAACGGGATAGCCTGTATGACTTCAAAGGAAGGTCCAGAAAGAAGGATATTCTTTCAAGAATGATTCAACACATAGACAAAACAATGGCAATGACAAGACATGGGGCAATTCCTCCCTTTCCCTTCCACATTTATTTATCCTTCTCTCCGTTCAATAGTGTCCAATCTTCTGCAACAGGCAGAAGCATAAAGGATGTAAAAGATAAAAAGGTTTAAAAGAAATTTAGAATATGTCAATAATCAGCTTGGTTTACTTTGTTTAATTGGTACATTCCTCATCATGATGGCTACTTTACAGGGATCTCTCCCAGGAAGCTAATTTAGCCTGAATAATGGGTACCTTAGCCTATTAGACTAATTTTCATTACTAGAGACACAGTGATATGGAACTTAAATGCCCTCTAACCTTGTTTCAAACAAGTTTAAAATCTAAACCAGGAGAATCTAATCTGGTAGTTTAATCAAACTTATCACGCATTCAGGAGCAAAAGATGTGAGCTGAATATTTTTGTTACAGAGAGAGAAACAGCTGTCCCAGGTTAAGCGAGTTGCATATATAAGCCATAATCCAGTTTTTCAAGACAGGATTCAACTCATCTGCCTTTAGATATCCAACTTCTAGATATTTAAGTTGCTTCTCTATACTTTCTCCAAAATCAAATGAAACAAGCAACTCAGGAACACAATTAATTACACCATTAGCTGGATGGAAAATATAGAATATAGGAGATTAACTTCATTGGAGGTGCCTCTACAGTCATTATAAATGAAACTTAGAGGACCTTCTTAAGCCAGAGGATCCGTTAAAACACAGTAAGTTAGCTGACCTGAATTATAACTGAGAGTTGTTGATTATAGATTCTTTTTAGGAGGGTGAAAGTAATACAGAGACAACAGACTAAAATGTCTGTGCTTTTAAGTGCTGTTCATTTGTTTTCCACTTTCTTATTTTTATCCACTAAAGGAGTTGACACAGTGTAAAGTCCATTTTATTTTAAATAATTGTTTCTCTTTACAAGGTAATCTGGTTTTAATGGTGTAACTTGTTCTCTCACTGGTTCTTGCTTCTGCTCTGACTAGCTCAGCTCCAATTCTTGTTCTTCAAGTCCATTTTCCCTTTTAAACTAAATCTTTGCTTTGCCTTTCCAGTGTTGTCTCCAAGTCCTTCCTCCTTCTCTTGACTATTCTCCCACCATTTCCTGAATTACACTCACTTTTTTTCACCACCCACTATAAAAAGCAGTCTTTCATCAGTTCATACCTGAACTGCTAAGGCGCTTATTTATATATGTTATTCTATCAACAGCCTGCTGGAATCAAGAAAGTTGAATTTGATCAAAATAATCTAGAAACAGAAGAGTTAGTGAAGGTAGATCTCTGTGCTGCTCTACCTTATTAAAGAGGGTTCTACTGTACAATGGATATCATAAGAAAGGGGAAGAAATGTCAAATTGTTAGAGGAAAACTATTTTTTGAAATCAAAGAGTTAGGAAGATGAATGACAGTTAATTGATTATTACTTTAAAATGCCTGTAGGTAACCTCAAAAATTTCTTTCTTACTTCAAAAGCAACAATGTTTGATGTCATTCCTACGGTGCCTCTTGAAGTAAAAAAAAGAAAAAGACAACAAAAACCAAAACAACAATTTCAGAACTACTTTTGCTTTATTACAATTTTGTTCTAGCCCACAGCCACAAAAAGCACATAACAACAAGTTTCTGGCCTGTAAATTACTTTAATCTCATTCTACCATGTTGGTAGAAAGCATGGTGAAAACCTCCAAAGGAAGGAAGCCTCAGCTCATCACAAGACTCCACTTATCCTCAGACAAACAGTGGCAGGAGTGGTATCTGGTTAGCTCAGAGATTTAGGCCACAGAAAATTGAGATTGCAGAATGTTGTCTCTCTTAAGGACTTCTTTCCTTCGCTTTCATTTGAACAGCTTCTTTCTTCCCCTAAAACCTACTGACATCAGTAATATCTGTCTGCTGACCTGGCCATACCCAACACCTTTCCGAGTTCCAGCTACACTGCTATCTAAAGATAATCCAGCGTTTAGTTTGAATAAAAAGGACTTACTGCATCACATCAGTTCCATATTCCACTTACATCAGAAATGAGTTGGCTAGACAGAAAAAGTCAGATTCAATGCTGCAATACCAGTGTAAACCTGAAATTAGTCCTCTGACTTTAATGAAGTCTTACAAGACCAACAGCAATGCAACAAAGACCAAAAACTAACCTGGAGGCAGATTTCAAGCCTTAGTACATCATTCGGATAACAGTGGTCTGAGATGTGGGACTTCTGCAACCACATAAAAATTAAAGGCTATATCATAAAAAGGACATGGAACTGTTGGAACAAGTCCAGAAGAGGGCCATGAGGATGATCAGGGGAGATCCTGATCATGGGAGGTTCATGGAGAACCTCCCATATAAGACAGGCTGGGAAAGTTGGGGCTTTTCAGCCTGGAGAAGAGAAGGGTGCGTGGAGACCTCATAGCAGCCTTCCAGTATCTGAAGGGGGCCTATAGGGATGCTGGAGAGGGACTCTTCATTAGAGACTGTAGTGACAGGACAAGGTGCAATGGGTTAAAACTTAAACAGGGGAAATTTAGATTGGATATAAGGAAGAAGTTCTTTACTGTAAGGGTGGTGAGGCACTGGAATGGGTTGCCCAGGGAAGCTGTGTTCAAGGCCATGTGGTACAGAGCCCTGTGTGACATGGTTTAGAGTGAGGTGTCCCTGCCCATGGCAGGGGGTTGGAACTAGATGATCTTAAGGTCCTTTCCAACCCTAACTATTCTATAATTCGATGATTCTGTATTCCCTATAATGCAAAATGCATGACACTTGCTTCTAAATGTATTTGTAACGAGCAGAAAATTTTTAGGTAATTCAAGCAAACAGACAAAACCCTCAAACATCAGATAGGTGAACATTTTTAATTGTGCAAAGACATTATGGAACAGCAAGGATAAATATTAGAGCCATAAACTCCACTAAATATAATTTTAAGATTGAATCCACACAGTACATTAAAAGACCTTATATTCATGGTTAAGGTTTACACACAAAACTGACTACCAAACAAAGAAATTGGTTCTTCAGGGATACCCACCAAGGCAACTAAGGCTATAAATTGCATTTGTATACCCTTATATATACTGCCATCTCTCTTCTTTCACCACTGTAGACCCACTAAAATTTAGACCAATTTTAAGATGAAAATCGTGTTATAACTGTAGGTTACAGCTCATACCAGAAATTCACTCAGATTGATACACCTCTCAGTTGAAAGATCATTTTGTATTCTTGGTTTTACAAAGAAAATTGGTGGAATGTAGTTGCTTTTTAAGTAAATTGTATTTTACATCTTTGCAGATTTTGGCACATTCAGTAGTATTCATGAAAGGCATCAAATAGTCAACACTAGAATGCACATTGATGTCTTCCCTGCAAGATTTTGTGATGTGATATTTTGTTAGCTATCTAAGGAATAATTTTTTAGTTTTCTGTGTTAAATCACAAATGATTGAGGTTATATGCACTGTTTTAAGCTTAGTCTTCTAAGATGTTGAAATAAGAGATGGCGCATATTTACAATGCAGACATTTATAACAGAGGCAGTTTGGAATTTCCATAGGTCAAGAGAGAAAAATAGACTCTTTAATGCTATAACTGGATGATATCATATATGTCAGCATTGCCATAATCCCAACCAATGTTTCTGCCTGTTGTCCACAGCAGAAAGCTTTCAGTACCTCCAGGATAGACATCTCTTTTCTAGATATCTAAAGGTAAGTGAAAGAAAGCTCATCATAAGTGCTGCTCTGTGTATGGTGAATTGTAAGAGACAGTGTCCTGCAGAAGCTAGGATAAAAGCAGTCATCAATCTCACATATGCCAAGCAAGTCAGGTCTCAACAAGCTATGTGAATATCCCCCCTGTAAATCTGCCAAGTTTTACAATGGTACATATAGTAGATAAGTCAGGGAATAAGTTTTCTATTCCTGGCCTAGCCACTGTGCAACTGTTAGGTGACTTTGAGGAAGACACTTGATTCTCTCTGTGCTTCTGTCCCATTATCCGCATTTCGTTTCTCTACCACAAAGGTGAAGAGGGAAAAGGCTATTCTTCAGTCAGCCCTTTGGAAGCTTTTGTTTCTGAAGTGAAATATATAGCAACCAAACTATGTATTTGTTGCTAAGAAATATCCTGAAAGTACCAGCCCTGCAATCACTGCAGCTTGCATATATGTATCTTTCTAACTTTTAGACCCATTTCAAAATATGTGATGTCTCAGGTCAGGCCACAGCTAACTAACCACCAGACTTTCACAAATTTTGTCAGATGCACTGGGTTCTTTAGTAATGGAGTTGAGGCTAACATTGAGTAATACTGGTAATATTCAAACTATGTAGTTACACACATGTAAAGAGCCTGCATGTTAAAAGAAATAAATAAATAGGTTTCTGTGCCTGTAAATTGCTGAGAATATTTTTTTTTCCTTATTTTCTGGGATACATGCACAGCATGGTGTTTCATTGCTATCAATGCCATATTGTATGCAGTGTGGAATTTAGATGACAGCAGAAAGGTTCATGTTGAGAAAATGCTAGCTGAACTGTACTGCAGAGTCTCTGTGTTTTTCTCATTGCTAGATCTCTTTACAAGTGCCTGGAATATCTTTTCAGCCTTTTTTTTTTTTTTTTTTTTAAGAAGAGAATATATTTATTATGTAACTGGTTATTCTTTGGTCAAACAATAAGGCTGTCATTTTGTAGAAATATAGACGGGGGAGGGGAGGGAAGGTAAACATCCAACCAATATTAGCTCTGAAGTGCTGGGTAATTGTACAGGGCCCTGGGCAAAAACAAAACATAGATGTGCAGTAGTCATAGCACATCTTGTCTTAACTTGTCTTTGTTAGTGTAAGTGAAAAGGTTAATGCTGTTCAATTCCGTCAACACAGAATGAAGCACAGTGGCACCTTTGAAATCTAAACTTACCCACAGTGCAACTGATGTGATTCCTGAGAGAATCACATTATTTACAAGTTAGTTTAATAATATGAATGCCAATTAACCACGTGCTGATGTATTACATAAAAAAGAGAAGAAAAAGGAGGAAAAAAAAAAACAACAAAAATGCCCAACAGATTGCTTTTAGTATGCTTATCACAGGGTAAAGCTTTGCTGCTGTCTACCAGCAGCATATGGTAAGGTCTCAGCCACCTACTAGCCATAAGGGCTTAATCCTACTAGCCAAGACAGATAGATATCAGGGATGGATCCCTGCAAGAGTTTTGAATAACATGCATGGCAGTTCAAAGGAATAAAGCTGCCTTTAAAGCAGGATAATTGATGATGACTTAAATTCAATGCCAATTAAAAATGTCAGAGGCTGCTTCTTGACTGCCTTGCACTTTGTGTAGTCAGTTAAATTCAGAACAAAGTGTGTGCAAGAAAGCTGCCAAACCATGTTTGGCACAGATTTGGCTAAGATATACATTGGGACACAGGTGTAACTCAGGGAAGAAACAGATCCTCACTTTCTAGGGCTACATCTTCATCAAGTAAAATGCCATCCAGCTCACCTTAAATTACCTACAGTAATTCAAAAGCCTCACAATAAAAGTGAGATAAATGTTAATACTGACTATCTGTTATTTCCTTATGAACCTCTGACTATTGCTCCTCAGTTTTCTGTTTGTCTAACCAAATGCTTTTGACTATTCTGTCCTTTGGTGCCAGCATAGTAACTCTTTATAACACAGATTAACTAATCTCAGGAAATACACAGCAAATAGGACGTAATCTCCCTTGTACACACTTTGACCTATTAATAGAACAGATTATTAGGGTTTTTTTTACTTACAGAGTAGTCAGCCTACAGGGCCATGTATGGCCAACTCGGACCTCCCAGCATATCAACCTAGTGCAGGGCTATTGACTTAAAACTCTGCACTTGAACAATAGTATTCATTTTACCAACTGCAAACTCCCGCAATCAAGCCCTCGACACAGACATTTCCTTAGATCTTCTATTATCTTCTCTGCATTTAATCCCAACAAGCAGTCCTCACATGAGAAATATGAATAAGAGATCAATATGAAAATATACCCTGGCATCATTTCTGCCAACTCCAGAGCTGAAAGTACGGCCACAGCCACAGCCATAACTAGCTTGCATAGGATGATTATGACATTGAATCTGCATAATGCTTCTGGCTCCATTCCCAAAACTTCTCTCTGTGCTAGCTCATGCAGGGCTGGCAGAGGAATACTCCATGAGGCACAGACAATACAGAAGGCCCCTGTTCTTCTGCTCCTGTGGTGACACCTCTCTTAAAGCACCATGAGGTCATGCGCACTCCAGACTGAAGTTTTGGATTACCGTCTATGGCTAAAAGACCCCTTATTCTTGTCATTTCAGATAATTTCAGTTTTCAACATCTGAAAACATGAATACAGCAAGAAGCAGACCCAAAGCTTCAGGTAACTTTCCTATATTTTTGAGGATCAAAAGAGATTAAAGATTTTGTCATGTACAAGCCGTACATCTACTCTACTACCCTCAGCACCCAAAATATCCTATTTTGAGATCTCTCATTTTGAGATGACCAGCTTTAGAACTAGTCTAGAACTAGATTTCCAGATATGGTTTCAAGTACTGGAATCCTGCTAAATTTTTTCAAATCAAAGGTATCTTGAATTAAGCACTTAAAACAGGGGAATAAAAGAACCCAAATTCACACCCCCCAAATCTCCAGAAGGTGAACACTTTTCATAGTATATTTATTTTAATTCTACCTTTGATTACACTTCACCTGCATTTTAATTCAAAACCTTCTATTATTAACAAAACTGAGTCACACTCATATTCTTTTCATTGAAGAGCAAAAGGTTTAATACTGTCCCCACCTTTGTCAGCAAGCAAAAGATGGATCAATTCTATTCCTCAGCAATGCTCCAGCCTCCTTTATTTTGATGTTGTCCATTCATCTTTCCCTGGCCAGAGTAGTTCTTTGGACACACCTGGAACCCATTCTTGCAGACCTACCTAAATTTCTCTTGGGACTGTTATAGGTTACCCTACTCCAGGACAGAAAGTGGACCAATCCACTAGGGAAGGACACGCCATATCCATATGTCGTGGTTTAAACCCAGTCAGGTAACTCATTCACTCACCCCCCCCCCCCTTCTTTCCCTCCCCCTACTCCCAGAGGGACGGAGAGGAGAATCGAAAAGAATGCAACTCACACTGGTTGAGATAAGAACAGTTTAGTAACTAAGGTATAACACAGATCACTACTGCTACCACCAATGATAATAATGATGAAATAACAAGGGAAGAGAATACAACACCTCACCACCAGCCGACCAATAACTCGCCCCCAAGCCCGACCAAGCTCTGACCGATACCTCCTCCAACCCTGCAGTCTCCCAGCCCTTCTGGCTAACTCCCAGTTACATCCTGGGCATGACGTGCTGTGGTATGGAATACCTCTTTGGTCAGTTTGGGTCAGGTGTCCTGTCTCTGCTTCCTCCTGGCTTCCCCTCCCCCCTGGCAGAGCATGAGGCTCACAAAGTCCTTGGCCAAACCAAAACATTGGTGTTATCAGCTCTGTTCCCAGGCCGAAAGTCAAAACACAGCACTGCATCAGCTACCAAGAAGGGGAAAAATGACTGCTACTGCTGAACCCAGGACACCATAATATACATAAGCCAAATTCTTGTACTCATTTGTACAAGTAGTCAGAAAAAAACAGTGTGACTAGCTTCCATGAACACAGGCGTTCATGGATAAAAGCAGACCTAGCCTGGTTTTATGTCCAAAGCTATCATTTGTATATACAATAAGGAAAAGAAAGGAAACAAATTATCACAAAACAATAGAAAGAAAGTGGTATTTGTATTCAATGCCAAAATAAAAATTGAAGAAAACTGAAGCATCTGCAAACAGGAAGGTGTTAGAAACACCTTTCAGACCTCCAACTTCTTTGCTTAAAGAGGTGATCCGTCCTCCTATTTTCTATTGACATCTTTCTAAAGCAACTTTAATTTCTCTTGCTATTTAATACATGTCAGAGCACTTGACAACACTCACAATCTCTATTAATCAAAGCCTCAGTAGCTGCTGCAGCCTGAGCAGGAGTATAATCCTTAAGATTCAGTCCCCCCTCAAAAGTAAAATGGTGGTAGTTTTCCTGACAACAGGGTAAACAGATTATTGTGTTATTGCTGGCTGATTGCCGGAGTTATTTTGGAGCTCCATAATTCGTTTAAAGAGATTTTTGACATTTATGAAATGACTTCTATAATCAACTGACAGTGCAATATCCTATAATTGTTCAATTAAAAATGACTACTAGTGCATTCATTTATTAGTAGAATCAGATAATTGTCTTGCCACTAAAGAGTACTTCACACTTTGCACATCAAATGAAAATGTTTGAGTATAAATCTGTGGCACAGCAGCCAAAGTCCTGGGGATCTTTCAAGTGAAGGTGTAATTATTACAGGCATCTGAAGTAAATATGGTTTCATGTGATAATCTTTAAACGGATTGCATGTGTCTTACAAGCCACACTTCTGCATAAACTATCACATCTGGCAGGATGGACACGAATAGTTTTTAAGTGGCAGGTGATACTGCTGTCATTTAAAACAGGGTCAGTTTAAAACTTGGCAACTAAATCATGGAGCTGATATTCCTTCTGTCTGCTCCTCCTGCTCCTGGGAGAGCACTCTTCTATTGGTGGAAGGCAGCAGAGGGTAGGTGCACAGGTAAATCAGTTTTGCATGGGCAATTGGACTGGGATGTGAACCCACAAGCTACACAGTGTCAGTCACAAATGCATACCTGTACCCTGTCTTGCTGGGAGCTATCAACACCTTCATAAAATATATCCAGTGATTTTTAGATATATTTGAAGTCCACTTGAGGTCACTCAGCACCTTGAAAAAAATTCAGAATAATCTTTCTCTTTAAAATTGAACATTTTAACTCGCATTATCCAAACCATCTGCTAAGCAAAATCACAGATCAATTTTTCATTAAATAATAAAAAAGCTCTGTACATCAAGCAGGTAAAGATCATACAGAAAAATGTGTAAGCAAATCACTGAAAGGCAAGCAACAGCAGCAACCACTTCACAAATATGATGCTTTTTTTTTTTTTTAAATTATCTCTGTTTCTAAGGACAACCTTTTCAGAATTCTTGGCTAAAACTCACAATTTATATTCAGATAATAATAATTAAAGAAATCCAGCGCATAGTCACCAGATGGAAGATAATACTTAATTTGTGACTGCTACAGCATACTATTTAGTAATGTCATTTCAGAGTCTCAGCTGAGCTTAAGCCCTGCTCCCCTCTTCTATCCCTCCCCCACTGCACACCAGTTTGATAACAGAACATAACGTTTCTTCACCTCGCACTTGAGCTTTTCTGTACTGCCTCTTCTCCAGCAATCTACAAATGTTTTAATGAACCAATAATTAATGATCTATTTCTTATACCATGACTTAGCCAAGTGTTACTTTCTCTATGTATGCAGGGAGAAAGCTGTAAAGCGGAGGAATTACTGCCAAATTTTTCGCTAGCAGTCCCAGGTTTAGGGGAAACGTAGCTGGCTCCCATCTAGAGATCACCAATGGGGGGAGCATCTGGAGAACACCTCACTTTACAGCGCAGCTCCAATTAAAACCGATGGGTGGATGTAGCTGCGTGAAAGCAGGTGGGAGCCAGGCTTCAGTCGGACACCCCCTCCCTCAGCAGAACTATACAAGCCGTCTGGTGCCAAGCAAGAACACTGGAACCCAGTGTCAGAGTCCATGCCAGACCCAGCTCTCCCCTTCTCTGTAATCACAAAATCATCCTTTCTTCTACTTAAGGAAAAAAAAACCAAATAACTTAAAATTAATGTGTCCTCATATTGGATAAGCTTCCCCAGAAAGCTTTGCAAATGACCCATCAAGGATACGTTGCTTCATTGACTGCATTTTTCTCTCTGTTTTCTGCCTGCACTGCCCCCTCGCCCTTCCTTTTTGGTGTTGGTTGTTGTTTTTTCAAATCCATTTTTCTGTGTGTTGTATGGATTTTAGGAAGACTTTTGATAAAGATGGTTCTGGCAGCTGGATGATAAATATTATTTTCTTAACCTGCCTAGCTTTGTCAGCCACCTGCAACTGCAGCCTGCCATGCGTTGGAAGCAGCTCATTAACTTTCCCACAGCTTCCCAGGAGTTTTCCTTGTTTTCTTTCACCTTGGGTGTGTGCTGCCTTCTCCGCGAACAGTTAACTACCTTAGCAGGCCAAGCGGGCTTTGGCACCACAAGCATAGCACGCTTCAGGCAGCCTCCCTGCTAAGGCTCAAAATCTCTCTTAAACACATTAAGCAGCCCATTTTGGATTGATAGTGCAGTAATTATTCTGCTTCACCCTAAAAACCATCCTGGGGTAATTGGCGCAGAGGAAAATTACCCAGAGTCCTCTGCCACCTGGTAGTTAAGGAACGAATCCAGGGAAAGATAAGTGAAGCAGGGAAAAAAATCGGCACTTATTTGATTTTAATCTCACCACTTTGCAAGCATTTAAATTGCCTTAATCAGGTGGCTGGCTCCCAGCCTAGCTGGTAATCTGTTATCAAATTTGAAACTAGATTTTTTAAAATGTCAGTGTAGGCTGAGAATTGAAGTCTATTAACAGTTATGAGCCTCCCTCCTAAACTTCCATAATCTATGTATTAATGATCCCTCTTACAAAGCTGTCAAATATTACTTTATTATAACTATATATTAGTAACGTCAGTATAAAAGCAGGATTTAATTATTTATTTTTTAAAGATGGGAGGGGGGAAACGCCAAACCCCATACACATACACAATGCCAACATTCTTAACACTGAAACCTGATTTTTCCAAGGCAATAACTTGAGTGTATGGAATAACCTTGATAAATGTAATTGAATTTTTCTCTGATAAGATTAACTAGTAGTAATTGTGAATGGGGAAGGTCTGACCCACTACAAATGAGATGTATGACGAGCTGAAAATAATCAATTTTTTTCTTTCTCTTTCTCTCCTCCTCCCCTCCCTGTCTCTCCCAGATTAAAAAAAAAAAAAAAAAAAAAAAAACAAAAAACAAATAAAAAAAAAAAAAAAAAAAAAAAAAACGAAAAGAACCCCAAACAACAAAAAGACCCAAACCTGAAATAGCAATTTTGGGCCTGGCAAGATGAAGCATTTATGTCTGAAATATTTTTGTATGTGCTGATTATCTGCTATCTTAGTGTGTCTAATTGTGCTGAGCTCAGTTTAAAATGAGATCAACACATTTAAACCCCAGAAGGCTTAATTAAGGGAGGGACTAAATGCTTTACAAAAAAAAGGGGAATTTACGTCTTTTGAGAAATGTAGTATAAATTCTACCTGGAACTTCCCTGACTAGAGTGCTCCAAAATTTTCTAGTTTATTGAACTGCTTTTAAAAACAAACACAGAAGACAGAACTTTAGAACTCTTAATTGCTAGTAGCGGTTGAGAGCTGCAATTTATTTTCATGTTTACTACTTCTTGGTTTGGGTTCCACATGCTCTTGTTTCAAGCTGTCTTGTTCAAGAAAGCACAAATACAATAAACAGAACAAGCTTGAAAATTCCAGCATTTAAACTCTTAAAAAGAACACAGCAGCTATGTGCTTTTCAGAGTAGAAGATGCCTCCCCCGTTGCATGGAAAAACACATATGAAAATTCAGACAAAGCGCTCCCCATTTGTTTCTATTAAGTAGACAAACTATTGCAATGGAAATTAAAATAGGGTGATTGGGAGGATTAATTCTTTTTAGTTATGTGATAAAAGTCAATCAAGTATTCTTTGAAAACAATGCCACAGTTCATTTTTTTTCTTCCTCCCTCATTATCCTATAACTCTGACCATTGAACTTTAGTGCTGTAGATCAAGCTAAAACACCACTGACAACTGGGTAATCATATTCTCTTCATTGAATCCTGTGTAGGTTCTGTGAAAGACTCTTCAGAAACATAAAATCTACCAACAATGAAATTAATCACAAAGTACAAAAGAAAAGCAGCTGGCATCCAACTACTGAATAATGCAAAATGTGCAGATTTAAATTACATGTCACCGTTAATGTATACAATATATCTATATCTACATACACACAGAGTTGTGCTATAATCAGTAAATAATTTTTCACTGTCTACAAAATAAGTATTTTAATTCAGAAATAGTACATAGTGAAATTGTATCAAAATTAAACACAAGATGAGTTCATCATGATTAATGTTACTGCAGTAAATACCAGAAGGAATTGAGCTCAATAGCAACGGTTGCAATTTAAAAGGAGTGTTGTTTTTTGTTATGTTTTTTCTTTTAAAAAAAAATGGATTTACATGTGAGAAAGTTGTACGCAAAACCAATGAAAATCTATGTCAATATTTCTGCATATTCTATGTCTCTAATTAGTCAACAGGATCAAATACAATAAGGAAAGAAAGATGCTTGCTTCATTTATGTGCTCATTAGAACATGGATTATTTACAAAGAAACTACCTGGAAAACTATAGGAGAAAATTACTTGTAAAGTCACTATTTTCATGCAGTGCTGTGGATAAATTATGCCTGAAAACTGGCATTATATTTCTTTTATTAAGTAAAAAAAAATTAAAAAAAAAAAAACGAAAGAGAAAATTTGAGTCTATACCTACTTGTCTCGAATTCTGAAGTTTGCTAGCTGTGAGCTGCACAGCCATACATCCTTAAGAGCAAACAAGAACCCAGAGTACTTTATTTCTCAGCTTTTGACAACCTTTATCATTTCATTTATCTGCTATTCATAGTGAAATGTAAACATCTTACTTCCCAGTGTGATCCTCATATCAACAGCGGGTCAGTTTAAAATATTGGGAATCAATATGTTATAAAACATCAGTCAGTACTAAAAAGACAGAGCTAAAGCAAATTCATTGAATGTCAAATAAAAATAAACAAACATGGTCAGATTAAAAAAAAAAATGTAGCAAGATCATAAATAATAAGGCAAGAAATTAGAAATACATATTTCTAAAACAATGACTTGGGAGGGAAGATGTCTCTACATTAAATTCTAAGCCACTTAGAACAAGAAAGATGACAAATCTTGGGTAGGCACAGAGAAAATAAGTGGTTTTCTATGAATCTCTTATTTAATAGAAAACTTGCAGGGTAATAGTTCTCATTGCTATTACGGAAGTGGTGAGAATGGGTAACATGGATATAGAGAACTCGGTTCAGATTTTTGTTTTGATTTTTTGGACTAGACTTTTCAGACTACTGTAGAGGCAGGGGACAGAATTTACATCTTAGGCAAACAAGCAGGCATCATGGACATCTTGTAACACAAGCTTGACGCAAATGAACCAGGCCTCCTGCTGTTTTTCCCCTTCACAGGCCTCAGTCTAGTCAATGATAAGCTCATAAGCAGAACTGGTCCAAAAAAATATTTCTGTGACAGCGCCATTTCCTAATGCAAAAAGCAATTTCATGTTTAAAAATAATGGGAGGAAAATGCTAGTTTAAAATATTATTAGTTTGATTTTGAAACCAGGGAAGTCCATACTGATCCTTCCAACACTGAGGTGATTAATTTCAGAGATAAAAATAATTTGTTTAGATAACATGAGTTAGATTTTTTGACAATTTCACATTATGCCAAACGTGTCAGTGCAACAGCAGATATTTAGAAAGATTCTATGAGATAAATGTATTTATATGTTGTACATTGCATGGCAATGTTTTGTCATGAGCAAAATGAACTGACCAGAAATTTTCCAATTTAAATTATGGGCTATGACTTTAGGGTCACATTTTTAAGAACTTGTTTCATGAGAAAATGACTTTTTTTTTTTTTGTTAAAAATCCTAAATGTATTAATTTCTCATCAAACATAAATGCTTTTTCTGACCAGCCATGTTTATAAATATAACATATGTTTTTTTCTTATTCATAGCTGTCAAATTTTAAAACAGGTAGCTAAAACAAACTGGGGAAAAAAATATACTGAAGCTTTGAAACATAGGCGCATTTGCAGAAGGGATGAAGACAGATAAGGAAGAGGAAAAAGACAAGGAAGAATGAATAGGGAAGATCTGGCATCCAAGGGATTGGGTCAGATCTTTGTCTACCTTACAGACTATAAAACATCATTTTTTTATGACCTTCCTTAGCATAAAGCTCTGCTGGCTCCACCAAACATCATTGTTTTCATGATTCATTATATGAACGCATAATGAAGCACATCAAAAATGTGAAGGTCCTTATTTCTGCAACTTCTGTGAAACACTGGTCTTCTGCATCACTTTGTTCAACCTTAAACATTTGGTTGTAACCTATTATAAGGTTTTAATAATTTTTTGGTTGGTTGGTTGGTGGGTTTGTGAAATTTTCTGTCTTTCACTTCAAGATAACTTTTAAGAGCCAATTTGAAATGAGAAGCTTCTTTTTTAAATGAAAAAGTACATCCTTTCTGAAATGAGACTTTACACCACAGGAATGACAATGTTTTCAAATCTTCCTAGTCCCTCTCCCAAATTTCACATCTCAGTTTGTCAGATTCTATTCAAATTTTTAAATAGATTTGCTGCATTCATTTCCTCCCCTATAATGACGTTCCCAGTCATTTTAGCAAGCACATTATTAATCACACATATACTGTCCAACAGTCCCATCACCCTGTGATTTCATGGGAACCCAGGTGCTGGGAATTTATCATCACTGCTCACAGCCTTTCTGTAGACCCTCACATGCACTACCTGACAGGTAGAAAGTACCATAATGCAAGGCCAGGAGCAGTGCCTGGAAATACAGAGGCCAGTGGAGGCAAAAGTAACAATGATAGTACAGAAAGTGCAGATCATCCTTCACTGGAATGATCCTACACCTCCTCTCATTCCTTTTGTTGGAAGCCTGAAAAAAACAGCAGCTCAATAATTGTGTCACCTTAGGACACTCATTTGTTTGGTTACTTTCTTCTTCTGTCACTTGCTGTAACACCTTTTCCTCTACTCAGAAGTCTTTGCACAGAGCCAAAGGTCAGTCCAGCCAGCACACTCATGGCAAGTACCAATGTAGTTTACAAAAGTAAAATTCACAGAAGTCAGGGACAGTACAGAATTTTTTTCTACACAAGGTTAGGTCTTCAGCCATGTTTTCTGTGGTCTCTTGCTTGGTTTCAGGGTCATGTAGGGCACTTCTGGCCCTGGCCTTCAGACCATCATTCCTACCCCTAGCGGCTGAAGCAAAGAACCTGCTTATCCTATTCCCACCTGCTCTGTGGTACTGCAGAATGGAGGAGGTACAATCTGTTGGGGCTCTCGTTCATTCTGTGCCACAAAATCAGCCAGAAAACATCTTGTGTTTCTTCAGTTACAGTAGATCTGTTCTTTCTGGTTTAATTCCTTCTCTCATCAATTCTGACAGTTTTGGATTTGGGCTTTTTCCAGAGAAGGGGTGGTGATGTGGTGAAGATAGGGAGTCTGTTTACAGCTTGATGAGTCAAACACTTAATATCATTACAGTCCTATGCTTTCATATCATGCCCACAGTGCATTGATGTCCCCATTGAGTACTCAATCTTATTTATTGCCAGTCTTAGCATGGTATCTTTTCTACACAGGAGATTTAAACCTGATACCAACTGGCATCTAAACCCACAAACATGAAACAGACATGTTCTGGTGTTTTCCCTCACTTAAAGACTTTTTTAAAGAAATTTTTGAAATAACAGTAAACACCAGTCTGGTAGAATGGTATATCCTTGAAATTTCACTGGCAGAGAGATAGTACTTGCTAGCTTCTATATGAGGACTCACCTCTCTGAGGTGTTGGCTCTGCTTAGGTTTGACCTGACAAGTCACAGATTGCAAAGCAGCAGCTCCACCACTTGAAATGTGAAAGAAACTTTTTTTGAGAAACAAAAATGATAAAAATGAGATCATCTTTCAGGATTCCTAACACTAGAGGGCAAGCCCATTTTAGGTAATGCTGTATTTGATGGAGAATCTTAAAATATGTTTCCTTACTAGTGAATAAACTGTGCCAACTCTCAGTCACTTGCATCTCCTCATGGACTCCTCTGGCTTCTGAGGTAGAACAGCTATGCTCAAGCTGGTGAAACTAAGAGGGGTGAAGAGAGTAGTCATCAGACTCTAGACCATAAGTAGTTGCTCTCAGTGCCTAAAAGGAAGGCACTAATATTAGTGGTGGATAATGATCAGCTTCAATCAGAAGGATATTTTCCTTACCCTTACAGATTTTTTATTTTAATATTCTAGACTTCTGGTGCTTGTGATAAGAATATTGATTGCCCAGTGTAAGCAAGATGGATATAGGATGGAGAGATGTGAAAAATGATGAAGAAATACTCTCCCTCAAATTAGCATCTCATCTAACTATTTCTACCCACTAATATGAAATGAAAGGAAAGCAGTGTTTAACTCATGTTTCTTGTTGCTTTGCAGGCTCCTCCATGGTTCTTTCCTCTTTACTAAAAATCAGACACCACAGCTCATTAAGCCAGACTTTGAAGGATAATAAAGCTTATAGACTCCTTCACTTCTCTAAGGTTAACATTTCTTTAATAGAAGACAATGTTCTTGTGGTTAAGCCACAAACTCGGTGTCAGGGGACCTTGGTTACAATCCATTACACATACAGACTTTGGAAAGCCATATTACTTGTCTTGCCTTAACTACATTTCAAAGACAAGGGACAAGTAAGTTTCTTATTCTCCTGGGAGAGCACAAGGATAATCAAGACAAGAATGGATCCTGTACATCCTTCAAGGACAGCTGCTTGAAATGAAGGGTTTGTGTCCAACCCAGGGTTATGAACACTTTGGTGGTAGTTAAAGGCAAAAAAAAAGAAAATATAAAAAAATCATAAATCAGCTTCTTTCAAAAGAAATTGTAAATAAGTATGATAGCAAGTATTAGAATTTTTATTGAGCATATAAAATCAAGCATCTATTTTTAAACTAAGTTGCACTTTTTTTCCAAACACTTGGTATGCAGGCATACAGATATTCATTGGAAAGATCTGGGGCTCAGGAACCTACTCTGATAAACACAACTGCAAATTTGGGGTTCGACTCAACTGCTTAGACCTGGTTTTATCATCCCTGTAGTAACCCTAAGGTATCCAAAAACCTCCCCAAATGCCAGTCTGGAATGACACAGGTCCCCTGCTAAGGCATATGCCATATACATGCAAGTGTCCTTCATGGCTTGTAGTACCTAAATTTGCATTAGACATTTGCATTAGGCACCTGAACCCCAAGCAGAAATGTTTGGAAAATGGGTAGACATGAAAACTTCCTAACAATTCCTATTGATGCTGCAAATCAGAACAAGATTTACCCCTGAAGTTGTGATTACTGACTTCAGCTAAACTATTCAGAATTACACATAATGCACTAATATTTATTTCCTTTGTCACACCTATTAAAAATTATCATTCAGAATAACTACTTTCCATACAATAACATTTGTAAATCTTGCCTTCTTTCAAATACAACAGACTTAGTTTCCATTTGAGTATCGCAATTTAATAACAGAGTGTTGTAGTAGCTAAGACCATAAAAACTGAAGAAGACACAGAACAAATGTGTGCAACTACAACAGAGAACAGTAGGAGGTAATTCCACTATCTCGCTTCTGAATTGTGCAAACTACAGTGAAGAATGTTCAGTTAACTCTCACAAAATACTTTATCATAAATAATTACAGCTTAAATGCACTTGACAAACTTACAAAGCATTTGGTATAAAGCTAAATATCTTAATTTGATATTTTTGCTTTTAATTTGAAATTTTGCTTATTCACCACCTAGTTTAAAAACCCCAGCAATTTGCCGTGCACTTCTTAACAGTCTTTATAGAGCAATGTGGTTTTTTTGTAACAGAAAGACTTGAAAGGATGTGAAATGTAACACAAACCTTTGTTAAAGCTCCCTTATTTGGAAATAACTCGACTTATAACAGACTTCTTTTTAACCAAATATCAAATATTTGGAATCTGGCAGCGCATTTGGCACTGTAGGTTTTAGACTGATATAGTTTAAAACTGTAGTAGTGCTGTCATATCTGTGATGAGCTTTGCAGGAGGAATTGGTCAATGTATCAACAGATGTGTTGGTATTCTTTCTGGTTCAATATAATTTCCTCCAACTTTGTCACTCATTTCAAGAAAAGATATCACCATTGCTGCAAAGCTTGTGGAGTTTAAAAAAAAAAAATAAAAATCAGACTCTTGCAAAGACTTGATGAATAAAGCTTCCATACACTACTAGTTATGGGATGCCAGGATAATTTGTGCATTCCAGGCTAATGATGGTACTCTCCATCTCTCTCGTTTAGAGGGCAATGCCTCTCTTTTATCATGGTATGTATTGCTGCTGTTTAGAAATATTAACTCATTATAACGTCTCACCCAGAAAGCCTTTTTCAGTAAGCAATGCTTACTCCCTACACAGAGTCACTGCGAAGTCAATGTGATGGTTCTGGACTATTAAAGATATTTCTTTACTGAAGTAGTATATTAGTATATAGTCTATAATAGTTGTTTCGAGCCATTACAGAAAAGAAAAAAAACTTTTACTGACTGTATCATTTGTATATTGCTCTACTGTATCCTTTTATCTGGAGAACAATTCATTTAAGGTAAACCACATGCTCATTTAAGGGGAGAGAACTGAGGACCATTTATTGCTAACTAAATCATCAAAATGTCTGAAAAAAATTGTACCATTGAAACACGTCAGAGAGATGGACCAATATTGAACTAATATGAGGTACTGACCTTCCTGATGCTTTCCATCTTCCTGTACATCTTTTTGCACCACAGATTGCCTAACATTAAAAGCTGATTGGTTTGTCATAGGAATTACATGATTCAGATGTATTATGGGAGAATGAATTCATCCAGATTAAAAAAGGGGATTAGAATGCTGAACTCCAGATCTCTTTGTGAGTGTGTACTATAACAGAAAGGTACCAATCAATATAGAACTTTCTAAAGGGAAAGCAAAGGGATTTAAAAAAAAAAAAAATTCTTCTAATATTAGGGATAACTTGAGTGATTTAATCAAAATGACAAAAAAACAGATAGCATTCCCAGATCAGTATCTATTTTAGAATTTCCACCCTGAAGAAGTAAAAATTGTAAAATTCTTGTATTGTTGTAGAAATGTTGAAATTTCCCATGGAAATTCCAGATCATCTAAGGGGCCTTAATTCTTGTGCTTGACAGACAGAAATTGCACTGAAAGTTACTTGAGACATATTCTATTTTCAGCCTAAGGTTGATTGAATGTACAAGCTCAAGTGAGGTTTTGAGATTTTTAAAGGATTTTTCTAGAACAGAAGTATAAATTACACTTGACATGCTCTAGATGGTCTAGGTATCTATAAACAAAAGATAAAAGAAGCTTTTCTATCTCCTTCACAAGAAAATAAAAAATGTAAATTGTTTCTGTTTCAGACTGCCTTTTGCCTTCACTAGAAATACAAGTTATTGTGAATAATAGGTTTTCTTGCTAACTCCTTAGACACGATGTAATGCTCGTTTCACAGTCTGAGGTGTAGCGTTTTATTCCATCTTCTGGCCAGATTCAAAGCAAACAATAGTTTAAACCTGTAGCCATACCAGCAGTTGATGAGTGATGGTCAATCAATCTTCTGAACTGCATTAGCTGTCTGTTTGCAACCTCAGAAGCCGCCTAACTTGATACCACCCTAGCCCATACCCTCAGCCTAAAACTGCCTATAGTACCATCTCTGATAAGACAGCAGAAAAGTTGTCTCTGGCAAGAAGCTCACTTTTCTGTTGAAGTGGATATGAGCTAGGCAAAAGTAAATACACAGCTTCATGCTCTTTTACAGAACATTCAAGGGTCAGAAGCTGTTGGTCAACTGTAGCACCAATTGGACTTTGCTTTAGTGAAGGAGAGGAACTCAAGAGGTGTTTCATTTACTTGTGAAGCAGATCTGTGTAAATGCTGCATGCATTTTCCTTATTTCATAAGTGCTGCTTTTTATTGAAAACCTGACTTTACCTAATAATGAAAGTTGTACAAGTTGGACTAACCAGTCAGTCTTGGTCCACTTCCATTGCAATAATCAATACAAGATAGATTTGCAAACCCCTGCCAACTTGTCAAAACTCAGACAACCAAAGAACCACAAATTACAAAAATTAACATTAAAAAAAATAAATATAATCCACACAGTGGGTAGGCAGACTACAAATAGAATAACAAATGAAAACCAAACTAAATTTGTATGACAAGATGTCACACATTTTGAATGAAGTTCCTTACACCTGTTTCCCTTATACATGTAGTCTGCAACTTTTTACACTGTAATAGCCATGATATAGCTGGTAATTCAACCACATTTACATACTCTAAAATTGCACTTAACCAAATCCTATTTCAGATCAATGTGCATTGGCTCTTACTGAGTTTGAACTGTCAAAATGCCCCCAACTGCCACAGGCTGTCAGGAAAATGAGGTGCTTAACTCCTCTGAAAAGCAGATCACTTCTTCAAACACCTAAATGTGATTACATCTGTCTGTTTCTTAATACCCATTTAAAAATATATATAATTTTCACTTTTTTTTAGATGAAAACCAATACTGTTTGAAACCCAGTTCCATATTCTACATTACCCCCCGGTATCAACAACGTGGGGGCAACATGGAATACGTTAAACATATCCACTGAGTTTCATTGTCAAAAATCACATTAAACAGGTGTTTAGCAATTGGTCTAAACTATTTTTATCTGAAAAAAAACATTATTTTTCATCCAAATGGTGTTACAGGGGCAAAAGCTCCTGTATTTCATGAAATTATGTTTCAAAACTTCAACATTTCCTGAATTATTTTGGTTAAAAATTTCTTATTTTGTGGCTTGGGGAAAATGAGGAGCAAATTCCTTAATCAAGAACACTTGTGAAAGAGACTTGTGAAAGTCATTTTCCAGCTGTTAAACAAGTTTCTATACTTCTCCTAACATGGATATTCCACTTATTCCATTAAAGCATTACCAGAAAGAAGCATTAAGGCCATCACTGATACAGTCAGAAAATTCTTGGGTTTACTTCATATACAGTGATAGTGGGTATTTTTTTTCTGATGCAACAGAAAGCAGAAATTGCAATTCCACATATTAAAAGAACTTAATGCTGTATATAATAACAGAAAGGTATTGTCAAGTAAATATTAGGCCTTAACTGCAGAAGCAGCTTATGCAATTGCTCAATATTGTAATTACCAGCTTTATTTTCTTATGCCGTAGCAAAAGACTGTATCGCTGAGAAATTTACAATTTGCACTATTTATTGAGACAGTTCCAATTCCTTTTTTATTTGTTTTCCAAAAGTACTTATTTTTTACCTCTGCTGACCACTGCAAAATCAAGCCCACTAATGTTTATAAAATACCGCATTATTGTTAGATATCAAATCCAAATGCAAGCACTGCAGCTTCTAACAGATAGGAGCTTGATGGAATCTGTCTGGAGATTGCAGGTGTCCAGATTGTCTTGGCACCTACTCTGGTAATAGTCCCTGACACAGAAGACAGAAAAACCTCAGCATTTTCTAAAACTTTCTGAAGCTTTGGCATTTTAACAAGAATATAAAAATACCTTTTTTGCCTTTAATTTCCAGGTTTATTATGAAGTTAATAATTATAAACTCAAAGGACATGCAGGCAGTTTCCTATTAACATTAAAGCTAGCGATATGCTGCATATATTGAACAAGAGAGGAGGGATAATGTTGATTCATTTTTTTTAACAGCACCTTGATCTAATGTTTTATCTAGTGCATTAATAGGACACTAAATGATCAAAAAGGATGAAGTTACTCTGGCAAACACAAAGAATTGATCCTTCATAGTACTTCAGCAGTGTAATCTACTGCCTAGTACCTCTTGCTCTTACATAAAACTTTTTGTCAATAAATCTCAAAATGCTTCATTAAGGAGGTAAATGCTAATATTCCTGTGCTGCACAGGCACCCATAAAAGTCAGTTTAAAAACAGTGGGTTAGTGGCAGGTCTGGGACTACAACTAATTTCCCCTGAACTGCATTCTGCTCATTGGTAGCACTGCCTCCAAAATTCACTAGCAGTCCTGCGCAGCAAACCCAGGTCCAGTATAGACAGATGCACCTGTGCACCTCCCAAGCCCTGTGCAGAACAAACCATTCGAGTCCTCTGGGGCTGTGGGTGATGTCCAGCAGGAAGAGGAGGGCAGGCAGCTGTGCCTGGCCCCTCAGCATGGAGTGAGCCAAGCCAAGTCCTCCATTTGCTGGCCCTGACTGGGGTATGCATGGTGACCACAGCTCTACTGCTGTTAATGGGGAGGGAAGGGGATAGATTTCCTTCCTGCAGAATTCCTTACACTAAGCTCCACTACTGCAGCATGGTGCAAGGAAGGAGGGGTGAATTTCCCTCTCATTGCTTAGCTGAAAGCAATTGCTCTTCTGACTATGTTAAGAAATAAATTTTCCTCTTACTTAAAGATTCATAACCCTAAGAGGAAGTTGCTGCACATGCGCTTTTCTGCTCTGTAAACAGCACAAAACAGGCTTCTGTGTAATACAGGACTTAAGATTTGGCCAAGGTCACTAAGGTATGTGCCATACCCTAACTTTTTTCTTTAACAGATGCATTATCTATTAGATGGAAATAGTACCAGGGCAATTCACCCCCTCCTCGCTTTTCTATCTACATGTGAGCATCTTTAAGAAGTGGGATTAGAGAGAAACCTGCAGGCATATTAATAAATAAACTTCACATGCTGTTTGATATTAAGTAAACATACTGCTAAATATTTCCCTAGGGGATTGTGATCTCATAACCCATGGACTTCTAATTTAGTTACCTGTGTCATGTGGTTCTTATCCCCCAGGGTTCCACAATGAATTAAACACCTTTTAAAGTTTAACATACTAAAATAAAATAAAATACTCAAACATATGTCCTTAAAAAAAATTGTCTCACTTTGCTTCATAGAAAACATGAAGTGCCATTGCTAAAAAGAAATGAAAAAAATGATGACTATACAACTGGGAATCCTCAGTGAGGGACACGCACATGTGCCTGGTATGAGTTGAGGATAGAACCTATTCTGGAATAAGGACCTACCCATGTGTCAGGTAAGCTTTCCCTCTCCCAGCAAAATCATGTTCTCTGTTATTGTAACAAAAAGAGTTTCAGTTTAGGAAAACATGTGTTTGTCCATGTATTCGTGTTCTAAGTCCTTTCCCCACATATTCATCCATTCAATCATCATTGTAGAGAGTGAAAATTTACCATTCAAAGCCAGTTAATAAAAAATGTGTTTGTAGAGTGTTTTGTGGGTGTCTTTTCTCCTTCTTAAATTAATCTTGATATTGCCAGAGGTGTGTATGCTTTGATCAGACAGACTGAATTCGATACTATCCAGACTACAATTTCCCATAGTGGGCAGTGAGCAGGAACTCCCACGTTTCAAGAATTTTCTTCAACATCACAAGAGGCTGTGTGGAATCACAGGAAATGCAATTCAGCCAGACTACCAGGTGAAACTGAAGATGAGACACCCAACTTGCAAATTATTACTGAACCCTGACAATGCTGGCAACTCTAAATTCTCTGAGTTTGGTTAGATTTTCCACCCAAAGAGCTTTTCTGAAAAGCAGTTAGATAGTAATAATTTCCCTATTCTTATATTTTTTATTCATAGTTTCCAAATTCATTTTCTTAATCTCAGTCTCCAGTATTTTCTTTCTCTAACAGAGTAGAAAAGGACTGAAAAAACTCTACATTAATTGCAACGTAAATATGGTCAAGAATTCAAACATACATATTTTTCTCACTTTTCACTTAAGATGATAATGACTTCAGAATGCTTAGAAATGAAGTTTTTTAAGTCAGAGGGAACTGATATAATGACCCCATTGCCTTCATATAGCAAAATCAATAAAACAATGGGAACATGAAAATCATAGGTTTGGTAGTAACAATCTCTACTTACTAGAGAATGAACAGCAACTATTCTCAGGAACAGAGCCTTCATAACTACAGACCTACAGGCTTCTTATGCTGACAAAGTCACCATAAGAAAAACAGTTCTGAAAAAGTCATAAAACAGGGTGTTTGATCAGAGGACCATATTTTTTACCTCCCCAAAATTGTTTTTTAAATTAATTTCATGCTCAGTCTGAGCTAAAAGTTACCACATCAAATAAGTATTCAGTTTCATTTGAAAAAAAAAAAATATTCAGTGGGATTTTTTGGGGCTCTAAGTATATAATTTTTATATATTTTATAATGTAATTGAAAAAAAGCAAGACATTTCTCGCTCTGAATATTTGATTTATTTACTTTATCCTTTTTTTTTTATGTAGGAAGTTGGTCAATGCCCAACATCCCATGAATAATAGTTGTTTTGACTTGAAAGGCACTTCTGTAAGGAAAACCTTTAATAGAAAGTCTCTGGGCTGCCTTTTGGGAAGAGAACAGTGCAATACAGGCTGCATTTGTTTTTCTAAAGAACTTAGGGGACACTCAGTACTACAAGCTGTACGTGCACCAAGCATTGTAATTTTATATTTTCTCTTCCACTTTTGTGAGGCAAAGTGACTATTATCACAGTTTTTCAGATTGAAAGCTGAGGAAACAGACTTTGAGATGGCCAGCAGCACACAGGACAGTCCAGGAATAGAAGCCAGATGGCCTGATTAGCCCAGTGAATTAACCAAAAAGCTCTCCTGCTCATAGAGAGAACATACAGCTATCTCATAATAATAAAGCTTTTAATATCACATGGATTAAAATTTGGGTCTTTGTGAAGATATCTGAGTTTTCTTTCAAATTTCAGGATTCAGAAATTAAGAGACTCCAGACAGTTGACATATGTTGCATTCCGTCCTCCTTTTATTTATTTATTGATAAATTCTTGCTCTCCAAATGTAACTGAGCTTGCTTAGAAAAAAGAAAACCTGCCTAGAGCTCCAATTTTTGTCTAGCATTGCTTCTGAATTTCCTGTTTCTCAAGATGGACAGTCTTCCCAAGATGGGAGAATCATGACATGTATATCAGCAGTTTATTATTTCCTACCTCAGTCTTGTAAGAAGAGCTAAAAATTTCCTTGGAAAAAAACCCAAACAGATGACATATAAATGTATACATGACAGAATCAATTTTTCTTTTAGCTAAAGGGCATGATACACAGCAGTGTGTGTCCTGCTGCTGAAGGGAAATTATTGGAACATCATTCTACTGCTCCATGGATGAGGACTATCAAGAGCTGAAAGAAAGGGATAGTTATGAGGGAGAGAAGGAGAGGACAGGAAAAAAGTTTAATTGTTTGACTTACCCCTATAGTTCCCTACACAAGAAATCTGCTGTCTGAAAAACCACACAGACTCATACATTCTTGACTCCATCAGGAGAGCAGAGCTGTGCTTATGGAGAATTTGGCTGCAATTCTTTTTTTTGGTAAACTAACTATAGTTTGGTTTGAAAAAAGGGCAGACAAGTCTCCATGTTTTTATCTTCTCAATGAGCCCCGGAAAGGCAGCCTGTGAGCCGGAAGTTGAAGATCAGCTTCTTTTCCATCACGCACCTTATTTGCAAGAGCTGCCTACACCAACACCTGGGCAACGCTTGTGGTTCCCAGGGCTGTGCAAGAGTAACTATAATGTGGCCAAATAAGCATTTTCATTGATGCACCACAAGAGCACACTCCTATTTCACTCTGCCTCCAGATAAGTTCTGTGGTGCTGACAAGAGCAGAAAAGCACTGGAGACTTTCTTTTTGCACTGTATAGCAGCTGCATGTCTCTGTACACATACAGAGCAAATATTGTGAGCTGGTTGATGTTCCTTTTACACAGTCACCTTTCAGAAAAAGTGAGGATTTCAAGGCTTTGAGGACATCAGGACAAAGGAAGAAAAGTGGAACTGCCCTGACGGCATAAAAACATACCATATTAAATAGCTAAATTGCTACAGTTCCAAATGACATGACATACTGATCACTGTAGAAGTTTGTGAGCTTTTCTCTATTGGGAACTTTTCCCTCGGGGAAGGGGCACCATGTCATTTTGTGCATATGAATGTAAAGCATACAGTATTTGCCTCAGTATATTTCAACTATCAATACAAAGACTTATAGACCTCTACTACTTGAAAATGGCTGCAGGATATTTGCATATTAAAAAGTATCTAGACAAGAACACATAAAAGGTATCTATACACTTAAGTCTGTAAACAAAAGGGTGTTCTCAATTTGTGTGAAAATCAAGCTGTATGTATCAGAGCACAGTATTAATTGACACCAGAGTCTGGGGGACAGCGTGAACTGTACATAAACTACATGATATAAAAAAAAAGCAACAACCCCAAATGTTTCTAGGCACAGAAAATTGAGCAGACTGGTAATGGCTCACTCCATGTAGCAGAAGACACCTTTAATATTTAGAGGTCTCAACCAGGCAGAGGCTGTGCCTAAGTGATGGCTGACAATCAGATAGTGCATCATTGGCCTTAACTATCACTTCTATCCAGGTTAGGGGCATGAGCCTGCTTTCCCTGTAAAGAATATGGTACAAAGAATATGAAGGAAAATAAGTGAAAAAGTAGAACAGATAACTTTAATTTAAGCATTTCTTTAATTTCCCATCATACAGAATGAACAAAAAAGAAATTATTTTAATAATTTTTGTTATTCTAATTTTATTCTCAAAACAACTTCCCTCCTCCTGCTAAGGGGAAGTGGAGAAGGAGATGCTGATGTTTTCTCTCTGCTATCCAGTGATAGGACTGGGAAGGTTTAGACCTGACTTTAGGAAACATTTCTTTAATTCAAAACTGTTACAGGCTTCCTAGAGAAGTGGTTAATGCCCCAAACCTGCAAATGTTTAACAGACGTTTGAATAACACCCTTAATAATTTGCTTTAACTTTTGGTCAGCCCCGAAGTGGTTGAGCAGTTGGACAATGTGATCATTGTAGGTCCCTTCCAACTTAAATATTGTATTCTATTAAAATAAGTACTCTAATTCTTTTCTACATGATTTTCTCATCAGGTTGAATACTAACTCAGCTGGAGGAATGGTAGTTAGAAGAGGAAGAGGGAAAAAGTATGGAAAAATTATTAAGTGGGAAATTATTAAACCTGAATTCTCTTTTTGTCACATTGTCCAATTCTTTCCAGTGCATAGGGGAGGTAAACTCACATTTCAACTGAATTTAGTAGACATTTGATGTGGACTTTTCTTAGTACACACTTTGCTATTCTGTTACTCAACTTAAAACAAACAAGAAATTCAGACATCGACAGCCTTTTTAAATGGGAATTTGACTATAACGTTTTGCAGTAGCCTCTTATTCCTACAAAAATATTAAATTAAAAAT
Source organism: Pezoporus wallicus (assembly GCF_028554395.1). NCBI lineage: Eukaryota > Metazoa > Chordata > Aves > Psittaciformes > Psittacidae > Pezoporus > Pezoporus wallicus. The sequence continues at coordinate 1,859,237 of NW_026642179.1, forward strand.
AAAATAAAAAAAAACAAAACACACACATAAACACACACAAGAAAAAAAAAAATTCAAAAAAAACCAACAACCAAACAACAAGACCAAATACCAACAGTGTGATAATGAAGTTCAATGCCAAACTAAACTTCTTATTTTCTGGTCATCTGTAACAAGCGGGTGTACTAATAGCCCCTTTTCAGCACTGTGTTTCTTTCAGAGTTTTTCCAGAGACAATTCATAAGAAATAAAAATTAATGAATCTCCAAAGCTGTACTTTCTTGACTTATTATATTAGCAGGGCCTCTCATCTGATTGGGAATTTTGAGAGAATCACAGAATTCATTAAAGCAATTTACTGTGTAATGGTAGATGGCTAACATAGATCCCTAGTAATGAGATGAACATTAATTAAATAAACTGTAGAATAGAAGTGAACTGTTTAGCCAAGTTAAAAAGCCTGGCAAACAAGCTTCATACTCCACAAGTCTGAATTCTGTTCATCAAGAGGCAGACTGGTTTATTTTTTATGGGAAGGCATGTAGCCAGCAGGTCTGGCAGTGGTCACCAGCCTAAATCTGTAAAAACCAGCCACACAGTTTCCCAAATGAAAGCACAAGTTCTGTTGTTGTTTTTGTTGTTGAATTATATACTAGAAATGGAGCTCATCAGGTTACCATCTGTAGATCCAGTGCAACTAGAAAGTGAGATGACCCTCAAAAAAAAATCAAACATAAGCTTCAGAATGAAGTCCCCTCCTAGCATTTGCATCTGCAGGTTGATTTAATGACCCAAATAACAAGTAGCATTACAGCAGAAAACATAAAGGAAAAACTAGTATCCAACTTTCAAAACACAGCTGTATGTTACTGTTTTCCAATACCTTTTGCCTACTGGCTAAGCATCAGCCACTTCTTTGGTATCACACAAAACAAAAGAGAGACTGATTAAACCATTATTTACCCAGTATCCGAGTTTGGTTTTAAAAGATGCCTCCAGAGCCCCCAAGGATGGTGTTAATTTCCAGCAGTTTTCATTTTTATTTTCTTGTTTACTTCAGTCCACTTTTGAGATGACAGCTTCGCCAACATAAAAAACTCTACCTTTTTGTTCCATAAAGCCCATTTTGCATTAAGCACTTGAAGGTGAAAAGAGCATACATCTGTTAGAATGAGATTAAAGTACTCAGAGATTTTTCCAAAGATAAGCACCAGCATAAGGTTTAATAAATAAATAAATAAAAATCTCATACACTGCAATGATAGGTGGATTTAAATGAGACAAGATGGCATTAGTGAAAGAACAAAGGAGATAAAACAAGAACATGATAGTCAAAACCTTAAGGTGAGGCTAAGCAGCATAATGGGTGAATTATAACATGAGAGAAGCATCTTGTGTAGTCACTTGAAAGTAAGTCATGATCCAATGACCATGCTAGTTAGATGGCTGTGAAGTTACATTTAGCCACTGCATTTTGACTGAATTAGAAGGGGATGATGCAGGTTTAAGAGGGGTGAAGAAGAAAGGCAATGCAGTAAACAAATATTTTAAGCTTGTAAAATTGAATCAGTGAGGGAATTTCCAAGGGGCTCAGGAGGAAGCAGCAGAAAGGTTTGAAACAGTGCGGTACATCAAGGAATGGAAGCAATCTTAGGTCTATGCACCTCTCTTCAGAAAGGCATTGAGGGCTGCTGTTGCCCAGTAGGATGGAGAAGGAAAAATAGGAGAAAGCTTAGGAAGAAGAAAGAGAAATTTCTGCAAATCTTACCATGCTATTAGGAGGGTAACTGCCATCCAGGGCTGTGGAAGCCTGAGGAACTAAAGATGTTCACAGAAGGCAGAGCAGTGGAACAAGGTATGTACCCCTGGAGACACATAGAATCAGAGAATCGTAGAATAGTTAGTTGGAAAGGACCTTAATATCATCTAGCTCCAACCCCCTTGCCATGGGCAGGGACACTTCACACTAAGCCATCTCACCGAAGGCTTCTTTCAACCTGGCCTTGAACACCGCCAGGGATGGAGCATTCACAACCTCCCTGGGCAACCCATTCCAGTGCCTCACCACCCTAACACGAAAGAATTTCCTCCTTATATCCAAACTAAATTTCCCCCGTTTAAGTTGGAACCCATTACCCCTTGTCCTACCACTACAGTCCCTAATGAACAGTCCCTCCCCAGCATACCTATAGGCCCCCTTCAGATACTTGAAGGCTGCTATGAGGTCTCCACGCAGCCTTCTCTTCTCCAGGTTGAACAGCCCCAACTTCCTCAGCCTGTCTTCATGCGGGAGGTTCTCCAGTCCCCTGATCATTCTCGTGGCCCTTCTCTGGACTTGTTCCAACCATTCTATGTCCTTCTCATGTTGAGGGCACCAGAACTGCACACAATACTCCAGGTGGCATGGTTAAACTTCATAAGGTTGGCATCAGCCCACCTCACAAGTATGTCAAGGTCCCTCTGGATGGCATTCCTTCCCACCAGCATATCAACTGAACCACTTTACTCATCAGTGTCATCGGCAAACTTGCTGAGGGCACATTCAATCCCACTGTCCATGTCAGTGACAAAGATGTTAAACAAGACCGATCCCAAAACCGATGCCTGAGGGACACCACTCGTTACTGGTCTCCAGCTGGACATTGAGCCATTGACCACAGCTCTTTGTGTGCAGCCATCCAGCCAGTTCTTTATCCACCGAGTGGTCCATCCATCAAATTGATGTCTCTCCAGTTTAGAGACAAGGATGTTGTGTGGGACAGTGTCGAACACTTTACACAAGTCCAGGTAGATGACATCAACTGCTCTACCCTTGTCCATCAGTTCTGTAGCCCCATCATAGAAGGCCACCAAATTGGTCAGGCAGGTTTTCCCCTCAGTGAAGCCACACTGGCTGTCACCAAGCACCTTGTTGTTTTCCATGTGCCTTAGCATGCCTTCCAGGAGAATCTGCTCCAAGATTTTGCCAGGCACAGAGGTGAGACTGACTGGTCTGTAATTCCCTGGGTCATCCATTTTCCTCTTCTTGAAAATGGGGGTTATATTTCCCTTTTTCCAGTCATCGAGAACTTCTCCTGACTACCAAGATTTTTCAAATATGATGGCCAGTGGCTTAGCAACTTCATTTGCCAGCTCCTTCAGGACCCATGAATGGATTTCATCAGGTCCCATGGACTTGGGCACATTCAGGTTCTTCAGATGTTCTCAAACCAGATCCTCTCCTACAGTCAGCCTAGGGTCTTCATTCTCACGGTCCCTGCGTCTGCTTCCAAGACGGGTGGTGTGGTCAGAGCATTTGCTGAGGCAAATGAAGTCATCAAGACTGAGGCAAAGAAGTCATTAAGAACCTTCAGCCTTCTTCGAATCCAGGGTATCCAGCTCTCCTGAGAGCTTCCGGAGAGGGCCCATGTTCTCCCTAGTCTGTCTTTTATTCGCTATGTACCTGTAGAATCGCTTCCTGTTATCCTTAACGTCCCTAGCCAAGTTTAATTCTAACTGGGCCTTAGCTTTCCTAACCTGGTCCCTAGCTTCCCGGACAACATCCCTGTACTCTTCCCAGGCCACCTGTCCTTGCTTCCACCTTTTATAAGCCTCTTTTTTCATTTGAATTTTCCTCAGGAGCTCCTTATCCATCCAAGGAGGTCTCCTGGCCCTCCTGCTGCACTTCCTTCTGGTTGGGATGCAACACTCCTGAGCTTGTAGCAGGTGATCCTTGAATATCAACCAACAGTCTTGGGCCCCTCTGCCCTCTAGGGCTGTATCCCATGGAACCTTACTAAGCAGGTTCCTGAAGAGGCCAAAGTCTGCTCTCTTGAAGTCCAGGGCAGTGAGCTTGCTGCACGCTCTTCTCACTGTCCTGAGGATCTCAAATTCGAGCATCTCACGATCGCTGCATCCAAGGCTGCCCTGGAGAGTCACATTTCCAACAAGCCCTTCCCTGTTTGTGGGCACGAGGTCAAGCATGGCACCTCTCCTTGTCGGCTCCTCTATTACTTGCAGAAGGAAGTTGTCTTCCACACAATCAAGGAACCTCCTGGATTACTTGTGCCTGGCCGTACCGTCCTTCCAACAGGTGTCAGGGTGGTTGAAGTCACCCATGAGAACAAGGGCCTGCGAGCATGAGGCTTTTCCTGTCTGTCTATGGAGTGCTTCATCTGCAGGTTCTCCTTGATGAGGCGGTCTGTAACAGATCCCCACAGTAATGTCTCCCATAGGTATATTCCCTTTAATCCTGATCCACAAACTCTCTGTGGGCTGCTCACCTGTCCCCAGACAGAGTTCATACTCTCCACCCTATAAATTCAGACATATTCAGCCTATATATACATTCAACAAGGAATTCCTTGGTAGTATAACTCATGTTAGGATTTGAAGTTCAGAATATTTTAAAGCCTTAGTCAAGATAAAGTATGCTACATCAGCAGGAAGAGCTTGACTTTCAGCAAGCTTGATGGTACTGACAGCCAGCAAGCTCTGACTCCTCCTTTCACAGCAAGATGTGCTCTGCTAAAGACCTTTTCTAAGCCCAAGGAGAAAAAGCGACAATACTTAATTTTGCAACTCTGTCATAACCATTGCAGAGTAAGTTTCTGTAAAACAATCAACATTGTTACCATTTGGAACTTAGCCAGTTCAGCTACATGTGGCGGTGTGTGTTTTATATAAAGAGTACCAAGATACAGTAGGAAGATGTATACACACAGCCAGGTATACAGAGACTCCATCCAGAGCCCTGTTCATATGGAGCACCGGTGAAAGATCAAAACAGTGTAGTGTAACCCTGGCTAGTTGTTGGTTATGAGGCAGCTTTTTTTGGAAGCTCAAGTTAGCATCCTTGTCTATTTAATGGAAATAACTTCATCAATCAAGATTAGCTGAGTCAGGATAACAATAAAAATAAAGAGATAAACAAACCAGTTTTCAATAAGGAGGCAAGTCAACTCAAATTTTTCCTTCTGATAGAATCCAAAAATTTCTTGTCTCACAATCAAAAGAAAATATTTTCTTGATCCTAATAAAGAACTTCCCTCTACTTATTTACCCAAAATATGATTTTATCTAAACATATTCCTGCAAGAAGTCTGAGTTTCAACAGAATGGCTTTTTCTGACCAGTATAAACACATGTACGTATATGAGAAGACATCTTACAAAGTTAAAATTATTATTCAGTAATACTGAAGAATGGACTCCATGTATAATGCGTCACTAGTACACCACCTACCTCTTAGTGACATTGCTTGGAAGCAACAACAATTTTAAAGGATGTACTTAAGCAATCCCATATTAGCATTTTATGTCCAAGCCAGTAAATCCCAGGAAAAGTTTCACTCTCACAGGTATGTTGGTCTGAAGAATTTACAGGCAGGATTGTGAGGATAGGCCATTTCTGTGATTTGAAAAATCTCATTTGTACTCTTTATCTTTCTAGCAGTCATTGAAATCCAGCTTAAGCTTAGCATCTCCACACTGTTGTATATCGCAAGTGAACAGAGGGAGATCTTTGCTGGTCTGCTGCTGTACAGGTGTCCACATAGCAAAACTGTTATCTGTACAGGCAAGAGTAGCAGAGGTGCCAGTGGCTGTCCTGTCTCTCAAATGTCTGTCCAGAGAGGATGGAGACACCAAGTTGCAAGAGGAAACTTATTCTGACATTGCCTGTTCTGTGGATAAATAGAGGGCTCCAGAGTTGACAATACAGCACTTTTGCTACCACTCGATTCAGTGCAAAATAAACGAGGATATTTTCCTCTTGGAGCATGTATTAAATCCCATTAGCATTAATAAGAGCTACACGTGGGTTTGGCAGGAAGCATGCACAAAGTGCAGAGCAGACAGTTTCCAAATTCTCAGCCCTCTCACATATTTCAGCCATCTTTCCCCTGTGAAAGCCTTACCCTTACCCTGCAAAGTCCAAAATAAAAAAGGTAAATCAAATTACATTGTGTACAGTATGTTAAGATGATGGGTTGGGGTAGGGAGGGAGGAATCCAAGGAGCTAATACACAAATAATTACTGTGCTTGCATTTAGTGAAGTGTTACCAGTTAAACTCCCAGACAGAGCTAATATAGCAGGAAAGCTTTGAGTTGGCTGAGCAACTTTTCACAGCACATTGGTAAAATAATAAATTGTGCCATGACCGATAACATTCAATAATTTCTCTGATATATTGCTACAGTCACTTTTTCTACAGTATAAAGCTCATATTTCTCTGTCATATTAGTAATTTCCATATTGCATTTCAGGCTCCGTCTTGGAGTTAGTAGGGAAAAGTACATCACAGCAGTAACAAAAGGAAGCTGACTGCACTTTAAAATAAAAAATAGAGACAGAAAAAAAAAGAAGGAAATGTCAAGAATCTGGTTGGCTTGTTGTTTTTTTTTTTTTTTTAAACTTTCATAATACACCAAGTGATGCCTACAGGAAAAGAGAAAAAAAAAGAATGACAGCAGCTGCTACAACACTGCTTCATTACAGACCCAGCAGAGTAAAAGCCGTGGATCCATTTTGCCTTTTTCTTCCTTGATGATATCACTAAAACATTAATGGAATCCTTCCTCTCCATTGGTACAGTATGAATTTATCTACAGTGCATTCTTTATTGGTTTGAGTACAGATATGCTATTTTTGTATATGGGGAGATGGGGGAAATGGGGTTGCCTGCATCTTTTAAAGAAAATACGCTCTTTATTAACTGAAAAGTTAAAAAAGTTTAGTACAAAATAAATTGTACAAAATAAATAAAATTAGTACAAAATAAATACAATTTAGTATAAAATAAATGCAACATTGATATTCAGGTTAAGTTATGAGGATGAATGACAAATTAATTTGGAACTCAACTATTAAATAAACTTTTTTACTTGGCTTTAAATTATACATTAAGTCTCTATTAAAACTGGCAGTAGAAGTCGGACTATTGCTATTATGGCTAGCAGTTCATGTTAAAATCATGTCACCCAAAAGGAAAAAGGAGCTTTATTTTAAAGGACATCTACCTTTGGAACTAGTTATTACAAAGAACCAATGGATGCCATTGTCCTCATTTGATTACAAAACTTCAAATATTTTAGTTATTATTACCTGCTTAAAATATTATTTACTGTCATACTGAAACATGCATTGAGTAAATGGTATGATAAATCTTTCTACAACAGTGTTAGGTATGATTTCTATCATATAGAAATACGCTTTTTTAAGAACAAGGAATCATTATGATTATGTACTGTGTTATTGAAAAGTCCACGTGAAAGGAAGCTATTATAGGTATCAAGTAGCATCTGTCTGTGTGGAATTTTCCACCCACAATTTTATTCTGAACTTGACAACCAGGTTCCCAATTATAATTCCCTTAGTCCCTCCCCTCATCAATACCATTTGGTTTTCAAGCACAGGGAATGATCACACTCAGCATCACTTTACACATCCAAGAAACAGTATGAACCTAAAGCACTAAACAGGATTCTGCCCTGATGTTGTGTTATGAAGGAACTAGAGAACAAGGAGCAGGAACCAAAACACAGTCAGCACTTGCATCTAGCTGACAGCAAAACTAGCTGAAGCACAAGGGGAAGAGTGAGAGGAAAGGAGGAAAAGGGGAGGAGGAAAGAAGGTAAGGCTTGTACAATAATTATGTTTTTGATTCCTAACAGAGTTTACTATTGGGTCCTTAGCAGCATAAGCAAGGTAAGTGAGTCAAATCAACTCTTTTAGGTCAACGAGAAGAGTTGCAATGATGGAAGCTTGTAGAACAAGTCCAGAGACTCTGATATGTTGAAGAAAAGGACTACTAACCCTCCCAGTCAAAGCTGCCATCTTCCAGGCACTTCACTGATTTAGCAGACTCACCAACCCACCTTTCTGTTGACCTAGAATATGCCAAAATTCACAGGAGAACCATGACTATTTTGCTGCCCTAAATTGCCTGCTTAGCCTGTGCTTGGTAGCAGCTCTGCTCTTAGCCACACAGCTCTGGAGAGTGTTGACCCCATCACAGGGGGTTTGAGAGGGACAAGAGCTTAAATATTTTTCAGTATTTCAGGAACTTCAAATTTCCAGTATACAAGAGAAATTCAGTGACAGTGAACATCTTATTTGCTATCATACAGCCAGCATCAGTTTTCCACGTCCTAGGTAAATTACAGAGAGACCTATCCATGCTATTGCCTAAGGAAATGGGAAGAAACAGTGTCAGAGCAGAGCACAAAATACACAGAAACAAGCCAGTGCATGTAAATGATCACTTCAGAGGGCTAAGTCTAGTGACTGAGATCCTTCATATCCATGAATGATGCCTCAAATGTCATTGCAATGAATTGTGAAAACCACAGGTTGAAAAAGACACAAGAGGTTGATTTATTTATCCAAAGGCTTGTCTATATAAGGAGATATACTATGAGGCTTTGCTGTAAGAGCCTTATAATAACTGGCCCATCCAAACAAACAATTGTGTTTACTATGAATCATATAATGTGAGGACACATAGAAAGGGGAGGGAGATGAAGGATGTTCTCTCACAAGTTGTTAAGCCGCTGTCCATTATATTTGAAAAATCATGGCAGCCAGGTGAAGTTCCCAATGACTTGAAAAAGGGAAATATAAACCCCATTTTCAAGAAGGGGAAAATGAATGATACAGGGGACTACAGACCAGTCAGTCTCATGAAAAAAAAAGGCACATGAAAAAGAACAAAGTGCTTTGTGACAGGCAACATGGCGTCACTAAGGGGAAATCCTGCCTGACCAATTTGGTGGCCTTCTATGATGGGGCTACAGAACTGATGGACAGGGGTAAAGCAGTTGATGTCATCTACCTGGACTTGTGCAAAGCGTTCGACACTGTCCCACACGACATCCTTGTCTCTAAATTGGAGAGACATCAATTTGATGGATAAACCACTCGGTGGATAAAGAACTGGCTGGATGGCTGCACAAAAAGAGTTGTGGTCAATGGCTCAATGTCCAGCTGGAGACCAGTAATGAGTGGTGTCCTTCAGGCATCGGTGTTGGAACCGGTCTTGTTTAACATCTCTGTTGGTGACATCAACATGAATGCCCCACACTGCCATATGTCAGTGTTGGTAGTTTCTAACAAGCCAATTTTATCTGGTATGCTATCACCAAACAGTAACAGCTTTCAGGCCAGCTCTTATGACACCACCAAGCATTCCTGGTTGAATGGTTTACAAGAGCAGCCATGGTAACCACCACTGCTTGTCTCTGCCTTTGTTTCCAGGTCCCTTTGTGAAAGACATGGAGTGAGTAGTGGCTTCAAGAGCAAGTTTTCTGGACCAGAGTTTCCCAACAAAGCTATTTCTGGTCTCATGAAATAAGCACCAGCTGGCACTGAAGAATGGTACTGCAGAGCTACTAGGCTTGGGAACAGCTGCAGAACTTCAGCCTGATGTAAATATTTCCTTTGATGTCAAATATAGTCTGTAGATTAGTCCTGAGCTGTAGCAACAGGGTATCAGCACGAGAACTATATGAACTGTGAGAAAAGCACAGCCATGGCCAGACAATTACTAGCCCTGTTTACTAGCTGCATAAACACATCATTAGCAAAAGGCAGCAAAAAACCCTCTGCCAATGCAGCCTATATGATGCCCACCTAAATATTTAAAATTCCTGCAGGATGACCTGCAGGATGAATTGCAACAGTGATTTAAGAATAGAAATTAAAAGAATTCCAGAATTAAGCAAAGGTCTATCTTTTCTAAGTAGATGTGCTTTGCAAACAGCAAAAGCTTGAACTGAAAAGCAAGAGACAGCTCAGCTCAGACTGATTCAAAAAAATAAAGAATAAAAAAATAACCAGATGTCAACCATTATTTCTAGCCACAGACTTTTCCTTTCTGTGGCTATTCAGGCCAAAAGGCTAAGGAGATTTGCCAGGCTGTGAAACTTTCACGAGCAGTTGGAAGGGGATAACCACAGTTTTGAGAGCATCAGAGAAGAATTCGTTAAGTTGCAAAGTTATAATTATGTCTGTATTTTAGATTTATATCTAAAATTTCAGATCTTGTGCAGGAATGTTAAAAATTAGCCTGTACTCTTAATACATGTTTTCAATGGATTTGAAGCATATTGGGAGTTAATTTTGTTAAAACTTTGTGCAATGTGTTTTCTACTTATTATTTAAATTTCTTTTTAAAGAATACAGTTGCAGCGATAACAATCATTATTCTGGGATTTATACTGATTAAAAAAAGTCTTACTGATAACAAACTTGCACAGAAAATCCAAGTTAATTGTTGATTAAAATGCAGTATGTATGCGATAACTTTTAGGTCATATTGTCACACTGTGATTCTCAAGCAACACAGAAGTAATAAGTGTTCATTTATAATCTAGTACAGTTAGCATGTGCTCCAACATCACGTTGGAGGGTACATATACTTGAATAGATTAAGTAACAAGCAACTGCTTCGAGATCCCCAACATCAATAGAAGCAGACAATGCTCAATTGAAGGGAACAAGAGAATACTGGGAAGAATTCTGTCAGATTAGTACTTGCACCTTCCCAAACAACATCCTCATTATATTAACATGTTGAGAGAGGCAGACATTTAGAGGAAAAATAAATAAGAGTTCAGAATCTAGGATGAGATTCTGAGGTTTACATTCCCCCTTTTTAGGAGAAAATATCTATCAGGTGTTAGTCAATCTATGCAGACAAATTTTAAGGTTAATGTAATGATTCCCTACAACCTTCCCTGGTGATAAGCTGTGCTTTCAAGGACATTTTCACCACACCAATGTCTCAGCCAGGTCTTTTGTCAAAGAACTCACGGCTGTCAGGCACTGCTTCATACAACAGTTGATATTGTCACTGTCACAACCACAGTATCATCAAACCTCAGAAGCATTTGCAGGTGATGTCCTAAAACAAAATTCCTTCCGATTCATTTCTGGGTAGAGAATGGATGATGCACCACCAGAAGTCCTCTTTCCTTCTTTTTACCTCTATAGCATCTGTTTGAACCCAACAGTACACAGCATTGTGGGTATGACCCTACTTGACCAACAACTTGGGCTGCCCACAGGCTTTCTGTAGTACTAGATTTGAGCTTTCACATCTCAAGAAAAGAGCAGATTCAGAACATTAGCACAAATTCAGCTGGAAGCTGAATAAAGAGAGCATAGTACAAATATAAACCATGAAATAGATAGCACGCTTGCTGGATATGTAAGTTCCTAGAACACATGTAAAGTTTGAGTGCCAGAATTCAGACTGAGAAGTGATATCGATATTGCAGAGCAGTAGTGGACCTACAGGTAAGTATTATAGTTAGAATATTCTGGATACATATGGAGATACAGCTGTGTGAATAAAATAGTACATATTCACATAATTAAAAATTATACTATACTGTGTATGCAAAAGAGAATCAAATTAAGGTTCCACTGGCATCTTCAATTCTAGCACTTCCATTATATAGGTATTAGTTCAATCAATCACTGTAATTACTGCAAATACAGCAACTTAGTACAATCTTGTAATAAAAAAGCTGACTTTCAGAAGGAAATTCCTACGTCATACAAGATTGTCAATAAAAAACTCCATAGCTATGCAACTTCAGAGAAAAATCTGTGGTTTACCTTCTCCAAGGAATTACCCAGAACACATTTCTCTTTAAGTTCTCCTGCATGAGAGTAATATCAAGGATGAAACACATGCTTCCTGAGCTCAGGGGAGTGCTAGCATTTCACATGGTACTGAAAGCCACCATGCCTATGCTTTCTGTGGATTGAAAGCATTGTCAAGACTTATGCACTCAGCTGTTTTTAGTGAAACACCACCTTTATTTTCCCCTACATCTCTCAATGGTATGTAACAACTGTATTTCACATCATCAATCTAGGTGTAATATACTTCACTCTAGCATGATTTCTTCAGCCATGTCCTGGGCAAAGGAATTGAAAAGTCATCTTTTATAGCCTTGTTTTTATACTGATAATGCTTACCCACAATTAAAATATAATGTTAATAGCAATCTTTGCGTATAGAACTGCCACGTATAGAAGTTGGCATGTATAGAGCTGCCAACTTCTTCCACAAAATCTGAATTTTGAAAGACAGTCCAGTAGAAAATAATAACGAAACTTTTGCTAATAGAAATGAGTTGTCAGGGCTTTATGATAAGTTTTCTTATGGGACAGTATTTGTGCAGTAATGTAAACCCCATTCAATACTCTTTAATCATTTAATGTAAGAAGATTATAATTTGACATGTGTATGTTTGTTTATTAAGGGGTGAGAAGAATAACGCATAATAGCGAAGTAAAATAGAAACTTTTAGGAAGCTTCTACCTGGCCTAATGCTCAGAGTAACACCATACACTTTATTCCTTATTTACTTTCAGATTTAAAGTATTCATCCGTATGTTTCTTAATCATTAACAAAAATTCAAAACCAAACCAACATATCATGCAATCCTTGGCCAAAGTGAAGCCAAAATAATACCTAAACCTCATACATGAGCTAAGATCTCAAACTGTAAATCTTTGGTTCAGCCAAATAAATTAAGTGCAATGTGCCCTGAAAAACTGTCACATCTAGGCAATTTTGGCATTAGTGTGAGGATTTTCCAGAAGCACGGCACTGCTCCTTGGCCACCAGTTTATTGTCCCACCAGTCACTCGTATTTATTAATATTCATAAAGGTATATAATAACCTTATTTTCCCTTTATAAGCAAATGACAGATGAAGAGATAAGAAATAGCACCTTCTAGTCAACTTTTTTAGGTCCAGTCTATAAGGAATTATCCTTGGCAGCTGTTCTCCCTCTTTTCTTGTGCATGTTTTCTGTACACGTTATAGTGCCACCAGAAACAATAAAAATAATACAGGAAGAAGACAAGCTTTTGGTCATGAAGCATATCTGCATCAAGAGAATGTTGTGTTGCATTTCCAGCTTCCACAAGAATATTTTTATAGCAGCTTTCAAAATGAAAGAAGAAAGAGGACATTGTCAACCCTTCAACTGCTGAAAAAAATTGAAAACAGAGACTATATAAATAAGATCTGTTTCAAGAGGGTGAGGCAGAACTTTCTTAAACTCAGAGGTAGAATTTGAGGTGCAGAGTAATTTCTCTCTTTGCTTTTTCCCAGTAGCCAAACAGAAGTAGCTGAAAGGATTTATAGCTGGGAATCTGGTTTGTTAAAAAATTCCTCCAATCAAGACTCCTGTTCTTGTAAAATTATCAAGGAATCTTTAACATCTGTAAGCATCTCCAATTTTCTAATTAATATGAAAGTTATAACTTAAGGTAGCAAGCTGGTAAGAATGGTAAGAAACACCCAATTAGGAAAAACTATGTGACAGGTAAGGATAGGGGTTCAGCTACATAAGATATGTTAATGCAGTGACTGCATGAGCACAAGTTAGACTTAATAAACAGTGTGTATAGTACTACTGGCTGCTTTTTTTAAAACAAGCAGAGAACACCAAAATATCAATGACTGAAAGATGCAGTGTTTCTGAAGAGGAAATAAGAAAAAAAAAAAGTAAAATAAAAGGAAAGAAGTAAAGGTATTTACTGAAAACTAGAGGGTTAGGAGTCAAGCAGCTGTGTGATGCTTTTACCTCAAAGATCAGAATTGGAGTTATATTTTAGATCTTAGGTGAAATGAGTTTGACGGATTAGACCTGGTTACTAGCTGTCAGTGAACTACATCAGAACATGGCACATACATAGACAGCTTACTAGAACTAACTGTTCTCTGCTTGAGACGATTTCCCTCTGGAGCTAACATGAAGATAAATGAACTTCTATCCCCAGGGAGAAGTGTACCTCAATGAGGCAAAACAATACACGCTCATAAACATGCTACAGTGCTGCTGCTCTTCTTGACTGAAACAGAAATCTGTGTTTACCAATAGTTAGATGCGGGCACTGCACAAACCAGGACATTATTGGAATGGGGGTTAGGAAGGAGAGGAAACCCTTAGAAATGGCGGGTTGTGGGTTTTTTTCCCAATCGAAAAAAAAACATAACATCTTTCTCAGCTGAAAGAATGGAAAAGAATTCCTTCTGTTGCTGTTGTCTGTTGCTGACTGTTCTCAACAAAAGGCAGCATTACTTGTGAAAGTCTGACATAAGACTCTGTGAAATTATCTGACTTCCTTTCTTTTCTTTCTATTGTTTTGTCTCTTTTTCTTTATCCTCCTACCCCTCCCCTTCATACCACTTTTGCTATTAGCCACAATTTTCTGAAGTGAAACCAGGCTTTCACTATCCTACTGATGTTTTCCCTATTACACACTAGGTCACTCCAGGATATCTTGCAATTCCCTAAAATTGATTCCATTAGGAATAATTCTCTCGCAAGTTTGCTGTTGAGCATATTTGCTAGTACTATTTTGAAACAGCAACTCCTTTAAACACAAAGCCATCAGTTCTATAGCAGTTTTAAACATGTCTTATCTAAATGATAGTGCTTTGCGTCTGAAGCATTATTCAGAATCAAGAAAAGTCAAAAGCTACACTAATCAGACCAACCCCAAGAATTCTCTCTAAAACAAAGTACAATCCGCAGAAACACCTCTGAGGATCCCCCAAGAAATCCCCAGGATGTTTCTTGAATATCATCAGTATCCTTTACACTTGCAACCATCTATTGTGGATAAAACTTGAAAACCTTTCATAAGTGTGAAAACGCCACACTATCATCAAGTACAGCATGTGCTAAATATCCATATTTGCACCTATGCACAGAAAACTATTAGCAGAGATTTAGCAACTGAGTCCCTCATGAAAGCAACCTTTACAATGTTGCTTTTTTTTCTCTAGCCACTATGGCAAGCAATGAAGACAGCATCACATACTTGTACCGGTGAAGAGGAGGAATTTACTCAGATCTGTCTCCAGGCCCCAGGAAAGTGTTAGTCTTACTTGCCAACATGTGGCAAAGTTACAATGACTCTATGTCAGCAGCAGCAGAGGCTGAAGAGGCTTCAGCCCTGCGCTGTAAATTTCTAGCACAAACCTCTCTGCATCTTCCCTTCTTCCATAATATTTTTTGAAGTCACGTGCAATTTTTGCTGGAGAGAAAAGTGTCATTATACAAACCTCCAAATACAGAGGATGCAGTTTCCAAGCAATTATAGTAGACCTCTCCTTTTCCCAAATATTTGGAGGTGAGTTACAGAGATTCCCAACACAATACCTAGGTTATGCAAATTAAACCCTCTCTGTAGGTCAGTTCATTTCTGTTCACTCACGGACTACAGCAATGAGCTCTTTCCCCTCCAGTGGTTCTGTTCATCTAAAGGTAAGAACAGACTGCTGTGCAAACAGCCTTGGGGCAGCATTTTACCGTTTTCACCAAGAAAGCAGAAGACACTAGGGCCTGCATCAGACTGAAAGACACAAAAAAGCAGGTAACATCCTTTTCTTACCAGACCAAATATTGCTATTTTGGTTTAACAGCTAATACACCAAGTTTAATAAGAAAAAGATACACCATTATTTAGAATAATAGTATGTTTTAAAATAGGTTACTATGTAACACTATAGCTAAAACCCTTCCTATTCAAGGACCCAACCAAGTCTTCTGTTCCCAAGAAACATCTCTTGCAACCATCTTTTCATGTAATCGGATAAATACTGAAATGAGTGTGAATCCTCCTATTAATAACCATACCATTACGTTTAATTTACCATTTATACAGGACAGCAACACTCATCGTACAGCTAATGATGATTTTCATCCTCTTTTTACTTTGATCTAATCTTCAGCCATCTTACCTTTTCTACTAAACACCAGTACATCTGTCCTGCACTTTCATAATCTTTCATCAACTTAGACTTCAAGTACAAAATCCAGATGTTCGTGCACATTTTCTTTGCCTTATTACAATTCCTGCCTAGGTGAAGGCTTGATTTTGACTTTCATCCTCATGGCATAACTCAGGGCAAGTTCATTACTGAAGTTTCAAATTTGGCCTGATAATTTAAACAGTACAGTTGACCTGTAATTAATAGTGAAAGCCAGAATTTGAAATGAGATGAGAGAAGGAAAGTCTGAGGTTGCAGTCTGGAGAGGAGAAAGGTATGAGCACAGCAAGCACCCTACCTATGCCAGGGTTCAGGATTACCAATGCAGGTAGTTTCTTCACATTATGTGACACAGGAATTGATATTATCCAATAAAGATACTACCCCAGACACACAGGTGGTGGTCGCCGATATTCACAACATGTTGTGTCATCCCAGAAAAGGAACATGATTCTTTCTTTGCCTAAATAAAAACTGCTTGAAACGGTGTTGCAGCACTGATGTTTCATTATTCTCCAAATTCAGCACCTCTGGAAGGCAGTGACAGGGTTAACAGTTTTGCACCTTCTCAAACCATCAAGCCATATGCTGTTCAAGCTGTGTTGCACAAGCTTCCTGCCAATCTTGTGGATGTACAGATCAGCTTCTTACTTCAGTCCAGGTCTGAAGAATCAACTCAACTGGGACAAAAGGAGGGTGCTAAATGTTGCTCATGTTCACATGTGAATTATTAAGTGACTTCATTCAAAGCAGTCTCTTTGGGCACAGAATTTACAAGGGTGGGCTGGCAAATGCATGCGATATACACAAAACTGCTGACCTAGAAAGCCATGACAGTCAGTGGCAACAGTTTGAGGAGGAACCTTTGAAAAATTCCATTTGAGGACAACAGGACCTGGCAGCTGTCAGCCCTGGTAGTCATGTCAGTAGGGAAAAAGGCTTGGCTAGCCTTGTCAGACTCTAGCCAAGCTGTATTGGCTAAGGCTCTAGCCAAACCTTTCAGCACACTGGACATAATTAATATAGAAAAGGCCCTTTGCCCTGCAACAGCCTGAGAGGAGCTGATAGGAAGTAAGGATATTGCCCTAATTTTATTCCTGGATTATTTAGTTCCATACACTTACGAAATTAGGTACCAGTTGAAGACATAAAATACACTATTTCAGTTTCTGCAGGAACTGTGAAAAAGCCCAGATTGTTTATTGTTTGATAATCTCTACTGTAAAAGTACGCGCAATCATCACTAAGCATTTTCTTTAGGAGCACAAATATGATCAAGCTGTAATATGTAACATTATTTGCTGGAGACTGATACGAAAATTTCTGTCAACAAAAGGTTAGAAACTGGTGTTGCAACAAGCCCTGACTTTTGTAGGCATGTCTTCAGGACCCATAGGAATATGCACCCTGTTATAAGTTGCACTCTCAGTGTGTATTCAGGTTTTAGCTTAGGTACCTGGTTAGGAATGCGGACAGGTAAAGCTCTGGATTGATTCTTCAGTGAATAATTTAGAAATGTGAACCTGCCTGAAATGGTCTCAATTATTCTCAGGAGAAACCACCCCCTCTAGATCAACTACACAAAAAAGCTTATCTCATAGACACCTTCAACTAGATGCTTGGGCCCAGCTTCCTCTCACCTAACTGCAACTATCTAACAGTGTCATCGATCTCCCTTTGTAGGCAGTCGCAACTTTTGGATATACCTGTGTAGTCATCCCTTACTGTGCACCTACTCACCTCTTCAAAGGATAACGAAATTTGGACAATTCACTTAACTTAGACACTCAGCTCTTGGGCTTGAGATGTCAGAACTAATCCCATGTTTATGGCATATCATATGATGAATCCTTCACCTCCTTCGAAACACAGCCTTTCTTTGCTAATCATAAACTGTAATAGCATTCAGATCTCACTTGCTGCAAATAATGCAAACAATTTTTCTCTCTTTCAGAAATGCACCATTAAAATTCACCACCTTCCTGTGCACCCAGCATCTACATCTGGGCATGCTTTCCACAGCACTCCCTGCAGCAAGGTGCCGGCTTGCTGGAGCTGTTGATAGTAATACAGCACCCCATTGACTTAACTTCTGCCAAATAGCCCAGATACTGCTTTGCAGTGGTGATGGAAGGATTTGGCCTTTTTCCTGAATTCTTTCCAGGCATCCATGTAAGATGCTTAGAACGGATGCTGAGGATTAGATATACATAATACCTCCAAAAGGACTGAACAGAAAGGAGCAGATTAACAGTAACCACATCACACCAGTGAAGGCAGAAAATATTCACACCAACAGACAAAACTAGGAATAACAGAGTGTGTGTGATTTGGGGCTAAGCAGCAACTCGGCATAAGTGTCAAAATGATTTAGATGTTCTTGATATCTAATCTTACATTGTATTGAAGACATTACAGTGCAACTCTGAGCATCCAATTCCGTCTTAGCTAGAGCTGTACGTATTAACTTCTCCACAACAGCGCCTCTGTTCTCACGCTGCCAAGACTTGTGTCTCTTCCTAACACAACATTATGAGGGATTTCTTTCAAAAATCGCAAGCTGGACACAACAGTCGGCTAAATCAAGAAATTCTCTTTAAGAAAAGCAATAGATTTTGAGCCTCTAGAGTACTTAGGGGTCACGTTTTCTGGCTTTCCTCCACAGCAATGAAGAACACAAATATACATTAAAAGAGGGGGGGGAAATCTAGCAAGAGAAAGAAAATTAGAGTGAAATCACTTGCCTCCAGCATCTGGCTCTTGAAGAGAAACATACGTGACTACCATTTTTTCATTACCCTTTACTCACATGATCTTTACCACCCTCTATAAGATGGAGAATCTCACTACGTGATTCACAAGGCTCTCTATCTTCCAAGCACATTTGGGGGCATATAATTTTACCGTTTGATTATAAATACTGTTGTTATGTAAGGGTGTGGGCACACTTACCAGGTCATCATTTGTTTGGGGAGGCAGCGGATCTGAATTGCAAGCTGTAGTCATCCACAAACTCTGCATGACGTTCTGCTAGTTAAGTAATGTTTAAATAAGAATGATATCAAAGTGATAAATACAAGCCTCCTTTGCTTTGCTCTTTTCATGGCCTCAGTCTACATTTTATGTCAAAAAGTACTGTGAAGTATTGTAGATGGAGCTGATAATGAAAACTAAAGTTATGGCTGCTTAACATTCCCAATTATAACCGCTGATTTTCAATCATTTATAACTTTGCCAAAAACAATGCCTCAAGCTGGTTTAAAGGAGGAAGAGTTCGGTAATTAAGTTAATCTGCTCCTGAGAGCATCAAGGAAAACTAGTCTTTAACATCATATTTAAAGAATAAAAGACAAAAATAAAAATCTGGTGATTTCTTTGAAGCATCCATACATTTCCCTGCTCTAAAGCTGGCATCCATAAGTATGCAGAGGATTGTCCTAAAATAAAGGAAGTTCCTATTTCACAAAGTCATAAAGCCTTTGGGGGAAAAAAAAAATACACAAAACATTCTGAACTTAATTACAGGAGCAAGGATCATAGCCAACAGGGAACATGCCCTAAGACCATGATCCAGACGTCTGCATTTTGGTTTAGACAATGGGTGTTGCACCAAGCAGGGCCGGCTGTCCGCCCCCAATTCCTCAGCAAATGGAGCGAACAGCAGATTGGAGGAAGAAGGGGTGGGTTAAATAATTAAGTGCTTGAGGGGAGCAGCCTTCTAAAACAGCAAAACTCTGGAGTCTCTCTGTTCCTCTTTCCCAGCTGCTCTCTTCTTACACCGGTATTCAAATTTGTGTAAATCTATGCAAATGCAGGACCCACTGTGTTCTGTTTCCTGGGTGTTTGCTGGCAAGCTGAGATTCCTCTCTCTGTGAGAGCCAGGCTGCACCACCTCTCTGCGTTCCTGATCACACACTCCACGCTCCATGTTTAGGAAGACTGGGAGAAGCTGCAGCACCATATTAACGTGGCAGGTTGTGCCAACAGTTCAAGAAAAGAGAGATGTGTGTTAATGCAAGTGGACTGTGTCTTTCCAAGACTGATATTACTCTTAAAGGTGCTCTTAGAGATGGGGTTGGCTGTCTGTCACTGGGGTGTCAGACATTAGCATTTAGCAAGGCCCATATTTTCTACAGTAAGGGACATTTTCAGACAGCCTAATTGAGTTTGTACCGGGGTTTTTGGATATTACAGCACTCATCTCCATACCTACCCATGGTGGATGTAGGCTTTCTCTGGACACCTCTCAGAGTGCCTTTGACACATCCTCACACTTGGTTGTTCTGTCCCTGGCTCATATCAACTATCTAGTGCACAAACCAGCCCTGCACAACACCACAAAACAAAAGAAAGCCACCTCTCCTTTGACTGTCATAAAATGCCCTCACCTTTGCCACAGTGAATTCTCCTCACATGGACAGCACTGCTCCTGCACATTTCGCATCCTTCATCTGCAAGCAAGCAGCTTGCTCCTCCCATGCTGTGACGAGATGCATCTTATACGATATACCATTCACCTGACTTCACCACTGCAACACTTGCTTGTACTTTCCTCCTCACTTCCAAGTTCACAGCAAGAAAAATAACCCCAAAATCACACAAACTGGAGCTAGAACCAAGCTTAAATGAATTAATGAGCAGTTCCAGGTACTCACCCATTCTTTCCCATCCGAGGGCCTCAGGCTAAGTGCTTTCTGAGCATCTCCAGCCTCTGCTGTCTTCTGCTGAAAAAAAGATAGAAAGGGTATTATAACAGTAACTTGGATTTCATTTGCCCACACGATCCTGTGTGGGAATCGGACCCAAACGTCTCTTTTCTCCCCTCATGCAGGATCTCAGTTCCTTATCAATATAGGTATCAACACTGATCATATTTGAGATCTGCTATCTCACCTCAAATCTGAACCCTTCCATTCTCTGCCTCCACCAGCAGGGAGCATTCCTCATCCCACACCTCATTTCACCCTTGTCTCAGTGCCCGGTGCTCAACGACCCTTA